>NW_012114488.1:11455515-11590515 GCF_000951035.1 Colobus angolensis palliatus
CATCTGTCCATCCATCCATCCATCCATCCATCCATCCATCCATCCATCCATCCATCTGTCCATCCATCCATCCATCCATCTGCCCCTTTATCCATCCATCCATCTGTCCATCCCACCATCCATCCATCCATCCATCCATCCATCCATCCATCCATCCATCCATTCATCCATCAATCCATCCATCCATCCATCCATTCATTTGTTATTTTACTTATTCAACGAACAAACACTGAAAGCTTTTTAAGCACAAGATTTTTCGTTAGTTTCTGGGTGCAAAGAAAAGTATAACACACATCTTACAGTTTGGTGGGAAGACAAACATAAACAGACAATTATAGTGCAGTTTAATTCTAGAAAACTATACGAAATACATGAAATACCCAAATCAGTAATGTGTGAACATGAGGAGGTCCTGTTCTGCCTAAATCCCTTCCAAAAATTTGATTTAAAGAAATAATCTTTTGTTTTCCCCAAGAAAATAGCAAAGTGTGTAAAGCACACCCACTTACCATATTTATAGGTCCAAGGAGTGGGGACATTTTGTGTATACTGAACATGAACACTGCATCTCAAATCTTAGATTAATAGTAATCACGATGAATAAAAATGATAACAAAGTTGGAAAGCATTTTATGGATTTAAAGAGAGATTTAACATTTAGCCTTGGAAACTTAGGATTCATATGAAATGTATTTATAATGGGTTATTTATGGCAATAGACATTTTTACACAGTGGTTTTAATTGAGGTTGCATGGTATTAGGAAATAAAACTCTCAATCTTGCTATCATAAAAGAACACAAAATTCAAAGATATTCCTTTAGATAAGAAATTATATCCCCAAAGCAAAAATCTACAACTTTGAAATATGTTCAATATTAGAAAACACTCCATAAAAGAAAGCAACATATTTCAAGCACCATATTGTAACTGATGACAGTTAAAAGTAAAATGCACAGGAAACTTTTTTTAGAATAAACATATGTTCTTTTTCCAGCAAAAAGCATCCAGTCTTTACCACTCCATAGAAAATCCTGCCATTTTGTGGGCTTTCAGAGAGAATGGCATAAAAATAGATTATAAAATGGCATTTCCATACTAAGCCTCAAGATTTTAGATTTTTATTGTTGTAAATATTTATGGTGAAGAGCACAATTAATTATGCTTCATGAAACTGAAATAGTTATCTACATAAAATTCAGACCCTGAGATTTCATTTAAGCATACACAGGCTTTGCTCCTTGACAGGTTATGTTCTTCTGGCTCCAAAAATTACCAAATTCTGGAAACATTTTGGAAACGACATTTACATAGTAAAGTCACCTAAATGGTCTAAAGTTGATAATTCAGTTGTCAAATGTGTATTTGTATCACACAAATGTCACCATTTTCCATTTATTTTTGCATCAGGTACTCTCCTTCAAGGAGTGGAACATAGACCATGTTACCCTGTATCTTCTAATGCAGGAAAACTTTAATTAGATATAAATGAGTTTGATCAATGAATAATTAACTTCTATTAAAGTTTAAGTAGATTGCCTGACCTGGACACTCTATTCTGAATTTAATCTGGTGTACGTCTGATAATTAGTGTTAAAGCAGTTGGTGCTAGAGGTGATCCTTCTCAGTCCTGCCACTGAACAGAGTTGAGTCAGCCAAAAAGTCCATTTTAGAGTCAGCTTTACAGGGCTCAGCAGACCATTGTGTACAATTTTACCATGAAATTTAACCTACAATAGGCAGATCACGCTATTGACATCTGAGAGGCTACAAATCTTGTGGAAACTATAGGGATCCTTAATCGAGCCCCTTCGAATACTATGTGGGCCTGTTTCTCACGATCTGAATTTTTAAGGCACACGTTCAAGTGTTATTAAGCAATTATCGATAGAGTTTTTCATTTATTCATTTGTATTTTATTTCACACCTATGATGAACTGACAATGTGGCATTTGCTGGACATAAAAATATGAACCAAACCTAATGCCATTCTTCAAGGAGTTTATAATATGATACTCAGAAGGAAGCATGAACATTTAAAATGCAATGTGAAAGTGCTGTATTAAAGGTTCGTAAGGTGCTGAGGAAGCATAGCACATACAACCCCTAACGACACCTGGATGAATAGTAATTAACAATCTGAGCCTTTACGAATATTTTTTTCTAGCAACACTTAATCCCATGAGTGTAAGAGTGGGAGGAGATTGGGATAGGCAGTACTGTGAGGGGATGTGGAGGTGTCTTATGCTTGAGATGAGGCTTATGAGTGTTATACATAGAAAGTTTTTCTCACGTACATATTTGATCTTTTGGTCTCAATTATCTGAGTTAATTTATTTAAAAATTAATTGAGTAATTACAACATACCTGGTGATATTGAGGGCAAAGGTAAAAATAAAATAAGACATAGATCCTTCTTTTTCTCTTATATTATAACTTACTATAATGGTATAAGTTACTGCTAATAATATGAAAACTATTTTGGAGAAATTAAAGTACTGAATTTTTAGAAGCCCTGACTTTTCCTAGAGCTTGCTTTGAATATCTACCAGATTTTATGTAAAAGTAAGAACTCTAAACAAATATAAATTTGAGGGCAGTGAATAGATTTATATTTTTGGTGCTTATGCTACCCATCTTGTTATTCACTAACTTTAATACATAAAATGTGTAAAAGTTACTTCTGTGGGTATCTATAATGTTCTTTCATAAAACTGCTACCACTTATTAACACGGAAGATATCATATTATAAACTTAAAAGTTTTATACCATCTCATTGATCATTTATAACAATCATACGAGGCACGTATGTTATTTCATTTTAAGATCAGAAAATGGAGGTGTCATGCCAGACTGCCTGTTGACTCCAGTAGTAATAACACTGTGTCCTAAAGGCCAAAGAAAGGACCTGGCGGATGAGAGAGGTTTTAATGGGGGTACTTCCACACAGGGCAGTCTAACGTTGGTGGGCCGGACAGGAACACCATTGTTGTTGGTTTAAAGCATTCAGTGTATATAACATTTTCACATGGCATCCTCCACCTGGCAACCTTCATTTAACCCAAAACAAAGAACCTTGAACCCCTGCATAGTCTGTGCTCCATGGGATGGGTCAGGGGTTTGTATTTCCTTATAGATAAGGAGTGAAGCTCCATGTTGGCCAATCCTGGATTCCTTAGCTAAGAACTTTGAACAAATACTCTTCTTAGACCATGGAATCGTTCTTGAGATATGCTTCGCTTACAGCTGTCAGATGCCTCTGCCATACAGGAGGCCTAGTTCAATCGCTGGCTCAAGGTTACGTATCAAATGAGTAAAATAATAGGGATTCAAAGCAGGATCTGTCTGAAATTAAAGGAAAGAATCTTCTCTATTATGGATAAGGTGACCATACAATTAATTTTACTAATCAGGACACTTGTGAAAGGGACATTATTAATAACTATTTAATAATCACTCTGGGAAAATTGGTATAGACCAATATTGTTCAGATACCTGGCACCATGGGACATCTAGTACTGCCTCCAACAAATCTGTGCTCAGCTCACACTTCATACATTTCTGCTGGTCACACAGATTACATGCTAGGGCAATATATATATAGAGAGATATGTCTTTTTTTGTTTTTTGAAATGAAGTCTCACTCTGTCACCCAGGCTGGAGTGTAGTGGTGCTATCTCAGCTCACTTTTACCTCTGCCTCCCGGGTTCAAGCAATTCTTTGCCTCAGCCTCCAGAGTAGCTGGGAATACAGGCGCCCGCCACCATGCCAGGCTAATTTTTATGTTTTTAGTAGAAATGGGGTTTCACCATGTTGGCCAGGCTGGTCTTGATCTCTTGACCTCGTGATCCACCCACCTTGACCTCTCAAAGTGCTGGGATTATAGGCGTGAGCCACTGTGCCTGGTCTAAGGCAACATATGGACTTCTCATCCTCCAATGGTAGCCTGAGCAACTGGAGAGCTCAGATGAATCTTCTTCTTCTGGAACCTCTGCCTCCAGGGTTCAAGCGATTCTCCTGCCTCAGCCTCCCAAGTAGCTGGAACTACAGGAGCACACCACCAAGCCCAGCTAATTTTTGTATTTTTAGTAGAGATGGGGTTTCACCATGTTGGCCAGGGTAGTCTTGATCCCTTGACCTTGTGATCTGCCAGCCTCAGCCTCCCAAAGTGCTGGGATTACAGGCGTGAGCCACCAGGCCTGGTCGAATCTTCTTCATTTTTATATGTGTATGGGAAAATTAGGAGAGCAATATATATTTGCCTAATGAATGTGCAAACTGTTGATTTTCACAAGGATAAGAAATGGGGGAGATGGGGATATCTCTTGGGAATTCATATCAGAGCCAGGTGGGGGTTCAAACTGCATATGTCCTCTGGGAATTCTGATTCTTCACCTCCTTTCTCAGCATGGAAGAATCATTAGTTAATAAGTCACTGCAGCTGAAGCAGGGGTCCCCCCCCACCCAGGGTATGCTGTGTTGAGGACCACTGGTTTAACCATCTTGGAATGAAACTGTTTTTGTGAAGAGTGCTGTTTTACACAAACCACTGCAGTTCCTTAAAGAAAGGTATATAACACCCTTTTCTTGGTGGGGAGATTAGTTGAGCTTGAACAACTTAATAAAATTTTTGGAAAACCTTAGTTTTAGCTGACTATTGATTCATTTTGGGTAAATCATGCTATATAGTCAGGGGTCATTTAATGATGGGGATGCGTTCTGAGAAATGTGTCTTTAGGCGATGTTGTCCTTGTGCAAACATCACAGAGTATAGTTGTGAAAATCTAGATGGTACAGCCTACTACACACATGGGCTATATGGAAAAGTCTATGTTGTTCCTAGGTTCCAAACCTGTACTGCATGTTACTGTACTGAGTACTATAAGCAATTGTAACACATGGTATTTGTGCATCCAACCATAGAAAAGGTACAGTAAAAACATGGAATTATAATCTTATGGGACCACCCTCATCTGTGTGGTCTGTCTTTGACCAAAATGTTATTATAGGCACATAAATGTATTGGATAATTTCCCTTTCTTTAGACCCCCATAAAAAGAAAAAGAAAAATAATTGTAAGGTATAGGTTGCAGATGATAAGGACATGGGAAAGGTAACACATTAAAATTCTCTGGAAAATCTCGGGTAAGTAAAAGATTAATAAAGGATATTATGTAGGCTATGTTTGAAACAATGCTCATAATAAGCAAGTAAGATTTAAATGCAAACATTAAATTTACGAATTGTCACAGGACCTCTGAAAGAGAAAGCTCGTCTAGCTTAAGTAGGAACTTTCTTAAAATATATGTAATCTGTGAAAGTTGTAAGATTCAAAATACAGTCACTTGTGTCAAACTCTGGCAAATGGAGCTGAGGAAGACCATGAAGAGAGAGCTCTCCCTGTCTCTCTGTCTCACACACACACACCCGCACCCCCACCCACCCACACACACACACACACTTTGCCTGATAACAGGAAGTAGCTCAAGACATGTTTCCAAACAGCAGCTTACTACCTGAGTCACACAAAGACAGCTAGCAGCACAAGGACAGCTAGCCACTCATGCAAGAACACTTGCCTGGCACATAATCTCACAAATCCAGTGCAGGATTACAAGGACCTTATAATGGCAACATTGAAAGTCCTACCTAACAACTCTTGACCCTCGCCAATCAACTCTTGTAAGATGCTGCCGGTGGCAATAGGCTTTCTTCCAAATGTGTAACTGCCTCTCTCTCCAATAAAATCCTAACCTTCCTTTGTTCTAAGGACAAGCCACAGGCCAACCCAGTCTGTGCATATCTACTAGACTTCAGTCCTATTTCTTCATTTATTCCCAGATAAATCTTGTTAGCTTGGAGATCCAACTCTCTTTATATTTTTATTTCAAGTTGAAAAATCTTATGTGTAATCATGAAGTTGCCACAAATGCACAAAGTCTTTAAAATTAAAAATACATATATGCTACAGGAAAAGGGCATTTTCTGTGGCTTCATGGGTGGAGGCAGGACTTCCGGCAACACCATTTTGGGCATCCCATTTTTGCAGGGCATTTGGTTTTTTCAGGCTTTCAGCTGTTGCGTGGGGTTGTCTGTCTGTGTAGTTGTTGGAACCACGCAGCTCCATGGCCAAGCAGGGAAGGACAATTGGAGAATGGTGAAATCGCTTTTGCAAAGATTATGAGGAAATTATGACAGTAAAAGAGGTCTGACATAACCAACTCTGTCTTGCCTTTAACCTCCAAGCTATCCTTGTTTATTACTGAGAGTAGGTCAAACTAACTTTGGGAGGAATTTAGTTTATAGTTTAGCTTCAAAACAACGGTGATAACAGCCCCACCCTGAAACAAACCTCCTCCTTGCCTGGGGACGAGACTGCCTTTGTAAAACTAACAAAGTAGCCGCAAGATTAGAAATTATGATTCAGGAGTGATGCAGCCAGAGGCCATAAGATTCCTAGCCTCCCCAGTGCTCCTACGGATAACATCACTATTGAAAGACCTAAGATTGGTGTTTGAGACTTTTCAGACTCTGCATTCTGATGAGTCAGCTGGCACCACCAGGACTGGTAAACTAGCTCATCTAGTCTTGTGGCACCCACCCAGGAACTGACACAGAGCAAGAAGACAGCTTTGATTATCTGTGATCTCCTCCCAAACCAACCAATGAGTATTCCCCACTCCCTTGCTCCCTGCCTGCCAAACTATCTTTTAAAAAATCCAGCCTCCTAATTGTAAGGGAGGCCGATTTGAGTAATAATAAAACTACAGTCTCCCTTTTGGCCAACTCTATGTGTATTAAGCTCTTTCTCTATTGCAATTCCCCTTGTATTAGTCTGTTTTCACGGTGCTGATGAAGTCATACCACAGACTGGGCCATTTACAAAAGAAAGAGCTTTAATGGACTCATGATTTCATGCGGCTGGGGGGCGCCTCACAATCATGGCAGAAGGTGAAAAGCACATCTCACATGGCAGCAGACAAGAGAAGAGAGCTTGTGCAGGGAAACTCCCCTTTCTAAAACGATTAGATCTTGTGAGGCTTATTCACTATCATGAGAACAGCACAGGAAAGACCTGCCCACCTGATTCAGTTACCTCCCACCAAGTCCCTTCTATGAAACATAGGAATTGTGGGAGCTACAATTCAAGATGAGATTTGGGTGGGGACACAACCAAACCATATCACCCATCTTTTGATAAATTGGCACTATTTGAACAGCAAACAAAAATAACCCATTGGGTGGTTACAATGGGACCTGCCTCAGAGCCTTTTTAGGCCTGGGACAGCCCTGGGCTGAGCCCTCAGGAATCCTAGGTTGCTGCCCCCTGACTAGCTCTCTCCACACACACCACAGGCCCAGGTCTGTGACCACTTAGAGTGTGATTACCAGCTTCATACAAAAGGAGTGGGGACAGCTTCACCTGACCCAGAGGACACTGTTAGGTGGGGGTGAGGCTGGATATCTGTGGTGTGCAGATCTCACGATGGTGTCCTGTTCTCAAGTCACAGCTAGGCTACCTGTTGGGTAACTGGCAGGATGGTGAAGAGTCACTTGTCCTAAAGCATTTGCTGAATACATCTTCTAGGTACTACATAGAGAAGAAATCTGCGTGCCTGACAGAGTTGACATGACTCCAGCCATAGTGGAAGTCACAGGGGTCCTGTGCATTGTTGCAATCAGTTTTCTGAACCTGGGCTCATCCTAATGCACAGCTGTCATGCATTACCAGCAGCCAAGGCTCTGCTGAAAGGTACTTACACAGAACTTTTTTTTTTGGCTAGGAACAGAGGACTAGAAGACTATGTTGTGAACATAGTGTTTCTTTAGAATGAGCTTCTGATACCATAAATACCAAGGCAAGCATAGTACCAACACCCGCCATGCCAAAACCATGCTTGTGTAGGTCATGTGGAAGACGACTCTGGTTCAAGGCAAACCTTCAACCAGCAACAGGTGCAGTGGAAGGAAGGGGAGCCCATTGGAAGTGAAGAGAGCAGGACCCTGTTTGTAAAGAGCTGCAGAGACCACAAGTCAGAGTAATCCTTTTGCATGTGGGGGCTGGAAAGGACTTTCTTGCCAACTCAGGCTCTCTCTGCTATCGAGTCACTCACAACAGGGGAACTGAGTGTGTGGTGGCCTTTCCCACTGTACAAAGGCATTACAAGTGCAGTGAACATGTGCAAGCCTCTGGCCACAAATCTGTACTTGTTCAGCACCAGAGAATCCACACAGTTTGAGAAAGGTCTTAGGACTGCAGAAAATGTGGGAAATTCTTTCACTGCATCTCCAGTCTCATAAACATGGGAGAATCCACCGTGGAGTAAGGCCATATGGGGACAACAAATGTGGGAAATTCTTTAAACATCTCATTAAGCATTGAAGTGTTCACATGGGTGGATGTGCACTTACAAGTGCAGTGAATGTGGGGAAGTTTTCAGTACCAACTTCTGGCTCATCTGCCAACAAAAATAGATACAAGTTCAAAATAGCTAAAGCTCTCAGGAGCACCACGAATGTGGCACAGCATTCAGCTAAAGGTCTAATCTGTTCAGCACCAGAAACTTCACAACCTATTAGGTTGGTGCAAACGTAATGGTGGTTTTTGCCATTACTTTTAGTGACAAAACCCCCCATTATGTTTGCAGCAATCTAATAATAGAGAGGCTTTTAAAAGGCAGCAAATATGGGAAAGCCTTTAGACAAAGACCTTTTTCAGCACCAGAAAGTTCCCACTGGTGAGAGACCTTCTATTGCAGAGAATGTTCTCTCTTCTTTTGCCAAGCAACAGGACTTAACAACAGAGAGAAGATCTGGAATTTATCTTCATTTCAGAGATATTGGGCAGATGATGAATCCTATTCATGCAGTTATCCACATGGAAAGATTTTCTATGCATGCTTGGTATGTCCGAAGCTCTGAAGCTGTGTTGCCATTTTTGGCCTGTTCATGGACTTTACCATGTTGATTGCTATCAGGGCTTGTGGCTGAAGACATCGCAGGTCTACCTGCTGTCGGCTCTCCCGGGTTTGATCAGTAACCCTTGTGTTCTCATGCAGACCTCTATTCTGCCTTTCTGGCCCTTGGAGAGAATCACGAATGGCCTGAGCCCATTGACTACAAGACCTACAGGGTGCAAATGGAAATCATATTTTGTACAGAAACACTGGGAGTGTTAATAGGGAGCTTGGGCTATAGAAAACAGATGTTCCCATAAACATGGTTCCACAGGATGAGGGTTTTGCAGAAGTTCTCAGGACCTCCAGACCAGCACCTCTCCTACACTCAATCTTATTGTCAGAGCAAACAATCTAAGGCTTTTGCGGATTACTGTAGCCTGTATGGATGGACTATTCACCTCAATGCATTGCTGCAGAGGCAAGAAAATGGGGGTGGAGGGAACATAGCTTCCACCACTCAGTGCAGTGGCATTGGTGGCACAGCAAATCTGATGACTCAGGTGGAAATGGCCTTCATTGCTTTCTAGTCTCTGCTGCTAATGTTGAAAACAAAGATGGTGGAATGAATATGGGTTTACCTAATTCTTTTCTTTTCTAAAGTAAATGGAAAATCTAGATTTTTTCATATGAAATACATTATTTTAATGTTTTATTGGAGTACAGCTGACATACTGTAAACTATAGATCTGATGTATACCATTTGATAAAATTAGAAATATATATATATATATATACACACAAGGAAAACAGTCACAACAATCACAATAAGGAACATATTCATTACCCCAGAGTTACCCTGTATACCTTTCAAATGGCTCCTTCTCTATCCTCCCTAGCCCCACATCCCCAAGAAACTATTGCTTTACTTTCTTTTACTATTGAATTATTTGCCTCCTCTAGAATCTGAATGTATTTAACTCTTGTCTGATTTCTTTCATACAATATAATTGAGATTCTCTTTTGCAACGTGTGTGAATAGTTCATTCAGTTTATTGCTGAGTAGTATTCTATAAAATGAATGTACCACAGTTAATCTATTTTTGTTAATTGTCATATGGGCTTTTGGCTTTTACAATTAAAGCTGCTGTGACCATGATTTTATAGGCTCTCATTTTTCTTGACTTCAAATCTAAAAGTGCAATGCTTTCCTCACAGAATATATGAATGTTTATCTTTCCAAGTAGCTGCTCTACTGTGTTTTAAGTGTTTGTGCCATTTTATGTTTCCAACAGCAACATAAAATAGTGGCAGTTGTTAAACATTTTTACCTAAAACTTCCATTGCAGTTGCTTCTAATTTTTTGCCATTTGAATAGGTGTGTATTAGTTTGTATCAGTTCTTCATTGTGTTTTAACTAACATTTCTCTAATGATTCATGGTTTTGAGCATTTTTTCATGTGTTTATTTGCAACTCACAAAGCCTCTTTAGTCAAATGTAAATTCCTGTATTCTGCCCGTATATTTTTAAATGTTAGAACTTCATCCATTTGTCAGAGATGTTAATGATTTGTTTTGTAAATGGGGTAATAGAAGAATATTTTATCACATTTTTGGGCTTGACACAATGCGAAGGTGTAGATGTGGTATACTTTTAAATTTCATCTGTACTGTTAGTGTAGTCCCCAACACTTTAAGCCTATATAGTCAAACAATGAATCAAGCCCTGGAAAAAAATAAAAGAATGATACAAATTGTACATTCTGCTCCTGGGCGTTCAAGTATGCAGAGAGGCCTGTTCAAAGATACTTACTCTAGGCCGGGCGCGGTGGCTCACGCCTGTAATCCCAGCACTTTGGACTTTGGGAGGCCAAGGTTGGTGGATCACAAAGTCAGGAGATCGAGACCATCCTGGCTAAGACGGTGAAACCCCATCTCTACTAAAAATACAAAAGAAAAAGAAAAAGAAAAAGAAAATTAGCCAGGCATGGTGGCAGGCACCTGTAGTCCCAGCTACTCAGGAGGCTGAGGCAGGAGAATGTCGTGAACCCGGGAGGGGGCGGAGCTTGCAGTGAGCCGAGATCACACCACTGCACTCTAGCCTGGGCGAGAATGAGACTCTGTCTCAAAAAAAAAAAAAAAAATTTAGCATTTTTCTAGCAAAAATGTGAAAGCAAATCTCCTCAATAGGGCATTGGTTAACTGTATCATGGGGAATCCACATTGAAAAATATTACGCAGTATGGAAAAGATGGAGGTAGATTTACATGTGTTTCTGCTGATCATTTTCAAGCACACTGTGAGAATAATATGCCAAGGATGTTCATGTTTGTGTTGAACAGGGCTGCCTCTACAGTTAAAACCGGTGGCACTGTGGCCAGGTGGGACTGTTTTTATTTTATATTTATACCTTCTCTAAAAATTTAGGTAGGGCAATCAGATTTTAAATATGTGTATCATTTTGGACAAGAAGTAATCTTGAAATGCATGAATTTTAAATAGAAAAAGTCAACATTTTTACTGATTTATTAAACATATTATGGTATGATTTTTTTGTTTTATAAAATAATTTATACTACTGTAGTGTTATTTTTATAAATCACTAATTAGTGTAGTTCTGTAAAGAGGCTACAGGGCTAGAAGTCAGAAACCATAAGCTCCCACCATGGTCTGCCTAGCCAGATTATCATTTAAGATTAAATCTTGGTTGAATAATACAAAGGGTGTGAAAGCAGACAAGACTAAAACTTGTAAAACTGAGCCAGCTGAAGAGTAGTAAACATAAAGATATTTCTCAGAAACTATCCTGTAGTCAGAGTCACTCAGGACCTCTGTATAGTTTTTGTTGTTGTTATTGGTAGCGGATTTTTTTGATTTGTTGTAGCTTTGCCGTTTGGTTTTATTTTTTCCTGTGGAGGAAGAAAAGTTTATGTTACCTCTGGAAAAGGGTCAGCACTACTTCTGAGAGTCCCATGAAGAAAATAAGTAGAGATGCCTGTGAAGGGGTTTGATGCTGCAGCCTCTGGTATGAGGCACAAATTTCACTGTTCCTGGATTCCCTCTCATTGTGTTTTCAAACAATCCTTTCTTCATCTAAACCCAGGCCTTTCCATTCATACCTGTGCCACTTATTATATAAGACTTTGTGATTCTTTTATATGATTGGGGGCGTGTGTGTGCATGAGCACGCTTATTTGTGCAGTTTCGATTTTGCTGCACCCTTAAATGGTTTTAGCTGTTTAATTTATGTAATAATTGAGCAACTTTACTTCAAATTTTACTTAAAAATAATAACCAGGAAGTGACATTCAAATGGAGCAGTGAAGATCAGGAAAGTCTATGTAACAGAGGGAAGATTTTTTGAATTTCAAGGCAGATCCTTTGAAATAACCCAGTCAAACAAACAAATAAACAAAAGACAAAAAGAAGAAAAACTGAACAAAGCCTACATGACATATGGAATACTGTAAAATAACAAATATTTAAATTTTCAGAGTTCCAAAAGGAGAATAGATGGCTAAAGACAGAAAATCTATGTGAAAGATAATAGCTGAAAACTTCCCAAGTCTTGCAAGAGGTACAAACATTTAGGCACAGGAATCTCAAAGATCCTCCAACAGACTCAACAATACCCAAATAAAAGGTCTTCTCAAGACACATTTTAGTCAAATTGTCAAACTTCAGAGAAAATTCCAAAAGCAGCAAGAAAAACATAACAATTTAACTATAAGGAAATCCCTATTAGAATAACAGCTGATTTTTCAGTATAAATCTTACATGCCAGGAGAGAATGGGATGGTATGTTCAAAGTGCTGAAAGATTACAAAAAAAAAAGAACAAACAAACAAACAAACAAATCCCATGCTGGTCAAGAATACTATCTCCATCAAAGTTATCCCTGGAATAAAGAAATAAAGTCTTTCCCAGACAAGCAAAAATGGAGCGACTTCTTCACTACTAACTTGTCCTACAAGAAATGCGTAAGGGAGAACTACACCTGGAAACAAAAGGATGACATCTACCATCATGAAAACACACAAAAGCATAGCACTCATTAGTAGAGCAAATACACAAATTAGGAAGAGAATGGAGTCAAGTGTTACCACCACAGAAAACCACCAACTGCAATAATGAGCTAGGAGAGGAAGAGAGAAAGGGACAAAGGATATATAAAATAACAAAAAGTGGTTAACAAAATGACAAAAATAAGTCTTCACCTATTAACAGTGATTTTAAGTATAAATTGATCAAATTATTCACTTAAAAAGTGCAGAGGGGCTGAAAGCATTGAAGAAAAAAAAAAAAAAGACTAAAAGTATATGCTGCCTGTAAGAAACTGACTTGGCCTGTAAAGACATATGAGACAAGAGGATGACGTCTACCATGATGGAAACACACAAAAGTATAACACTCATTGGTAGAGCAAACACACAAAAGATAAAAAGAAGAAAAACTGGACAAAGCCTACATGACATGTGGAACACCATAAAATAATCAAATATTTAAAATTTCAGAGTTCCAAAGGCTAAAAGTGAAAGAATGGAAAAAGATAGTCCCTGAACATGGAAACTCAAATACGTAGGATTAGCCATACTTACATCAGATAAAATAGACTTTGAGTAAAAAACTGTAAACAAAGACAACGAAGAGATGAATGATAATGGGGTCTATTTGGGAAGATATAACAACTCTAAATATATATGCACCCAACACTAGAGCACCAGATTTATAAACCTAATAATATTAGATCTAAAAAGAGAGAGAGAGACTTCAATACAATAATAATGGATAACTTCAACACCACACTGTCAGCTTTAGACAGACCCTCTAGACAGAAAATCAACAAAGATACATTGAATTCAAACTGCATTTAATACCAAATGGACCTAACAGTTACAGAACATTTTATCCACAGATGCAGAATACGCCTTCTTCTCACTGGCACATGGAACATTCTGAAGGATAGACCATATATTAGGCCTCAAAGCAAATCTCAACAAACTTTTAACAATTGAAATCATATCAAATATCTTCTGAGACCACAAGCAAATAACACTAAAAATGAACACTAGAAATTAATAACAAGAGAAAATGTAAAAATGTATTTTTCCATTGTACTTGGAAAATATATAAACACATGGAAGTTACATCAAATGCTCCTCAGTGACGATTGGGTCAATACAGAAAATAAGAAGAAAATAAAAAACATTTATTGAAACAAATGAAAGTTGAAAGACAACATACCAGACACAACAGCAAACGCACTGCTAAGAGGAAACTTTGTAGCAATAAATGCCTGCATCAAAAAATGAGTAAGATTTAAAATAAATAACCTAATAGTGCATCTCAAGTGACTACAAACATAGAAAATGTTAAATCCAAAATTAGTGGAAGAAAAGAAAACATAAAGTCATAGCAGAACTAAACAAAATAGTGACTAAAAAACCGTACATAAAAGTCAACATTGCTTAATGATAAAAACTCTAAAAAAATAGATATAGAAGAAACATACCTCAACACAATGAAAGCCATAGATAACAAACCCCCAGCTAATATTGTAGTACATGGAGAATATCTAAATGCCTTTCATCAAAGAACTGGAGCCATACAGGAGCGCCCACTTTCACCACTCTTATTCAACATAGTACTGGAAGTGTAGGCTAGAGCAATCAGGCAAGAGAAAGAAAGAAAAAGCATTTAAATTGGAAAAGAGAAAGTAAAATTGCTCTTCTTTGGAAATGACATGATCTTATATATAGAAAAGCCTAAAGACTCCACCAAAAAACTCAGAACTGAGGAAAAAATTCATTACAAAATCAACCTGCAGCAATCAGTAGCTACACTTTCGCTACTCCTATTCAACATAGTGATGAACTAGCTGAAAAAAGTCAAGAAAGTAATTCCATTTGTAATAGCTACAAAAATTACCCTAGGAATAAATGTAACTGAGGAGGTAAAAGACCTCTATGAGAAAAACTACAAAACACCAATGAAAAAAAAAAAGGAAAAGAACACAAACAAATAGAAAGACATCCCCTTCTCATTTATTGGAAGAATTAGTGTTATTAAAATGACTGTACTACAGATTAAATGCAATCTCATTTGAAATACCAATGACAATCTTCACAGAAATAGAAAAAAAATTATATAATTTCTATGGAACTACAAAAGACACCAAAAATCCGAAGCAAGATTGAACAAAAGAACATAGCTGGCAGTGTTACACTACTTGACTTTAAAATATATTACAAGCCTACAGCACACAAAACAGCATTGTATTGGTGTAAAAATGCACACATAGACCAATAAAACAGAATACAGAACCTGGAAGTGAATCCATATATTTACAGGCAACTGATTTTCAACAAAGGGGCCAAGAACCTGCATTGGAGAGTGAATGTCCTCTTCAATAAACGGTGCTGGGAAAGCTGGATATCCATAGGCAGTAGAATGAAAGTGGATTTCTATCTCTCATCACATACAAAACATTAACTTAAAATAGATTGAAGACTTAAATGTAAGACCAAAGCTACAAAAGTACTATTAGAAAAGATAACGTAAATGTTTCATAACAATGGTCTGGGCAAGGACATTTTGGGAAAAAAAACTAAAAGCACTGGCAACCAAAGCAAAAATAGACAAATGGGATTACATAAAATAAAAAGCTTGTACACAACAAACAAAGGAAACTATCAGTGGAGTAAAAAGACCACCTACAGAATGGAAGTGAGTATTTGGAAATTATTAATCTGATGAAGGGTTAATATTCAGGATATACAAGGAACTCGAACAACTCAATAGAAAAAAAATAAGCACCTGATTAAAGAGTGAGCAAAAGACATACATATTTCTCAAAAGAAGACATAAAAATGTCCAACAAAAAGGCTCAACATCACTAATCATCAGGGAAATGCAAGCCAAAACCACATAAGATACCATCTCACTCGTTAGAATGGCTATCATACAAAAAAGAAATGCTGGCATGGATATGGAGAAACGGGAACCCTCATGCACTGTTGGTGGGAATGTAAATTCTGCAGTTGGTGAATCCATGGAGGAAGAAGCGAGGATGTGGAGGGATGACTGTATACATATCTAATGATTTCAGATTGTAGATTTGGGCAATGGCTTGAATGTAGGAACATTTGAGTAGTTAACCTCTTATAATGAAGTGCTTAAACATGCAAATGTCTCTCTCACAACAAGATATTTCTTCTCTAGTGAACATGTTTACGAAACGTGTATATTTCCATTTTTCAGATTATGTACACAAATGAAGTGTATTCTAGGCTTTTTTGGATGTTATGCAGTGTCATTAATCATCAGGGAAATGCAAATTAAAACCACCTCTCAACAATACGTTGAAGAGATAGCTGCACGCCAATGTTCACTGTGCCTTTATTCACAATAAGAAGATATGGAAGCAGCCTAAGTACCCATGGACAGGTGAACTGACGAAGAAAAGGTGGTATATACACAATGGAATACTATTCAGGCTTGAGAATGAAGGAAATTCTTCCAACTGCAACAACACAGGTGAACTTGGAGAACATTACGTTAATAAAGTCAACCAGGCACAGAAAGAGAAACACTGCATATATCTCGCTTATATGTGGAAGTGAAAAACGTCGAACTTATAGAAGCAGAGAGTAGAATAGTGATTGCCAGGGGCCAGGGTAAAGTGGGGGCAGAATGAGGAAATATTGGTGAAAGGGTACGAAGTTTCTGTTCGACAGGAGGAATAAATTCTGGAGATCTATTTTACAGCTTGGTGACTACAGTTACTATAGTTTATAGCAATGCATTGGATCGTTGAAAATGGCTAGAAACTAGATCTTCAATTCTCACCATAAAACAATACTAAGTATGTGAGGTACTGCATATATTAATTGGCTTTGTCTAGCCTTTACAATGTATACATATATCAAAACATTACATTGTATACCATAGATCTATGTGATTTTTATTTGGCAATTATACCTTAATAAATCTGGGGAAAATATTGAGGTGACTAACTGTGGGACAGGGAAAGGGAGAGGCAAAATAAGATTAGAAGAGGTTTTTTTTTTGTTTTTTTTTTTTAAACAGAGTCTTACCCTGCTGCCCAGGCCAAACTGGAGTACAGTGTTGCAATCTTGGCTCACTGCAACCTCCACTTCCCAGGTTGAAGTGATTCTCCTGCCTTAGCCTCCTGAGTAGCTAGGAATACAGGCATTTGCCATCTCACCTGGCTAATTTTTGTATTTTTAGTAGAGACAGGGTTTCTCCATGTTGGTCAGGCTGGCCTTGAACTCCTGACCTCAGGTGATCCATCTGCCTCCTCCTCCCAAAGAGCTGGGATAGCAGACGTGAGCCACCGTGCCAGGCCCAGAAGAGAAATACTAAGATAGACAGAGTGCGGTTGTGGCAGAGGCCTGAGAAAGAATTAGAAGCTGGGCGGGGGGTGAAGGAGGTGGGGTGGGCAGGAAACAGAAATAATGAAAATAAACAAAAGGGATGAGGTCAGATTCGAAAATATAGGAAGCAAATATTTGATGCCTCCTAAAGCCCACAATGAAAAGTCAAAAAAAATTTATTGGAAAAGAATTGCTGAAACCGTAGAACAATCTAGGAGGAATGACATAAATAGAAAAAAAAGTTCAGATGGAGGAGACTCATATTACACAAAGTCTTTATTGGAGAATAAGTAGTAACCACAGCACAAAGAACAGTGGGGTTAAGTGATATTAAAGATATCAAGTCCATGAAGTTTAAGGACAGACACTATTTGACTCTGAAAACAATACAGTCTCTATGGTGTTCTCCTATTCAAACTGGACCCAAAGCCTACGAGAATGATGCGTAATGCCAGAGTAAGTTAGATTGAGTGAGTTTCATTAAAGTTTTTCTGTGATTAATTTATATGTGGCTGCTACCGACCGGATGCATGGTTTCTCAGCAGTCATTTTTATATTGCTTTTTGGAACAACGTTATTTAGAATCACTCCTTGACCTTTCATCATCTTCAAGCTTATGTATTCAATATGTTCTATGTAATTTTGATAAATTGTTTTGTAATTGTCCTGTCATTTCACATTGCATCTCGCTGGAAATATTTTAAGTTCCTTGAGGTTAGGGACTTTGTCCTCTTTTTATTTTGCATTGATAAGCTATGTTTCCCTTTTTCTCCAACATATTTCTTTCTTCTCTCCAAAACATACACATGCACATATGCGTATACACATATACACAATTCCCTGGATGTAGAAAATGATCCAATCATCTATCAAGACTTGGTTACCGACTAAAGACTTTGGAAAAATTAACTGACAGCTCTTATTTGCATTAAATAGACAACGATTTTGTTTCAAAACATAATAGACAACTGTGACTTGATTATCAGGGAAAATTACAACACTTAAAAATTGATAAAATATTTAGACTGCATTTGAAAGGAGTGCTGTATGGGGAGTTAGCACACGTGAGTTCTGGTTTTGGCTGTGTCTCCCTGTGTGACATTCATGTAATTACCCTTGAAGTCAGCATTCTCACGTATAAAACGTAATGTTCCATTAAATGATATCTGAAATACCTTCAATGATTTATTAGTCTGTGAAAAAAATAGCTTGTTTTGGTTTGTTAATTAAAATTTTTCCAACTTTTTTGAGGTATAATTGACAAAAATCTCATGTATTTATGGTGCACAATGTGGGGTTTTGATTAATATATATGTATACATAAAATAGCTTGCTTTTTTTTTTGTTTGTTTTTTGTTTGTTTGTTTTATTTGTGTTTTTCTTTTGAGACAGAGTCTCTCTCTGTTGCCAGGCTGGAGTGCAGTGGCACAATCTCAGCTCACTGCAACCTCCGCCTCCCAGATTCAAGCAATTCCCCTGCCTCAGCCTCCCCAGTAGCTGGGACTACAGGTGCGTGCCACCACACTCAGCTAATTTTTGTATTTTTAGTAGAGATGAGGCTTCACCATGTTGGCCAGAATGGTCTCCATCTCTTGACCTTGTGATCCGCCCGTCTCCGCCTTCCCAGAGTGCTGGGATTACAGGCGTGAGCCATTGCACCCTAGCTTGTTTTTAAAAGGCAGTAATGGGGAATAGATAAATGGCAGGTTGAAAGAGGGCAACTGAGTGCAATGGTGGAACAGGAGCTGGAAAATGGGAACAAGAGGGAAATGGGACTGTGATCACTTCTCAGCACTGCATCTTTAGTCAGTTCTCCACTCCTATTCCTTGGTTCTTACATCTGGTGACTTCATCATCCAATTACTGAAACAGACCACTCCCCTTAAAAAGAAACATCATTTTCCCTGTTCCACATCATCTGTCATGGTGGTGCAGTGGATCATCTCACATCTGGCCAGCATGGCCTTCTCACCATGACTCTGGGCTCACATTCTCTCTGTTGATGTATTCATTTTTGTTGGCCTCGTGGCATGGGTATGACTAAGTCAGAGCCTGCCCTCAGAAGAAGGGAGGTTGGAAAACTTTGAGAAGCAAGAATTCAAAAGAAGTGTCAGCCTATGTATCTTCATTAAAAGATGCTATAGTCCATTTTGTTGGAGACCACAATCCTGAGACTCGAGAAAATGACACTCCAGTCCAGGCTTGCTTACTAGGACTACGATATTTGAGAAAGGTCAGTCAATCCAGGCTAACTAACTTCTCTTGGGGTCCTGGGTGCCTCCCCTCACTCTCACAAATTGACTTGGGGACCTTCGGAATCCCACTGGAGACCCTGCGGTCCTCTAATCCAGGGGTCCCCACCCCCCAGCCCACAGACTGGTGCCCATCGGTGGCCTGTTAAAAACTGGGCCACACAGCAGGAGGTGGGCAGCAGGTGAGCAAGCGAAGTTTCATCTGTATTTACAACTGGTCCCTAGAGCTTGCAGGACTGTCTGAGCTCCATTTCCTGTCAGATCAGCATTGGCATTAGATTTTCATAGGGGCGCAAATCCTATTGCGAACTATGCATGGGAGAGATCTAGGTTGCACGCTCCTTATGACAATCTAATGCCTGATGATCTGTCATTGCCTCCCATCACCCCCAGATAGGACCATCTAGTTGCAGGAAAACAAGCTGAGAGCTGCCACTGATTCTACATTATGGTGAGTTGTAGAATTATTTTATGATGTATTACAGTGTAATAACCATAGAAATAAAGTGCACAGTAAATGCAATGTGCTTGAATCATCCCAAATCATCCTCCCCCAACTGCCTCCGGGTCTGTGAAAAAATTGTCTTCCATGAAACCGGTCCCTGGTGCCAAAAAGTTTGGGGGCCACTGCTGTAATCTCACTTTGCCTACACTCATATCCTCAGCCACCATCACATCAGCCACCTCTCATTCCCCACAGTTCCACCCCTGGACTTCTTTCTGCTTACTCACATCTCTTTCTATGTCCTACTGCCCAACTCCATCTCCAAATAATTCTCTATGCCCAAACATGTCTTATTACCAAGCCTAACACATGATATCTTGACTCTTTGACTTAATGCTGCTTTTAACACCTGCCTCAGCTGTGCCATGGGGACCCTGCCACACCTGGAGGGCTCCCCCAGAGGCAGTTACTTATTGCTCCTCACATTCACCTCTGTCAAATTCCAGAGACGCTGCATTTTCCTTCAGCCTGATTTCTACATACAGACTATTACTCCTTTAAAAAGCAAGTGAAACACAACTACTCCCCAAAACACACAAAAAGCCCCGGCTTTGCCAAGGCATACACCATATCCTTTCCATTCTTCCTTCTCATCATCTTCTGGGATCCACAGCCCCACCAGTCATTGGAGATTTTGGAGGCAAACTCACAAGTGTCTTTCCCCCTGAGTCTTCCCACCAGCCTGGTATTTCTTGTATAGTCAAATTCTGATGCAATCAAATTCTACCTTATGGGTTTCCAGACTTCCCCAGATGGTGATTTTCATTCCATTTTCACTTATATTTTAAGATCCCTCACAAAACCTTCCCTAGTGAAGTTGCTCATCTAGATTTTCAGGATCTCCAGCTCCCTGTTCCCTCTTTTTCTCTTCAAGTTTCTCAGTCTTCCACCTGTCTTCATTTCCTTTGGAGTCTTATTTAGACTTTAGCCCAGCACTATAAGCATTCTCTTCCAATGGCCTGAGCTCCCTTGCTGTGCAGTTTTTGTTGTATCTGATACCCAGATCACCTGATATCCACTTTCAACTGGGCATTGGACTGTAGCAGCTTTGATTTTTTTTCTAGTAAACTTTTACACTTTCCTCAAAGTCCTCTTCCACTTGCTGCAGACTGCTTAGAGAAAATGCAACCTACTAATATCAGAAATCCTTCTGTTTCATGCGATCCAATTTAAATATTTGCCTCTGCCTTCCGCAGTTTTCTTCCTTTGTCTATGTCACAATACAAGAGGTGTCCCCTCTCCTGTCTAAAGCTCATCATCCTATTTGTCTCTGGATCCAATATCCACTTGCGCCCACCCCCAGGGACATCCCTCACCTGATCTGTCCCCTCCTCTCTCTGTGTTTTCCATTCTCTCCCTAGAAATTGAATAGCTCTTATCAGTGACTGAATAACTCAAGCACACAATTCACATTCATTAACATATCTTCATTATCTTAAAAACCCTCAACTGTATCTCAATCATTAACTGCTCCACCTCTTACAATTTATATTCCAAGTCCTTTATGCAGTTGTCTTTATGTGTTTTATGCCTTCTAACATCCTTTCCTCTCTCATTCTAGCAAATTCTGGCTTCCATGTCTCATTTCAACTCTCAAACCTCCTCATCTTTTGATCCAAGTGTCAATTTTTATTCTTACCTTCCTGGACAGAGTGTGGCAATGATGACTGCTCTCATCTTCTTGAAATACTCTCCAGCCTGGATTTCATGCTGTGTTTTTCTTGTTTTTTCTTGCCCATCTTCCTGAGTCTTCCTTAGAGCAATCACTTTTTTCTGTCCTGCACATATCGCTTTCGTTCTGGGCCTCATTCTTTTTACTATCTATACGTTCTTTATTAATTTCTTCTATATCAATATTCTAAATTACTGTTTCCAAGCTGATGACCCTCACATATATCTTTTTCTTGTTGGATGGATTTTCCAGACCTCTGTGGATACTGGTTTACTGAATTTCCCCACTTACGTGACCCACTGATACTTCTAACCCACTACATTCAAAACTGGACCCCACTTCACCTCCTGCAGCAACAGCCTCTAACTCAAATCCTAGCCTCAGATTTCATTATCCCCAATTTATTATCCATACCCAAGAGTCACCTTTCTATACCATTCTGTCATGTCAATCTCTTCCTTAAAAAGCAATTTCCTTGCATAAAAAAAGTAATTAAACTCAGAGTCAAAAGCCCATGCTTGCCGGGTGCTGTGGCTCACGACTGTAATCCCAGCACTTTGGGAAGCTAAGGCGGGTGGATCACGAGGTCAGGAGTTCAAGAACAGCCTGGTGGACGTGGTGAAACCCCATCTCTACTAAAAATACAAAAATTAGCTGGGTGTGGTGGTGCGTTCCTGTAGTCCCAGCTACTCGGGAGACTGAGGCAGGAGAATTGCTTGAACTAGGACCCGGGAGGCAGGGGTTGCAGTGAGCTGAGATGGCGCCACTGCACTCCAGCCTGGGCTACAGAGTGAGACTCTGTCTCCAAAAACAAATAAACAAACAAACAAACAACAAACAAAGTCCCTGCTTAAATTTAGAAACATTTATTAAATTTCCACACACATTGTGCATTCCAGCTCTGTGTCTCTTTTGCATATAGGCCTTCAATGCATCATTGTCTCCTCCTAGAACATTCTTACTGCTCAAATAATTTGGTTCATTTCTACTCGTTTTCTTAGATAAGGCATCACTTCCTCCAGTAGCTATTCCAGATTCTCCAAAACAGGCTCACTTGGAATTTTTAAATTCCAGAGCACCTGCCCTTACTTATGATAATGCAAACCAAAATTAAAATTCTAAAGCCCTGGCCGGGCGTCATGGATTACACCTGTAATCCCAGCACTTTGGGAGTCCAAGGCGGGCAGATCATGAGGTCAGGAGTTCGAGACAAGCCTGGCCAACATAGTGAAACTCCGTCTCTACTAAAAATACAAAAAACTACCTGGGTGTAGTGGCATATACCTGTAGTCCCAGCAACTTGGGAGGCTGAAGCAGGAGAATCGCCTGAACCTGGGAGGCAGAGGTTGCAGTGAGCTGAGATCACACCACTGCGCTCCAGCTTGGGTGACAGAGCAAGACTCTATCTTAAAAAAAAAAAAAAAAAAAAAATCTAAGGCCCCCACAACCATCTGAATGGACTTCCTCAGCCAGGGCACTTTTAAAATTTAACCTGAGACTGGTTCAGGCCATGATGGGAAGGGGGCTCGGACAGGCCTCATCATACATCTCCAGTATTAACATCAACACAGATTTTAAGTCTGATTAGAAACACTTTACAACCTATTAGCTCTGAAGCCTGCTACCTGAAGGCTTCCTCGGCAAATAAGAACTTTGGTCGTTATAACCTCTTATCTGAACCCAGACATTTCTTTCTTTTGATTCCAGGTCTTTGGATAAACTTAACCAAATGTCAACCAGAAAAATTTTAAATCTACCTGTGAGCTGGAACCCCCCCACCCCGCCACCCATTTCACATTGTCCCACCTTTCTGGACCAAATCAATGTATTTCTTAAAATTATTTGATTAAAGTCTCATGTCTCTCTAAGATGTATAAAAGCAAGCTACGCCAACCACCTTGGGCCCATGTTCTCAGGACCTCCTGAGGGCTGTGTCACTGGCCATGGTCATTCATATGTGGCTCACAATAAATCTCTTCAAATATTTTACAGAACTTGACTCTTTTCATAGACAGTAGCAAAATGTCACATTATAATTTCTCCTTTTTTTTGTCTACATTTCTTAGTTCATTACAGGTTCCTTAAGAGAAAATGTAGATCTTTTTTACTATTTAATGTGCAGTGCCCAGGGCAGTGCCTGGATAAAAGAGATGTTTACTCAATATCTACTGAGTTAATTAATTAACTCTTTCCTGCCATTGAAACAGAATTTCTTCAGTGCCGTTTCATCAGCTGCAAATCTCTGCAGTTGCCATGATCTCTGCTTGGGGTCTCACTTAGGCCTGCTGGACTCGCTCCACCTGCTCAGCCTAGCAGGCTGCTCTCGGCTCATACCTGCCTGGATGCCACATCCACCATGGCTCCATGCACAGCCCATGGCTGAGCCACGTGTGCCATGAGTAGCTTCCACACTGGATACCAGTGTGTAGATGGATGGAACATGGTGGTTCCCCAAAACCTGGAGACGCCAGCAATTGTGGAGCCCCAAGGGCTTTACAGATCTTGCTTGGGAAGTCCCGAGGTCTGGGTTTCCAGAAGTGTCACGCTCTTCACTCCTATAGCTTGGCGAATGGAAGCATGTTTCAAACTCTTTTATTCCCACTGCTTGAAGCTCCGTGAACGGGGGCATGTTATAGCTATCTCATTCCTGCAGTTCGGTGGGTTCCAGGTTCCTGCCCTGTGACCAAGAGGAATGAGGTATGCAGACACTGGAGAGCAAATAAGGCAAAATAGAAGTTTATTGAGTATAAAAAGGAAAACTCTCAGCTGAGAGAGAGGACTAAAAGCAGGCAGCCATCTGTAAGGCTGAGTTTGGGGTTTTTATAGGTTTGGAATGAGGAGACGTGGGCTGTTGGAAGTCTTGGAAAAGGCAACATTCAATTGGTTAAAAACTATTATTCAGAAAGAACCAATTGGGAAAGAGTGGGCAAACAAGTACAGTTCTCACTCCAGTCATGGACTCTATCTGGAACTAGCAGTTTGGTTTTCAGGATTTAGACTATCTGTGGCTCGAAGGTTGGGTTTCACCGGGGAACCATCCCTGTGTGCTTAGGAATCTGTCTCCTATCGCTATGAATCCCCCCTCTGAAGAGGTACGTCTATCTGCTGTTAGGATAGGAGTGGTGACTGCTCTCGCTGCTTCATGCTGACAGGGGCACTGTTTGGGAAAATGGCTGTCAGGTCTCTCTCACAGGCCTAAGAATCCCTGGTAAAAAGAATCCATCATCTGAGGCTCCATTTGCATGACCATTTGGAGTCTGATGGCCTCTTGGTGAGAGGAAACATCTTACAAGTAAGTTAACTATGAATAAACCAAATATGAGTATTATACAAAGAGGAGCTAAAAGGAAAAAGACCTAGTGCCAAAGATAACAGAAACAGGAAATAAACAGACTCATCATCCGGAAAACAATGTTGTGGCCCGAGCTGTTTCACTCGATGAAAGATATTCGATCTCATATGTGGAAGGGAAGCTAAACTTCAGAAGAGACACAGCTGTTTAAGGGAGTAGATAATATCATGGGCCTTTGGGATTAAGTGGTCCTTGGCAAAGACGCCTTACGGTGAGGAACAGAATAAAGGTGAGAACAGCAAGTATAGGCAAGACTATAAAGAGGACATTCATGGAAGGTTAATTATTGACATTTATCTTTTGTGATCTTTAGCTTGAGGTCTCTGATTTTCTCACACTGGTGCTTTGGGTACTCTTCTGGTTCAACAGGTAATTCCATCAACTTCCCAGCCTGTACTCAAGTGTAATAAATCTGATAATCTATTTCAGTGACCTTCACTGCCAAAGGAGTAGAACGAAGTCCAGTGTAAGCTTCCTCCCACTCTGGACCTAGAGAAGGAAAAAGAAGGAAGGGGCTTTACCAGTACTAAACCCCCTCGGTTAAATGGAGGTGACCCTAGTTCACAGTGTGGGACCTCCAACAGTTGTTTGAGTTCCAGCTGGAAATGGGCCAAGAAGTTATATGTTTAATCAGATCAGAGGTTTCTTGGTCTAGCAAGAAATATTGGTGAGAAAAAGCTATCCATACATGTCAAAGGCACTGAAACCCAGCTTTGAACGGGTGTTTCTAACACATAGTAAGGCCAGGGGAGAAGAGTAATCCAGAGGAGATGAGTCTCTTGAGATAGTTTTCTGATATCTCTTTTGATAATATCATTTTTCTTTTCTACCTTTCCCTAGGATTGTGGTCTCCAAACACAATGAAGATGGTATTGTATGCCTAGTACCCTTGAGACCCCCGGATGACAGCCACCTTGAGTGAGGGGCCATTATTATTCTGGAAGTACTCAGGGAGTCATAAGCGAGGGGTCATCTCATTAATTAGAACTTTTATCACCTCAGAGGCTTTATATGCCTGACAAGGAAATGCTTCTGCCCAGTTAGTGAAGGTATCTACCCATACAAGGAGGTACTGGATGGCCATCTGTCAGTCTTCCTTCAGGTAGCCTCCCATTCTTTGGGTTTTGGTGGGCAGAAGCCATTAATTGAGGAGATTATTTTTAAGTCAAGTCTTGAAGCATTAATGACCTGTTTGACCATTGTTAGCAGATTTTTACATGAGAACAACCTTTGGACCAATTGATAGTTTTTGTCCTTATGCATGTGGAGGGACATGTGTGCTTGGTGAAGGACTTAAAGAACTTAGCATTGGCTGGAGGTTGGTAGATGAAGTTTTCCATCCTCTGATTGCAGGCATCCTGAGGACTGAAAGGTGTATCCCTGAGATGTGGGCCATTTAATTTCTTCAGGAGATTATTGAGGTTATATTTCTTTTATGGAGCCCCCCAGATCAAAGGGGGCTCAAGTGGATTGGAAATCTGGGGCCCTTTTTCTGCTGATTTAGCTGCTTGGTCTGCCAACTTATTCCCCTCAGCTATTTCATCTGTCTCCTTTTTTTTTTTCTTTTTTTGAGATGGAGTCTCGCTCTGTCGCCCAGGCTGGAGTGCAGTGGCTGGATCTCAGCTCACTGCAAGCTCCGCCTCTCGGGTTCCCGCCATTCTCCTGCCTCAGCCTCCCGAGTAGCTGGGACTACAGGCGCCCGCCACCTCGCCTGGCTAGTTTTTTGTATTTTTTAGTAGAGATGGGGTTTCACCAGGTTAACCACGATGGTCTCGATCTCCTGACCTTGTGATCTGCCCGTCTCGGCCTCCCAAAGTGCTGGGATTACAGGCTTTAGCCACTGCACCCAGCCCATCTGTCTCCTTTTGATAGCCTTTACAATGTATTACTGCCACTTCCTGTGAAAGGAAAATTAAGGATAATTTCCTGATGGTATTTAAGGGTAGACTCTTTAGCTCCCTCTTTCCAGATTGTGGCATAGGCGTGATGGACTAGGAGGACATACTTAGAGTCAGTATAATTGTTAACTGCTTTTCCTTTGCTTAATTCAAGCACCCTCGTGAGGGCAATTAGCTCAGCTAGTTGAGCACTTGGGCCCAAGGAGAGAAGCACACTGTCAGTAGTGCCATTCAGGGTGACTATTACATACCCTGTTTTATGAATCCCTTGTTCTACAAAAGAACAACAATTTATAAAAAAAAAAAAAAAAAATACAAAAAATTAGCTGGGCCTGGTGGCGGGCGCCTGTAGTCCGAGATCGTGCCACTGCACCTGCACTCTAGCCTGGGTGACAGAGCGAGATTCAATCTCAAATAAAAAAAAAAAAAAAAAAAAATCCAATCTGGTTTCTCTTGGGTGGTTTCTTTGAGGTCCTTCCTGGCTGCGTAGGTTTGTACTATTCTCTATTTGCATTCATGTTCAAGTTCCCCAGCTTCTTCCCTAGGAGGTTTAGGGAAGAACAGCTTCTTAACTGGACTTCAGATCCCTCTAGTAGCAGCATTTGATATTTGAGGAGGCAGTTGTCCATTAGCCATAGACTCCTCTTAGAAGACAGCAGTCCTGATACATTATGTGGGGCATAAACAGTTAAGTTATTCATGGTTAACTTGGTATCCTCTGGCACCAGCAAAGCTACCAGTGCAACTATCCAGAGGCAAGCAAGCCATACTGTAGGCACCAAATCAAGCCCCTTGCTCAGGTAGCCTACAAGCTGCTGGACTAGGTTGTAACTCCCAGGACCATTCCTTTCCATTCTGATACCTAAAGATTGAACATATTCCGTGTGGGAAGACTAAGGGTTGGTGCCTCAACCAAGGCTTGTTTCAAGTGGTCAAAGGCCCTTTTAGCCTCTGATTCCCAAATTAGGGAGTCTTAGCTGCCTGACTCTCTTTCATTAGGCGATATAAGGGACAAGCTGTTTCACTATACTGAGGTATCCATAATCTGCAGAATGCTGTAATGCCAGGGGTTTGGGGGAGGGGAAAGGAGGAGATGGGCTTAATCCTTTCTTCACCTACTTCCCTGGTTCCTTCTGACAAAACTAGACCTAGGTACTTCCCTGAAATCTGATGAAGCTGAGCCTTAGACTTTGAGAACTTACATCCTCTGTTAGCCAAAAAATTAAGAGGAACCTTACTGTTCTCCTGAGAGACTTCTTCAGTTGAGGCACAAAGGGTAATGTCACCTAAATATTGTAAGACTTTAACATGAGGTTAAAGGAAATCAGAGAGATCTTTTGACAACTCCTGCCCGAACTCTTGCCATATGTGTAGCAGTTAATAGGTGCATCTCGGGGATTCTGGGGTTTGTAAGCCTGCCAGGTGGCCATTAGAACCTCTGCCTTTTTCTTGGTACTGTCTTGGAATTCCTGAGGTAACACCATCCAGGTTAGCTGGGTGTTCTAGTTGGAGAGATTGTTAAATATGAACAAATAGTGGAATTTGGGGTGTGACGGTATGCAGAAAAGGGCATCCTTTAGCTCCACAACTATGAACAATTTAGTTCCCTCAGATATTTGAGTTAGCAGTTATAGAATTGGGAACCACCAGGTGAACTGAAACCACAGCTTCCTTAATGAGGCAGAGGTCCTAGACCAGTCTCCATTTTCCACTGGGTTCTGTACCACCAATACTGGGGTATTACAAGCACTGTTGCAAGGTTTGAGGAGGCCCTACATCCTAAAGTTATCAATGATGGCTTCTAGCCCTTTCCTAGCTTCTGGTTTTAGGGGATATCATCTCTAGTTAGAAAGGGAGGTGGGATCCTGAAGGTCGATCCCAACTGGTATGGCGATTGTGGCTTGGCCAAATTTCCCTTGAATTGCACGAACATCTGGATCAATATTGATGTCCACCAGGGGGAGACAAATAGTCTGTCCTGAAGCCATAAGAATGGTGGCTCCCACCTGAGCTAAAATATCTCTGCTTAGCAGAGGAGTTGGGCTTTCAGGCATGATTTAAAAGGCATGTGAGTAAACAAGAGGTCTCCCCAACTACAACTAAGGGATTGGAAAAAATATCAGGTTAAAGGTTTTTCTGAGATGCCCCTCACAATCGTGCTAAGGGAGATGGGGAGGTCCGGATTGGAGAGAGCTGAAATGGCCACTCTGGTATCCAGGAGGAGGTCTACCTTCCTCCCTTCGACCTCCAGAATCACTCTGAGCTCCCGGAGGGTCCCGGTGGTCTGAACCATCAGAGCCAGAGAGAGGAGTCCTGGAACACATCAGTCCTGTTGGACTATGTGGGACACTGGCTCTACGCCTAGTGACCTCTGTCTCTGAGGACAATCAACCCTCCAGTGATCCTCATTGCAGATTGAGCAGGGTCAATGTGGCTTTGTCATGCTGTCCAGGCAGTCCTTCCTAAAGTGTCTTGGCTTGCCACATGTATAGCAGTTAACACGTGCATCTTGGGGATTCTGGGGTTTCTAAGCCTGCCAGGTGGCCGTTAGAGTCTCTGCCTTTTTCTTGTGTCTCCTTTTCCTGTCTTGGGCCTCCTCCCAATCCCTATTTTAAAAGAATGGAGTGGCCATTTTCAGGAGGTTCTCTAAAGTACTGTCTGGTCCCATGACCTTTGGGTTCCTTAGACCTCATCTATGCCGTGGATGTGAGTGAGTCCTCCACCTATGAAGGGGGAAGGCCTAGTCGGCAGGGACAGTCATGCTCACCTATGCTGTGCCCTGGCTTTCTTCTGTCAACTGTCTCTGGGTCCCTCAGATCTAGTTTTGCTTTAAGGGATCCAAACCAAAGCTTGGAAAAAACACTGGAGTAATGAAGCTGTGAAACCAGATTCTCCTGAAGCATAGGAGATAAAGGGAGTCATGGGCCCTGCCAAAAGGAAAGAAAATCCCACATATAGAAAACTTCCTGTATTCGCAGAACTATGTTGACTCCTGACATGGTGGAAACAACAACAACAACAACAACTTAAATGCTGAGGAGGGAAAGCGCCTGGGAGAAGTAGCCTCTTGCCCTCTGCTAATGGATTTCTTCAACAGGGGGAAATAAAACTCTCTTAAATGTTACATCTTTTTGTTTCTAAGAATAGACAGAAACAATACTGCTCTGAATTACACTTTGGATGACTAAGCCAAGTGCTTATTCTATCCAGTAATATTATCTCTGTGGTTTGCAGCAACAGTCTTATATTGTATGTAAAGAGGGAATCGCAGCCATGGCATTCTCAAAAGAAAGAAAATGCAATATGAAAGATCGCTGGTCTTGGTGCCAACACCGTAACAGGTTGTTGGGGACTGTAACTGATCTGAGAGCCTTTGGATAACACCAAGGTGTGGCCTTGGCCAGGTTCCTTCAGTTGTCCCAGGACCTTATTCTGATCCCATGTGATAGCTAGACCTCCATGAAAGGAAACTGAATTGAAACAAAGCCAACATTTCCAACACCCAAGGGTGATGGGGGATTGACAAAGTCCTCCCCAGCAAACCTCCCCTCTGAGTCTTGTAAGCCTGGCAGCCATACTACTCACTCTTAACTGGCTGACAGAGGCCCGGTGTTTCATCTGGTTTTGGAAAAAAAAATCTGAAGACAAGAAGCCTCAGAATGACAGTAAAGAGTCATAGGTTTGCACTCACCCTTCTGCAGATCCCGGACAAGACCCCAGAAATGACACAGGATTCCTTCAGTGCCACTTTGCCAGCCAAAAATCCCTGTGACCACTGTGACTTCTGTCTAGGGCTTCTCTTGGGCCCACCAGTCTCACTCTGCCTGCTTGGCCCAGCAGGCTGGGCTCAGCTTGCACCCACTTGGATCCTGTGCCCACCACAGCTTCACACTCAGCCCGTGGCTGAGCCAGGCATGCTTCAAGTGGCTTCCACATTGGGTGCCAGCATGTAGATGAGGGGAACATGGTAGCACCCAACAACTCAGAGATGTCAACAATTACAGCACCCCAAGGAGTGTTATAGCTTTTGCTTGGGGAGTTCCATTATCTGGGCCCTCAGAAGTGTCACAGCTCTTCACTCCTGTAGCTCTACAAGTGGAAGCATGTTACCAGTTATTTTATCTCCACCACTGACAACTTGGTGAACAGGGGTGTGTTACAGCTCTCTTGTTCCCACAGTCCAGTGGGTTCCTGGTTCTTGTCGCATGACCAAGAGGAATGAGGTTTGTGGACACTGGAAAGCAAGTAAAGGAGAATAGACATTGATTGAGTGAAAGAAGGAAAGCTCTCAAAAGGGGACCCAGAGTGGGTAGCCATCTGTAAGGCTGATTGCAGGGTTTTTATATGTTTGGAATGAGGAGGTGTGGGCTATAGGTAGCCTTGGAAAAAGGAATATTTGATTGGTTAAAAAGCATTACTCAAAAAGAACCGATCGGTAAAGAGTGGGCAAACGGGAATAGAAGTTTTCACTCTGGTCATGGACTCTATTCAGAACTGGCAGCTCAATTTTCAGGTTTAAACTGTCTTTGGCTTGAAGGTCAGGTTTCACCAGGGACCTGTCTCTGTCTCCTTAGAAATTTGTCTGTCTCCTGTTGCTATTTTGTTGTAATTACTTGAATCTCTGTAAAGCTTTTTATTAAAAAATACCCATTAAATATCTTCTTAGAGAAAGAGAAGACAATAGTGTAGTGTTTGAAATTTATTCTGTGTGGAAAAGTGTTTAATGGCTTAGCAAAGCAGTGGTTAAAAAGGGCAGGAATCAGATGCTGAATATGTTTGAAATTAAAACAATGCTAAATATATTTTACATAACAGAAAAGTAATAAAATCATTTTCTGAGTTTGATGATGTGATCGCAGGCCAATAATAATAATAATAATAAAAACAAAAACACAAACCCAAAAGCATAAATTCATACACTGTTGGGTCTTTATCAATACTGGCAGGTTGAGGAAGGATAAGCTGGGCAAGAAAGGAACAAGGTCGGCAGATCTGGGACAGAATCTTGGCCATGTGATCTACAAGTGATACTGGATTTTGTCTTAATCTAAGTTTCCATATCTGTGAAATGGGGATAGTTAAAAACTACCTACTCTAAATCTTAATAGTGAAGATGAAATGAGATGATGTGTGTGTGAAGCCTGCACCATAGAAGGAACTCAGTCTGTGCTGGTTCTTGGTGTCCCTGCCATTGCTGCTTCCCTGCCATTACTGCTTCCCTGCCATTACTGTTTCCCTGCTAAGTGTTTCTTGAAAGGCTGCTCAGCACCACGAAATGGGAGCCAACATTGAGAAGAAGGAAATGAGAGACAGTTCTAACAAAGCGATGTATGTGTTTAGCTCCTTTGATATCTTGGTGCTTTCTGAAATGGAATAAAGAAAATAATTCCATTTGTGAAGGAATATTGTCAATAGACAATGCTGCTGGGAGAAAAGAATAGTACTTTTTGTAAACATTTTCTGTAAACTGCATTTTTAAAAAAGAGTCATGTATTCATGTCTATCCCCACTTGGGGAAAAAAATCTTTTTTCTTTCAGTTAAGGTTTGTGAAAATTAAAGAAATAATGTCTGAAAATCTCTTTGTGCTGCCTGGGGTAAATAGCTTTGACATGCTTAAAAATAGGTATTTTGTGTTTTTAAAAATTTTCACTTTAGAAGATGAGAAAAAAAATTTTAATATTACATTTTTTTCCCCTGTAGCTTGAAATCTTATTTCCCCTCAGTAAATTTTTCATTCATTTTATGAAGTTGGAGATGTTGGAGTGAAATTCAAGGAGTGAGTTTATTAGTGATACTGTCAGTGGAAAATTCATTGTGAAACAGACAAGCTCACAGCCAATAGCTTAACAAATACTGGGCTCACTGAGACAGCAAGTGTTACAGGTGAGAAGCAGTCACTGAAAGGGCAAGGTGTGTTTTTTGTTTTGTTTTCTCTGAAAAAAGGAGCTTCAGTGTTGTATCTGGAGAATGAATGTGAAACCGCGAAGGTAGCTATCATCAGTTCACCCTCCACAGAAGTTGTGAATCCCTAGTTCTCACAGATTTGAGAGTAATTTGTAAACCTTTTGTGTTATTGAAGAAGATTTAAGAAAGAGTGGGTAGCAATTAAGACTTTAAATCACAATCTCCTTGAACTTGAGATAAATTATGATGTTATTTTCAAAACTGTATTCATGGGTTTTCAAGAAGGATAATGAAGGTTTCCAAAACAAACCAACCAAACAAAAGACAACTGGTTTTGGATCAAATGCATTTTGCTTTACTGAAGGATACCTTGAAGCTGTCTCTGGACAAAGGGGGATTTACTGTGCAGTTGCCCAAAGGTTGTATCACCTGGACTGTTTTTATAGTGCATATATTTTGTGGAACACAATTGCTGAGTGGAACAGAGTTTGGAAAATGGTGATACAAGAGAGAGTTTGACATTAGGTAGGTGCTTCTGAATTTGCACCCTCAAGGACAGTTACGTAAATCTTATCAATAAAAAAAGGCATATTCTGAAGCCTTGGGGAAATCCCGTCTCTACTAAAAAATACAAAAAACTAGCCGGGTGAGGTGGCGGGCGTCTGTAGTCTCAGCTACCTGGGAGGCTAAGGCAGGAGAATGATGTAAACCCGTGAGGCAGAGCTTGCAGTGAGCTAAGATCCAGCCACTGCACTCCAGCCTGGGCAACAGGGCGAGACTCTGTCTCAAAAAAATAAATAAATAAATAAATACATAAATAAAATGAGGAAGAAACTGTTTATCTTTAAGTAAATTCTAAATTTATTAAAATAGGCCTTCTTCTTTCCGTTTTCTTTGTGGGGGTCTGACCCACAGACCCTGACCCAACAACAAATGAATAAAGTACACTGACACATAGATATTCTGCTTTGCCAGTCCAGCTGAACATACAGACTGCTTACAGACTCCACGCAGAGTCCTGTAAACAGCTGTGACCACGGCCATGACCAGCCAGAGAGACTTGCATTTATTCAGTAAAGATTAATTGGCAAAGGCTTGAGTCAACACCACTAGAGGGTAATTGACATTGTGGACTTCCCGAGTAGAACACAATTAAGTACCCACAGTAGAACAAAGGTTAGTCTTAAGACCACATGAGTAAACAAGTTATTTAGATGAGCTCCCCACATTCCTTTGTTTCTACTCTAACTTATTTAACTAAAGTAAGGGGACTAGGCTGCCTTCAGCAAGATTTATTACTGAAGTTATGCAAGCTCTCAGGCCTTCCAAGAGGGTTTGTGGCTATTATAACTAAAATTTTTCCCACCAGCCTGACTGAACCCCCACATTCTTCACCTCTTTGTTAGGACAAGCTATGTTTGTCCCTCATCCTCTGGTTCCTATGGCACCCTCTAATTGTTCTTCTGGCACTGGTTTTTAATCCTATCTAATTTGTCCCTTGCATTGCAGCCAGCGTGCTTTTCAAACATCAAGTCTGTTTAAGTTCACTTTTTATAAAATCTTCATTGGCTGCCATCCAAAATCTGTACCATGGCTTCACTAAGCCTTGGCTAGCCTGTCCTCTCCCCACCTCCGTGGTCCCGTCCCACATTATTCTCTGTGTTGTGCTCTGCATTGACCTTTCACTACCCCAGAACTCTACCTTGTCCCTCACAAGGTTCCTAAACACACAGTCCCCCAACTGTAACCCCTTTTCCTCCCACCCAATTTCCTGTTTAACTTAGGAAATTGATTCTCATGGTACAGATTGCACCTCCAAGGTAATTTCTTTGAGGAGGTCTTTGCTGATCTCCCTGCATAGGTTAAACGCTTCTACTGTGTTCGTTTTTGACACCTTTCTGATTTGCGTACTGATGACTGTGGCAATTGCGCTCGTATTTATGTGATTAATAATTATCTACTTCCCCCTAGACAGTGGGCTTCATAAGATCAGAGACCTCATCTGTCTCCTGTCATCATTGTATGCTTTGTATATAGCACAGTGCGTGCCACTTAGGAGTATTTAACAAACACCTTGTTTAGTAAATTAGACATTTTTAGTCTCCCTAACAAAGCACCTTAAAGTCTGGTGGAAGGGAACCTATTCTGAACCATACCGAGGCTTCACAAACTTAACCAGAAGTACTCCAAAGAGGTAAACTCTCAATCTCTCAATCCATTTATATTACACGCTACGCATAATATAGATGTGTGTAGCCAGGCAGAGTGGCTTACACCTATAATCCCAGCACTTTGGGAGGCTGAGGTGGACGAATCACCTGAAGTCAGGAGTTTGAGACCAGCCTGGCCAACGTGGTGAAACCTCATCTCTACTAAAAATACAAAAGTTAGCCAGGAGTGGTGGTGCATGCCTGTAATCCCAGCTACTTGGGAGGCTGAGGCAGGAGAATCGTTTGAACCTGGGAGGCAGAGGTTGCAGTGAGCTGAAATTGCGCCACTGCACTCCAGCCTGGGTGACAGTGTGAGACTCCATCTAAACAAACCAACAAAATATATATATACGTATATACGTATATGGTATATATATGGTGTGTATAGATATAATATGTTATATCTTTATGGGCATAGCTTCATGAGCATGTGCAGGTTCACACACACAGTACATGTAGGAATCTGACTTGTTCTAGCACGTTTTCACTCCATGGAAGTCATGATCTAGTGACCATAAGGTTAATGTGAACTTCTACCTGAAGGAGAGGCCTGGAGCAAAGCACTCCACGGTGTGTCAAGAGCGTTTCATTGACTCGATTGTCTAACAAGTATTTTCATTTAAACCACAGCCTGTGTGGCTCCTGCTCACCCTTTCCTTGCAACACATATCCCCTGGGAAAGATTCTCCTCAATTACAGACATTGGTGCTGCTGCTGCCCTTGGATGACTTTTATGGCTCCCTCTTCCTGTCAGTTTATTGCTCTGTCTTTCCCTGTTATAAAGCAAGTCATTTCCTGCATTTTATGAGTCTCATGCATGGATTTCTGCTCATAATTAATTTGTGCACAATCCTAGCTCAATGCTAAAGTAATGATATCGTTGAAGACAGGAAGGACCACCTTCCTTTTGGAGGGATGTAGAGAATGAAAGGATAATTGAGAATAATTTTCCAAACTGTTTTGCAGCATATATGGCCCGACTTTACCCAGGAGAAGCTTGACAGGGAATGAGCCCGGGCTCCTTCCTGGGGGCCTTCCTCTTTCCTTCAGACTTCACATCACCAGGCAGCTCCTGTTGACTGCAATAAAAGAGCTGTCACTTACCCTCCATTCTCTTTCAATATGCTGCTCATTCTTTCATTTGTTTCTGAAGTTGCTAGTGGGAAAAATATTTATTTCCTATTTTCTTTTGAGACTGAGGCAAATTTTTTTTCTTTCTTTGCTTTTCTTTCTGAGCTTGTGTAGAAATTGTACTGTAGTCACTTTGAATACCATGTCTTCCTTGCTGGAACCTCTTCTTCATGCTCCACATTTAGGGCTCATTCTGAGTACAAGACGAATCTTGAACTTAAAGATAAGACTAATAATTAGGGGTAGTCATTTGAATCCTTTTTAACAGATGAAAAATACAAATATGTACTGGGCATATGAAGTAGTCACTCAATAATTTTTGTTGAGTTAATAAATCAATTTTAAGTATAAGACACAGAATTCAAGTCTGAGACTACTTAGTTTTGAAATAAAAATACATATTTAGTTCAGTTACTTGAACTAATTTTCTGGTATGATTTTATATTTTATGGGAATAGAACAATTATTCAAGTTCTGCAACTCTATCACTTAGCATTTGCTAAATAACAAACCATCCTCAAACTCAGTAGTTTGAAATAATAAATATTGATTATTTCTCATGACTGTATGAATAAGCCAGGAAGTTATTCTGATCTGAACAGATCCAGTCAGGATCAGTGATCCAGGAAGTCCTCTGTGGTGTCTGCTGCCTAGGAGCTGGCTGGTCTAAGGGGCATGGTGGGGGCTCTTAGCTGATTGGCTCACTTCTCCCTGAAGTGTCCTATCTTTTTCCACAAGCTAGTGCAGGGTTCTTATATGAGGACAGCATGATCCTTGGCAGCATGAGAAGGCAGGACCCATTGCACGAGCACTTTTCCAGCCTCTGAGTTTGCCACGCTTGCTCTAGTTCATTGTTCAACACTAGTCATGTGAGCAAGCCCGATGGGGTGCGGGGGTGGGAGGACTGTGGAAGTGCAGGGAGACAGGGAGGTAATTAGAGCAGACATTTTGCAAACAATCTACCACGGTGACATATGGTCAAACATGAAGAAAGTTTAAATTATGATTCATGGTTATGCAACTCAGATCTATTTTATAGATAAATGACCTACTTTGTAGCAATATATTTTTCTTTCTTTTTCCTTTTCAGGAATGCAGCTTGAACCACAATGTAAAAAGATGTATTCAATCATAATGTTAGGATACAATTGCAGGCTGAGTATTCCTTATTCAAAATGCTTGGGACCAGAGTGTTTCCGATTTCAGATTTTTCCAGATTTGGGAATATTTGCATATACATAATGAGATGTCTTAGGGATGAGATCCAAGTTTGAACATGAAATTCATATATGTCTCATATACACCCTATATATGTAGCCTGAAGGTAATTTTATACAATATGTTACATAATGTTGTGCATGAAACAGTTTGTGTACATTGAACCATCAGATAGCAATGGTACCACTACCTCATGTCCATGCTCAAAATGGCTGCATTTTGGAGAATTTTGGATTTTGCATTTTCAGATTAGTGATGCTCTACCTCTACTATATATAAGGCATTTTTTATAGAATGATGCCAATGCCAAGGTATTAAAACTATAATAAGGAGCACAAATAATTTATATTGTCCTTATAGAAACATAGAATCCCAGGCTTTTGCTGTCAATAATCCATTTCTTCTTAAAACCTAGACCCTGGCATTGAAAGATGTCTTAATGTGTTGGAGACAACAGTGGGTAATGTCAGCTTTCCTCCCTTAGGAGTTCTCATAGTCTACTAGGACAGGCAGCCTAGTGCTCAGATGATCACAATACGGTACGGTCACTGCTAGGACAAAGGGTTCTAGGAGGTACTTTTGGAGAACAGAAGAATGAACCCAGATGGTGAAGTAGCAGAGAGGTCAGGGACGACTTAAACACTATTCTCAAAAGGGATAAAGAGTGAGATACAAATAATGGCAGGAGCCTTCTGGTTAGAGGGGATTCAAAGGAAGGAGGAGTGAGCACCATCAGGTCAGGACGCAGGCAGGTGGGCGTGGCTGCAGCAGAGCGTGCTAATTAGGAAAGGAAAGTCCCAGGACAGCAGAAGCAGGAAAGTGCCCAGAAGGAAGCGTGGCATGCAGTTTTGCTTCTTTCACTCATTTATTCCACAAATAACTACTGGAGGCCTAATGTTTGAGAGGGAGCTTGTGGAGGGATGGGGGCATGGTGGTGAGCAGGGGCAGTGAGAGTCCTGAAGGTTCAGAAGGCTCGCAGCCAGCTACTGTGGAGAAGGTGGAGACCAGAACCACAGGCATGATCCGCCATGGCTATGCATCATGGCACCAGCGAGGAAGGAGGCTTTCAGTGCATCCTTGGGGAGCGACAAAAGGATTTTTGAAAGAGAAAAAGATTGACCGGATTTTAGTTTGAGAAGAAAAAGTATCATGAAGGCCAAAGGAGGAAATAATTTCAAGGAAAAATGGATGTTGCTCATGTGTTAGATAAGGGTTAAAATATCTGCTGTGTTTACATAGCATTGTGTGGCCAATGAATATTTGCTTAGTTGTCAATGTATTTTATAAACATTTAGACACTTAATATTGATTATCTTCCAGGGCAGTTTAGATAGGAGATGATGATAGAAAGCAGGTTGTGATGTGGTGAGAAAGGACATATAGGGTTCAGTGGAAGCTCAGAATTTGGTCAATTAAGTCTACTAGAAGACATGGGAGACTTCATAGAACACTAAAATCAAAGGCTAAAAGTATGGAGGAGACTGGCGTTTTACGATATAATGAGGAATAGGAAATAAGCATATCTGATAACTTATTAGATATTTAGTTATAAATTACAGAATTCAAAAGCCTAAATTATAAAGGTAAGGTTTTTTTTTGCCTCAATATCGGAAATGGTCTCATCTTCAGCTTTATATACATCCCCAGGCATATTCAAATCATGTCTTGGCTCTGCTTATCCTCTGTGATAGCTTTGTCTCCAGGCAGGTCCTTCTTGTATGATGAGAAAAACAGTTCTCAACAGCTCCCGACTTCCATAGTTTTTACATCATGGGGTCTATGAAAGGAGACATTTTGCTCAAAGCATCCATATTGATCTCCAGATCTCTAGAAAGGGCTGTTAACTGATGCTGTTCAACCATGTTCTCAAACCTGGGGCTCCACAAAATCTACCGACTATTCGATTCCACTAATAATGGTTCTCTGGACGTAAAAACCTATGAATCAACAGTCCAGGAAGTGGAGTACAAAACGGGCATGGTGCCGTGGTGGCAAGGGGGCTTATCACTGACATTGTTTAGGATTACAAGGTATGGTAATAAGCAGAAGCAGAGCCTTCTAATTTTTAAATTCTCTATAAGCAATGCATTCTTTTATTGCCCCTCTCAATTGGTACACAACCAAGTGAGAATTTTATTTCAACTTCTTTCATAGTAATTTTGACATTTTTGTTCTTTCAAGGGAGAAGGGTATATCCTCTTGATTTTCTAGCATTTAAGTGAATGACAGTTATTACAGAAGATAAAGTTCTAAGAAAGGATGTCAAAATTAAGTTCTCAAATAACCTGTAGGGTTAGAATGACTTTAGAGAAGCAAAATTGTGCAGCAGAGAGAAACCCACTAAACGAGTATTAGAATCATCTGCTTTTGAAGACCATTTCTGGTCCTATATTTAGCAGGATATATTTCTCATCATATGGTAATTGGTAGACTCTTTGCCGTTTTTTAGAAGTTTTAGATCAGTGAGCAACTCTCTGTGGGAGACATTTCTTTGGGTATTAAATGCTATTTCCTAAGACTTTAGGTCATATGCTGTTGACCTTCACTAGCTATAGTGAGGTTTGGACACAAAGCATTTAGTTTTTTGCTGGTAACTATGGATTTTTTATGGTGCTACTTACAATGCAGAGAGGGAAAAATCAGTCATTGTAATGACACCGTAACAATGGACAGAGGCTACGAAAGTCTCAAGCCCTGAGTTACAATTCAAATTCTGTTATTCAGCAGGTGTGACCCTGAGCAATTCATTTCACTACTTTCTGATGTAGGTTGTTGACCTGTCAAATAAAAATTGAATTCAATCCTTGCCAAAATCCACTGTAGCCCTAACAGGATATGAAGTAGATACTAGGATTCAAAATGAAGTCCAACATTAGCCCAATAGGAAATGGAAAAAATCCAGGGAACAAAAATGAACTAAGCAGTTATCTTTAAAATAATGACTTCACTGCTGACATGTTGTCAGAGCCAAGCCAAGTGAGATGCAGCTGAACATTTCATATGTATGCACCGTGTGCTCAGTCTTTCTCATGGGTTTCTTGTCTCTACTGAATATGTGATTTTTTTCTGCTCTAAGCAATACATAAAGCTGTTGGGGGAAGCTTGTGATTCTCTCCCCAGCCAGTGACCTAGTAAACCCACCTGCCGTCACACTGAGTCACATCCTCCACTTGCCTTATGAATAATGAAAGCAATATTTTGACCTCAATCTGTTTCATTGTTATATTTTTCAAGTGGTTCTGCAACGCAGGTAAGGAAAGGGGGTGTTATACATTGACACCTTCAGGCTCCAAGAAATGGGGATATTTTGTGTGTGTGATGGCAGAATGTCCTATGATCAGGAAAACAAGGAGGATCCAAATGTCATTTTGCACCTGCCTTGCAAGACTGCTTGCCTGCGAAGCAGGTGGCATTTGCTTGGAACCTCAGCCTCTCCACTGTGCTCCTTTCTTTGCTCCCATGACTCCCTCTAGCCTGCCACCACAGTCACCCCATCTATAACATTTTCCTTTTCTCTCTCTTTCCTATCTATGTGAACCATTCTATTTAGATTATTTGTGAGTATTAACATAAAAAATGCTCTAAGTGTCAAATTATATCACACTATAGGTCCTGGTTTCAATTTTGAAAACGTTTCAGGTTTTCAAACTTGCATTCCTGCTGCTTGAGTTAGAAATTACGTTCATTTGCAAATAGTAAAATCCCCAAGAATAGCTTTAAAAACTTGAATTTTTGTTTAAATTTTAGATTCAGAGGCTACATGGGCAGGGTTGTTACATGGATATATTGCATAATGGGGAGGTTTGGGCTTCTTGTGTACCCATCACCCAAATAGTAAATACCATACCCAATATGTAATGTTTCAACCTTCACCTCCTCTACCCCCTTTTGGAGTCCCCAATGTCTATTATTTTTATCTTTACATTGATTTATTTCATCTTTCATCCATGTATATCCACTGTTCAGCTCCCATTTATAAGTGAGAACATAATATTTGATTTTCTATTTCTGACTTATTTTACTTAGGATAATGGCCTCCAGCTCCATGGAACACTATGCAGCCATAAAAAGATGAGGCTGAAATATTTTTTTTGTCACCTATCTGGAAGTTGCCATCCACGGTTGGTGTGGTGGCTACATAATAGTACCCAAAATCCACCCTGTTCTATCTTTTCCCCCAGGCATCTACAAAATGTAGTCGTTCCACTTCCAAATCCCCTTCCCCACCCCAATTTCTCATTGGCTAGTATGGTTGTGCATGGAAAAGGATTCTGGGAAATGTAATTTTGTTACTAAAAAAAATTAAGGTGGGTAGATGCCAATTGGACTCGCCTCTTTCCCATGATTCTTCCTTTAGGGTGGGCTACCTGCGTCCACAGTGCCCTCTTTACCTTTGGGAAGTGAGCATGCGCCATGTTTTAGGAAGTTGTACGCATGCCCAACAGAGGCTGTCTTCCCTTTTTCAGTGGAGTGTACCGAACGATCATATTTTTGTGTATGAATGTGCGTGTTTCTTCTTCTTGGGACGGCCTTTAATTAACACTTGAAGTTAACAGGTGTGGACCATCAGGAAATGGCATCTCCCTGGCTCCGGCTGCCAATTTGTCACTTTTAGAGAGGCAATTTGATAATTGCCAAACCATTACCTGACATTTTTAGTGGGTGGGGGAAGAGCCCTCTCCTGCACTGGTCATGCCTAACCACCTGGAACAGATGGGTTTTCTTCTGGAGAATAGAAGTAGAAGACTTTCCAAATCGCTTATAGGAAAAAATAAACAGAAAGAACGAGAGGAAAAACAACCGATGTACTGAAACAATGAGGGTTAGTGAGACACAAAAGAAACCTCAGAAAAAAGAATACATTCTTGTCATCATTTATACTTTCAAATTCTCTTGATGGAATGGCATAAATGCATTCCACTAAAGCATTCAGTCGACATAATGTCAGTTGACATTAAATGTCATTTAATTATTTTTACCGAAGAACTAATGTGTTCAAGCAAATAGCTGAAATGGCAGGGATTTTTGTCTTCCATGTTTTGAGATATGTATTATAAACACTTTTCTATCTAGCTTTTAATTTTTTCCCTAAAGATAAATCTTCATTCTTTGATTCTTTCATTTCTCATGAGATTAATAAAACTACTTAGGTTTATGTACACCCATGTATTAGTTGGCATTTTTCTTACAAATTACTGAACTTGGATAATATTGTATTAATTAAATTTATCTTCACAATTTATTGGTATCATTGAAAAGGTTGAAAGAGCATTTATGACTTCATTTTTCAACTTGGCAAGTGCATGGGGAAAAGAGGTCGAGTGTCCTGAATTAAAGAGCATATTGATAAAGCCAAAACAAAGTCTTAGGTCCCAGAGATCCCAATTTCTTGCCAAAATAAGCCTGTAAATTTTGTTTCCATCAGCATCATATCCAAGTTTTATTGAACCGTTACATTTCATTTTCCCTGCACAGAAATAAAGGAGCTCAGGACCGTTTTGTCATCTTCTAATTATGAATTTGTGCACTTTAATCTTCAGTTGTCAATCAGCCAGTTTCTATCAGGACTCCCATAATCTCACCATTTGTCTCCATTTCAAATTCTTTACTACTTTTCTTCAGTTTCATGAAAAGCCTCATTGCCATCATCTCCATTCTCCTCAACCCCATCCCCACCTCATCAGAATGGCTTTAGGGAGTGTCTCATGACAGATTTCTAAACACCTCTTTATTCTGGGTGATAATGAGATGCATAGAAATACCTTTTTATTCTTTTCTCGGTTCTGTCTTATCATCGTGGTCAACCAGACAGCAGATGTTCAAAACTGGAGAGGTGGCCATGTAGCCTGAGGCCTGCCAAGTGGAATGACAGAGACCCAGTGCCTTCCTAGAAGGAGAGTTTCTGATGGCCCAAGGGTGGGGTCAGGCTCAGTGTTGAAGGGGCACAGACATCTCTGTCCATTGCTAAAAACAGCAGGTGGTGAACAGCCAGGGTGAGTGATGGGGACGTGTGCTGGACTGCTAACACATTCCTCCTAACGAGACACTCTTGGGGTCTCACGATTTCACTCATTTTGATTCTATGATTCGATTTTCAGTTCCTCAACAGTTATTCATTGTTCAAGCCTTGCACACTTAAAAGGTCGTTTCAGAACCCATACTACTAACCAGTTTTCAATTTTTGTCTACAATTCTTTTGAAGATGTTTGAGATAAATTTCCATACAGTGAAAAGCAGAGATTTTAGGTGTACAGTTAGGTGAGTGTTGACAAATATATATAATGCTGTAACCACACTCCTACGAAGGTATGGAATATTTTCGTTATTCTAGAAAGTTTATTTGTGGCTCTTTCTCCTCAGTTGCTCCCAAGAGGCAGCCCATGATCTGATTTTTGCCACCATACACTAATTTTTGATGTCCAAGAACTTTGTATAAATAGAACCATACAGTGTGTGCTTCTGAATGTTTGGCTTCCTTTGCCGTATTCAATACTTTGACATGTATTTCTATATTTGAGTAGTCTGTTCCATGCTATAGCACTATTGTTTGACTCATTCTGCTACCAATAGACCCCTGGATTATGTCCAGAATTTGGCAATAATGAATAAAGCTGCTGTATATATTCTTATCTATATCATTTTAGGTGACATGTATTTTTACTTTTATGGTTTTCCTCCACTGGTTAGAATCACTGGAATAGAAACGATGAGGACAGATATGCTTTCTTCATTCCTGATCTTAGGAAAAAACGGTTACATTTTATCCCATTAAGTATGATGCTAACTGTATTTTTGAAAACTATGTTTATAGATTAGAGGAAATTTCCTTTTATTCTTTGTTGGCTGAGACATTTCATTATAAGTAAGATCTTTCATGGGTATTGATAAATGTTTTTCTTCATTTTAATTAATATAAATGGTATAGTTGATCTCATTTTGTTAATATGGTGAATTACACTGATATTCAGTTAATCTGCCTTGCATTTCTGGGATAAGACACATTTGGTCATGATGTATTGTCCTTTTCATATATTTCTGGATTTTATTTTTCATATTTCATTTTTGTTTGCTTGTTTGTTTTTGGCCAAAGTTCAAGACAGATATTAGTCTACAATTTTCATTTCTTATAATGTCTTTGTCTGATTGTTGTTAGTTAATGCTGACATTATAAAATAAATTGGCATGGGTTTCCTTCTATAATTTTTGAAATTTTTGAAATACTCATATTTGTTTTTTAATGTTTGGATTAATTTTTCAGTGAAACCATTCAGGCCTGGATTTTCATTGTGGACAGGTTCTTGATAATGAGTCCAATTTTTATAATAGATAAAAGACTGTTCAGATTTTTTTTCATCTTTAGTCAGTTTTGGAAAGTTGCATTTTTCAGGAGATTTGACCATTTCACCATGTTGTTAAATTTACCTTTTAATGATTATACAGTTTGTAATAATATCTTATATCTCATTATGATATTGGTAGTCTGGGATCTTTTTTTGGCCTTTTTACCTTTAATCTATCGATCTTTGTATGTTGTTATTTTTCCAATTGTTTGCCTAATGTTTATTTTATTGTTTCTGATTTCATTTTTATAGGTTTTTTTTTCCTACTGTTGACTTTGGCTTTAATATGTGCATCTTTTTCTAGCTTCTTGAAGTGAAAACTTAGCTTTTTGATTCTAAACTTTTATTCAGTTTTCTAATATAAATATTTAAAGCTATTAATTTCCCTGTAAACATTGCTTTAGAAGTATTTCGCAGATACAGCCTGTTGTACTTTGCATTATTTAGTTCCAAAGATTTTCTGCTTTTCATTGTGATTTCTTCATTGTTCCATGAATGGTTTAGAAGCATGTTGCTTAAATTACAAATGTTTGAAAACTTTCTAGATATTTTTTCTAACATACTTCTAATCAATTTTATGGTGACTGAAGAATATACTCTGTACAAATTTTAATAAAGGTTCAGAATCCAGTCCAAGATCATCACTGTTTAGTTCTCTCCTGTAATGTTAGTCTTCTTTAATCTTGAATAATTTATTAGTCTTTGACATTTTTGATGAATACAGGCTAGATATTGAGTTCACTAACTTTTAATTTGGGATAGTCAGATGTTTTCTAATGAGAATATTCAAGGTATGTATTTGTAACTGAAATAATACAGAATAGGTGCTGTTTTTAGTACATTTTGTCAGGAGGTATATGGTACTGAATTGTCCCTTTTCCACAAATGATAATTTTTTTATCATTTTTAAAAAGTTATATCTTCAATGTCTCTTGCTATAAGATATTGCTTTAACTTTGTGGCTAATAAGTATCTTGAAGGGAGATACTCTGAGACTAAATTAATACTCTTTTTCCTCAGATGTTTCTTACACTATTTTTAGCAGCCATTGATGATTTTTGTCCAAATAAATTATCCTAGGTTGATTGTCAAATACTGCTTTTCTAATTCAATCATTATTTCTGAATTTATTATTTGGGTTTCTACTATAAGGAAAAGGTTTTGCTTTTCTGCTATTAAGTTATTTATTTCAATATGGAATTATACAATCTTAATTTCAAATATGCCTTTTAGCCAGTGGAAGCCCCTTAAATCTGATTTCTGTGGTTTTTCACCTGTCCCCATTATTTTTCCATCACTTTCATTTTTGATTAACAAAATGCTCTACTCTCATTTTTTATTTCCCATTTCCAGCCCTGGAATTAGTATTTCCTCCAGTTAGTCTTTATTTCTTCTAGTGAAGATGGTGTTTAAAAACCAAAGTTTGGGCACTAGATATGCTCCTTGCTACTAGATGTTATTGCTTTAGTTCCTCTCAGCAGATAGGAACCAGAGTCAGGAAACACACACACACACACACACACACACACACACGCACACGCACACACGCACACACACACAAGGATATCAATTGTAAATGTATATATCAATATGTTCATTTGTATCTATGCCCATTGATATGGTTTGGCTGTGTCCCCACCCAAATCTCAACTTGAGTTTCTCTCCCAGAATTCCCACATGCTGTGGGAGAGACCCACAGGAGGTAATTGAATCATGTTGGCCAGTCTTTCCCATGCTATTGTCATGATAGTGAATAAGTCTCATGAGATCTGCTGGGTGTATCAGGAGTTTCCACTTTTGTTTCTCCCTCATTTTTTCTCTTGCTGCCACCAAGTAAGAAATGCCTTTTGCCTCCTGCCATGATTCTGAAGCCTCCCCAGCCAAGTGAAACTGTAAGTTCAATTAAATCTCTTTTTGTTCACAGTTTCAGATATGTCTTTATCAGCAGCATGAAAACGAACTAATACACTCATCTATTAACCCATAGGTGTACATTGATACCTCCAATTCCAATTTAATACAAAAGATTTATTCTCACCTCCTTCCTCTCTGTGTTACCCTGTTCTCATACTGCTATAAAGAGCTGCCTGACACTGGGTAATTTACAAAGGAAAGAGGTTTAATTGACTCATGGTTCCAAATGACTTGAGAAGCCTCAGGAAACTTACAATCATAGTAAAAGGTGAAGGGGAAGGGGAAGCAAGGACCTTCTTCACATGGCCACAGGAGAGAGAAGTGCAAACAGGGGAAATGCCAGATGCTTACAAAACCATCAGATCTCGTGAGAACCCACTATCAGGAGAGCAGTATGGAGGAACCACCCCTATGATCACCTCCCTCCCCTGACACGTGGGGATTACAATATGAGATGAGATTTGGGTGGGGAAACAGAGCAAAACCATATCATCCCACACTGACCCCTCCCAAATTTCATGGCTTCAAATTTCAAAACACAACCATACCTTTCCAACAGTCCCTCAAAGTCTTAACTTACTCAAGCATTAACCCAAAAGTCCAAGCCCAAAGTCTCATCTGAGCCAAGGCAAGTCCCTTCCCCCTAGAAGTCTGTAAAATCAAAAGCAAGTTAGTGACTTCCAAGATCCAATGGGGGTACAGGCACTAGATAAATGCTCCTATTCCAAATGGGAGAAATTGATTAAAACAAAAGGAGTACCTACTATATATTTCAAAATAGCTATAAGAGAATAATTTGAATGTTTCTTTTTTAAGATTTTTTTTCGCATAAAGACAAAGATCCCAATTACACTTATTTGATCTTTACAAATATATGAATGTATTAAATTATCACATGTCCCCACAAATGTGTACATCTGTATGTCTCATAAAATAATAAAAATGATAAATGATTTAAATAAAAATCATAAATGTGAAAAAACAAAAACAAACAAACAAACAAAAAACAACAAAGGGGCTACAGGCTCCATGCAAGTCTGAAATCTAGCTGAAATCTAGCAGGGCAGTCAGCAAATCTTAAAGCTCTGAAATAATCTCCTTTGACACCATGTCTCACATCCAGGGCACACTGATGCAAGAGGTGGGCTGTCCGGCCTTGGGCACTTTCTATACCTGATGTTGAAAACAATGACTTCCTAGCCAAAATATATTTACTTATTTGCTAAATCCTATAATCCAAAGAAAGGAGTACGAGTATTACCAACTCATACCACTGCAAAAGTGCACAAATCCCTAAGTAAGTAGAGTTCAACATTTGTTTACATTTTTTCTCTGTTCATCCTGAAGATATATAATAATAACAAAGTATCTAGAATTTACTTGGATCAACTCATTTCCCGCTTTTCTGTGTCATGATACCCCTCCTTTAAAATATAATTAGGTTTATTTCTGTTTGTGTTTTAGAATTATGTTTGACTTCATTATATATTTTTGTATATATGATACATGGACATCATTGCAACGTGAAACTGTGCAAAATCTTATGCTATTCTAGATGTTATCTTCTACACTTTTCTGACCCTACTTCCTATTTGTTTCTTGTTTATACATCCTGTGTTTTACGCAGGTGTGAGTAGTTATGGATTTATTTTCTTATTCCTCCTTATCATATAAAAGGTCACAAACCATAGATACTTACACTTTACTTTCACCTAGCAATATACCTTGAAAATGACTTCATGTAAGTTCATAGGCATGCTCCTCACTCATTTTAAGAGCTTTGGCATATATCCTTGTGTAGATGTATATACTCTTTTTTCAACTTCTGTGTATGGGGATTTGGTTGTTGCTAATAATTGGCAATTATAAACAGTTTTGCAACGAATAACCTTGTGTATGTGTATATTTGTATTGAGGTGTATCTTCAAGGTAAACTACTAGAAGTAGGATAGCTAAGAAGGTAAATGCCGAGTAGGCTTGCTGAATATTGCATGGAACCAATTTTCATTTCGATCATCAGTGTGTGAAGGTGCCCATTTTCCCAAAGTCTCAACAAAAAATGTGTTGTCATACTTTTTAATTTTTGACAATCTGATAGGTGAAAGTGATTAATGGTATAGTTATTCTTATAAAATTTATAGCGGTTATAGTTGATCTTTAATGGATTACCTACATTTTAATTGTATAGTTTGTATGACCTTTGACTAATGTATACATCAGTGCAATCACCAGCATGCTCAAGTTAAAGAGCTTTTCTATCCCAAAATGTCCACTTGTGCCTCTTTGTAGTCTTCCTTTCTACCCCTGATAACTACCAGCATCTGGCATGCATTCTGCCACTGTAGGCTAGTATTGCCTATTCTACAATTTCATGTAAGTAGAATCAGAGCATAGGTTTCGCTTTCCCTCAGCATAGTGCATCATGTTTTGACATTCATTCATGATGTTGAGTATTATTGGTTTTTTATGGCTGCAATGTATTACATATATGGATGCACTACAAACTGTTTATCCATTCACCTGATAATGGACATTTAGGTTATTTTCAGTTTTGGGATACATGGAGAAGTCTGCTATGAACACTGATTTAAAAGTCTTTGTGTGAATATATGCCTTATTTTTCTTGGTTAAATTTTTAGAAGTAGAATGTTTGGTTAATAGGTTATATAAATGTTCAACTTTATAAGAAACTGTCAAACTGCTTTCAAAAATATGCCTATCATTTTATACCCCCACAAGCAATGTGTAAGAGTTTCAGTTGCTTCACATCCCCATCAACACTATGTGTTGTCACTCTTCTTAATTTTAACCACTCTAGGGTGTATGTTGCATTATCTCATTAGGGTTTAATTTGTAATTTCTCTATGAGTAAAGATCTCGAACATTTTTCACATTCATATTGATCATCTTATATATATTTTCATATTAAATGGTTTCAAATATTTTGACTATCTTTATTGGATTGATGCCTTCTTATTAATGTGTTATAAGAATTCTCTTTATATTCTAGATATCATTATTTTGTCAGATAAATGTACTAAAAACATTTTCTATTTGTCTATGGCTTGAATTTTTATTTTCTGAGCACCATCTATGAAGATCAGAAGTTTTACATTTGAATTAAGTCTAATGTACTTTTTGTTGTATCGATTCTGTTTCTGGTTTCATAGCATAGATGACTTCATGTATTGAGATTTTATTTCTGATCTTTTCTTCTACACATTTTATAGTTTTGGTCTTCGATGACTTCATGTATTGAGATTTTATTTCTGATCTTTTCTTCTATACATTTTATAGTTTTGGTCTTCGACCTTAAGTCTGTGGTTTAGTTTATGTTCACTTTTGTCAAAAATCAATTGTCCACAGATGTGTGGGTGTATTTCAGAATTTTTAAATGTTTTCCAATGGTCAATGTGGACATAATGCAAAATTGCCCTGATTCCCAGGAAAGGTGAAGCAACATATGTAATTATTTATGGATGTCCCCACTTTATAGTGGTGACTTCTCATGAAATGGGTCCACCTGAAAGACCAGAAATCAACCTGGTCACTCAGTAGTCAGTAACTGGACTGTCAGGTTTATGTATTACCCGAAGTACCCCGGACACTTCACTCCCAATTCACATAGTAATTTGTATCTTTGTTAAATTTATTTTTTCAGTACATTTTCAAAAGGGCCAGAAAGTGTTGGAATTAAAAAGGGTAGTGTGTCTTTAGTTAACACACAAGGGAGAAGAGAAAATTCTGACTCTCCTACTCACCGAGTTTGTGAACTAAGCGAGTTATCTATCTATCCTGAGCCTCAGTTTCCTTATTTGGAAAGTAGGGACAGTAACAGTAAATATACACTATTTGGTATCTACTATCATATGATATCTATCCCGCACTGAAATATTAGATATAAAACACTGAGTACACATCAGTGGTATATAATGAGAACTAACATAATTTTTAATAAATTTGTATGAACAATATTTTTATTCTTTTACAACTCAAAGGTTATGTCTTTTGAAAAATCTCCCAGTACTCTAAAACAGCACCTCTGTGACATGCTCAAGGAGAAATACTCACATACGTCATCTTTGGCTGTTCACTGAACCACCTTTAAAATAATCCCTCTTTATGCTTTCAGACATATCCAATTAACTTGGTGCGTGTAACATCTTAATTAGTTTTGCATTGAAAATCCAACTTCAGACTTCACAGTGGACATGTAACTCATGGAGAGAAATTGATATTTACATGCTCAGAGTTAAGCAAAACCAAGTTTCATATTGCCAGGCGCATCAATTTAGTGCTAAGACCAAGAGATCTGTGCTAATCACTGTTGCCCTTTTTAATTGATAATGGCAACTAAAGTTAACGATTCTCAGCTTTTCAAACAAACCGCTGCCTTTGTTTCTGAGTAATTTCTTGATGCACAGTAAATGGCTAGCAAAATTCCATGCATTTGATTTGAAAGACAATGTGATTATGTACACATGATTTATTTAAAAAGAAAACATTACTATCAAAACATTTTCATGAATCAGAAAAAGAAAGGTTTTTTTTTGTGGGAAAGGATAAACATTTATATTGACTAGAACACTTTTTAGCTTACTTCAACAATAAACTAATTTTATTTGTTTTTACTCTACTGGCTGGATTAGCCTGCAATTTCAACTAATGGTCTACTAACTTTATGGAGACTAGTAAACCCTGTGCTTAATTAACACTGTCTTTGACCTTGCCAATAGTAAGTTTATATTACAGAAACATGCTAAATAATTTCAGGGCCTTTAATTCCTGGAGAAATGACCTAAGAACATACTATAATTGATGAATTTAGAAAAATTAAGGATGTTGTCCAAAAAATTAGTTTTTCAAAAGGCCTGACTTCTGGGAAAGTGTGGTATTGATTGTACAACAGATACCAGTAGTATTTCTTCAGTTCTAGGTCACTTTATCCACTCACATATTGGCATTCTGGTTTCTAGATCAATCTCTCAGGAATTGGCCATAATGAATCATTTTGATCACCTGGGAATAGGCAGATAAAAAACAATCTGGCCTTCCTATCCTGCAACCAACAGTGGGGAATCCTGGGCTGTGAAATCTGTGTTAAAATTATCATCAATTCACTCCCCTGCAGGGTTTGCTTTGGCTGAGGTTCTGGCAGGGCTGCCCTCTCCAGGGACTTGCGAGGTTTTCAGCAGAAAGGCCTGTGAGGTTTCCTTCATGGAGCCACTCCTGTCCCTGATGACTGCAGGTTGTTTCTTGAAGAGCTGTATTTACTTTGACTATAAGAATAGATATCACACAGTTTACTTGCAATAAGAGATTCGGACTTAACATACTCAACCAAATAGTCCTGAAGAAAAGATTTATTGTTTGTCCTCATTTTGCTCACCAAGATCTGGGATTTACTCTGCTTAAATTCCTTAAGCTATTCACTGTTTACTAAATTTTCACCTTGTAGAGAACGTGATAGCTTTGAGAGTAATGTGTTCATCTCAAGTCCAAAGGGCATTATAGGCCCAGATACTTGGGAGGCTGAGGTAGGAGAATCACTTGAGGCAGAGGTTGCAGTGAGCCAAGATCGGGCCACTGCACTCCAGCCTGGGCAACAGAGCGAGAGTCTCTCCAAAAAACAAACAAACAAACAAACACACACACACCACAAAGGGCATTATAGAAACAAAAGTAGTTTTTTTAAATTCCAAAATAGCAATTCTGTATGCCAATACGCATTGGCAGGATGAAGCTGTTTCGGGGATGATGATCCATGAACCTCCTGAGGGCAGGCATGTGGAATTTTATTTTAAAACCTCCTTATTCATTAGTGTGACCATTATTCAGAACTGCAGAGTCCTCCAGCATCTGATTCCTGCCCCTCTCCTAGACTTCTTATCAATCACTCCCAAGTTCTCAGGTTTTCTTTCAGCTTCATAGAGCACTTTATAGAAACTGCAATCTAGGACTAATAATTCTGTATTATGATTTCATGGGGTGCCAATGCATCATCATCATAAAACAGATCATCGTCCTCATCATTGCTATCTACTGAATGCTTGTGCTCCCACCAATGATACATGTTGAAAACACCATTGTGATCGTGTTACGCAGTGGGGATTTCTGAGAAGTTATCAGGTCTTGAGGATAGAACTCTCATGAATAGGACTTGTGCCCTTATAACTAAAGACCCCAGAGAGCCCTCTCGCCCTCTTTCCACCATATGAAGACACAGTGGTATGTCAGCTGTCTCCAACCCAGAAGAGGGTCACCCTAGACCCCAACCATGCTGGCACCTTGATCTTGGGCATCCAGTCCCCAGAACTGTGTGGAATAGACTTCTGTTGTTTATCAGTCACTCTACCTGTAGTATTTTGTGAGCAGTCTAAGCTGACTAAGACATGACTAAATGGGATGCCAGGCTTTATCACTTAAGCAATTAAAAATTGTTAATTTAAAAAAATAATCCAGGGACTATCAATAGGAAAGAGGCTAAGAGCATGTGTCAGAGAAATAGGAGCAGCTACAACAAATACGCCCCATGGTGTCCATGGTGCAGCACAACAGGGATTTCTGCTCACTCATCTAGAAGTCCATGGTGGACTGTCCTAGTCAGACCGCAGTGATTTAGGGTCTGAGACTCCTTAAATCTTGTACTTTTACTACCACCAAGAGCCTTGCCACCAACCAAAAAAGAGAAGGTAAAGGATACATGTCAACTTTTTCTTGCCTTGCTTGTCAGTGACAAATATGCTTCTGCTCATGGGCATGGTGGCAAGAACTATGCTCACGGCCTTCCCTGGATGCAGAGGAGAGGGGCTGGGAACTCTCACCCCTGGCTACTGCCAGTGCTTTCCTGTGACAACTCTGCACTCTGGGAAGAAGCATTTGAATGTTGGTAGTGTCCATTTTGTCATCCTATAGCAGAGATATCTGTTTGCACTCTTCTTCCCATACTGTGTATTCTAACCCATCCCCCAGAAAGACAACCAAATGTCCTACCCAGTCAGTACATGGAACTGAAGGTCTAAGATGGTCAGTACTTCTGGCTGATGGTCAGTACTCGCCACAAGACCCAACTGTGGCTTCTCAGCATCTAGAAATCAATATCCCAGTAGACCAGTTGTCTGTGCCTTCCGTCCAACAGCAGTGCTGTGGGATGGGGACAGGTTAATTGCAACACAGTCTCAAGGACAGAAAAGAATAAAGAGAGAACACCACACACTGGGGACTATTGGAAGGTGGAGGTTGGGAGGAGAGAGAGAATTGGGAGAAACAACTAATGGGTACTAGGCTTAATACCTGGGTGACCAAATAATCTTTACAACAACCCCCACCCCCAACACAAATTTACCTATATAACAAACCTACACATCTACTCCTGAACTTAAAATTTTTTAAAAAAACTTAAAAACAATTACAAAACAATATGATTTTAAAAATAAAAATACAAAGAAAAAAAGAGGAAGCCAAGTGCACTCACTGGTCCATAGCATTTAAGAACTAATGCTACATATCCTTGTCAAAACTCACTAAATTCTGTAATAAAAGGGTGAATTTTACCCTATGTAGATTATACCTTAATTTTTAATTTGTATACCTTAATTTTTAGAATTTTATATCTTAGTTCTTAAAATTGAGGACCGAAGAACTAAAATAGGGATAGAGAACTGTTTATTGGCGCGGAAATCTATAGGTATGTCTTACTTCCAGTGGGTCAATTAACATTTTTATTGTTTTTCTATATAGCAGTTAGGCCATCTCCTCTACTGTGTGGACTTTGGTTTCTCTCTCTGAGATGGGAAATCACTGGGCCATTTGGAGTAATGGAGGAGTGTGGTCACACCTGTTTTAACCCATTGGGTGCTGGAATGAGACCAAAGGGCGGCGGTAAGAGAGCAGTTGACAGGATCCTGCACCAGCCCCGTGGGTTACCCCAACCCATCTGGACCAAGCATGTTTTATAATGATAAGGAGTTGGGATGTTTGTTCACTCACCCATCTTCCAGTTCTAAATTTCAGCAAGTGACTGCATCCTTGGTTGTCTTCACTTTATCTTTATTGATACCATTTGGTCTTTGTATTTGCAGACTAATTTATGAAGATGCTTAGGGAAGAAAACACTCAAAGAATGGCTTGAACAGATGGGCACTGAATCAATGAAATGCACTTATTCTGAAAGAGATCATAGATATATTTTGCTTAGGTTTATGGCGTCTACTCATTTCTTAACTCACATGAGAAATTTGAACACTAAAATTATTTTGATTTTCACACAGTCAGATATCAGATTGCAAGGAAGTGAGTGATAGACTTTTTCCTAACTGTTATATATAAAAATATAAAAAATTAAATTGACTTATTGGAAGTAAGACAATATATCTATAGATCCCCATGTCGATGAACATTTCTCTATCCCTGTTTTATGTTTCTTTCTCCCCCCAAATTAAAAAAAAATTAAGGTCTAAAATTTTAAAAATTAAGGTATAATTTACATAGCATGAAAGTTACCTTTTTAGTATAGAATTTAGTGAATTTTGGCAAAGATATACAGGCATACTACCACTACAATAAATCTTTTGAACAGTTCCATTATTCTAAAATATTTCCCTGTGCCCCCTGGGGTCAACCCTTCACCCAGCCCACAGCACCTGCCAACACCTGACTGATCTGTTTTCTGTCTCTATAGTTTACTTTTTCAAGAATAATTCAGCATTTAGCTGACGTGTGGATTTTTCTTTTCAGTTTGTAAGTTTTTGCTTCATTTATTTTCAACCTCTGTTTTAAGATTCACCTATTTCATGCATGTGTTATTTTTGTAAATGGGCCTTATATTTTAGAAGAGTTTTAGGTTTGCAGCAAAACTGAATGGAAGATACAAGCTCTCTTATGCTCCCCACCCTCACACAAGCACTATCAACTCTATCCCTCTCTATCAACCACTCTGTCTACAGTTGTACCGCTCTTAAAACTGACACCCCTATACTGACACGTCACCCAAAGTCCAGAGTTCACTCCTGGTGCTGTACATATTCTATGGCAGCAGTCCTCAAACTTTTTGGTGGGACTGGTTTTGTGGAAGACAATTTTTCCATGGACCAAAGGGGGTGGAGGGATGGTTTGGGGATGACTCAAGTGCATTACATTTATTGTTCCCTGTGTCTACATCATTTCTACATTATGATATACATTTAAATACAATTCATCATATTGTAGAATCAGTGGGAGCCCTGACCTTGTTTTCCTGCAACTAGACAGTTCCATCTGGAGGTGATGGGAGACAGTGACAGATCATCAGGCATTAGATTCTCATGAGGAGCACATGACCCAGATCCCTTGCATGCACAGTTCGCAATAGGGTTAGTGCTCCAATGAGAATCTAATGCCATAGCTCATCTGACAGGAGGCGGAGCTCAGGTGATAATCCTAGGGGTGGGGAGCGGCTATACATACAGAAGAAGTTAGCTTGCTCACCACTCACTTCCTGCTGTGCTATCTGGTCCCTAACAGGTATCGGTTCATGGCCCAGGGGTTGAGGACCCCTGTTCTATGAGTTTTGAGAAACAATGGCATTATCGACCCTTAGAATTTTATATAGAAGAGTTCCACTGCTCCCAAGTCCTCTATGCCCTACCTGTGCATTCTCTGCTCCCCTGCTCACCCTAACACCTGGCAACCAGAGATCCTTTCACTATCTCCACAGTTTTTCCTTTCCAGAGTGTCATATACAGCTATGTGCTGCATAATGATGTTTTGGTCAATCACAGACTACACATACTACAGTGGTCCCATAAGATTATAATGGAGCTGGAAGGTTCTTATCACCCAGTGATGTCTCGATGATCCTGACCCTGAGTAGGCCTAGACTATAATGTGCATTTGTGTCTTAGTTTTTAACGAAAAAGCTTAAAAAATAAAACATATCAATAAAAAACTTAAAAATAGAAAAAAGCTTGTAAACTTTGCCGGGCGCGGTGGCTCAAGCCTGTAATCCCAGCACTTTGGGAGGCCAAGACGGGCGGATCACAAGGTCAGGAGATCGAGACCATCCTGGCTAACACGGTGAAACCCCGTCTCTACTAAAAAATACAAAAAAACTAGCCGGGCGAGGTGGCGGGCGCCTGTAGTCCCAGCTACTCCGGAGGCTGAGGCAGGAGAATGGCGTAAACCCGGGAGGCGGAGCTTGCAGTGAGCTGAGATCCGGCCACTGCACTCCAGCCCAGGCAACAGAGCGAGACTCGGTCTCAAAAAAAAAAAAAAGAACTTTTTGTGCAGCTCTACAATGTGTTTTTGTTTTCAGCTTTGTTATTACAAAAGAGTATAAAAGTTTAAAAAATTAAAGTATATGTAAGGGAAAAATGTTACAGTAAGCTAAGGTTAAATTATTATTGAAGAAAAATTTTTAAATAAATGTATCGTCGCCTACATGTGCAGTGTTTTAAATCTATAGTAGCGTACACTAATGTTCTAGGCCTTTACATTCACTCACCACTCATTCACTGACTCGCCCAGAGCAACATTCAGTCCTGCAAGCTCCTTCATGATACGTGCCCAATACAGATGAACCATGTTTTAGATTTTATACCATATTTTTACTGCAACTTTTCTATGATTAGATACAAAGATGCTTATCATCATGTTACAATTGCCTCCAGTATTCAGTACCGTCACATGCTGCACAGGTTTGCAGCCTAAGAGCAATAGGCTACACTATAGAGCTAAGTTGTTTAGTAGGCTGCACCACCTAGGTTTGTTTGAGAACACTCTGTGGTGTTCACACAGTGACAAAATCAGGTGTTGATGCATTTCTCAGAATCTATCCCCATTGTTAAATGACACATGACTGTAATTGAAATCACAGAGTATATAACCTTTCCAGCTTGGCTTCTTTCACTTCATAAGATAAATTGAAAGTTCTTTGCACGGCTCGTCTTCACACGGCTCGATAGCTCATTTCTTTTTAGCACTGAGTAAGATTCCATGATGTGGGTGTGTTACAGTTTATTTATCCACTCACCTACTGAAGGACACCTTAGTTGCTTCCAAGTTTTGACAATTGTGAATAAAGCTGCTTTAAACATTTGTGTGCTGGTTTTTGTGTGGACATATGCTTTCAGTTCATTTACGTAAATACTAAGGAGCATGATTGTTGATCATATACAAGAGTATGGTTAGTTTTGTGAGAAACTGGCAGACTGTCTTCGGAAGTCGCTGCACCATTTTGAATTCCCACCGGCAATGGATGAGGGTTCCCATTGCTCCACGTTCTCTCCAGTATTTGGTATTGTCAGCATTTTGTATTTGGGCCATTCTAATATGTGGGTAATGTTTTAATTTACAATTTCCTAATGACATATATGAAGCATTTTTTCATATGCTTATTTGACACATATATCTTCTTGAGGTGTCTGTTCAGGTCTTTTTCTTATTAGAAAATTAGGATATTCTTATTGCTGAATTTTAAAAAGTTCTTTGTATATTTTGGATAACCACTTTATCAGACAGACATTTTGCAAATATTTTCTTTTTGTCTGTGACTTATCTTCATTATCTTTTAACGTTCTTGACAGGGTCTTTTGCAGACTTTTAAATTTTAATTAAGTCCAGGTTATAAAGTATTTATTTTGTGATTCATGCCTTTGGTATTATATCTAAAAGTAATCACCATAACCAAGGTCATCTAGATATTTTCCTATTATTGTCTACGAATTTAAAAGTTTTGTGGGAGGAATAAAGTTTTTTTTTTCTTTGCATGTGGATTTCCAGTTGTTCCAGCCCTTTGTCTTGAAAAGACTACCTTATTTTCTCCACTGCATTATCTTTGCCCTTTGGTCAAAGATTATTTGACCATATTTATGTGAGTTTGTTTTGGGGCTCTCAATTCTGTCCTATTGAACTATTTATCTGTAGTCTCACCATAACCACACTGTCTTGATTAGTGCAGTTTTATAGTAAGTCTCGAAGTCAGGTAGTACCAATCTTTTGACTTCGTTCTTCCTCAACATTGTGTTGGTTATTCAGGATCTATTTTCTCTTGAAATAAAACTCATAATCAGTTTCTTAATATCCACAAAGTAATTTGCTGACATTTTCATTGAGGTTGCATTGAATCTATACATCAAATCGGTAAGAATTGACATATTGAAAATATTGACTCTTCCTATTTCTGAATATGAAATAGTTCTCCATTTATTTACTTTTTCTTTGATTTCTGTCATCAGAATTTTGTAGTTTTGCTCATATGTGTCTTGCACATATTTGGTTCAATTTATACCTAATTATTTCACGCTTTTTTGGTGCCAATGTAAGTGGTATCATGTTTTAAATTTCAAATTTCAATTGTTCATTGCTAGTATATAGGGCAAGCAATGTTTTTGTATATTAACCTTGTATCCTGCAACCTTGCTATAGTCACTTACTGGTTCCAGAAACATGTTGTTGTTGATTCTTTTGGATTTTCCACATCAACAATCATGTCATTTAAGACTAAAGGCAGTTTTATCTCTTCCTTTCTAAGTGCATATATTTTCTTTTCTCTTCTTGTATTGTCTTTTTGTATTAACCAAGACTTCCAGTGGCAATGAAAAGGAGTAGTGAGAGGGGACATCCATAACATCATTCCTTATCTCAATGAGAAACTTCTAGTTTCTCACCATTAAGTATGATGTTAACTATAAGATTTTTTGTAGCTATTATTTATCAATTTGAAGAAGTTTTCTTCTATTCTTACTTTGCTGAGAGTTTTTATCATAAATGGGTGTTGAATTTTGTCATGTACTTTTTCTGCATCTATTGATAAGTTAATATAATTTTTCTTCTTTAGTCTGTGGATGTAATGAATTGCATTAGTTTATTTTCTAACATTGACCTAGCCCTGTACACCTGAGATAAATCCCACTTGGTTGTAGTGTATAATTCTTTATGAATATTGTTGGATTTGATTTGCTAATATTTTGTTAAAGATTTTTGCCTCTATATTCATGAGAGATGTTAGTTCCAGTAATGTCTTTATCTGGTTTTGGTATTAGGGTAATACTGGCCTCACAGAATGACCTAGGAAGTATTCCCTCTACCTCTATCTTCTGGAAGAGATTGTAGAGAATTGATATAATTTCTTCCTTAGATGTTTGCTAGAATTCACAAGTGAACCCATTCGGGTCTGATACTTTCTATATTCAAGAGTAAATAATTATTATTAATTTAATTAAAAAATAAACATGGCATATTCGCATTCGCATTATCTACTTGTTCTTGTGTGAGTTTTCACAAATTTTATATATATATATACATATATAATTTTTTTTTTTTTTAGATGGAGTCTCACTCTGTCACCCAGGCTGGAGTGCAGTGGCATGAGCTCTGCTCACTGCAAGTTCCATCTCCTGGGTTCATGCCATTCTCTCGCCTCAGCCTCCCAAGTAGCTGGGAGTACAGGCACCCACCACCACGTCCGGCTAATATTTTTGTATTTTTTTAGTAGAGATGGGGTTTCACCATGTTAGACAGAATGGTCTGGGTCTCCTGACCTTTTTTTGATCTGCCTGCCTCGGCCTCCCAAAGAACTGGAATTACAGATGTGAGCCACGGCGCCTCGCCATTATATTTTTTAAGGATTGGTTCATTTCATCTGTGTTACCAAATTTGTAGACACACAAAGTTCTTAAGGCATTTTTTATTATCCTTTTACTGTCATTGGATCTGTAGTGATAGTTTTTATTTTTGATATTATAAATTTGTGTCTTTGTCATTTTTTCTTAGTAGCCCTGCTAGTGGTTTATTGATTTTATTAATATTTTCATATAACCAGCTTTTGATTTTGTTGATTTTCTCTAGTAATTTCATTATTCCAATATCATTAATTTCTACTCTAATTTTTATTATTCCTTTTCTTCTGCTTACTTTGGATTTAATTTGCCCTTCTTTTTCTGGTTTCCTAAAGTGGAAGCAGAGCTCATTAATTTTATATCTTACCTCATTTCCAATATATACATTAAATTACTTAAATTTCCCTCTAAGCACTACTTGAGCTATATACCACAAATTTTGCTAAGTTGTATCTCATTTTGATTTAACTAAAAAGAAATTAACTTCTCTTGAGACTTCTCCTTTGACCTATTTGTTATTTAGAAATGTGTTGTTTAATCTCCATCAATTTTGGGATTTTCCAACTATCTTTCTGTCATTGATTTATAGTATAATTTTACTGAGTTCTGAAAGCAGACATTATATGATTTCTATTTTAAATGTGTTAAGATGCATTTCATGATCCTAAATTTGGTCCATTTCAATAAGTATTCCATGTGAGTTTAAGAAGAATGTGTAATCTGCTGTTGTTAGATGAAGTAGTCTATAGATGTCAATTACATCCAGTTGATTGATGGTGTTGTTCAATTCAATGATGTCCTAATACTGATTTTATGCTGACTGGATCTGTCTATTTCTGATAGAGCAGATGTTGAAATCTCCAATTATTATTGTGGGTTAATCTATTTATCTTTCCAGTTCTATGAGGTTTTTACCTCACGTATTTTGATGCTGTGAAGTTAGGTGCATACACATTAAGAACTGGAATTTCTACTTCTAGAATTGACCACTTTATCGTGAGGTAATGCCTCTCTCTGTTCCCCATAACTTTCCTTGCTCTGAAGTATGCTTTGTCTGAAATTAACACAGCTAATTCTGCTTGCTTTTAATTGGTGCTAGCTTAGTCTATGTTTCACCATCCATTTACTTTTAATCCACATATGTCTTTATATTTAAAGTGAGTTTATTAAAGACAAAAGATATTTGGGTCTTAAATCCATTCTAAAAATTGTTATACTTTAATCTGCAAATTTGGAGCACTGACCCTCAAGTGATTATTTATGTATTTGTATTAATATCCACTATATTTGTTATTCTTTCTATTTGTTGACCTTGTTTTTTGTTCTTTCACTCTTCTGTTTTTTATAATTTTAATTGAGAATTTATATTATTATTTATGATCAATATTTTCTCCTTTCTTAGTAAATTAATTTTAATTTTGTAGTGGTTGCTCTAGAGTTTGTAATATACATTTATGACTAATCCAAGTCCACTTTCAACTGATATTACACCACTTAATGGGTAGTGCACCATCTTTTAGTAGCAAAATGATATTAATGTCTTCCTCTTGCCTTTTGTATTATTGCTGCCCATTCAGTTATGTATAAGCAAACACACACACACACACACGAGTACACATAATTAAATGCTTCCTTGCTATTTTTTAACAATCTGTTATCTGTTAAATAAAGTAAGAACAACATTTTTATGTACCTTCACTTATATCTTCTTTAATGCTTCTTTTTCTTTAAATCTGAGTTTATGACTGTAGAGAATAACCTATATGTGGTGGTCCATTTTCAATTCTAAGTGCTTTAGTATAAGTTTAAGCAGGCTTCATGGAAATAAAGAAATAAAGAAGCAGAATGTACTGAGCTATGAGCCACCACCCTGCCTTTCTGCTTTCTCTTTCACTCAGTGGCCAGGCACCTATCAGTCAGGCTCTCCCGTTTAAGTTCCCTCATTCTCTGTAGGGAATATAAATCACTCCTCTTGTCTCTAACCAGTGGGCAGGGGGGTTTCAATAAACCCACGGGGGAGGTTTCAACCTGCACCCACGTCCTAAATGTCACCGGTAAGCCAGACTGTGGCAACTACTCTGCTCTTCATATATCCTGAGGCAGATGTTTGGGAGTACTGTGGGACACAGAACCTCTGTTAACTTGTTATCGTCCAGTTGAACCGGAGCTTGTGCTTTAGTGTAACTGGGTATTTCCTTCACCCTGACATTCCGTAGGATGCCTAAAAACACACATGGTCATTGAGACCAAAGAAATCTAACAAATTCTTTTGACCCCAATGTATATACTGATTCCATTGTTGTCCCTAGGAGAATGCCTAATACATTTAAGGCTCAAAACCAAATATCCGCTGGATTTAAGTCAGCAATCTTCTGGTGGTCAACTATTAACAAAAATGTAAACTGGATCAATTACATCTATTACAATCAGAAAAGATTCAACAATTACACTCAAGATGCCCTTCAGGGTATAGCCAGCCAAGTAAATGCCACTAGACAAATGCCTTGGGAAAACAAAATTGCACTGAATATTGTATTAGCAGTAAAAGGTAGTGTATGTTGTACGTTCATTCCCAACAATACTGCCCCAGATGAAACCATTACAAAGGCACTACAAGAACTAACAACTCTGGCCAATAAAATGGCAAAAAAAAAATGCAGGAATAAATATCACTTTTACTGATTGGGTAAAACGTTGGTTTAAAAAGTGGAAAGGAATGGTAGCTTCATTTCTTTTTTTCTTTTTTTTTTTTTGAGACGGAGTCTCGCTCTGTCACCCAGGCTGGAGTGCTGTGGCCCGATCTCAGCTCACTGCAAGCTCCGCCTCCCAAGTTTACGCCATTCTCCTGCCTCAGCCTCCCAGGTAGCTGGGACTACAGGCGCCGCCACCTCGCCCGGCTAGTTTTTTGTATTTTTTAGTAGAGACGGGGTTTCACCGTGTTAGCCAGGATGGTCTTGATCTCCTGACCTCGCGATCCGCCCGTCTCGGCCTCCCAAAGTGCTAGGATTACGGGCTTGAGCCACCGCGCCTGGCCGGTAGCTTCATTTCTTACATGTCTTGTAACTGTGACAGGGGGCTTAACAGCCATAGGATGTTGTATCACTCCTTGAGTGAGGGGATTAGCACGAAAGTTAATTAAAACAGCTATCAGTAAACAAATTCCCCTAACGACCCAACAAAATAACCTACTATTATTAGAAACCAAATTAAACTCCTCCTCCTATGAAAAAGAAAGTAAGCTTCTGGAACAGTTTAAAAAACAAAGTAATTTAAGTGAAAATAAGACCAAGAAGGGTAAAAACAAAAGAGGAGGGAATTGTAGAGAATAATCTATACGTGGTTGTCCATTTTCAATTCTAAGTGCTTTAGAGTAAGTTTAAGCAGGCGTCATGGAAATAAAGAAACAAAGAAGCAGAATGTACTGGGCCATGAGCCACCTCCTCCCTTCTTCCTGCTTTCTGTGTCACCCAGCAGCCAGGCGCCTATCGGTTGGCTGCACCCCCCAAGTACCCCTTTCCCACCCCAGGAAAGAATTTAGTTTAGGCTAGCTTGCAACATAGATAATTGTATCCTTACTTATCAGCTAAGTTGCAGCCATTAGGGCCATAAGTCAAATGTTTAAAGAGTCCTGAGACAGTCACAATGCATTATGGGCTGCAATAAAAGGCAGCAGAAAGACCCTAAAAGAACATACTTGCAACCTTAACCCAAGTACCAATAGGTGACTTCTGGGAAGATTGTAACCCCATAGAATTTAGCCAGTGAGGAACTGGGGGAGGAACTTGTGCACTAAGGCATAAATTCCCGGTTGAAACCGTTAGTAAGACTGCCATTCAAGTCTCGCTTCTGCTGTTCTCCGTGTCTCTGGGTGTATTCTTTGGGTTTGGATGGGTGAGTTTGTTTCTCACGTGACCTATATCATTTTCCTTCTCCGTGAATAATTTATTTTAACCTTTCTTGTAAGGCAGGTGTGCTGGCAAAATCTTTCCTAAATTTTTGCTTCTCTGGGAAGTCTTTATTTCTTCTTCGCTTTTGAAGGATAATGTGTAGGGTACAGAATTCTACCTTGGTGTTATTTTTCTCTGACACTTTAAATATTTCACTTCGCTGTCTTCTTGCTGCATGGTGTCTGTGGAAAAGTTGGTTGTATATAATTCTCGTCTTTGCTCCTCTAGAGGCTAAAGTATTTTCCCCCTGTGTTTTTCAGTATTTTTTCTTTACCTTTTATTGCCTGAAGTTTGACTGAAGTGTCTTTTTTTTTTTTTTTTTTTTTTTTTTTGAGATGGAGTCTCGCTCTGCCGCCCAGGCTGGAGTGCAGTGGCCGGATCTCAGCTCACTGCAAGCTCCGCCTCCCGGGTTCCCGCCATTCTCCTGCCTCAGCCTCCGGAGTAGCTGGGACTACAGGCGCCCGCCACCTCGCCCGGCTAGTTTTTTGTATTTTTTAGTAGAGACGGAGTTTCACCGTGTTAGCCAGGATGGTCTCGATCTGCTGACCTCGTGATCCGCCCGTCTCAGCCTCCCAAAGTGTCTTTTTTTTTTTTTTCCTTTTGAGAGGGAGTCTCCCTCTGTCGCCCAGTCTGGAGTGCAACCTACACCTCCTGGGTTCAAGGAATTCTCCTGTCTCAGCCTCCCAAGCGGCCTAGTATTACAAGCGTGTGCCGTCACGCCCGGCTAATGTTTGCATTTTTAGTAGAGACGGGGTTTTGCCATGTTGCCAACTCCTGACCTCAAGTGATCCCCGGCCTCAACCTCCCAACGTTCTGACTACCGTGTCTTGATGTGGCTTTTTTTGGGGGGGCGGCATTTATCCTGCCTGGCACTCTCTGAGCTTACCCTCTGAGATTTGCTGTTTGATAGTAACTTGAATTAAATTCTCAGTTATTGCTTCAAATATTTCTTCTATTCCTTTCTCTATTTCTACCCCTTCTACTGTTCCCATTACACATAGTTAAACCTTTCACAGTCGTCCCATACTTGCCCGATATTCAGCTGTTTTGTTTCAGTCCTTTTTTTCTCCTTGCTTCTCAATTTTGGAAGTTTCTATTGCCATATACCCAAGTTCAAAATTCTTTCTTCATCCATGGCCAGTCTACTAATGACCCTATCAAAAGCATTCTTCGTTTCTGTTTCCGTGTTTTTCTCCGGTGTTTCCCTTTGATTCTTTTTTAGAATTTCCATGCCCTTAATAACATGGTGCATTTGTTCTTGCATGCTGTCTGAGTTGTCCACTAGAGCCCTTAACAGATTATCCATAGTTGTTTTAAGTTCCCAGTTTGAAAATTCCAAAATCCCTTTGATATTTGAGTCTGGTTCAGATGTTTGCTCTGTCTCTTCAAACTGTGTTTTTCTCATTTTGGTATGCTTTGCCATATTTTCTGATAGGTGTACATGATATAATGGATTTTTAAAAAACTTCAGGCCTGTAGCTGTGTGGTGGTGGGTCAGCACTGTAAAGCTCTGTGAGTAGGTCTCAGCCTTTTAGCAAGATTGGGCCTCTGCACTCTTCACAGGTATGTTTTGGTCACCCTGCCTCCCTTAAGTGGGACAGGATGGCTGAAATTAGATACTTCCATTCTCCCAGATATGAAAAATCCAGTAGGTTGGGCTCTGGTTATATGGTTTCTCCTGCTAGGAAGAACTGGGTGTTCCAGTATATTTCAGGTGATTTCTGTCCCCCTACCCCTGCCAGCAGAATAAGATTTTTCTCTGATCCTCACTGTGAAAACTTGGCAGAGCTCCTGGAGCTAAGACTCACAAAAGTGTGGGATCCCTGAATGACTGGGCCCCCCTGATGTTATTCACTCTCAGACCTGTTCACACTGAGCCTGCAGCAGTGTGCCAGTTACCATTCAGGTTTCCCCACCCTGCCACTGGTTTTGTGGGGGTTCTGCTCTGGTCCGTTGCCGTTTTCTGCATCTGCCTGTAGGTCTCTCCAATGTGGGGCAGTGGTTTGCCCTGTGGCCTTGTTTCTCTGACAGTAAGAAGCATTCTTGATTTTTCAGTTTGTTTGGTTTTTTACTTTTCATTAGAAAGGAGTGATGATTTCCAAACTACTTATATGAAAGATCAGACTTTTCTGAATTTAGTATATTAATGAGAAAATATTTAGTATTAATAAGGCTCTTCGTTAGTTTAGTGAGCCAAGATTATATAATGAAATGAATCCTATGTCAACTTTTTCATGTAAAATAAACATATTACAGGGAAAGGGGTGCTGGGAAAGAGGTATTTATTATAATGGGTAGAACGAAAAGCATATATATATTAAACCACCAATATTTTAAACTATAGGTCAAACTGATATATTTGTGTTAATTTCTAAATATTTAATAAGATTTTCTAAGACAATATTATTCTTGTATTTAAACATTTTTAAATGTCATCTATCTTTAGTTTACATTAACAAAAGAAAACTAATAGAATTGTAAAGTTTCTAAAAACTCTTATTTTATCCCTAAATATTTTATATTCAGACTAGAAGACCAGGCTGTGAGTTACATTTTTAAAATATTTTTTCCTCTGAGCTGAGTTATTAGTAAGTAGTAATTTTCAAAGTTCTGTTGTTAAATATTCTTAGCCATAGAAACTGATAGATGTGATTAAAGACCCATTGATGTTTTACCTTGAATATAATGGAAATGTTTTATTTGTTAAAAATGCTTAGGAAACCCATTTATTTTCTAAATAAAAATTCAGATAATTCAAGAAAATCTTGTTATACTATAAATTGAACCAAGAGCAATTTGGTTGTAGGTTGATTTCTTTCTCTTTTACTTCCTTATAAAAATATTAAGTGGGCTGTGTGCTGCACAACACCAGGGCATATTATTCAGACACACTACAAGGTGGGTGGCACTGCCTGGATTTATGCACTGTAGCAGTCTTGTGTGAGAATTAAAATGTGTGCATGCATTTAAAAGGTGTTCCATTAATCCTATTTTTCCATTAACCACAGTCAGTATTATCAGAGTAAAAGGAAAACATTAGCGCATCATCGTGGATTGTACTGTATTTATTTCCATTGGGATTCTACAAAAAGATAGAATGTCATGCTAAATAAGTTTGGAGTTTGCCTTCAACCTTTTATTTATTTCTGTTGTCTTTGCAGGCAGTCCTCAGGAAGATGAACAGTGGTGATTTAATTATCTTTTAAGCTGCTCTAGACTGTCATTACATGCATCCTGATTTCTGTGAGTGAATGATTGAGCAATTCCAATATTGAAACTATTATATTTAGAGAGTTTATTGATTTGAGTCTTGGAACAAAAATGGTCAATACACTGGTTTGGTATTTTAACTCATTTAAATTCAGAAATTCCCAGAGATAGTAAAGATGGAGGTTCTGCTTTCAAATTAGAGCTCATAATAGCTACACAGTTTCCAAAAGCTTGAACTTTCTCTTCTTGGACCTTGGAAGATAATGTTAGAAGATCAATCTGTGCATAGGATTACTAAACACACATAGAGAGGCTTATTGACATCAACAGTATAAAATGAATATCTCTAGCTTGACATAATTTGGGTCTTGAGAAATTGTGGCTTGTGGTAATTGACTTCTTCTTTATTTGAATCATCTTGGTAATATTGTACTCAGCCTAATAAAATTGGTATATTCTCCAGTTAGGCTTAAAATTGATCATCAAACCATCACTAGTAGAAAGAATTGATGATTTTCAAAGAAATCAATCATCATTTATTGAATGTCTACAAGAAGCAGGGAACTCTTGTCAGAAGCATCTAGCTTTGCTGAAAATCAGGTTATCTTTATAAATGATTCTGAAAGATTTAGAATGGAATTAAATTTGAATTGCTAATTTCCATCCAAAATGGAAATGACATTCAGCTTGGCAGTGCTGGACACCTGGCCCTTGTGTTTAGGAAATGTACCAAGTCAAACCAACTGGAGATGGGGCAGAACAGAATGCTGTGCTGGAGGAGGCCCAAGCAGAATGAGTGTTATCAGTTTTTAATTGATGGAGCTCTGGTGGTCTGAATTCCTCTAAGCCCTGGAAGAGATTTAACCATTTTAACACTGCCCATATGCCAGCAGACTGCAGCATCCAGCTGGCAGGATCAGGCATTTAGGTTGGTTAGTGTAGAGGCCTACAGGCCCACAACGACTTCAGGGACCACCCTAGGGGCCAGTTAGGAATGAAAGTGCAGGAAACAGACGTCTTCGTGCTTATAGACGTCCCAGTGGATGCTCGGACACGCAAGGAGGGACTCTATGCTGGTGTTACTCATTCTCAATAACTTGGAAAATTCCTAAACATGTAAGAAGAGGTTTGGGTTTTTAATCATAAATTTGCATCTCTCCAGGGTAACCACGACCACTTTATTCGAAGTAAGTATCCCTTGAGAAGATGTGGCAAAAATGGATTTGCCTCATAAATAGTGCTTTAGTGTAGGAAAGTCATAGCCACCTCCAGATGGCACTCGGTCCTCGTACCTTTTTTTGGCTCTGGCTTCATTCATGTTTGGTGCCACGACTGGTTCCTGATCCCAAATGTTGTCTTTGGGTATCTGCTGGGTGGGAGCTGCACATCGTGACAACATATCTGTAGGAGGAAATGTTGCTTCTTTGATTCCTCTGAATAAGAAAATCCAGGAGAAAATGTCAGTGGAATTTTCGGAGGAGAGAAAGAAAAAACCTGAACAGAGGCTGGTTAGCCCCCCTCCCTATAGCATTGAAATCTCCTATTTTCTTGTTTCTTAAGCTCATTTCCAAAGACCTACATTACTTGCTTTGCCCAACTTCCTCCCCAACTCACTCTTTTAGGTAGAGCTTATTGTTTTTGAGATAATCTGGAACATGTGACCCTTTTAAATATGGCATGATATTCCTTGTAGTGAAGAACCAAGAAAAGGGAACTGTTTTGTTACATCAGGGCTACTGTTTTTCTTATGAGAAAGTTAGAGAAGCAAACACTTAGAGATGGGGTCGGGGAGCAGCAATTTCAGTCAGAGGTGGCAATGCTGCCCCAAATGTGAGACAACCAGCACCATCTCAAAAGCAATCTCCTGGTTTAATTCCATTACCAACTGTCAGTTACTTCTTCCTTTGTGGGCTCCCAGAATGCTGTGATACATCCTTTCTCAACCTAAATTATTGTAGGAAAATGTCTTTTATTTAAATGAAAACTGATGTACCACAGGTGGATCACAGAGGACTTTTAGGGTAGTGAAACTCTTCTGTAGGATACTACAAGGTGGGCACATGTCATTATGCATCTGTGTAAACCCATAGGATGTACAACACCAAGAGTCAGCCCCGGTGTGCACAGTTGACTTTGGATGTGTCAAGTGATACGCACTCATTGACTGCAACGCGTGCACCACTGTGGCAGGAGATGTGGGTAGTGGGGGGCGCTTGTGCATGTGTGGGGGAAGGGAGTAGATGCGAAATATTTGTACCTTCCTCTTAATTTTTCTGCGAACCTGCAACCTGTTCTAAAAAGAATAAGATCTTAAAGACACAGAAATAAAAACCAGATATACTCAAAACTACATAAACAGTAGCATGAAATCCACTAATTTTGGATTTCTGATCGATTGGTTTCAGGTTGAGCAGAAGTTTAGTTACCAGGATCTTTCTTCATACTGTAAAATAAATGTGCTTCATAGAATACATGACATATGATTATAAAAGTTTCGTGATAGCTAGTACTGTCTTGGAGGCCTACTCAAGTTGCTTTTTAGGGTAGACGTGACCCACCCAAGGCACTAGAGAATATGGAGCATGTTGGAAAAATATCCTTGCATGTAATTTGTGCAAGGATAAGCAAAATTATTTAATTAGCAAGAATACAGAAATATAAAGGGACATATGTGGACATGTATGTGTAAATATCTAGCACAAATTCTATTTTTTGATGTGAAAAATAAACTTGCCAGGTAATTTCTGTTTCAAGCATTCAAACCTCTCTGTTAATTCTAACTTCATTATGCTCTTGGGTCCTAGTTTTTATTCTTCTGCAGTTCACTGCTAGTTAAAAACTTCAATCTTACGTAAAGATCTATGCTGGAATATGTTTGGTGCAATTCTCATAGTGACTTGAAGAACCTATGTGCAACTTTGGTAGAATTTGATAATCACCCCTACTAATGGTTCTCACAAATCTACATAACATTTTGGGTGTATAATATGAAGAAACTTATCATCTAAAAACATCCATAAATCCCACTCACTTGAGCGGGAACAGGCTGAAATTTACTGGAATCATATTATGAACAAATCATGACTTTTATTAGTCAGTGTTCAGGCAGATAAACAAAAGCCACATTAGGTATATTGAACAGAAGGATATTTAATGCAAGACATCAATTACAGAAGGGTTACAAAATATGGAGGGACAAAGGAGAAAGAAAAATAATGTATACTATGAATGAAATGATTACTCATGACCTGGTTCTCCCATGGCTGCTGTAGAAATCAAGGCCTCTGCAGAAACCTACGTGCCAGCACTCTTATCAGCATTACATTTCTCCCTAGGGAACTGGAACTTCTAAACCCTCCAGATCCTGTATTCTAGGTGGTTTAGAGACAACACTTGTGTTAGCCAGAATTCTAAGATGGCTGCTACCAGCCTTTGCCCCACCAACTGAGAGCAGAGTGGGGCCTGTGAATATGGTAGATGTCACATTCACAATTAGGCCACATTGTATGCCAAAGGTGAAGGTACTTTAACATAATTAAGGTCCCTAATCAAAGATTTTGAGTAAATCAAAAGCCTGTGGGTGGGCCTAGCCTTAGCAGGTGAGCCGCTATTGGAGGGTCTGTAAGGCAGAGATGCTATCTCCTACTGGCCTGGAGGAAGCAAGTAACCTTGAGTTCTACTGATGCAAAGAAGTGAATGCTACCAACAAACCAAGTGAGCTTGGGACAGTGAGAACCCCAAGTTTCAGATGAGCCCTCAGCCCCAGCCCATACCGTGCCTACAGCCCTTTGCGACTCTAAGCAGAAGATTCAGTTAAGTCATGCCCAGAATTATCAGCCACAGAAACCAAGATAATAAATAAGTGTCGTTTTCTTTTGCCAAGTTTGTAGTAATTCACCATGCTGCAATGGAAATTAATACAGCACCAGATGTGAGTTGCTGGTTGAAAGAACTGTATCACTTTTTAAGTACAACATTTCAGACTTCCATGATGTTGTCTCCAGCTGGGTCATTACATGAGTCTTTCATAGGCTGTTTCAAACTTCTATGAGGCAGGCAGCTTCTGGATGTGGCAAAGTCGGTGAATTACATCGGTGTGAGCCTACTGTAGCACTACTTTGCTGGAAAAAAAAATGTTCTTTGTAGAAGTAGTGTATTGTGGAAAACCATGCCTGTGACCACAGCACTCTGCAGGCCTGAGATGGTGGTGCTGGCAGAAGAACCGTGGGCAGGGAAGGCGCATTCACATCTAGATTACATGTGTACGGATGGTCCCCAGCTTACGATGGTTCAGTTTAGGACTTTTTGACTTCATGATGGTGCGAAAGTGATACGCATTCGGTAGAAACTGCACTTTGAGTACCCATCCAACTCTTCTGTTTTTCTTTTTTAATAGAATATTCAATAAGTTACATGAGATAGTCAACACTTCATTGTAAAACAGGTTTTCTGTTATATGAGTATGCCCAGCTGTGGCTAATGTAAGTGTTCTGAGCGTGTTTAAGGCAGGCAAGGCTAAGCTATGCTGTTCAGTAGGCTAGGCGTATTAAAGCATTTTTGACTTAGGATATTTTCAACATGGGATAGGTTTATTGGGACAGGACCCCATTCTAAGCCAAAGAGCATCTGTGCTCTGGTAATGCAAAATATTGGAATGGAAGGATTCAAACATAGTCAACTTGCCACAGGTGGCTGGCTGCTCCTCCCAGCAATGATGCCATACTGGGGTTTCAGAGGGTCTTTACTATTTCAGGTTTGGCAACAGGTAGCATCTCTAACCAGATACACCTTGCAGAGGAAAGTCCCCAAGGACTTCTCCATAGAAGGCCCTGAATAGCTTCTTTTCCTGCTACCATGGCCTTTTTTTTTTTTTTTTTTTTTTACATAAACCAGGGTGGATAAGGAAATGAGTGAGATTCACAAATAATCACTTCCTCCACCTGAGTTCTGAGAGCCTTCTCTTCAGAGGCACTCTTATGGACAATGTCCACACCAAGATCTTCACACGCTACCCCCATTCTAAGGGGGGATCCACCTAGAGGTGTTTTCCCAGAATTTCTGGTCACCCATTTTCCATCTTTCCCATTTCTGTCTACTTGGCTAAAATGTTATATTCATTATGAATGTCTGTGCTCCTATAGTCCCTATGTTAAAATCCTCACCCCGAAGATGATGGTATTAGGAGGTGGGGCCTTTGGGAAGTGATGAGCTCATGAGGGTAGAATCCTCATCAGTGAGATTATTGCCCTTTCAAAAGAGGTGCCAGAGAGCACTATGGCCCTCTTTCTGCCATGTGAGAACACAGCAAGAGACAGGAAGTGGCCCTCACCAAACAAATCTTCTGGCATCTTCATCCTGGTCTTCCCAGACTCCAGAACTGTGAGAAATAAATGTTTGTTGTTTATAAGCCTCCCAGTCTATGCTATTTTTCTTATAGCAGCCTACACTGACCAAGACATTAATTCTGGACATCTTTCAGTCCAGGCAAAGTTGACAATCTGATGTGTCATTGTAAGGTGTTTCTATCTGGTAGATTTCCCTTCACTTCTGTCTTTCAGTGCCATGCATAGTGGGGCCATAATGCTCCAGCAGCAGAACGAGTCTTCTCTTCCTTCACCAACTGGCATGTGGAGCCTCTCTCAGGTATGAGAGAAGGTGGGAATGAGCAAGGGAGGTGCCGTGGAAGGATGAGTTGCCTGCATGTGCACTTGAATGATATTTTCAGGATCTGCTACAATGTCTTGGGTTCACATTGGTTTTACTAAGGCATCTGGTATATTGCTATAGCTTCTTCCTGCTCACCAGGTTCAATCAGCATAAATTTCGAATGCGGTGAACTGGTGGGATACTCAGTGATATATCAAGACAATCAATTTCCTGCAGATTAGATTATGACAAATCACAGGAGATGACACAGCTCTCAGTTAAGATAGTGAAAGCAAACTACTGCTCTTGCCAGCTGAAAGTAAATTAAGGTTTCTAGACATAACTAGTTGGTTTAGAGAAAAAAACTTTATACTAAACAGTAACATATAGAGACTCTCAGTTGTATTGATTTGAGCAAGGAAAAATATCCCATTTCGGGAAATAGCTGCAGTTGGAGTCATCACCAATGAAGTTTATAATAGCCCACAAAGATTATCCCAAATTTTATCACTTTCTGGAAAAAAAAAATCTAACTGGTGAACTAAAGGGTTATGTGACACAAATCACAACCTCTTTCACTATCAAATATATCACTGTGACACTAATACTTGTAAATCCCCATGGATGTGGTATTGCTTTGGGGTTACTCTTTTGGTTTGTGGGGTTATTTCCTGGGGCTTCTATATTGTTCTTTATACTATGATCATCTTCATCCCACAAATAAGGGAACCCATATGGGAATTCTTGGAGCTTTTTTTTTAACTCTGCTCTAAGAGTTGGTCATATAATCACAGTAGATCCATCATGCACCCATTAACGTCACTGAGAGAGAGAGATGGGCTTGGATCTGATCTCTTTCTTTTCTGACTTCCTTAAACCCTCATGCTGACCAGTGAGACTTACTGACATTTGGGTTTCCAGTAACTTTCTTGGGCACTGTATTAGTCAGTGTTCTCTAAAGGGACAGAACTAATAGGATAGATGGTTAGATTTATCTATGAAAGAGAGTGTGTTAAGGAGAATTGACTCACACAATCTCAAGGTGAAGTTCCAGGTAGGCTGTCTATCAGCTGCAGAGCAAGGAAGCCAGTCTGAGTCCCAAACCTCAAAAGTAGGGAAGCCGACAGTGCAGCTTTCAGTCTGTGGCTGAAGGCCCAGGAACCCCTGGCAAACAAATGGTGTAAGTCCAAGAGTCCAAAAGCTGAAGAACTTGGAGTCTGATATTTGAGGGCAGGAAGTATCCAACATGGGAGAAAGATGAAGCCTGGAAGACTCAGCAAGTCAGCTAGTTCGACCTTCTTCTGCCTGCTTTTTTTAGCCACATTGGCAGCTGATTAGATAGTGCCCACCCGCACTGTGAGTGGGTGTTCCTGAGGGTGGTCTTCCTCTCCCAGTCCACAGACTCAAATGTTAATCTCTTCTGGCAACACCTGTAAACACCCAGATACACCCAGAAACACTATTTTGCATTCTTCAATCCAATCTAGTCAGTGCTTAATATTAACCATCACAGGGACCAAGCATTACCTTAGTGCTTGTATCAGAATGTCTGGATGTCTAGTTATTTTCTTTTCCCTTTTTGCAGGTGATTTCACCATGGTAATTGGAAACAGCATGGACGAAAATATATGGGGGATACTTAGAGTAGTGTAGTAAGATTTTTCACACGTGAAGCTGGAATCATTTTTATCTAAGATATGTCAGGTCTGTGATGCATTGTGGACAAAAACAGTCAAATCATAATATTTGAAGAGATTTATTTTGAGCCAAATGTGAGTGATCATGGCCCATGAAACAACCCCAGGAGATTCTGAGAACATGTGCCCAAGTTGGTTGTGCTACAGCTTGATTTTTTTACATTTTAAGGAGACTTAAGACAACAATCAATACATGTAATGAAGCACCTACATTGTCTGGGGTAAATACCCGAGGATCGTCATCTCATGCCAGGAAAATTTAGGACATGGGCACACACAGGAGCTTAGAAGTGGAGGTTTAATAGGCAAAAGAAAGAGAAAGAAAGAGAAGGGCAAACTGCTCTTTCTGTAGTGAGAGAGAGAGGACTTCTGAGAGGAAAGACCAGTTGGTGGTGGATGCACTGGATTTTACAGCTTGAGGAGGTAGTGTCTGATTTACATAGGGCTCCCAGATTGGTTCAATCAGGAGTGAGATTTAAATAGCACATGGGGAAGGCTGGTCACCCCACCCTAATCTTATTATGTAAATGGATTTTCCCCTTGGATGGAGCCATCTTGTCTGCTTCTTGCTGTGCACATGGCTGGCAGAGAAGGAAAGATGGGCTGCCATTTTGAATATGATTGGCATAACTGCCAGCATCTATGTCTGCAGCTCAATTTTACAGGTTGCTCTTTGTTAGAAAGGAAAATAATTAGGGGCTGCTTTTCACTAAAAGGAAAACCTTATAGAGGACTTCTGTACCTTCATTATCTGTCTAGGTAACTTCTGTTTTTCAGATGGAGTCTCACTCTGTCATCCAGGCTGGAGTGTAGTGGCATGATCTCAGCTCACTGCAATCTCCAACTCCCAGGTTCAAGCAATTCTCCTTCCTCAGCCCCCTGAGTAGCTGGGATTACAGGTGTGCACCACCACACCTGGCTAATTTTTGTACTTTTAGTAGAGATGGGGTTTCACCATGTTGGTCAGGCTGGTCTCAAACACCTGACCTTGTGATCTGCCCACCTCAACCTTCCAAAGTGCTGGGATTACAGACATGAGCCACTGTGCCTTACCTATAACTTCTTCTTAACTCCTATATCATTCCCTCCCTCTGGAGTGGTAACCCTAACTGCTGTTAGGGGATGTTGGATGATGACTCTTTCTGGCTACTTCCTGCTGAAAAGGAGTGTTGTGTGGGAACCACAGCTAGGGCTCCTCCCAGGGTTGATCTAGGGTCCTCAGAAGAAAGGCATGTCCATGAGCGGTTCTGTCTGCGGCATCACTTGGAGTTTGATTGCTATCAGTCATTCTGATGGGTTAAAACACTGGTTTGCCACCACCAGATGTTGCTGAAATGTTAATATAAAAGTAACATTCCTTTTAGGATAAGTGGCATTGGATTTGGGTGGCTAGAGTAACTTTAGTGTTAACCTTGGCTAAATCTTTCCTGCAATTATTAAGCTCTTCATGATTTTCGCATACCATCTAAGACATGCTTAAACTTTCTGACATGTCCTAAACATCCTTGTTTTTAAACAACCAACTATTCTTTTTAGCACAAGTATTTACCATCCTTATAATGCTTTCATGACTTCCATGAACCATCTACACCATGCTTAAATATTCCAACTTGTTCTAAACATCCCTCTTTTAAACAACCAACTATTCTCTTTAGGGTAAGTATTTACTATACGAGATCCTTTGTTATATAAAATCTTTCTCCTTTATAGCCTTCTTTGCATGGCCAGGGTGTGATATATTACCAAACCCAATAAGAAATTCTAGCAGTCTCAGTGACAGTGAATCTTTCATGCTTCCTTTCTGTGGGTAACTACTATCCCTGGTTTAAGGATAATAAGCAAAATACTACAGCAATGGAAACTCTCTGTCCAGTATTTCAGTTAGAAGGTGCTACCGTGTATATCTGTACTACAAATAGGAGAGTGACTACAGCAATTTCTGCAAGGTGATGTAGTACGTTATTTCCATCTAAAATTTCATTTGCCAAGATAGAGAGTTTCCCTTTAGGGGTCTATGAAGTTCCCTGGTTTTATTTTTCCAAAAGGACAAATCTCAGGGTAATGGGCACCCTACTCATTTTCATTACCTGGCAGAATTTGCAGGATGGTTGCCCAGAACTAGCATATTGATTCAGATTTTTAAATTAACCAACTCTGTTTGTTTTTTTCAAAGCTGCAGGAGATCACCACTTGATTCACAGGAATAAGCAGGGTTAGTCTAAAATGTAGGCAAAAAGCTTAAAAACAATTAATGAGACTGGGATTTAATGACAAATGTATGATGAGCTTTGGAGCATAATTTCTCTCTCCAGTCCTCATTTTTGATAAAAACAAATTATGAATGAACTTTAGTCTTGGCCTGATTATTTCCATAAACTACAGGAAGAATAATTATTTCTACTTAGGCCTTTTGGATTGGCTTTGATGGAATGCTGTTCCACAAAGAATCTTAGATAACACCTTTCAGAGCTGAGCCCAGCCATGGGTTTGTATCCTCAGATACCTGTGAGTTGGGTGATCCTCTCCTCTTAAGGTCACAAGATTAACTTGGAACTCCTGGACATGTTAGAAAGTGACATTCTTTACTGACCACAAGTCAGGAATCTTGTACAGGGTCTGTATAGGCAAGGGTATCAGGCCAGTTCTCCCCATGGGGCTTTTATCAGTTCTGCAAGTTGAGATTGATTCCTTAAAGGGAAGTATACCCTTCCAGTAAAAGGCTTGATAAAATAACCAGTTTTTCCAATTATGTTCTGTTGCAAAATAAAACTGGATTATTATTGCACAGCTACAAACAACTATATTGCCATAAGTTAAGAGTATTCACAGATAGTTTCCAAATTCTAGAGGAACCAGGCAGAGAGAAACAAACATACTCCAAATTTTGTTCACAGGAGTGTATCTTACCCAATTATTAAAGGCCATAAATAGTTCAAGATAAGCTTTCTTGGCTCTGAAAAACGAAACAAGAATCAGCAATGTTCCAAGCAAAAGTCAAAAAGGTTTCTTTACCTTTCTGAGTGCAGTCTATTTACTTAACTCTTCTTGTTTCGCTTGATATTCATGAATATTTCAGTTCTTCAAGTTCCATATTTTTTCCCTCTATTCCAATGTTACAATCTTCAAAGCTATTAAAGAACTACATGTGAGAACACCTGTTAAAGTCCTATAGCTTGAATATAAACCATCTTTTGAGAAGGAAAGCAAGACAATTGTCTGTGAATGACAAAATTTCCAGGGTAGTTACAGTTAAAAACATGATTGACAAGGAAGTTCAGTTATCTCTGTATTTTACAATAACTTTAATCTTAATTATCATTGATAGCATATACTTAGACATTAGAATTTTATAAGTCCCATACAATTTTGGAACATATATTAAAAACATTTGCCAAAATATAACTTAAAGAAGATTGGACATTATTTTGGCAATCTCATATAACTAAACACGTCAAGTAATCCTGTTTACATGTTCCTTACATGTTTCAGGGGCCCTCTGAACCATCCAGAAAGTCAGACACCAGGAAAGACAATTTTAAAACTTGAAGGAAGCTTGGTTTGGGGACTCCTGTTAAATGTTAGAGGTTTAAAACACTTAATGTTATGAGATAGAATTCCAGATTGCTGTAAATTATTTATTTTGCCAAAATGATGACTCAAAAGGCAAAAACATTTCACTAGCCTTTACTGTTACATGAAAATCCTGTTCAAAGCCAAATTTTACCCTTGCATAAGTTTATTAATGATAAACCACCTTTTGATGAAACCTCATAGAAAATTCCATCTAATCTTAACCAATTTGATGATGAGGTGAAGTGTTTACAAATCCTTTATAAACCCTTTAGCTAAAGGGCAGATTAGCTTCTTATGACAACCTTGCTGTGCTTTTATTTCAATGTTCAATTTATGGAAAGACTGTATAATTCCCTTATGAAATCCGTTAATGTTTGCACATTTTTTCAAGATTAATTTTTACAATTTTTCTATTGCTTGCTTAAACCTCTAGCTTTATCTTATCGAATTTAAGATAATCCCTCATCTCTAAGCAAAGTTTACATTTCCTTGCTTTCTTATAATCTTTTACTAAAAAACACATTTTATTGTGTTTATACATCTTGCAGGTAAAACTGTTTAGTGATCTCATGTACATGTTGCACTGTTAACTCTTAGCAACTTTCACTTTTGGTGAAAAACCTGTTTGGTAAGTGATTTTAATTATGTACCTGGTGTGGAGCCTAGGACCCAGATAGAAGTACTGATAAGGTCTGACTCTTCCCAGCTTCTAACTCCACGTGTCCCAGGCCTTACCTATTTGTAAAGCAGGCAGGATACAACCTTGAAAAATTTAGCAAACCTAGTATCTAAGTTGTATGATTTAGACCACCTATTTGCATTTTGAGGAAGCTTGCATTATACCAATAATCCTTAAGACAATTTTTATTTCTTAAAGTCACATGAACTAACAAATGTTTGATTAAAGTGCTTATTTTTCTTTAAGCCAATAAATTAGAGCTGTTTTTAGAGACATTACACACAACACATATGTAGTGACGCAAACAGACAGTAGATTCAGCACTTTTAAGATTTTTCATTTACCAGTTTCTTAATTGGATTACTGGCTTCAGGGTGGAGCCCTCGGAGGAACATGCCAGGAAAGCATGCATTTTTAGGGCCTAATAAGCAGACACAGCTAAAGGCAGTGGGAGATCTCCAAAATTAAGGGAGTCATTTTATACTGGATCTTGGATCCCCAAAAGAAGGGAAATACTATGGCAGAAGACAGTGAAGTGCTTGTACTATACATTTCATTGCAAGGTAACCCAAAGCTATTCAGCTTATTTTGTAATCAACCCATGCCCCATGGGAGTCTCATCTCTCAGTGGGGAGGGGTTGTTACCATATCTTTCAGGTGACCAAGAGTATGATTCTCTGATTCAAATGGAAAAGAGTTAGGCATCCCTTTATAACTACTATTAGCCATCCCTTGAAGTGTATTTCCTACCTAGTTATTACATACCAAAGTTATCTCATAATGTGAAATAATTTGATACCCCCCAAAACTCAAAATTGTCAGCTAACACAATGCAAAACATAAAAGAGCCTTTGATTTTGAGAAGGAACTATCTGCTTTTAATCACCGGAGTTAAGGAAAACAGAGGTTTTTTTTTTTTTTTTTCCCCAAATTGGGCCCTTGGCCCCCTCTCTTTTTCCCGAGGAGTCTCAGATTACCACAAGTTATCTTAGGGCACTCTCTTAAGAGTGGCAGGGCAAAAAAATGGAGAAAAATAATTCTGTCAACTAAAAAGAAAAAAATCTTTTTCCAGAAAAATAAGATCCAAGAAGAGAAAAGCATAAAGGCCTTTAAAAAATATACTCATAACTTGCATATCCACTTTTAGTTACACTAAACACTCTTTAGGAAAATCCTTTTTTAATCCTTTGATACTCAAAGTTAGCCATGCCAAGCAGTTAGGATTTTTGGCTTTTAAACATCACAAAAAGTAACCTCACTGGTGAAACCAACAACCCTTCATTAGGTTATGATTTAACCTCAAGTTTATGAGGTGTTTTCAAAGGAGTGATAAGCAGCTTTTGAAGCTTGTTGCAAAACCTTGACTGAGATGGTGAAATAGATCAGACTCAACCAACTTCATCTTGTTTCCAGCCCCCAAGCTGTACTTTCTCATCCCCAGGCATAGACCAAATCAACTTTGGGAGGAGCCTAGTTTAAGTTTGTATTAAAAAACAAAGGAAATAACAGCCCCATCCTAAGACATACTTTCCTCTTGCCTGGGGATCAGTCCAAGAAACTAGTCACAAGATGAGAAACCATGGCTTGGGGTTCATGTAGCTGGAGGCTACAAGATTTTAACCCTCTCTTAACTGCTCTCAAGATCAGTGTTTAAGATATTTTGTAAACTCTGCCTTTGATGGATTAGCTGACCCCACCCAGATTGATAAACTGGCTTATTTGACTTTTGTGGTCCTCACCCAGGAACTTACTTAGCACAAGAAACAGCCACCATTGTAAAATGGCAGAGACCAAAACAATGGCTACAGGTCATATTCCCAAGGACTTGAAACAAGGTGGAGGCCTGTAGCCAAGTTTGTTACTGACCATTTTGTTGGGCTGGTTTGAATAGCAGGCGTATGGGGTCCTGACTCTGTATCCTCACCTAAGGTGCCGTTTCTTTTGACAGAACTATACAGAAAGTCACACAATGCACAGCAGATTGGCTACAGCTTAAGACGAACCTCACAACTCCTTTTTCATTAATTAAAACTTAATAGATAATTAATTAAAACTTAATAGATCCTTGTTATCCCTTTTACCAGATTCCACAGGGAGAGAGAAGACGAAGGCCTGACTGGTAAGAAATTTTTACCTTTTTGCCGGCATGTCAGGCTTCTGGGTTTCCTTCCCCCAACTCAACTCTAGGTCAAGCATTTTAAGGTTTGGAAAATTAACTTTTTCCAGGTTGAAAGAACCTTATAAAAGAAGGAAGAAGCCATTTTAAACCGTGAAAGAGGGAAAAATACCATAGAAAAGTCTGGGTTTCAATTAGAGTTGTCAAGAGGTACTACTTTGCTTCCTATCGGCAATGGTATTTCCCCTATTTCTTCACCTTCCCTATTTTCTCTTTTCTCTTTTTGCCTATTGTGGGAGTCATATTCATCATTTCTGAAATTCTCTGCAGCCTGCACAACTGCCTGTTTTTCACCTGCTGTTAGGGTTTAGCTTAGAAGCAGCATAACATCTCTTCATGAGAGGCCAAACACCTGATTTAAATTTTGGAAAGCTTCTGTATACCTATCAGGGTCATAAGAAAATAAGCCTAAGTCTCCCTTTATTTGCCTGAGATCCTGTAATGAGAAGGAAACTTGAGGGAGCCCCAAATAAGGGGGATCCTCTGATGGTTCCCCTGGAAGTTGCTTCTCTAATTTTGGAGAATCATTCTCTTTAGGCTGCTGATATGACTACGAAAAGAGGTGGGTTGATTTTGTAATGCCTGCAAAGTTCTAGTAAGGTGGCTATACCCTTGTGCCAAAGCAAATGGGCCACATTTTCTTTAAAGTTTCAGGGTCAAAGGAGTCCTTATCCTTCAGAATTTCCTCCAGAGGGGTGCAAGCTGAAGATGATCTGTTACCCCTCTAGAAAGAGAAGTGGAAAAAAGTCATCCCTTTAGTCTCTGTCCTTTTGGTGTGACCCAGGGCAGAGGGGAAGACAGTGGGGGCATCCCCACTGCTGTTTTCCTTCCATGGTTCCTGGGTCCAGGCACCTTGTTGAACGTACCACCCGTGGTTGCAGGCATGACTCCCAGCCCTGGTACCAGAGGAACTAAGCAATTGGGATTAGTCAGGCTCACCTACGTGACCCTAGTCCTCTGCCTGTAATTTCCCTGTGACTTCCTGGACTTGTGTGACCTGTGTGGCTCTCTGAAAAATGGATCTCAAAACAACTACATAATAGTTGACAAGGTCCCTTTAATGGAGGGGGCATGCTAGATGGAACTGTATATCCTGCTATTATGGCTCGTGTTAAAACATTTACCCTTAGATAATGGTTCTGTTTAACTTCCTGACATAGAATGCACTTCTTTTTTTAAGTACCATTCTAACTGAAGCCAGAATATGTACTCTAAAAGAATGTTGGGATGAAATAACCATTTTCCTGCTGATGTTACAGTATCAAGACTAAAATTTGGCTTCGGAATGTATTTTATTCCTAATTGTTGAAGGCAGAATTTTCCCATTCAGAGAAGCAACATGAAGCCTGGTTTCTAGCAGAGAGGTGCAAAAAGGGCAGAGAATTAGGAAGCTAGGTGTTTTGGTAAAGGACCATCAATGTCCCTCATGGAGAGGATCACTAGTCCACTAGGTGGCGCTGTTGACCTTAAAATGCAATGCGCTCTCCAGAGCAAGGACAGAGTGACCTTGACATGCCATATGCTCTCAGACCAAGGGCAGAGAGTGACATTCACTGTGTTGGGGGTTTGGGTACCCTCAGTTCCTAGAAAATCACAAAGATGCCTTCCCTTGATCTAGATCTCTGGTTACTACAACATTCTCTGATCTTGCCAAACAAGATTACGTCCCTGAACCGTAAAACAGCCCGACACAGAGAGGATCGGAGATATTGTGACTACAGACAGGAAAGGAGGAAATTACGATAGAAAAGTTGGGGATCCAGGGAGCTCTTTGTTAGAAAGGAAAAAGATTTGGGACTGCTTTTCATTAAAAGGGAAACCTTACTGAGGATTTCTACCTAAGGAATTTCTTCTTCTTAACTCCTTTATCAGTAAATTGCACATTGTTTTGGTCCAGAAAGGTGGGGCAAATCAAAGCGGGCGAACTTCCTGGTCATAGTTCGATTCAAAGATTGTCTGATTGTCAGTTGATTGAAAATGTATATAAAGACCTGGAACCAATAGATGGGGGTGCCTGGGTTAAGATAAGGGGTGTTGGAGACCAACTTTCTTATTATGTAGATGAAGCTTCCAGGTAGCAGGCTTCAGAGAGAATAGATTGTAAATGTTTTTATTTTTTTTTTTTTGTTATCAGACTTAACAAGGTGCCAGACATTTAGTTAATTCTCTCCTGGATCAGAGAAAAAGGCCTGGTAAAGGAAGGAGATTCTCTACAGAATGTTGACTTTTCCCACAACAGACAACTTTGCAGGGACATTTCAAAATTATGTCAAAGAAATATATTTGGGGCCTATTATTTGTCATGTTGGTATCTTATCACTACATGCCATCTGCTTTGTCAGTCTTAAGGTCTCTGTTTTAATGTTAATACTGGTCGGCCATGCCTGAATTCCAAAAGGAGAAAGGTATAATGAGGCATGTCCAGCCACACATTTTTATCATGGCCTGAACTCATGTTTCAGTTTACTTTAGAATGCCCTTGACCAAGAGGAGGGATCCATTTTCATTTGGTTGGGGGACTAAGAATTTTATTTTTGGTTTACAGTGTGCAAGAGGCTGCACAGGTTTTGATTCCCCAGTCCTACAGCTTTTCTGATGACATAGATTAAGAACTAGTTCAGTAAAGTGACCATCTGTGTCATCAGTGGGTCATGCCAGGAGTGATTTTGCACTGTCAAGGATCCCTGGGTCAAAGTCTTCTTCTGATCATTGTACCTGCCCCAGTGCCCATTATGATAAATGATACCCTCTTGTTTCTGGCAGATAAATGATGACACTTGGTCTCCACTTTTCTGGAAGCTCACTATTCCCTTTAGACTAAGTTAGATAACTCTTTCCCCCAACAGGGGCAGGGTAATCTTAGGGGAAGGTGGGGACTTGCAAGGTTCTCAGATTCATTCAAGTATATCCAAATGCTTATATTCCATTCTCATACAGTTAATACTCTAGTTTTTAGATAAGAAACTGGGATCTACTGGCACTTAAAATAATAAAATTGTGCAACTTTCAATATTAACGTCTGGGCATGATTTCAAGCAATGTAAGCCCTGATGATAAGACATTTAGGCTTCTCAGAGAAATTTCCTTATTCTTTGATCTTACCTTGATTTTGTGAAAATAAGTATTAAAAATCTAAGCTGTTGGAACCCTAAAATATTTTCAGCCTTACCTGTAAGGTAAGTGTGGTTATGAAACCTGAGTAACATGACAGGAGCTGTAACCTAGGTAGCTATAACCTTTGTTTCTCTGATTAGATTAGAGTTTTTCTTTTCCTACATTGTTTTGTAAGACATTATAAATGACTAAAGGGGCCAGGGAAAACCCCTTCCCTCCTAACTGCTGGTCTTTATTATAGACGGTTATAGATTAACTTCCTTCTTACCTTTCCTATACAGATACTTCATGATTATCACGTTGTTTAAGATGGAATATTAAATATGCTCTTTTAAATTGGAAAGGAAAAGAAAACAAGCATTAAGATAAAGAAAACAAAGTGCAACATTGTTTTAACTCATAAACTAGCTTTGTATATAAAATGTTATGATGATGCTAAATTTCTTTGTTTTATGCCAATATAAGCAAGACCTTAACTTTTAACTTCAGAGCACTGACATCATGTCCTTGGAGTCTGTGTTTCTCCAGTGGCCATTCCCAGCTTTCCTCTTGAATAAACTTATTCAAATTAAGATTCTGAATCTTTAAATTATTTCAGGTTGACACTCTGAAAGTTTAAAGCTCTGAGATTTTTATTTTCTTTCTGTTGGTCGATAGAGTAGTTGGAATCAGCTAGCATACTCCACAGGTTTTTTTTTAAATTGTGGTAAAATAATCTTAACATAAACATTTCCATGCTTTTAGTGTAACATATTTTAGTGTACAGTTCATTGGTGTTAGGTACATTCACATTGTGCATTCAATCTCCAAATCATTTTCATCTGGCAAAACTGAAACTCTATATCCACAGTTGTATATTCATTATTCCTACCATCACAGCCCAAAGTAGCAACTATCCACTGTTATTAGGCCATCATTATGCTTCCATCCCAGATAACCATAGGTGATGATTTAATGAGAATTTTGTCTGGGTATGGTGGCTTACACCTGTAATCCCAGTGCTTTGGGAAGATAAGAGAGGAGGATAACTGAAGCCCAGGAGTTGGATACAAGCCTTGGCAGCATAGCAGGAAACATTCTCTAAAAAAAACAAGAAAGAAAGAAGAAGAAAGAGAAAGAAAGAAGGAAGGAAGGAAGGAAGGAAGGAAGGAAGGAGGAAGGAAGGAAGGAAGGAGGAAGGAAGGAAAGAGAAAGGAGGGTGGGAGGGAGGGAGGGAGAGAGGGAAGGAAGAAAAGAAAGAAAAAGAAAGAGAAAGAAAAAGGAAGAAAGGAAAGAAAGAGAAAGGAAGAAAGGAAAAAAGAGAAAAGAGAAGGAAAGAAGGAAGGAAGGAAGGAAGAAAGAGAGAGAGAGAGAGCAACCCCCAAGTGTGGTGTGCACACCTGTAATCCTAGCTACTTGGGAAGCTAAGGTGGGAAGTTTGCTTGAGCTCAGGGGTTTGAGGCTGCACTGAGCTATGATCATGCCATTGCACTCCAGCCTGGGCAACAAACTGAGATCCTGTCTCTAACAACAACAATGACAACAACAACAACAGCAGCAGCAAAAATATGAGATGATAATTTTGTCATTGCATGTCCCCAACAAGCAAGTTCTCCTTTTACTCTGACAATGAGGTTATTGTCATTTTCAAGTAGTGTCAACCCACATAGCCAATCTCAGAATTACATGTTGAGACAACAATATGGGCCAAATATTGTAATAGTGAGTCTCCAATCAGGGGGAAGGTATTATAATGTGGAGAACAGGAACTAGGGGAAGCAGCTAACACTCCACTGGCTGAAAGAAGAAGTGGGCACACTGGTTGAATACAGAGCCCCGGTGTGAGCATTTGCCAGGGAGGCTGCTGGAGACCTCTTCTGCTGCCACTGCTGCTTTTCATTGTGCTGACCCTAAAAGCCCAGTGTTGCATGGATATTCCTGAAATTGGGTCATCGGCACTGTTGCACCTCACAACTGCTTGCAATGGTCATTGCCACTGTTATATTTAAAGGCAGAATGGGGGCTTCTGCTCCCACTTGAATATGAAAGTTCACAAGAGGTTTTTACTCTCACTCCAACAAGGAGAGCAGGCCAGATAACCCAAAAATCATAGTTTTGTGAGTCCATCAAGTTACTGAGATAGCTGTATAACCTAATGAACTAAAATCCAAGTGGTGACAAGCCATCTGAGGTGAACTGGACTCATGACTTTGATTTTTTTCAGAGCATGTATATATTAAAAGAAAAAATTCAGCTGAATTAAATTTAAGAGTTTAAATGAACAAAGAATGATTAAAAAATCAGGTGGCTTCCCAAACCAGAGTAGGGTTAGAGACTCCAATGCAGACACATGGTGGAAGAAGATTTATGGACAGAAAAAAAGAAAGTGACATACAGAAAACAAAAGTGAGGTACAGACACATCTTGATTGGTTATAGCTTGGCATTTGCCTTATTTGATCACAGTTGGAACAGTTGACCACCTTTGGCCAAAACTCTGTGATTGGCCCAAGAGTAGGCTACAGTCTGTTTACAACTCCATTTAGGTTTTAGTTCGTGATGTGGAGAGAAACATTTTGGCTGAGCATAAAATATGTAAGAAATATGTAAGGATGCAGCTTTAGGCTAACCTTGATTTAGCAGGTGGAAGAGAAAGACAGGGACACAGCTAAGAAGAAAATGTTTATTTTTTAGCTGAAATTATACAGCACCTGGTATTTAATCAACAAGTTAAAAAATAAATAAAAAAGCAAGAAACTGTAGTGGTTCACAAAGGTGTAAGTTAGTCAATACATCCAGATGCAATGATGGCCTAGATGTTACAGTTTTCAGACAGAGATTTTAAAATAACTTTGGTTAATATGTTAAAGGATCTCCATAGAAAAAGTGGGTAATAGGATTGAACAGCTGTGAATTTTCAGCAGAGATAGAAAACTAATAAAAAAATTAGGGACGTTAAAAATAATAATTGTGTCAGAAATGAACAATGGTTTTTTGATGGCCTTATCAGCCAACAGATTAAACAACAATCAGTAATGTAGATAGAGTAATGGAATAATCAAAACTAAACCCAAAAGGAAAAAAATATTAAAAAGGAACAGAGAATTCAAGATCTGAGCTTTGACATGAAATGTCTATCAAACATGGAATTGGAGCCCTAAAGCAAGAAGAGAATGAGACAGGAGTAATTTTTGAGGGATGATAGGAAATTTTCCTAAAATCTACTGAAAAAAAGGAAACTGACTAAGGAACTCAGATAACAACAAGCAGGCTAAATATAAAGAAGAAAAACCTGTGAGAGACACCAAATTTAAAATTTAAAAACCAGAGATAAAAAAAATCATGAAAGCTGTTAGAGAAGTAAGAAATACTATGTACAGAAGGACAACACTAAGGATAACTGCTGATTTCTATCAGAAATAATGGAAGTAAGAAAGCAATGGGACATGTTTAAAGTGCTGAAAAAAATATTGTCAACACAAAATCCAGTGTCCAATAAAATATATTTCAAAACGATATAAAGATATGTCTCATGGAAAAAAAATCTGAAAGTAATAATCTTAAACATATCTTTTCCTTGAGAAATGCTAAATGTTATAGACTGAATGGAAATGATATTGGAAAGAAATTTGGTTTACACACAGAAATAGAGTATCAAAAAAAGTACCGGGGTCAGTAAATGTAAAGAACATTTTTTTAAAAATTACATATATATTTTATATCTCTAAAGGCTATCAACTGTGGCACTACTAATAGCTGACAAAATTGTCTTACATAGGATACTTATTGTCATAAACGTCAATTAACCAAAACTCAAATGCACTTAAAAATGAAGATCTTAAACAAATGAAACAAAATTATGTAACTAAAGAGAAATCTAAACTACTCATTGGTCACCAAAATACATCATCATAGTTGGAAAATGTGACATGCATCTTTCAGAGTAGAACAAGTACACAAAATCTGGATATGGAAGATTTGGATAACACTGTAACTCAATATAATTGCAGTCTACACTTACTAATATTTAATCTAACTGGTATTTACAAAATACTATACTAACAGCAGTAAAGTAATAACATATAAAATATTCACCAAGATAAATCATATCTTTTTTAAAAATTAAATTTAAATGTTTTATATTTTTATTTTATGTTATTTTGAGATAGGGTCTTGCTCTGTTGCCCAAGCTGGTGTCAAACTCCTGGGCTCAAGCCTCCTGCCTCAGCCTCCCAAGGTGCTGGGATTACATTACTAAGATAAATGATACCTTAAACCATAAAGCATGTATCTATGAATTTGTACTATTAGAAATATTAGAGCTATATTCTCTGACTATAATGATATTGAGTTAAATATAAAAAATTTTGGGGAGGGATCTAAATAAAGAAATCATTAAAAGTATCAGTACAGCTTTAAATGCTTCTAGTAGAAAAGAACAAAGTTCTGTAATCAACAATCTCATCTTTCTGTTTGAGAAGCTAGTAAACTAAGTTCTACTGAAGCCCCAAATTAGTGAAATAAAGGGAATAATATTTATAAAAATCCATGACAAAGATAATAGAGAAAACCAATGAATTCAAAAGCTGTTATCAGATATTTAAGGAAAGAATCATACCAATTCTACACCAATTTATTTAAAATAGAAGAGGAGGAAATAGTTCCAACCTTATTTTATGAGGTCACTATAATCTTAATATGAAAACCAGGCAAAGATGTTACAAAAATACTGTAAACTATATTCTATATGAACATAGCTATGTAGGCACAAGACTTGTTAACCAAATATTTTCAAGTAAAAATTTTAAAATATATAAACAATAGTATACCATGAATAATGAAATTTATCCTAGGAATGCAAGTTTGGTTGTATACATGAAAATCAATTCAATGCATTAACAGATTAAATAAAAACACTATCTCAATATATGAGAAGAAATTAATAATATTCAATACCTATTCATAATAACTTTCAATAAACTAGTAATAGAGGGAAACATGCTCAAATTGATACAGGGCTTCTAAGTAAAATTTTCATTGAATATCATATATAATGGTGAAACACTTAAGGCTTTCTCCCTGAGACTAGGACTGGGGCAAAAATATGCATTCTAACCATTTCTATTCAACACTATCCTGGAAGTTAGTAGAACAAGAAAAGAAAAGGAAATAAAAGACAAGAACAATGAAAAATGCAAAAATGTCTTAATTCAGAGACATAATCTTCTATCTTGAAAATCAAAAAGAATCTGCAAAAAGACTCAGAGATTTAATATCTAAATTCAGTCATGTGGTAGAATACATTGTCAACGTAAAAACCATTTGCATGTCTATAGAATAGTACAAAAATTACAAAATAAAATTAAAATACGTAGCTTTTAAAGATTTATAAAATTACCAATTACTTATGAATAAAATTTACACAATATGTACAAGATCTCTACCCTGAAAACGTTAAAACATTGATAAGAAAAATTTTAAAAGACCCCCATAAAGGGAGAGTAATGCCATGGTCATGGATTGGAAAACTCAATATTGTCACAATATTAATTATTTTCATATTGGTCCATTGATACATTGTAATAACAATCAAAGTAACAGCAGATTTTGTTCTAGAAATTACCAAGCCAATTGAAAATGTATTTTGATATACAATGGATTCAGAACAACCAACACAAACTTGGAAACAGTTGAAAAAATTATAGTATTTATCCTTTCAGATATCAAAACTTAGTCTAAGTCTACAGTAATCAATATAGTCTGTTATTGATAAAAATACAGATAAATAGATCAATATATTCATATTCCTAGTTTCCTAGTTTACTGAGAGTTATCGTGACTGTCAAGCCTAAAGAATCTTGAAGTAGATTCCGTATGCATGTGTATGTACATGTACAGATAGATAGATAGATAGATAATCAAATGTTTTTTGATAATGGACCAAAACAATCTAATGAGAAAAAGAATACTTTTTCAATAGGGATGTGTTAGGACAACAGGATGGATACTCACATCAGGTAAAAGAAAAACCCTGGGGTCTACCTTGCAGTATACACTGCATTCATTCTAGATTGTTCCTCAATGTAAATGTTAAAGCTACTAAGCTTAAAGAAGAAAATGAAGATAACTATGACCTTGATATAGCAGGTCATTTTTAACCAGGTCAAAAGCAAAAACTATAGAAGAAAAAAAGGGATAAATTTGACTTCATAGAACTTATTATTCCTAACTCATCACTTATTAGAACTTTAATAAAATTATCATAATGTATTATTCATAACATTTCATTTTCATTTTTTATCACTCCCTAGTTGGAGAATATTTGAGTTTGTTCTAGCTTTTGTCTATTACAAATAAAGACATAATAAATGTTCACACGCAAGCTTTCATGTGAATGTAGGTTTTTATTGCACTCGGCTGGAAAAAGTAATGTAGAGCTCACACATAATATATGAATGATTCAATTATGCGCTACCATTTTCCTTTTCAACTTTTGTGCCATTGTTTTCACGAATTCTATATACAATACAAAATATTTTCATTTTTGCTTTAATTCATTAACAATGTTTTTAAAAGCCAAAAATACTGAGAAAGTTATCTTTTGTATTTACCCACACATTTCCCATTTCTAGCATTCTTCATTTCTTTATGTAGATTCAAATTTGCATCTAGTATAATTTTATTTGCCTAAAAACCTTCCTTATGCTGCAGGTGTATAAACAATACATTCTTCCTGCTTTTGTTTGTCTTAAAAATCCCTGATTTTGAAAGATACTTTTATATGATACGGAAATCAAATTTTACTGTTATTTTCTTTCAGCACTTTGAAATTGTATTCCATTCCTTCTGGCTTGCATTGTGTCTAAACAATTCTTAATTCATCCTGATCTTGTTTCTCTGTAGCAATGTGTCTTTTTCTCTAGATGCTTTCGAGTTTTTCTTTTTATCACTGATTTTCAGCAAATTTGATTGTAATGTTCCTCAGTGTGCTTTTATTTTTGTTTACTGTTTACCCTGCTTGAATTTTTGTTGAGAAGTTTGTATCTCTGTCTTTATAGTTTTCATAAAACTGACAATATTTTGGCTATCATTCTGTGAAATACTTCTTTTGCCCTGTTTTTCTTTTTTATCTCTTTATAGCGATCCAATTACATGTATGTGTATTTGCTTAATATTTTTCCACACATCACTGACCCTGCTAATTTTTTTTCTATTTCATATGGATAGTTTCTCATGCTGTGTCTTCAAATCCACTGATCTTTTCTTTTTCAGTGTCTAGTCTTCATCCCATCTGGTAAATTTTTCTTTCCAGATTTTGCATTTTTTTTTCTAGAAGTTTTACACGGTACTTTTTTACGTCTTTCATTTATCTCCTTATTAAGTTTATATTTTTCTTTACAATCTTTGACAGGTAAATGTTTTGTAATAGTCATTTAAAATTCGTTTGTAAATTCTAACACATCTGCCACTTCTGCTTCTGTTTCTATTGACTGACTTTTCTCCCTCTCATGAGTATGGATCATATTTCTCTCTTTCTACCTTTGTTTAATAAATATTGATTTACCATCAGACATTCTGATTTTTTTGGTTGTCGATTGCCTCTTTTCTCCTTTAAAGATTTTTGGTAGGGAGTTACATTTTGGTTAGCTTTGTCTTTTTGAGAGTTGTTACCAAATTTTGTTAGGGTAGACTTGAGTTCCTTAGTAGTTTCTTTTTCTGGACTCATGTAATATTTCCTTATGCATGTGCAGCTTGATGTCAGGAAAGATGCAAGGAGGTCTCTGTGAGGATTTCTAGAGCTTCTTTTCTGTGTAGCTCCTTTCTCTCCAGAAATTTGCCCCACAATTGCCAGCCATCACAGCCTCTCTGAACTGAGATATATTATCTCATCTACTCAGCAAGTCCAGTGATCTCTGCTTGGGACCACTACCCTTCACCGTGGTTGAAAATACGTCTTCAGGCTAAAAGGGATTGCAATATTGTGTGTGTCAGGGATTGGGGGCGGTAGTTCATAGTCCTGCACTGCATGTTTCTCAATGTCTACAAACAAGCATTTTATTTATTTTGTGCAGTTTTTCAAATACTTATGGCAGAAGAATAAGCCTACTTCTGATTACCCCATTATGACTAGATGTGGAACAAGTAGATTTTATATATTTATTTTTTCATCAATTTATGAATTTATATTAGTTTTGAAATTTGTCTGTAGATACTGTTGTGATTTTTCCAAAAAATACACACATAATGACACTTTTGATATTTTATTCATGATTGTTATAATATGATCTACACATTTACTTATTTAACTTTGATGTTACTGCAATGCTAGTCTTCAACTTAATTTGAACAGAAGTGCTAATATTGTGCATTGTTTCTCATGATTTTAAAGGAAGTCATCTACTATTTCACCATTTCATATGCTTTTTTTTGGTAGAAATTATCTATGTGTAGTTAGTAAATAAATTGTCCTGTATTTCTAGTTTATTTAAAATACAAGTCATATTGAAACAATGAATGGAGTTGAACTTTATAAAAGTTTTCTGCATTTATTGAGAGGCCATAATGTACTGTGATTAACAGCATGAGTTACGGAAGCAAACTGCTTGTTTCAAATTTTGGCTTTGTCTGTTACTAGTTGTACGACCTTGAGCAAGTTACTTAATCTGTAGGTGCTCCAATTTTCTTATATGTTGTATTAAAGTAAAAATTGTTGTATTAGGAAAATTAATTTAGATAATGTATGCATATAATATATGATATGTTTAATATATAATTGTGCATAATTTAATTCTAACAATAATTCTATGAGATCTATGGCACTGGGGTGGAGTGATATTCAGGCCCGGATTGAACTGCAGCCCATTCAGTATGATGCTGGCTGTGAGTCTGTTGTACATGGCTTTTGTTATTTTGAGATACGTTTCTTCAATGCCTACATTTTTTATGGTTGTTTTTATCCTGAATGGAGGTTAGATTCTATCAAACACATTTTCTGCATTTATTGAGATAATCATATGGGTTTTGTTTTAAATTTTGTTTATGACGTGGTGAATTCATTTATTGTTTTGCATATGTTGAACCATCCTTGCATTCGCAGGATAAATTTCACTTCATCATGGTATATTATCTTTTTAATGTGGTGTTGGATTTTGTTTGCTAGTATTTTATTCAGGATTTTTGCATCTATATTCATGAGGAATATTTGTCTATGGGTATTTTTCATTGTGCCCTTGTCTAATTTTGATAGCAGATTAAGACTGGTATCAAAGAACAAGGTAGGGGATTCCCTCCTGCTTGATCTTTTGGAATAGTTTCAGTAGGATTGGTATCAACTCACTTTTGTATGTCTAGAAAAATTTGGCTGTGATCCTGTCTAGTGGATTTTTTTTGTTGTTGGAAGATTTTTTACTATGATGTTAATTTCTTTACTTGTTATTGGTCTATTAAAGGTTTTTTTTTTTCCTGGTTCAGTCTTGGGAGACTGTATGCTTCCAGGAGTTTATTCACGCCCTCTAGGTTTTCCAGTGTGTACACATGAGGATGCTTGTAGTACACTCTGATGATCTTTTATATTTCTGTGGTATCAGGTGTTATGCCACCTTTATTATTTCTAATTGTGCTTATTTGAATCTTCTTTCTTTTTTTCTTGGTTAATCTAGCTATTGGGCCATCAATTTTGTTTATGTTTTCAAAGAACCAATATTTTATTTCATTGATCCTTTGTCCCTTATTTTTTGGTCTCTATATCTTTTAGTTCTGCTCTAATCTTTCCAGCTTTGGGTTTCGTTTGTTCTTATTTTTCTAGTTGTTGACATGTGATGTTAGGTAGTTAATTTGAGATCTTTCTATCTTTTTGATAGGGGTGTTTAACACAATACACTTTACTCTTAGCATTGTTTTTGCTGTATCCTAAAGGGTTTGGTATGTTGTATCTCTATTTTCATTCATTTCCAGCTTTTTTTGACTTCTGCCTTAATTTTGTCACTTACCCAAAAATTCTTCAGGAGCAAGTTGTTTGGTTTCTATGTGTTTGTTCAGGTTTGAGAGTTTCTCTTGGTATCGATTTCTAATTTTATTCCACTGTAGTCTGAGAAGATACTTGAAAGGACTTTGATTTCTTTTGAGTTTTTTGGGACTTGGTTTATGGCTAAGCGTATGGTCTATTTTGGAGCATATCTCAAAAATTTATATTCATAGCTTTAAATCATCTGAAAATATCTGTTAGGTCCATTTGGTCTAGAGTCCAGTTCAAGTCCAGAGATTCTTGGTTGATGATCTGTCTAGTGCTATGAACGGGATGCTGAAATTCCACACTATTATTGTATTGCTGTCTATCTCTTTTCTTAGGTCTTGTAGTATTTGTTTTATGAATCTGAGTGCTCCAGTATTGGGTGCATATATATTTAGAATAGTTATATCTTCTTGTTGAATCAAACCCCTTTCACTGTATAATAACCTTTGTCTTTTTTGTTTTTATTGTTGTTATTTTACAGTCTGTTTTATCTAATATAAGCATGGCGACTCCTGCTTATTTTTGTCTTCTGTTTTCATGGCATGTCTTTTTTTCACCTCTTTACTTTGAGTCTGTGGCTGTCTTTACCCATTGGGTAGGTCTGTTGTAGGCAGCTTGCTGTAATTTCTAAAGTTCCTTTTTCTTCTTCTTTGTCTTTTACTTTTTCTCTTCTTTCCTTTACTTTTTTGAGATGGAGTTTTGTTCTTGTTGCCCAGGCTGTAATGCAATAGTGTGGTCTTGGCTCACTAAAACCTCACTGCAACCTCCACCTCCCGGATTCAAGCTATTCTCCTGCCTCAGCCTCCCAAGTAACCAGGATTACAGGCGCCCGACAACGTGCCTGGCTAAGTTTTGTATTTTTAGTAGAGACGGGGTTTCACCACGTTGGCCAAGCTGGTCTCAAAGTCCTGACTTCAGATGATCCACCCACCTCGGCTTCTCAAAGTGCTGGGATTACAGGCATGAGCCATCATGCCCCATCCAAGACTCATTTTCATGTGACTATTTTTCTCTTAATTTGTCTTCTAAAAAATTTAATCAAATACATATTGGACTCGCCTGGATATTTCTACTTGAACTCTTTTCTCACTTCTTTGAATTATCCTTTTATTAAACTTAAACATATAACTATGTTTATAAAGTTTAACTTTAGAAACATATAAATCAGTATAATATCAAATACAAAATAACTATGTTTATAAAGTTAAACGTTATAAAGTTAAACCTTATAAACATAGTTATTTTATATTTGATATTTGGAAATTCCATTAGCTGTAGTATTTGGGTGCTATACTTTTTACTTTTGTTTCTGTTGCCTTTAAATCTAAAAGAGGTATATACTATTGAATTTTGAGTTTATCATATGAAGGGTTTGGTAGAGAGTGCTTTCCTTCAAAAGCTTTTGAATTTGTTTCTTCAGGTTGTCCTAGAGTGCTGTTAATTCAGAAGCACTTTTTTCTTGATCTTGGAATCCCGGATAATTCTGATAGTATAAATTTCACACCCAGGTGAGGTCTTAGCAGTATTTTAAATATCTCAGAAATGTTTTATTTCCCTACTTCACTTAAGGTTGAGATGGACTTAGTTAGATTTTCTCTTCTATTTGTTGGGGAAAACAATTTTTTCTGGCTCATTTATTTTCGTACGTGTTTGGTTCTGACTTTAATATATCACCTATACACTTGTACAGAAACAAGTGTTTACCTGCCATCCCTGCTTGGATATATGGATATTAAGATCAGAGTCCTGAGTCCTAGCATCAGCAGGCACTCACAAGCTGCATGTGATAGGGGTGTTTCCTTATCAATCTGGTCTGTACAATCCCTGGGGAGAGCAACTTCTTATAAGCTCAAGTATGTCCATAAGAAATTGCTCATCCTCCGTTGTAAGGATGTTTAATGTATTTTATTCAGCCTTTGTAGTAGATTCTAGTAGTTTCTTTTTTCTAAGTCTATACATATTTGAAAGCACAGTGTCTGGAACTACCTGTAAATATAATGTCAATGGGAGCAGAATCCTTTTTTGCTTACTTCCATATCCCAAAACTTATCATATTGCCTGTCACTTAAAAAATTAAACCTTTTATTTTGAGATAACTATAGATTGGCATGCCATTTTAAGAAATAATTCAGAGAGATCTCATGTACTCTTTACTCAGGTGGGAACATCTTGCAAAATCATAGTACAATATCACAACCAACTGACATACTCCATTAATCTTTTTGTGTTTGTTTAGTTCTATGCATTTTTATTGTGCATCTAGGATGATCTTTCCACCACCAAAATTAAGACACAGAAAAAGTCTAACACCACAAGGATCCTTAATATTGTCTTTATAGCCACATGCACCTCCATCCTGTTCTACTCTCTCCGTTGTTCCATCCCAAATCCTTGGCAACCACTAACATGTTCTCCATTTTCATAATTTTTGTCATTTCAAGAATGTCATATAGATAAAAATCAGGTAATATGTGGCCTTTTGGATTAGACATTTTCATTCCACATATTTCTCTGAGATTCATTCACATTAATAAGTGTACCAATAGGGTGTTTCTTTTCATTGTTGAGTAATATTCCATGAAATGAATGTAATAGTTTGTTTAACTATTAATTATTGATATGTTAGTGCTTACGTCTGCCATTTTCTCATTTTCTCTCTGTTTCAGGAGTTTCATTTAGCTATTCCTTAATGCAAGTTCTGCTAGTGACAAATTATTTGCTTTACATAGTTTGAGAATATCTTTATTCCCCCTACATGCCTAAAGGAAAAACAGTTTTCTCAGGTATACAGCTTTCAATTGACAGCTTTTTTGGTTTCCATGTTTGAAAAATGTTGTGCTACTTCCTTGTGGTCTCCAGGCTTTCAGATGAAAATTCTGCTGTCATCCATAGTGGTGAACTCCTATAGGAAATGTGTCTCTTTGCTCTAACTGCTTTCAAGATTTATCTGTGGGAATGTCTTGTGGGCTGTGGTTACAGTATCACTTTAGTTTGCAGAACCTCCATGGTGCTATTTCATCTGTTTGGTTTATCTAGTCTACTGGGACTCCTACTTGTCCCTGTAGGTGCTGCCTGAGGCAGTGGAAGGACATTCCCCAGGCCAGGCCTCCAGGTACCACCAGGTGGGGTAGAGAAACTGGTGATGAAGTGACCTTTCTCCATTTGGGCTGCTGTGGCTGGAGAATTCTCTTTGTCAGTACTGACTGGCTGCTCAGTATCTCCTGGTGAAGCAGGGAAGTCTCCCTGCAGAGAAAGGAACGATGGCACCATGGTGATTTTATGACGTCTTCTTAGGAATTAGGCATGCACGCACACACACACACACACATCTCAGAGAGTGAAAAAATAAATGATGCTTTAGTGATATTCATGGCAGGCAGGGCAACTGACAGCTAGGTACCAGAAAGAGAAAACAGCCATCCACTGCTTGCTCTCTGTCAGGGGACTTCTGACTCATCCCCTTGACAAAGGTGCCAGCTTGACTGCTCCTGCTGATTGGAAAGTTTTATCTCTGAAGGAAGGAGCAGCCCTGGGCCTCCTTCTGTTGTCAGGTTGGGATCAGAAATGCCAAGCCTGGTGATTGTCTTCTGGTGGGTAGGAGGCCGCTGGACGTTCTGCTGTTCTGTCTTCTGTTCTGTCGGTCCTGGGCTCCTCACCAGTTCTTCCCCTTTCTACCTTCAGAGTTCCCCTTTGGTTGCTTCTTGCGTTATTTCCAGGGTTTCTGATTGTTTAGAGAGGGAGATAGGGGAAAACAGTTCTGGCCTCCTTGTTCTTGTTCTCACAGTTTTGAGGTGAGGGAGCGGCTCTTGAGCTTTAGCTCATCTGACTGAATATATCTTCAGAAGCAGAAGTCAGGGCCATGTGGTTTCACTATTCTCAACGTTTATGCAAGTTTAATGTAGATGCTTTGGCAGCATTGCCAGAAAGCCTTCCTGTACTGGGTTCCTTAGCCCCAAATTTCTTGAAGAAACTCATTTCTAATATTCTAGCTCTTAATTGTTGTCCAGGCTGCATAAATCTCAATAATACAATGTTTTTGGATTCTCCACTCTTATTTAATATGTATACATGTATTATTTTTATGACATACAATATGTTGTCACAAAATTTACCATGGCATTATTAACTTTAGAAGATAGACGAGTGTTGCATAGCCCCTTTTTCTTTCTTCTTTCTGTAAAGCTGCTACTTTGTCTTTTATTTATTTGTATCTTACCTCCCATGCACCTTTTTCTTTGCTAAGATAATCTCCTGGATACCTCTCTCTGTATGATTTTCAGTTTCAAAGCTTAGTTTATGCTCCATGTGGTCAAATGCTTAATTTCATTTAAAGTACCTATTAGAAAAATATTCAAACAATTTAAGATAATTGTTTTTATATAACTGATACTGAAATTACATATGTGTGTAATTTATTCATTCAAAATATCCCCTAATGTCCTCTCCAATTTCCAATTAAATGAAAAAATTAACTTAAATCTATATCATATGAGTTACACATATTTTAATTGGTCCTTTTGACTGATTTATCCTTTGGTTCTAATTAAAAACTTAGAGTAGTTTACTCTTTCCCACTGGTTTCTATCTTCCTTCTAATTTAAAACATAGAAGAGTTAAAAATATTAAGCTTTTCGTGTTTAGTAGATTGAATCTCTGAATATTTGTTATGAGTCTTTTGTTTACCAGATACTATGGTTTGTGAGCATAAAAAGGTACAGATAGCTCAGTGGAACAGAATAGAGAGTCCAGAAATAAATGCAAACATAAACAGTCAAGTAATTTTTGATTAAGGGCACTAAGAGGACACAATGGGGAAAACACAGTCTCTTCTGTAAATGGTGCTTGGAAAACTGAATTCCACATACAAAAGAATGAAAATGGACACTTATGTTGCACCAAACACAAAAATCAGCTCAAAATGGATAAAACATCTAAATATGGGACAAGAAAAATCTGTACAACCCATAGAAGAGAGCACAAGGGAAAGTTCCTGGACACTGGCCTTGGCAATGATTTTTTTTAAATTATTACACCAAAAACTCAGACCACAAAAGCCAAAACAAATAAGTGGGCCCTCATCCAACTAAAAATTTTATGCAGGGCACAGGAAACAATCAACAAAGTGAAACAGTAAACTATGGATTGGGGAAAAATATTTGCAAACTCTTTACCTGATAAGAGGTCAATATCCAAAATTTTATAATTTTATAAAGAACTCACACAACTCAATAGTGGAAAAAGAAATAACCTAACTGAAAAGTAGGCAAAAAATCTGAATAGATGTTTCTCAGAAGAAGACACAGAAATGGCCAAAAGGCATATGAGCAGATGCTCAACATCATTAAGCAACAGGAAATGCAATTCAAAATCATAATGAGATACTACCTTATACTCGTTAGGATGGCTAGTATCAAAAAGTCAAAAGATAAATGTTGGCAAGGTTGTGGAGAAATGAGAGTTCTTGTACACTGCTGGTGGGAATGTAGACCGATACAGTCATTATGGAAAAAAGTATGTCAGTTACTAAAGAAACTAAAACTAGACCTACAATATGACCCAGCATTCTGGGAATATACTCAAAGAAAATGAAATCACCACCCCATAAAGGCATTTGCGCCTCCATGTTCACTGCAGCATTATTCACAATAACCAAAATATGTAAACAACCTAAATGTCCATTGAGGGATGAATGGGTAAAGAAACTGTGGTACAACTACCCAAAGGAATATTATTCAGCCCTGAATAAGTACAAGATCTCACCATTTGCCACAACATGGGTTAGCCTAGGAGATATTATAATACATCAAATGAGCCAGACACATAAAGAAAATGTTTGCATATTTACACAGAAATAGAGAGCAAAACAGTGGTTACCAAAGGCAGGGGAAGAGAGGAAATGGGAGATGTACCTCAAATGATACAAAATCCGTGTATCAAAGGATACAAAAGCAGCTGTAGGATGAATGACTCTCAAGATCTAAGGCACAGCAAGAGAAATATAAGTTGTAAAATTATACTGTATATAGGATTCGTGCTAAATGAAGAGCTTTTAGCTGCTCTAGCCACAAAAAAGGTAATTACGTGACACAATAGATAATATTAATTTGCTTCATTTTAGCAACTTTTTTCTCTCTATGTGAATCTTGTAACATTATGTTGTATATCAGAGCTCCCCACCTCCCAGTTCATGGCCTGTTAGGAATGGGGTCACACAGCAGGAGGTGAGTTGCAGGCTAGCAACTATTATGGCCTGAGCTCCACCTCCTATCAGATAAGTGGGGGCATTAGATTCACATAAGAGTACAAACCCTATTGTGAACTGTGCATACAGGGGATCTAGGTTGTATGCTCCTTATGAGAATCTAATGCCTGATGATCTGAGGTGGAACAGTTTCATCCTGTAAGCATCCTGCCCACACACACCCCCCTCACCCCTTGCCACCCCATAGTGATCCATGGAAAACCTTTCTTCCATGAAACGAGTCCCTGGTGCCAGAAATGTTGGGGACTGCTGTCGTATAACTTAAACATACACAATACAAGTTACTTAAAAAAATATGTCATGTCAATGAAAAATATTTTACCTGGACCTTCCTACTGATTTCTCCTTCTTTTCTAACAAAAATTTGGAGTAGATTACTCTGTCCTACTCATTTCTCTTTTCTCTGTCATGATAAAAACAGAGTATCTTAAAAAATATGAAGCTTTTTGTGTTTTGCCTGTTGAATATCAGGCTATTTGGCACAATTGTCTTTTTCATTCTCCAGATTCTATGGTGTGTGCACAGAACCTTATAGTTTCAAGCCAGAGCCTTCACTCTAGGATAGCCAGTCCCTCACAACTGTCTCCTCACTCTCGTGAATCTAAGGATTTATTTAAATTTCTATTCTAGAATCTGCCACATTTTTATTTCTTTTTCATTCTCTTTGCTATCACTATGGTGTAAGTCTTTTTCATGGACTATTGTAATATTTACAGGATTAGATTTGTCTTGTTATTAATTCTTTCAAAGCTATATTTTTGTTATCTAATCAGTTTTATCATCTCATTAACATTTTGGAAGTTCTCCTGTAATCATTTCACTCCCCTTTTCTGATTTCAGGAAAAAAAAAAAAAAAACTCTATTTCTCTAGAATTTGTTTCTGACTTCCCAGTCAGATTTTACTTCTCACTGCCCAGCCAGAGCTCCTTATTCCAATAACATGGACCACTCACAACATTGACCCCAAGTGATTTTTGTTGAGTAGGTTTGTGTTGTTCCTTGTAGAATATTTGCCACCTAAACCTCTGCCTCCCACCTGTCCCTCCTGTGGAAATTGTCTGCTCACAGTCCCACAGACAGAGGACCATAAAGTAGGGTGGAAGTGACCACCTAGGTTGTTATGATTGGTCTTTTAGGGCTTTTGAAGTAAAAAGACAAACACATTAAACAACATGAAAAGATGAAAAGCAGCCTCCCCTCTTTATTTACATAGAATTTCCCAGGCAGCCCTCGCTTCTCCCGGACACTGGGCCACCGCACAGCAGAACCTGTTGGACACTGCTTGCCTCTACCCTGTGTGAGTCCCCAGGTTCCCTGAATCATGGCCTTCTCTTTATCAACTTGATTTAGGAAAGTACATGCTACAGAAACAACCTAAGAAAGAGTTTGTGAGAGGTTTAAATTTTTGCTTTTACATGTTTGAAGTTTTTTCAACCTCAAAGTTTGATGGTAAATTTGGTTTCATGTATGAGTCCAGGCTGAAAAATAATTGTCATTCATAGCTTTGGCTCCCAACCTTCTAAACAGGTAGGAAGCAGCCTGAAATAATTACTCAAAAGGCATATCTTCCAAGGATCTGGCAGTGGCCAAGGAGGATGGGAATGGAAGGGCACTGGAGAGGATGGCCAAGGGACTGAAAAGCCACTTCCAGGGTGAAGAACCAAGCTTTTAAGGAAAGAATGTCTCCTCTTTTTGGATTATGGGACCTGCCAACTATTGAGGGTGAGAGTTTGGAACTCTGCAGACTAGTGTCTATGCATGCTGCTCATTTTCTTTATTTGAGCTACAATGCTTATTTTGATGATGCTCATTCTCATTATGTTGGACACGTGGGGGACAGGTAGCTTGTCTTTAGATCACAAGCCTCTGCATGGAGTATAGCAGCAGCTGAATATCCAGATGATGTCAATCACATGATCCTGACTTGAAGCCTGATGCTGGGATTGGTGGTAGGATGGGTAGGATGAGACTTCTAGGGGCTGTGGATGGAGGATGAGGATGCTTTGCGGATGGGGTACATGTGAGTAATTCGGGTGGAGGTCTGACCACTGGTGGCCACTCTGTGTCCATGCTTTTGGCCCAGTGACCTTGCTGTTCCCTTCCTCTCAAACTCTTAGAGTATCTGTGGATTTGCTTTGACTTGGGGGATGGTAGAAAACCCAATGCAAGCAGAGGCATGGATGTGTGTTTGGGTATTCTGCCTCCCCTCTCACTCCTCTGCTTTCATCTGGAGAACATACACATATGAACTTGCTGGAGAATGCGTCACACATGAGAAAGTCCAGCCAAGATGAGCAAAGTGGCCCAGTCAGCACGCAGTCGACTGCAGAAGCTGAAGCAGCCTTGCTATATTAGTCCGTTTTCATGCTGCTGATAAAGATATACCATAGACTGGGCAGTTTACAAAAGAAAGAGGTTTAATTGGATTTACAGTTCAATGTGGCTGGAAAAACCTCGCAATCATGGCAGAAGGCAAGGAGGAGCAAGTCATATCTTACATGGATGGCAGCAGGCAGAAAGAGAACGTGTGCCAAAAAACTTCCCCTTATAATAACCATCAGATCTTGGGAGACTTACTCACTATCATGAGAACAGCACAGGAAAGACCTGCCCTCATGATTCATTTACCTCCCAGCAGGTCCGTTTCACAACACATGGGAATTCAAGATGAGATTTGGGTGGGGACACAGCCAAACCATATCATTCTCCCCCTGGCACCACGCAAACCTTATGTTATCACATTTCAGAACCAATCATACCTTCCCAACAGTCCCCCAAAGTCTTAACTCATTTCAGCTTTAACTCAAAAGTCCACAGTCCAAAGTCTCATCTGAGGGAAAGCAAGTCCCTCTGCCTATGAGCCATTAAAATCAAAAGCAAATTAGTTACTACCTAGATAACAATGGGATAAATGGATAAATACAGCCATTCTGAATAGGAGACATTGGCCAAAAGGGGCTACAGGTCCCATGCAAGTCTGAAATCTAGCAGGGCAGTCAAATCTTAAAGCTCCAAAATGGTCTTCTTTGACTCCATGTCTTGCATCTGGGTCACACTGATGCAAGGGGTAGTGAGTTCCTGTGGTCTTTGGCAGTTCCACTCCTGTGGCTTTGCATGGTATAGCTTCCTCCTGGCTGCTTTCACAGGCTGGTGTTGAGTGTCTGCGGCATTTCCAGGTGCATGTTGCAGGCTGTCAGTGGATCTACCATTCTGGGGTCTGGAGGATGGTGGCCCTCTTCTCACAGCTCTACTAGGAGGTGCACCAGTTAGGGCTCTGTGTGGAAGCTCTGACTTCACGTTTCCCTTCTGCACTGCCCTAGTAGAGGTTCTCCATGAGCACCCCACCCCTGCAGCAAACTTCTGCCTGGACATCCAGGCATTTGCATACCTTTTCTGAAATCTAGGTGGAGGTTCCCAAACCTCAATTCTTGACTTCTGTACACTCACAGGCTCAATACCAAATGGAAGCTGCCAAGACTTGGGGCTTGCACCCTCTGAAGCCATGGCCTGAGCTCTGTGTTGGCCCCTTTCATGGCTGGAGCAGCTGGGACGCAGGATAACAAGTCCCAAGGCTGCACACACCACAAGTACACAGGGCCCACCCCATGAAACATTTTTTTTGCCCCTAGGACTCCAGGCTTGTGATGGGAGGGGCTGCTGTGAAGACCTCTGACATGGCCTAGAGATATTTTTCCCATTGTCTTGGGGATTAACATTCAGCTCCTTGTTACTTATGTACATTTCTGTAGCTGGCTTGAATTTCTCCTCTGAAAATGGGATTTTCTTTTTTATTGCATTGTCAGGCTGCAAATTTTCCAGACTTTTATGCTCTGCTTCCCTTATAAAACTGAATGCTTTTAACAGCACCCAATCGCCTCTCGAATGCTTTGCTGCTTAGAAATTTCTTCTGCCAGATACCCTAAATCATCTTTCTCAAGTTCAAAGTTCCCCAAATCTTTTGGGCAGAGGCAAAATGCTGCCAGTCTCTTTGCTAAAACATAACAAGAGTCACCTTTGCTCCAGTTTCCAACAAGTTCCTCATCTCCATCTGAGACCACTTCAGCTCTGGCATTATTGTTCATATCACTATCAACATTTTTGTCAAAGCTATTCAACAAGTCTCTTGGAAGTTCCAAACTTTCCCACATTTTCTTGTCTTCTTCTGAGTCTCCCTGTTTTGAACCTGTTCCAACCTCTGCCTTTTACCCAGTTCCAAAGTTGCTTCCACATTTTAGGGTATCTTTTCAGCAACACCCCACTCTACTGGTACCAATTTACTATATTAGTTCATTCTCACACTGCTAATAAAGATATACCCAAGACTGGGCAATTTATAAAAGAAAGAGGTTTAATTGGACTCACATTTCTATGTGGCTGGGGAGGCCTCACAATCATGGTGGAAGACAAGGAAGAGCAAGTCACATCTTACATGGATAGCAGCAGGCAAAAGGAGAACTGTGCAGGAAAACTCATTTCATAATAACCACCAGATCTCATGAGACTTACTAGCACAAAAGCAGCACAAGAAAGACCTCCCACTATGATTCAATTTATCTCCCACCAGGCCCCTCCCCAACACATGGGAATTCAAGATGAGATTTGGGTGGGGACACAACCAAACCTTGTCACCCACTGAGCCAGGCACATTCACTATAATGCAATCAGAACCCAGGTTATGAGCAGAAATGAATGTTTGTTGTGCTATGTCCTTAGCTCATAGAAGAAAAAGCACATAGGTCTGGTGGTTCTGTGCTGGTCACAGAGGTGCATTGCTGAGATCTCCTTGCATGAAGGCACTCACTGAGAGAAGTATAGTGAGTTGCCAGCCTTTGGTGTCACCGCTATGGGTATCTGTTGCAACATCCTCCCAACAACTGACTCCCCCCAGCTTCCCCAGACCAATGAATGGGCACTGTGAGGGTGCTGGAATATTCTCTCCCCATATGGAGTGAAGACACTAAGACCAGAACATGTCCACCTCATATGGGACCCCTCTAATGATCATTCTGTTTGGGGATTCCCTTCGTCCTGCTCATGGACCCCCCAGTTTCAGGCTCTTCTCCAATCCACTTCCTCCATCCCTTTGCTGGCCTCCCCTCCCTTGTAGCCCTCTTAGACATTTCCACAGCAGCTCTGGTACCGTGCTCATTGCACCATGATTTGTTGATTGCCAGAAAACATGCACTGACATCTTGGCAGTGCAGCATAGTGCTGTCAATTGACGACTGGTATGCTCTCATCTCTCAAGGAATGAAGTAATGCATTTTCTGGGGCTTAAAAATTCCACTGGCTTTTGTTTTTGTTTATTTGCTTTTGGTGTCTTTCTCTGTTCATATTTCAGAGTACACCCCTAAAAAGCCTATTCATAGCTCTGTGTGTTGGGCAGGGCAGCCGAGGGCAGGGCTCATCTTTAGAGCAACTGGCTGGCAAAACAGCTCTTTCTTGGGATGGGCAGGGCTTGGAAAGGTTTTTTTTGTTTTTGTTTTTTTCCCTGTGGCTATTGGGTTTCTCTGGAGGGGAATCCTCCCATATCCTGTCTGGAGTGATATAAACCAGTGACTGTCACTTTAAGAGTTGGTCAGGGAAAGGTTTGAAGTCTCTGTGGTTCAGTTATAGAATTTAGTCTCCCTGTTTTGAACCTCTCACCTCACCCAGGCCGCTGCTATGGCTGGTTGCTCAACTCAATTCCCTGTGCCTCCAGGTCAAGTTTTTCCACAAAACAAGCCTCCAGGCTTCTGGATTAGAGGCTGGTGGTGGTGTGTGTGGGAGAGGAGTCCCAGAGTGCAGCACCTCAAGAAGACCTTCTCCTCCCCCTGACTTCAGTCCACACCCAACCCCACCCCCTCAGTGCTGAACACCTTCACACTCTCCTCAGAGACGTTTCTGAAAGACGAAACCAATGTCCACCCCTTCACCTAATGGAGTTATATTAGCCCATTTTCACACTGCTACAAAGAATACCTGAGACTGGGTAATTTATAAAGGAAAGAGGTTTAATTGACTCACAGTTCCACATGGCTGGGGAGGCCTCAGGAAACTAACAATCATGGCAGAAGGCTAAGGGGAAACAAGGCATGTCTTACATAATGGCAGGAGAGACAGAGAGAGCACAGGGGAAACTGCCACTTTTAAACCATCAGATCTCATGAGAACTCATTCACTATCATGAGAACAGCATGAGGGAAACCACTCCAGGATCCAATCACCTCCCACCAGGTCCCTCCCTCTACATGTGGAGGGACATTTGGGTGGGGAGACAAAGATGACATTTGGGTGGGGAGACAAAGCCAAACTATATCAGATGTTAAAGAAAAATTATTTCATGCTACATGTAAAGCATCCTGTTATGGTTTGGATGTGTGTCTCCTCCAATCGCATGTTGAAATGTGATCCCAAGGGTTGGAAGTGGGCCTGGAAGGAGGTGTTTGGATCCTGGATGTGGATCCCTCATAAATGGGTTGGTGCCCTCCTCACAGAAACCAGTGAGTTCTCACTGCTCTGAGTTCACACGGGAGCTGGTTGTTTAAAGGAACCTGCCCCTGCCCCTTGCTCCCTCTCTCACCATGTGACATGCTGTCCCCCCATCACCTTCTACCACGATTGGAAGCTACCTGAGGCCTCACCAAAAGCAGATGCCAATACCATGCTTCATGTACAGCCTGCAGACCCATGAGCCAAATAAACCTCTCTTCTTTATAAATTACCCAGTCTCAGATATCCCTTTATAGCAATGCAAATGGACTAACACACATGGTGAGGCTGAGGCTGGCTTTTTTTTTTTTTTTTTTTGAGACAAAGTCTCCCTCTGTCAGCCAGGCTGGAGTGCAGTGGCAGTGGCATGATCTCAGCTCACTGCAAGCTCTGCCTCATGGGTTCACACCACTCTTCTGCCTCAGCCTCCCCAGTAGCTGGGACTACAGGGGCCTGCCACCACGCCTGGCTAATGGTTTTATATATTTAGTAGAGATGGGGTTTTCACTGCCTTAGCCAGGATGGTCTCAGTCTCCTGACCTTGCGATCTGCCCGCCTAGGCCTCCCAAAGTGCTGGGATTACAGGTGTGAGCCACCACACCCGGCCAAAGCTGGCTTTATTCAGGGTCATCATGATAGGTCCTGGACCACCGCAGTGGGGGCTTTCAGTCGGAAGGACATTGGGCTCAAATCTGACTACATCTCAGCAAGGGGAATTTATAGCCACAGAGCAGGGTAGGGGGTCTGTGGATGGAAAATGCTGAGGAAACATCAGGGACTTTGGTTATACCCAAGTAACAAAACTGTTGCTGAAGTCAGGCCAGGGTGAACAGACACCATCTGGGTGATGGTGTACAACAGAGGTGCTAGTGAAGGTGATATTCCAGTGACATTCTGATTTATTTTACTTAGTAAAATTGACTTTGATTTTAAGTCATAGAGTTACTTATATAGTTCATAGGCATGCATAATCTTGGATATTTGAATATGACTTCATCAGAAGTTCATAGAGTTTAAGGTTTAATTTAAGAGCCCTGAGAATGGGAAGGTTTCCATGAATAAAATTTCATGTTTCGTCTTAAATGGGCAGTGGGAACTTTTTTCCAGGGAATAGGGAACATAATTTTTCAGTCTTACTGAGAGATTTTCTACTCTCCCTTTCCTCCAGGACAATGTCTTTAGAATTCTACAAACAAATATTTTATAAAAAATTGCTTACTAATGGTAATTTCTGTTTACCCTTTTTAAATAAGCACAGGTTATTTGATCAGAAAAATATACTAAAGACAGCATGCACAAATATCTCCTCTGTGTTTCTCTTTATTTTCATCCAGCTTGATTGTAAAACCTCTTATATTAGATTTTATTTGAAATCTGGTCACATATAGTGTATACTCCTAAATTTGGAATACCCTAAACATTATATGGCACTTTTCAGATTTTTGCAAGACTAAAATTTTCAGTTCCACATATATTGACCCGTCTGAGAAGTGTTCTGAATGCACAGAAACTCTCAATCCTTCTCTGATTCTTACGCGGTGGGACATTTATTCGGTAATCTCACTTCCAGAGGTACAATTTAAACTTGCATAGAGGTTAATATTATAGGGCTCTTGGGCTATGCAGCTGACAGCTTTTCACACACTTGAATTCTGATTTTCCTTCACTAGGACGCTACATTTCCATTAACAGCTGATGCATATTTTACAGATGTAAGTGAGTAGCCTCAGGCGGTTGCAGAGGAAAATGGTTCTTTTCTGATTTCATCTTGCCTTCCTGCTCGCTTCCACAAAGTTTCCCATTCAGCCTAAGCATAATTCTTCCACAGAGCAAGACAGAGTGTAAAGTGAAATCCAACAGTCATGTTCTTTCTCTGTGATCATGTAGATATATTATATTGGATTGGCTGAAAGTTTTTAGAGAAATGTAATTCTTCTCAGCTGTTATTTTACCAGCTGAATTCCTTATGAGGGCAATAAAAACTATAATTAAACATAAAAATGAGGAACAATTCAAATTGCATTATGTAATCTTGTACAAAACACACCCTACTTATATCCCTATTCTTAGATGTGTTTTTTGTTGTTGTTGTATAAATTTATTTCCATTCCCTTCCAACTCACAGTTACAATGTTTGACACCTTCACTCCTGATACTACAACACTGAATGCTGAGGGAACCTGGAAAGTCACATTTTTGGACAGTTTTGTGTTAATTGCATAGAAAATTATTACTCAGAGCACACAGCACCATGACTGACACATCTGGCTGGAAAACGATTTTTGGCAATTTTCTCTTGTAGTGGTGATTATGCCATAGGCCATTATGTGGTTCATCTAGACAGCTTATATTTAGGGGGATTTTATGATGTCTGAAATTTTCTCACCCCTTTCCTCATCAGCATCTTTCTTTTAAGTGTGTTTGCAATTGATGAGTTTAAATTAACTACTTCTGACTCCTTTTGTTGTTGCTTTTCTCTGGCATCTTTTTACAGATTTGTCTTACATTTTTTCTCTTTCTATGCCAACCTCTTCAACTTTTCAGGCTGCTGCAACAAATTACCATTGACGGGGTGGGTTAGAAACAACAGAAATTTATTCCTTACAGTTTTGGAGGTTGGAAGTTACAGATCTGGCCTTCAGCAGATGCAGTGTCTACTGAAGCCCTGCTTCCTGGTTCATTGACCACAGTATTTTCATTGTATCCCTCCATAGGGTAGGAAAAAGGCAGCCCTGTGGGTCCTCTTTTATAAGGGCACTAATGGCATTGATGAGGGCTACACCCTCATGACCCGCTCACCTCCCAGAGACCCCCACTTCCTAACAGCATCTCATTGTTGATGGGGTTTCAACACCTGAATTATAGGGAGACACAAACCTTCAGACTGTATTAGCCAGAAAGCAGAGTTTAGTGACCGGTTTTAGGATATGATTTGCTAATTAGTTGTAACACAGAAAGGCATGATGGATTTTAATTTTCCCTCAACATTTATCTTTATTTAGTACATTCCACTCTCATGCCCATACTTGCCACTCACAAACCATTTTTTTGTTGGACTTGTCAGTCAAGGTGAGAAATATCTGAGAACACCAAGATTATCAAAAGTGCAGTTGAAGTTGGATTGGGCATGAAGTGCTGTACAAATCAGTGATAATAACAGATTCTAGATTGTAGGGAATTATTAAGTGGTGCCATCATTAGGGTCACCATATTTAGCAAATAAAAATAGAAGACACCTAGTTAAATCTGAATTTCAGATGAACAACAAATGATTGTTTAGTATAAGTGTGTCTCAAGCAGGATTTGTGATACATTTAAATGAAGAATACTAATACTAAATATAGACTACAGAATAATTCATTGTTTGTCTAAAATTCAAATTTAACTGGGTGTCCTGTAATTTGGCTGGCAACCAGAGCCGTTATTCATAATGATTCCATGAAAGGCAAACAATATTAAACAAAATTGGATGAAGTCTGCTTACTCTTGTCTTTAATAGAAATTTATATTTCAGTCAAATGTTCTTCAAGATTCTTGTCTTGGAGATAATATTCTAAATTTTTCATTATATTTTTCTTTTGGTAATAATAAATTGTCTTCTTCCTCAAGTTTCTCATAACAAATTTTGATTTATATTTATTCTGCAGAGGAAGATGAGGAATACATTTTCATTAACCATCTAACAATTAAGCTTTATTTACATGGTTACTTGAATGATTGCTTGGATTGAACTGAAACTTTAATCAAAACTTTAGTCAATTTTTTTTCTGGTGGTCTTTTTGTAGGATCAGTACTTAATAATCCAAGTGAAATACTATGCAGTTGTTAAGTATAATAATAACATGAATCAATAAATTGAAAACCATAATTAGAAAAATGATGGTGAATGTCTACATGGTATAAATAATATCAATATTAAAGATATTTCTAATACAAAAATTTTATGCTAAACTCCTGTGGTTGATACAAATAGGGCTCATGTCTTTATTCCCATTTAAGTTTCAGATATCTTTGCATATACGAACTTGTAAACGTTTTTTGCTTGATTTGACTCACACAAACATCACAATAAATAAGCTAAAATAAAAAATACCCCCCAAATACAGGAATTCTAGTTTTATGAAACTTCGTATCTCATTCGAAATGAGTTAGAGTACAATTGTTTTTCAATATGTTAGATTTCTTCAGAAATGTAAGAACAGCAGTTAATCCTATCCAAAAGCAAGGGAAGAATAATCAGGGGAAGAAAAAGGAGGGAAACTGAGCAAGACAGAGCAGGAGGAGGGGGGCCACGAGGAGAGAGAGAAGTTGAGTTAGAAGCAGCATTCAGGCTGAAGAGCCAGGACAGCTAGGGGTGCAGTTCCGGCCTGAAGGCAGTCAGTTGGAGAATGCTGCCGCATTCAGGGATACCAGCCTTATAAATAATTGCCCAAAGAAGGAAATTTATAGTTATTTATAGATTTATCATTATATATTAAAGTAATTACTCTCTTTGGAAATTTTGATTTTATCCAAGGACTTAAAGCTCAACAGCATAACTGAGGACCAATTAGTAACTATTAACATTAGGGATGATCTATTGAGAAATATTCCTGGGTAAAATGAACAGGAAGGATTTGCCACTTACCTGACTTGTCACAGAAATGTTTTCTGATACTTATAAACAACCATTTTATGGATAGAGGGTAATAATTAAAGTAAAGAATACTTGGCAGCTTGAAACCAAGTGGTAGCTTGATGGGCTCAGATACACCTACAAGGGTTAACCTTGATATTTGCCAAGAGCAGTTGTACATTTTGTGCTTGCCAACCTCCATAATTGGGTGAGTCAATTCCTTATAATAAATCTCTTTATGGTGTGTATCTATCTATCTATCTATCTATCTATCTATCTATCTATCTATCTATCATCTATCTTCTTTATCTACCTTTCTATACTATTGATTCTTTTTCTCTTGAGAATTCTAATTCTAATACTGTATTGAACCTTGTTTTGATCCTGATTTTTGAGGGATTCCCTAAAATGATTAGAAATCTTAAAAACACACAAAAATTTTGGAGTCACAGAAACTTAGCTTTCAAAGAAAATTTATTTGTCCTTCCTTTTTTCCTTCCTTCATTATCCGAAGATGATCAGTGTGCATGTAAAATGTGCCTAATTATTCTAGCTGGGAAATGTGACAGGCATACCAAACAAGGTCTCCACACCCTGGGTATGTTCTCCTTCATGAGCATTCCTCACTTTGGCACCTCCGATGTGGGGATGATCTATTCTCATAAAGGATGGCGCCATCAAAATGCTCTTGCTTTGTTGATCTCAAGTCAAACATTTCTGATATAATACAGTGTCTGAAATTTTCTCCATCCTGGTCAGCCTCCTCTGAATACATTCCAGTTAGACTGTGTTCCCTATAAAACTTGGAACCAGCTCAGGTGAGAGCTGAGCAGTGCCAAGAACAGAGTGCCTATGTCTGCCTATGTCTTTAGCACTATATTCTTCACAATGTAAAATCCACATTAATTTTTAAAATAGCTTTAAATAGTTGTCAAAATAAGAAAATTTATGTTATTCATAGATTTATTATTATATATTTAAGTACTTACTTTTTTTTTTGGAAATCTGATTTTATCCAAAGACTTAAAGCTCAACAACAGAGCCAAGAACCAATGAGTCACTATTAACCTTAGTGATGATCTGTTGAGAAATATTCCTAGGTACAAGAGATGGGAAAGATTTGCCACTTACCTGACTTGTCATAGAAATGTGTTTTCTGATACCTCTAAACAATCATTTTGTGGATAGAAGGTAATAATCAAAGTAAAGAATAGTTGGCAGCTTGAAACCAACTGGTAGCTTGACGGGCTCACATATACCTGTAAGAGTTAACTCTGATATTTGCCAAGGGCACTTTATGGAAGTTCTTTGGTAAAATCAAGCTAATGTGTGTTTGGGGGTAACTACACCCATAGGACACCACCCTGGGAGCTTAACATTGTAGATGCAAAATACAGACTCACTCAAACAATACCTTCTTAAAGGCAAAAAATGTTGGAGAATAGGAGAATAGACCAACATTGAAATTCTCTTTTTCTTTTCTTTTTTTTTTTTTTGAGACAGAGTCTCACTCTGTCACCCAGGCTGGAGTGCAGTGGCAAGGAGTTTTGAGTGAAATTGGTACAGGTCTAGAATCCTAGGAAAAAAAGTTCCAACTTTCAAGAGAGCTATAATAGGAAAATGACTTACTGGCTTGTATTGGCTGCTTAAATGCATGCTACTTATAATTCTCCAGGTAGAAGCAGAGTTTAGCAAAAAAGAAATAGCCAGGATTGTGGCCATGGAAGTACATAGCATGAATCCTCATTCCTCTAATATATCAAAAGATATAAATGGAAAAAGTATTTTTTTCTTAGCATGTCACAACTTTTATTTCTTGGCACGTGTCTAGTATTTTTTGATGTTGTTGAATATTTTGAATTTAAATTTGCTGAATGTTTGAATTGCTGCCATCGTTTAAAGAGCTCTGGGCTTGACTCTTGTAGGCAGGTAAATTAGTTATGGTTTAGTTTGAGTCCTTCAAGCCTTGTTTCACTCTTTGTTAGAGCACATCTAAATTAGCTGCCAACGTAGGGATAGCATATATGGCTATTGAGGAATGCCTTCTTGGGGTCTCTATCGGGTCAAGTGGATCAAAGCCACTCAGCACTGGTAGGTGCGGACTTGAACAGTTATCAGCCTTCTGTGTGTTGTAGGGCAGTTTTACAGATTTCCAGTCATTCTTTGCATTAACACGCTCAAGTTAGTATGAAGCAAAGGCTCAGGGTTCTTTGGGCAGCATTTTTTAGTGTGTGTATTGGGTAACATTCTGTTCTCCAGAGTTCTTCTGGAACTTCTGGAAATGTCTACCTCCTCACAACCCTCCAGTCCAATCTCTGTCTCCTCTGCCCAAGGATACTGCTGTCTCATTTTTGGGATTCCCCTCCCTGCTTCATGTTCAGAAATGTGCTTCTATGTATAAATCTGCTGTGAACATAAGAATCGCCTTGTTTTCTTTCTTTGTCAAAGGGATCATACTTGGTCAAATGATGATGACTGTTGTCTAATATCTGCAAATGTTGATTCATATATTTTGTCCATAGGACAAGTGGAGGGCAAAATCTAAATCCCATTGCTCCATCATAGCTAGCCAGCAGTAACTACTCAATTTTTTAGAATTACATGTTTAATGAACATTTTCAAAGAAGTTCCATGTATCTTAAATCCAAATAAGGTCTAGATTTAGCCATACCTGTGGTCTCTCTATGTGTTCTTTGCATGTGGTCCCTTTTTCACTCTATGTGTCTTTCTCTCTCTTTCATACACGCACACACACACACATGCTCACTCACACATATACTACTGAGGCATTTTAAAGCAAATTTCCAGATTTTTTATTATTGTTATAAATTTAGTATATCTACCTCTAAAAATGTGGACATTTCCTTACTTACCCATAATGTCTTTATCACATTTATCAAAAAATAAAGATATTTCTTTGGTACCATCTGGTATTCATATCATACTTGAGTTTCTCTGATTAGCTCAGGAATCAAATTTTACATTTGGTTTATTTGAAGCAGATTCCAGAAAGTTCATCCATCATATTTGTTTGTTCAATCTCTTAGGTCTCTTTTAATATAATACAATCCCCCCTATCATTTTTTTTTATGCCATTGACTTGAAGTAACTGGGTCAGTACCCTTGTAGAATGTAACTGTTTCTGGAGTTATTGATTGCTTCATGTGGCTATTTCACTTGTTCCTCCATCTTCTGAATTGACTGTAAACTTAAAGCAATCTCTAAAGGATTGATTAGATTGAAGGTTAACTTTTCAGAATGCAGAACACTCATGGGTGGGGCTGTGTTCTTCGCAGCATGTCTTGGGCACCTTCCAGCCATGCTGACATTGATCACTGGCTTCAGGGTGACACTTGGCACTGCCTTTAAAAGCTTGCCCTCTTTCACCCATGGATAATCTGAATTTATTATTAATGTGCAAAATGGTTATTTTCTTATTCTCTTATTTCTTATTTATCAGTGGAAATTTTTCCATAAAAATTCCCTCATGAGCTAATACTTTTTTTATTACCTTCAGATACATTTCATAAAGGACAGAAATATGTCGATTCTTTCCCTTTATTTTCCCACTTAGAGAGTGAGGAGTTGGTGGCTGTGGTGGACCCCAGGATGCCCAGGTCCTTTAGGCTGGGGTGGTTCAGCACAGGATTCTCCTCCTCCCAGCCAGAATCTGCAGCTGCTTCCTGACAACCTTTGCTGATGACCAGATCTCACTTTGCCTGCACCACAGTGGACCAGAGCGCAGCAGAATGAATGCCGCCAAGTCCTTCCCCATCAATAACCTTAACCAACAAATGGCAGGAATGGGTGAACCAAGATCCAAGAACCTTTGCCCCCAGGTGGGATACCTCCAAGGCACTTGTTCTACACTGGTTTCAGGGGTTCTCCAGCGGGGTTAAGGTCCGTTGATGATAACCAGCTTAGTAGCGGACACTCTGTAAACTTCCTTTCTCCATCACTTCCCCACTCTTGCTGGTTGTTTCTCAAGTAAACTACACACAAATCCTTGCCCCAGGGGACTCTTCAGTGATAAGTAGCACCTTTGGGTACCCTCACACAGTTTCTTTTTCTTGTATCTAGCTCTTTCTCTCCTAGTCTATTTTAAATCATAACAGTCACCTTATGGGCACTGATGCATTCCTTGTATTTCAGTTTATTACAGTCATTTTGAAGATATCCAAATTGTCACACTTTTGGTCATTGGCAGCCTTTTTCACGTTGTCTCTTTAATTCTTCCCTCACATATTTTTAAAAAAAGATTTTGTTTTTCTAGAGCAATTTTAGGTTCACAGCAAAAACGAGTGGAAGGCACAGAATTCCTATATGGCCTCTGCCCCCACACATGCACGACCTCTCCCACTATCACATCGCCCCGCAGAGTGGTGCGTTGGTTATCATTGATGAATCTACACTGATACTTCATCATCCAGAGTCCAGAGTGTACATGACGGTTCACTCTTGGATTTGTGTGTTCAACAGATTTTGACAAATTCGAAGCGGCGTGGATCCTTCATGATGGTATTACACAGAGTACTTTCACTGCTTTCACTATCCGAAAATTTCTCTTGCTCTGTGTGCTCATCCCTCCCACCTCACCCCTAACCCTTGGCAACTGCTGAATTTTTTTTACTGTCTCTATATTTTTGCCTTTTCTGGAATGTCAAATAGTTGGAATTATACAGTATGTAGTTTCTTTAGCTGGCCTTTTCTCTTAGTAATTTGCATTTAATGTTCTCTCATGTATTTTCATGCCTTGTTATCTCATCTCTTTTTAGGGTTGAATAATATTCTATTGTCTAGATGTACCATAGTTTATTAATCCATTTACCTACCAAAGTACATCTTGGTTGCTTCCAAGTTTTGACAATTATGCATAAAATTTCTATTAACATTCTTTTCAGGTTTTTGTGTGGACAGATATTTTCAACTCACTTGAATAAAAACCAAAGAGCACAATTGCTAGATTGTGTGGTAAGAGTATGTTCAGTTTTGTAAGAAACCAGACCACTGTGTTCCAAAGTGGCTAGACAACTTTGCATTCTCACTAGCAGTGAATTCACATTCTTGTTGTTCCACATCCTGGCCAGCATGTGGGGCTGTCAGTGTTTTGGATTCTGGCCATTATAACAGGTATGGAGTGGTAACTCATTGCTGTTTTAATTTGCAATTCCCTAATGGCATATGATATTGAATATCTTTTCATATGCTTATTTGCCATCTCTAGATTTTCTTTGGTGAGGTGTCTATTCAGATCTGTTCCCCATTTTTAAATCAGGGTTTTCATTTTCTTACTATTGAGTTTTAAGCATTATTTGTGTATTTTGTCCTTTATCATGTATGTGCTTTGCAAATATTTATTCCAAGACTAAGACTCGTATTCTCATTCTTTTTATTCACAACTCTTTTTGAGATAGTTTTTATTGAAAGTCAACATACATAAGGAAAGGCACATAAATCATAAGTATACAGCTCCATAAATTATCACATAGTGAATCCAGCCTTGTAACTGACACTTTGGAAGTCCTCGCAATGCCGTGTCAAAGTATTACTCTCTAGGTAACCTCTACACTGGACTCTGTGCTGAGTTTTGTACCATAGACTGGTTTGTCCTATTTTTTGAGACGGCATCTCACTCTGTCACCCAGGCTAGAGTGCAGTGGCACGATCTCGGTTCACTGCAACCTCCACCTCTCAGGTTCAAGCGATTCTCCTGCCTCAGCCTCCTGAGTGGCTGGGACTACAGGAACACTCCCGGCTAATTTTTGTATTTTTAGTAGAGAAGGGATTTCACCATGTTGTCCAGGATGGTCTTGATCTCCTAACCTCGTGACCCACCTGCCTCAGCCTCCAAAAGTGCTGGGATTACAGGCATGAGCCACTGAGCCTGGCCCAATTTTTAAACTTTATAGAAATGGATGCATTCAATGTCTGGCTTCTTTCACTCAACGACATGCTTACGATATTTATTCAGGTTTTAATGGATAGTGGTAATTCAGTCATTTTTATTGGTGCATTTAATTGTATGAATGTAGCAGGCTATGTTTACTATTTTTCTGTTGATGGACATTTAGGTGTTTTTCTAGGGGTTATCTAATATCCCTAAAATTATTATTAATGATTTAGCAACATTTTTAGGGACATAAATTTTAATTTTTTACTGTGTAAATAACTAGGAATAAACTTGCCAGTGATAGAATACTTGTAGGGTTTTATTGTATAAGAAAAAGCAAAATGTTTTCCCAAAGTTGCTATGACATTTTATGTTCCCACTGGCAATAACATTCCTGCCTCTATGCATCTTTGTCAAAATTTGGTATTGTCAGTCTTTTTATTGTAGCTATTCTACTGGGTATGACATAGTATCTAAGAGTGGACACAGTTTGCATATCTTTGATGACTAGTGATGCTATGTACCTTGCATAGATGCTTACTGGCAACTCATATTTCTTATTTGAAGTATGTGTACAAGTCATTTGTCTATTTTTAATGGGTGATTTGTCTTTTATTGTAGAATTATAGCAGTTTTTAATATATCCTGGATGCAAGTCATATGTCAAATATATGTAATGAGAATATTTTTATCTAGTATATAGCCTTTCTATTAATTATCTTACCTATTTATTTTATTCAGAAGTGCTTTGATATCCTTTTTCAATGTTGTTGAAGTCTAAGTCATAAATTGTCTTTTATGGTTATTTGTATTTTCTAAGAAATCCTTGACTATCCCAAGGTCACTACATACATAAACACACCTCACTCTCTACATAGGTGTGTGTGTGCGTGTGTGTATATATATATAATACCTATATAATACACTTATATATAAGTGCTTTGATCTCCTTTTTCAGGGTTGTTGAAGTCTAAGTTATAAATTGTTTTTTAAGGTTATTTTCATTTTCTAAGAAATCCTTGACTATCCCAAGGTCACTACATACATAAACACACCTCACTATATAGGTGTGTGTGTGTGTGTGTATATATATATAATACCTATATAATACACTTATATATACATATACAGGTATATTAAATATATGCAGAGTATGTATAATAGCTTATATGTACTCTTACTCATCAATATGTTAACTATTTTAAGAGCTCTATAATTCTATAATTTATATGCCATAAATTTATCCATTTTAGGTGTGCAATTCAGGTTGTTTTTAGTAAAATTATAGAGTTGTATATCCTTCACCATAATCCAGTCTTGGAACATTTCCATCACCCCAAAATGCTCCCTCATGCTAATCTGCAATCCATCCTCATTTCTACCTCCAGCCCTAGGTAATTACTAACTGCAAAGTCTGTAACAATGACACTTTTTTCTCTCTAAATACTTCAAATTCCTTTCTGCGTTTATTATCTCAGTTGCTGACATTACCAGCCATGCAGTTACAATGTCTGGAAATATTCATGAATACTCAGTCTCCCTTTAGAGTCCTCATTCGATTAATCAGAGAGTCTTATTTATCTAATCTCTGTAATGTCCCTTTACTTCATCCTCTCCTCTGCAGGTCTCTGCTGCCCCGCTGCTCAGACCCTCATCATCTCCAGCACATCAAATGAGTTTTCCCCTTTAGCAACTCCACCCTTCCACCCTATTCCCTGAAACTGCTACCACAGTGTTGATTATAAAATCCAGATATGATCATATTATTCTTTCCCATTCTGCATGAAACTCCAACACATGGTTCTCTCCTGTCGATAGAGTAAGTTATAATCTAAAATCGCTGCACTGGCCCTTCACAAACAGCCTATTAGTGCCTACATGGACTGATACATTGAAACATCACAGAGAAAGAGAGCTTTCTTGATGGTACACATACCAAAAATAAGCAAATGACTTTTTTGCCACCATAAACTACATTGTGACCCTTCTTGTCTTAAATTCTTCTTTTTCTTCCTTTCTCTTTTAGAAAAAAAAATCCCAATTAAGTCTTGATATAGAACTCTAAAGTATTAAACTCCTGTAGCTTTCTCTGCAGGACTTTGTCCATAACCACAGCAGTCACCGTCATATTGCAGATTTTAGTGAGACCCCCCCCTACCTCACAGGACAAGTCAGTCTTTTTCACTGTTGGGATCCCAGTTCCCAGCTTACTGACTGACTGGCATTTAGCAGACAATAGATATATTTAGCAGATAATAGGTACTTTCAGGTGTCCCTTTGTGGTAGCTTTCATTTTAGGTGTCACTGGAAGAAGAAACAGAGATGGAAGGAGGTGGAAAGTGAAGGGCCCACGGTCTCAGACTGCTTCCTGGCCATAGGGATGAATAGTTTCAAACAAGCGCTGCAGAGATGTAAGGCCACAAGCATGTTCCAGGAATGTTAATTCTCACAGAGGCATATGCACATTACATGGGCTTTCCCTTTTAGCAACTCTATCCCTCCACCCTATTCTCTGAAACTGCCACGAGAATGTTGATTATAAAATACCGACATGATTATACAATCCTTCCCCATTCTGCATGAAAATGCAATGTGGTTCCCTCCTGTCTGTAGAATAAGTTACGATTCCAAAACAATGGCCCTTTCGTTCCTTCCAGTTTCGTGAGATGGCGAAGTGAAAGCATTGAGGCAGGGAAGCGATGCTTCACACAGAATTGCTTTCCAGTAAACTGATTACCTCTTCGTTTTCCAAAGGGCATATATTCACATGTGCTTTTAGAAAGAATTTGATGTGGCTGGGCGTGGTGGCTCACTCCTGTAATCCCAGCACTTTGGGAGGCCAAGGTGGGTGGATCACCTGAGGTCAGGAGTTCGAGACCAGCCTGAATAACATGGAGAAACCCCGTCTCTACTAAAAATGTAAAAACTAGGCCAGTGTGGTGGTGGGCACCTGTAACCCCAGCTACTCAGGAGGCTGAGGCAGGAGAACTGCTTGAACCCAAGAGACAGAGGTTGCAGTGAGCTGACAAGGTGCCACTGCACTCCAGCATCAGCAACAAGAGTGAGATTCCTTCTCAAAAAAAAAAAAAAAAGAATTTGACATTAGTTCAGGATAGATTGCTTCTTCTAAAGAAGCTCTCCAGTACTAGGTACACAGTCACATGCACACACTCACGTGTGTGTGCGCACAAGCACTTATGCATATGCATGCATGACTGTATATGTACACACACATGCACATTCCTGACACATCACGCATGCACATGTGCACACATATGGACGAACTCATACTTACATGTGCATACACACATATTCTGACATTCACATGCATACACAATACATGAAAACTCATACACCTGTGCATGCACACACACACTCAAACTCACACTCAAACGTGCACACATACACACACTCACACATATGTTCTCACATTCACATACATATGCATATATAAAAGCTCATCCATACTTACAGGTGCACTCATGCACCCACAGAAACTCTCACATTCACATTCACACATGTACACACACATACACGCTCATACACAGAAACACATATATGCACTTATGCAACACAATTTCTCTCTCACACACACACACACACACACATAGACAAACATGTACACTTCTCTACTATCTCCTTCTGGAAGTGAATTGCTGTCTCTGGACACAGTGTGAGCTGAGCATTAATTCTTTTCTCAACTGGTAAAAATCAAGCCTCAATATAGAAAGTAAAATTAAAGCTGTGTGTGGTAAATTTTCTTGATATTTGAACATATTTCTCTCAAAAAGGTGAAATATTTCCATTCCCACGCAAACTGTTATTTTCAGGAGAAAATTCTGTTTTCCCACAGAGACAGTGACTCATCTTCTTCAGGTTGGAGTTTATGTTTAGTAAGACACTTTCCAGAGGCAGCTGGGCAACATGAATTTGTCTGTTTCTCCCTGGTATCAACAGCAAGAAAATGTTAGCATTCATTAGTGATTAAGAACTGCGCAATAAACACTGCGTGGTTAAATGCTACATTGTTCACGTATTTTAAGGCAGTCTTCATCTTAGCCACTATTGCAGGTACCTTCCCTTGCGCTTGTTTAGGCGAGCTTGCCTTTACATCGTATGACAGTCTGCCATATAAATATTGACTATTTATATGGGCCTTGTGTCTCTGAGCAAGCCTCAGGAAGTTCTGTGATGTAAAGTTAAACATTGTCAAAGAGGATGTGCACCTCATGTCCTCCCACCTCTACTTATGAAGTTCACAGTAGCAGACCACAGACTCATTGCTGGTCCATATAGAACTTTAGGCAAATTAAGACAAGACACATTTCCCCTTGAGTAGGATTTCTCAGGCTTAGCACCACTGGCATTTGCAGTCAGATTTATTTTTGTTGGGTGTGGAGGGTGGAGGGCTCTGCTTTGTACACTGTGGGCTGCTAGCAGCATCCTTGGCCTCTTCCTGCTAAATGCCAATAGTAGCTCTCTGCAACTGTGAAAACCGAAAATATCTCCGTACATCTCCTCCCTTAAATAGAATCTATTTATCTTCTGAAAACACATTTTCAGAAAGAGATACAGTGTTGTGGCATTGTCTGTAAACAGACAAAACTCTCACATGATTCTAGACTAAATATCAACAACAACCCCCCTCTTTTTTGCATCACGTATGGTACTTTTCCATGATGGTTTCATAATTGTGTTCTTATTTTATCTTTACTGCAGTTTGATAAACATGATATCAAAGGGCAATGCTGTGTATTTTTTATGAATACAATTAGATTGTATTATCTACAATCTTAGCTTAATTGTGCATTTCCCAAAGAATATAAAAACATAAAATCTTAAAATACAGAGTATGTCTTATTTTTTCAATAAGAACCAAGTCTTTTGAATAAAGCATATATTTATAATATCAAACTTTTCCATACTTCCTGAAGTTAAAATCAACAACCCACTGACTCTAACTGTAATTTGTGTCTTTGTTAGGAACTGGCCAATAAATGATTAGTTTCCACTTCCCCCAGTAACCTCCATATTCTACCCTAGAGATACTATTTTCAACAGTTCTACCCTAGTCCACAATTCAGGGTCTCTTGCTGAAAGTCTTTCATTAGTTCTATTTTATCTTTTGGGGAACCAATTCACACAAATGTGATTAAGTAAATTATAGCATATTTATTAGATTTGAAACACTGAAAATTATGTTTATGGATTAATGACAAGGGAAGATGTAAAGAAAATCCAAAATATTATTGCATTATCTCTACCTTTATCTACATCAGTATCTATATTATCTATGTCCACACATATTTATATTGTCATATGTTTAGGGAAACTATGATGTAAATAAAAGAAAATATTACCCTTGACACTCAATAGCTTTCTTAACACCCTTTTCTCATTCTGCATCTCCTTATCAAGTGGCTTCTTAGCATCTGGCTTACCCACTCTGGGTGGTCCAGGAGGCATCAGGGGTCAGGCCTGGGTTTTACTGTCTTCTCCCTCCTTGTCAATTTCCCAATCCCTTCTCATTGAATGCAATCTTAGAAGTACGGATCCATTTTCAGGTTACTAGTATCAAAATAGAAAAAATACATAAAACAAATCACAAAGAATATTTTTGACAATACTTTTGGTCTTTTCATAATACCGCAAAGTTTATATCCTCAGCTATAATTTTATGTACCTATACAATTAAACCTCATGCAAGTATTTCACATACATACTATCTAACAATCTATTGTGAGGTACAGATTCTTCAGAGGTACCAGTGAAGTCTTGCTTTGCCACAGGATCTAATACTGTTTAGACATACACAGAGAAAGTCAATTAGAGCCTGTGAGAGATTTCTTTTTAATTAATTTTGATTATGTATTCAGTGAAACCTATTTCTATTTCCCAGTGCACAACTTTTAATGACTCTGTCTAATGCTCCTGTGGTTTCTTCTGTTAAATTGTTTCCCTGTAGCATTTTCTTTCCTCAGTATGTCAGAAAAAAAATTTCTACAAAGAAGAAGGGTTTATTGTATTTTAAATTTATGTTCATTGCTGGCTAGATGCCCAAAGGACATTTGATAAATGCCTTCTCATAAATCAAAAAATAAATAGGTGGACAAAGATTCCCCAGTAGCCTATCAGACTCAGGTGGCCATCATTGTTTCACGCCCATAATCTGCGCAGCTCATCGGCGATGGTCTTATCTGACATCGCAAATCAGAGCTGCAGATCCATGTAGTGCTTATTGTACATTAGCTGTTTCATTAATTATTCAGTCATGTCAAAGGACTTTTACTAGGAATATTTAAACGTGAGGCCCATGAAGGAATGTTGGTGTCTGCTGGGGTGGATTTATAGCTGATTGAATACCATACAATGGTTAATGGCAGTATGATAGGAGGTTTTTCCACCTTCTCAGTTTCTTATCAATAAAATAGAAGGCAGAAAACATGCCCATTATGCACACAACTTTTAAAAATGGCTATTACCACAAAATGGCAGATTTGATACTCATCAGAGTTTTAATGCAAAATAGCTCTGCAATTAGAAAGACCTCCATCCAAATCCCAGTCCAGAAATGCAATATTCATGCGACTTTGGTTATGTTACCTAATCTCTCTCTTCCACAAAATAATCACATAAAAAGCTGAGATATTTGGCTCCTGCGTGAGGAAACAAAGTGGAAAGCTTCCTCGGTGGGGGTGGAAGCTCTCTGGCCAAATCTGACAGCATTTCTATTCCAAATATACTTTTCTATCTCAATATCACTTTTGGAAAAATCTTAATGATTACTGTATAGAGATTGAAATAGAAAAAGTGAAATGGGCTTTATTCACAGATACTATGTTTGTATAAGTAGAAAATTCAAATGAATTTACCAAAAATATTAAACTTATAAGCGAATTGTACAAAGTGACAAAATTACAGGTCAATATACAAAAGGCAGTCATGATTTTATATACAAGCATTAAACAATTAGAAAATACAATTGAAAAACAATTTACTGTTTAAAATAATCTCAAATATATAAAATGATTAGAAATAAATCCACCAGAAGATTTTCAAGCTCTCTTCAAAGGAGTTTCATACTTTGTTGAGTACAGTTTAAGAAGTCCTGACTAAAGTGAGATATGTACGATAATCATGTTAGAAAACATAATATAGTGAGCAAGTTAGTTCGACTGAGTTCAAGACTTATGATAAAGCAACATATCAAGACAGGATAAGATTTGAATGAGGATTAATGAATATATTATGAAGCAGAATAGAGTCCAGAATCAGATTAATATGTAATAGAAAAATTGATTTTCTGCAAAACCATCAAACAGTCTAACAGGAAAGGAAAGTCCCTTCAACAAACAGTGTTGATACAACTCCAAACTGGTGGAGGGGGATGTCTCAGGTTCTAATTCACATTATTTTTTCTCTGGGTGTAAAGAAGTGAAATAAATACATCTTCAGAAACAAAGTATTGTGACAGCAGATAAGACTCATGTGATTCTAGACTAAATAACAACATTCCCATTTTGGACGTCAAGTTTTGGTGTCAGCGCTTTTCAATATGTTTTTTCAAACATTTAGTCAACACTTTTCAAAGATGTTTTCTTATTCCATCTTTACTGCAAACTGTATATCCTCTATCTTTTTTTTTTAACCTCATGAGATTAACTTGGCACACATAATCGTGGAGGTAAATTGTGAGTCTTTTCTATGTTATAATTAGGTTATATTATCTAAAAATTTAGACTGATCTTAAATTAACTATTACAGGGATATGAAAGTATAAAGCCTTAAAATACAAAGCAAGTCTTGTTTATCGACCAGATTCTAGTATTTTAATTAAAATACATATTTCTAACAATGAATTTTCTTGTACCTCTCAGAGACCAGAGCCACTACCTCTAAATGTTTGCTGTTGTTGTTAGGAAATGGCCAATCAATGGTTATTTTTGTGGTCACCATACCTGAGATGAATTGAGGTTGATCATAGACTTAAATGGAAAAGTTACAACTATAAATCTAAAAGCTAACGACATTTATCTTTGTTCAATGTGTGTTTATCCCTATCGCCCTCTGAACATGCAAAGAATGTTTTCCCACTATAGCATACATACTCTGAAATTTTTTCTTTATATATTGTTCATTATTCAAATGTAACAAGTGTTATTAAAATATTAAAATCTATACTAAGTACTATTCAGCAACGAAAAGGACGAAAATTTACAACATGTTACATGTTACAACATAGATGAACTTCAGTGTAAGTGAAAAAGTCAGAGGCAAAAGACTTCATGTTTGCATTAGTTTCCTACTGCTATGTGACAAATGACCACACACATCACACCTTGGCACAGCACCGCTTCATCATCTCACATTTTCTGCAGGTTAGGAGTCTCGGCATGGCCTCCTAGGTCTTCTGCTCAGGGTCTTGCAAGGCTGAAATCCAGGTTCAGCCTGGCTGGCTCTCATTGGGAGGCCCCAAGGAAGAATCTGTGTTCTAGTTCATCCAAACTTCTGGTAGACCCAGCTCCTTGAAGCTGTAAGACTGAGCACCTCACTGACTCGCTGGCTCTCCGCAGGAAATTCTGTCAGGTCCTGGAGTCTACCCTTCAGTCCCCGACTGGGGCCTCTTTCATCTCAGAAGCCAGGAACGGCTCAGCTAATCTCCTTAGTGCTTCAAACACCTCCTTGCCTTTCCCTCTGCTCCCAACCATAGAAAGCGCACTGCTTTTAAGGGCCTCATGTGATTAGCTTAAGTCCACCTGAATAATCTCACTTTTATCATAAAAAGTACTATGGTCATGATTATAACTCCAAGGAGTGAGGGTCATAAAGTCCACCCTAAATTCTGCCTACACAGTATTATATTATTCTACTTACATGAGTGTCCAAAAATGCAAAACTACAGATACAGAAAGCAGTTAGTAATTACCTAGGGCTGGAGGTAGAAATGAGGATGGATTGCAGATTAGCATGAGGGAGCATTTTGGGGTGATGGAAATGTTCCAAGACTGGATTATGGTGAAGGATATACAACTCTATAATTTTACTAAAAACAACCTGAATTGCACACCTAAAATGGATAAATTTATGGCATATAAATTATAGAATTATAGAGCTCTTAAAATAGTTAACATATTGATGAGTAAGAGTACATATAAGCTATTATACATACTCTGCATATATTTAATATACCTGTATATGTATATGCATGGCTGGTAATGTCAGCAACTGAGATAATAAATGCAGAAGGAATTTGAAGTATTTAGAGAGAAAAAAGTGTCATTGTTACAGACTTTGAAGTGTGGAAAACAGAGCTTGTGAAGGAGCCCTGGAATGGCAGTCAGGCAAATTAAAGGCCCCAGAGCTTTGTCCTTCTCAGGCATTGAGACCTTGGGTGAGCCATAGGCTCTGGCCCCTTGATCCGTAAAACTGTGATAACTGATGATCTTTTCTGAAACTGTTGCTGTCAGAGGCATCCAAGCCAGGGTTACTCCATCTTGAATAAAGCTCAAACAGCACCACACCTGCCGGGTTACATTCCTGGGAAGTCAGGCTCTCTTAGTCACAGGATATTTACGTTTGAGGGAACAAGTTAATGATGCTAACCAACTAAATAAAGCCCCTTAGAACAAAAAGCATTCCTAGTTTAAGAATAGGTTTCACTTTGAAGATAACAGTACACCCATAAATTCTTACTGAAACCAATAGTTACACAAGAAAATGACAATACTGACAGCCTGTCACAAGCTGATCACAGCCTTTGTCATAAGGCACACTATTCCTCACCCTACTCTCCTACAGAAGCAAGAATTATGTTTGAGGAAGGGGCATTCCTCCTCTTGCTTTCTGAGGACACCCTACTCTATAGTGGAGATGCTTCTAACCATCGTAACTTCACTCTGCTCTGTGACTCACCCCAAATCTGTTCCTGTACAGGGATCCAACAACTCACTCTTGGAGTCTGGATAGAGACCTCTTTTCCAGTAACATTGTGACCATTAAATTGTGTTGTTTATATTTGTCTGTGAATTATTATCTTTGAAGAATTTATGACTGTGACTAGCATGGAAGAAACATTCTATTAATATTAGCTATTGTTACTCTTATTATGGTGAAAACGTGTGTGAGTATGCATGTATGTAGCTTTGGCTGTAGGAAAGGCACTTTTCTCAGTTCTTTCCATAGAGCAATTTATTAAATGTTCAGCAACCATCTCTGAGTAAGGTACTATTGTTATTCCCCCTTTAATGATGAGAAAAGTGAGATACAGAAAAATCCAGTAATGAGACCTAAGAGAAGAAGTCACTAAGCTATTATTTTTACTCAGCGAGTAAATAGAGTAATAGAATAGAGTAAATAGAATGTAGTGCCAACGCAAAGGGGACGAAGTATCAGGAGGAAGGAGATGACTCCGTATCAAGTAATGAAGACAGGTCAAGGAGGATGAAGGCTCAGCAGACGGCTCAGGTGGATGCGAGAGGAATTCCCATAGATAGTGGGAAGAAAGCAGACTGCAACTGGGGTTAAAAATAAATGGTAAAAGCAAAGATGAGAAAACAAACTAGTTGAGGACAAGTTTAGAAGTAAAAGCAAGGAGAGAGGAAAAGGGGAGGTTGAGAAAGAGAATGAGAGTGGGTGAAGTAACAAATCTTAATCTTCTTATTTAATTTCTTAGCTAGTCTTTTGGTGAATTCTCCTCTTCAGCTACTTGAATTTTATAAATAAAGAAAATGAAACAAATGAGAGGCAGCAACATGTTTGGGGCTACAGTATAAATCTATTCATGAGAGAAGTTTCTATTAATATTCAGAATTTGATATTTCTCAGTCCACCCCACTGAGCCTCACATTTACCACTTTGTCATGAATGGGAAAAAAAAAAGCAAAACTAAAAAACTTCACCATTTAAGACAATTATTTCTCTTTTAACATCTGTAAAATACATTTGTTAGCAAGGAACAGCACAGCGTGTGTGCTTCGCATTCTAAAGCTGTTGCCTTCAAAATACTTTCTGGATGATATCTTTACAAAAATGGCTCATATTTTTTCTTTATGTATATCTCAGTTAACTTTTCTTCTGTATGCATTTAAACTGAAATATAATGCCATAGGGCTTAGAATGAGTGTTAAAATAGGACTCTTTCTGTTTGGTTTTTATGAAGCCCTCAAAATGAAATAGCAATATAAGAGCTGCCAGGTATCCCTCAGTTCCCAAGTAAAGATGATGCACTATCTATTCAAGAAATTCTGAGAGCCTGGGTGCTGATGTTGCCAGGATTAGCCTATTATTCACCTCCAGGCTATGCAAAGTGTCCCATCAATGAACTGGCAGTGAGCATCTCCTTGAGAAAAACGTCAGCATATCATTTATTACCCACATTTTCCTTGCAGGAAGGGAGTGGGTAATTTTCTGTTTACTTGGGAACTGGTAGTTGATTCAGTCCTGAAGAGACTAAACATGAATGACCATGCGTGGCTGGCCAGTCATCATGGGAGGGCTGAGTAAATAGGGTGGCACTATGAGTAAGCTGCACGTCCACCAGTGATGCATGCTTTTTGGATGCAGTGGATAAATACTGCTCATTTGTACCACTTGGGAAGGAAAAGTGGTGGAACAATTGAAGCCCATGAGAGGGGAGTCATAAGCTGGGAAGGAGGTTGTTCGTGATGCCGAGGGAGGGAATCTCAAGGGGTCCACGCAAGTTTCAGAATCATCCTGCTTCAGTGTACAATGCACCTCCAGCAGATTACATCTGCCCTGGACAAGGGACACTGTATATTTCCTTGTGTGTTGGAGCTCAGGAGAGGTGACTGTGTGCATTTCTTTTCCTCCCTTATTTAGTGATGTCTCATTTGTTGCACAAAATCAGCTATTGCTGGCGTACTTGCACCACTGAAATCAGCAAGCACTGAGAAACAGTCCTTTTTGTTATTTGGAGTTAGAGCCATCACACTACTGTAATCTCCTCTCCCCTCCACCCTGGCCTTGAACGGTCCAAGAAAACAAGCAGCTAGGTGTAGAACATGTGGCTGGGATTGAAAAGAGAAAAGAAGATATGTTCCTGAAATCACTTTTCTTTTTTTTTTTTTTTTTTTTGAGATGGAGCTTCATTCTTGTTGCCTAGGCTGAAGTGTAATGGCATGATCTTGGCTCACTGCAACCTCCACTTCCCAGGTTCAAGTGATTCTCCTGTCTCAGCCTCCCGAGTAGCTGGGACTATAGGCACCTGGCACCACGCCTGGCTAATTTTCGTATTTTTAGTAGAGACAGTGTTTCAGCATATTCGTCAGGTTGGTCTTGAACTCCTGACCTCATGATCCACCTGCCTCAGCCTCCCAAAGTGCTGGGATTATAGGAGCAAGCCACTACTCCTAACCACACAAATGGCTTTTAAGCCCAAAGTAGACCCAAGCTGGGGAAAGTAGAGAAACTTAATCATGAGTGGATTTTAGAACTGTGAACTTGTTATGCTAGATTGAACTTGATGAAAACCAGGAGGAGCCTGCAAGGCTAAGCGATCTGATTGAGATTTACTTCAGGGGTGACAAATTAGGGAACTGTTTAAAGAGGATTGAAGGAGTACAGTGAGCAGAAAATAAATTTATTTCCTATTGGTATATATTAAATGCAACTTTTTAAACTGTTTGGACTTTCTCATAGCCAGAGTCAGACCAGCTGTGATATTATTGTGGTTTAGAAATGCATTATTAAATACGACTTCAGATACCAGAGGACTGCTACTCCCTTTAGTTACTGCAAAATAAATGGTACCTGTAGCTTTCCCTTTGAATATTGAAACAATTATTTCCCTAAGAGTCTGTGTTTTAAAGAGTCTTCTAAGTAGAAGAATCTGGAGATAATGCATGTGGAATATGCATGGGGGAACTGAATCCTCTCTGTTTCATCCTTGACAGTAACTACAACTAGGGCAAAACAGAAGGAGCTATGCTTCTACTTAGCATACAGAAAGCTTCCAGAGAATGCCACTGTCACCCTAAGAATTAGACTAAGTCATAAAATCTATAAATGTACCTTTCCTTGAACCCACCAGAGTGCCAAGTATTTTGTATTATGAAGCCTGAGGAGACCTTCCAAGGACAGCCAGGGTGCATTGGCAGAGCATGGGAGAAAGAGGGGACCAACATATATGTGGATAAGAAGAAATCAGATGCAATTTTAATGAATTCCTAAATGCCAAATGTGACAGTTTAGATTGGAAGCCGAGGATGTGAGAGGAGTCCATGTTTACTCTCATATGCTTTCTCATAGACCTCCGTTAGGTGCTGACAAGGAAGATCCCAGTAGGGCAGGAGACAGGAGCACCTCTGCTGTGGCCGATGCAGGCATGCTGGCCATCATTGCTTCTTCTGGGCAGCTGAGAAGCATCACCCACTTCCCCAGAACCTTTTTTACACGGAGTGAAAGCTTTAAGGGGCTGTTCAGCTAACCCTCCAACCTCCAGAGCCCATGCCAAGTTCTCTGCTTCTGCAAAAGGAGTTCAAGTGAAAGACATCTGCAGCTGTGAAAGGGGTTAAAACCCTCCCTGCCCCAGGCCCCAAGCAAGGATTTCCCTAGCAGGGAGGAAGGTAGAATCAAAAGACCTCTACCCCTGGGAGAGGAGGGAGGGAAATCGCCAAGGACCAGGGTTATGCAACAGCACAAGGGAAGTGCCTGCTGGTTCTGGGGTCAGGGGAGGAAGATCCCTACTGCCCAAGAGCCAGCACAGACACAAGGCAGAGCTAGACTGCCACGGGGCTGGGGTCAAGAACACTTGGGGTCAGCTTGCAGCTCCTGAGGGTAGGGCTTGCCCCAAGTGGAGGAAAGATCAGGATGGACTTCTGAAAGCTGATGGTAGAGCTGAAACACCAGGAAGATACCCCTGTCACCTGAGGCCCAACTGCTAAATACAATGCAGCAATCCACTGCTGAACAAACTTAAATCCTGTGGTGCACTGCAGGTAAGGAAAGCAACAGTGACTTGCACGTCCAACTCAACTGATAAGACTGAGCCGAACATCTACACTAATGGCCTTAGAGAAGAAGAGATATGACCATATTTGACTATGAATAAAATTTACTTCAGTCTCTACCATTTAATCAATACAGTATCGTAGAGTCAATAAAAATTATAAGAAGGATATTAAGCAATGATGGAGAAAAAAATCAAGTGTCAAGAGATAAAGCAATCAACAGAACAAGATTCAGAGAAGACCCAGATATTGGAGCTATTGGACAGGAACTTTAAAGTATGCTTATTGTGTTAAAAGATACAGTGGAAAGAAATATATAGTTCAACATACATGAACACATGGAGAATTTTAGCAGAAAGTTGAAAACTATAAAAATAAAAGAGAAATACTAGAAAAAGCCCCACAATGTCAGACAGGAAGAACTTATTTGATGACTAACCAATAGGCTGAATAGGAAAAAAAAGGAATTACTATGCTTGAAGGTTAGGTTAATAAAAATTTTCAAACTGAATTACAAAGAAAAAATAATATGAAAGAATAGAATGGAGCATCCAAGGGTCATGTGACAAATCCACATTGTCTGACATAATTGGAATTAGAATTCCAAAAGGAGGAAAGAGGCAAAAGAGTACACAAAGCATAGTGAGTAAACATTTTGTGAAATTAATGAAAGAATCTGAACCACAGATCCAAAAAACTCAGAAACCTCCCTACCAAAAATGAAACAAAACAAAACACTCCACAGCTAGACACAACATAGGAAAACTCTAGGAAACCAATGATAAGAGGTCAAAGCACAAAGGAGCCTTACATACAGTGGGGCAAGGAAGACTTACAGCAGTTTTGTAACCAGGAGCACTGGATGGCCAAAGGCAGTGGAACAAATCTTAAACATACTCATAGGGGAGATAAACACAATTAACTCAAAAATCTCTACTCACTAAAAAATCCTTCAGTAATTAAGGTGAAACATACACTATTGATGAAAAACGAAATTTGAAATAATCCATTGTCAGTAGACATGTACTAGAAGAAATGTTAAGAAAATTCTTTAGGCAGAAGAGCATGAAAGCAGGTGGGGATTTGAATCTAAACACTAGATCACGAGAAACAGTAAAAATAAACATAAAATAGAATTTGTGTTATCTTTAGCTGCTTTCAAAGATAATTGTTTAAATAAAAGTAGTTACAATCTATTAAAGCACTTGTGTCATAGCTAGAAATAAAATTTGTGAAAACAATAGCATAAAGCATGGGAGAGGAAATTGAAGTAAAATGTAAACTTCTTATTCTCTTTGTGAAGTGGTGTAATATTATTTGAAGTTGGACTGTGATAAGTTAACACATATTTTTCATACCTTATATCAACCATTAGAGATAAAATGAAATCATAAAATATTCATTCAATCTAAAACAATACAGATAAAGAAGAAAAGGTAACCAAGAATAGATGGGGAAAGAGAAAACAAAGCAGAGTCATACATTTTATTCCAACCATATTAATAATTTTCTTAAATGTAATTGATTCACCAATTTTACTCCTAAATATATGCCCAGTGGAAATGAAAGCTTATGCTTCCACAAAGACTTGCACATAAATACTCATAGGATATAGGATGGTTTTATATATTAATGGTCATTACACAACTGTGTACATTTGTCCATACTCATCAACTGTAAAACCTAAAGAGGTATATTTTACCAAGTATAAAATATGTCACATCAAACCTCACCAAAAAATTTCAGACAGACAAAAATGTTATTCCAAGAGCTTTAAAACAGAATAAAATACCAAAACAGGGAAATTACTTTGTTCGTTAAAATATTACATATTTTTAAAATTTAGGTTATTTATTCTAGATTTGTTATACTTTTGTGAGGAAATGTAAATTATGAAGCAAGTAATTTAATTAAAAATATGTTGACTGCTTCCTAGAGGTTACATATTTATCTTTAAACAAGCCATTGTTAGGAGAAATTAAGAAATAAAATAATTGTGACACATTGTGACAATTAAAATTTTTAAAAATTCTTTTAAATTTTACAATGCATTTTTTCTTTAAAATGAATAAAATATAGATATGTCATTTTAATGTAATATTTCCCTTCTCCCTGATAAAGCTATTATTAGACAAACATGTTTAATATTTTATGGCATTTTAGAACTGAGGAAGGTAGGTAGTAATTCAAGAATAAAATGCTACAAGTTTAATCTTTCAAGTGTACTTTGAATTAATTGACCACTATAGGAAAAGCAGAATAACATTATAAATGCTTTGCTATATGCATTAGGGTTTGGCCTCTAATGATTTGTTCCTGAAGGGATGTGTCTTCTTTTTCGTCTTAGAACATTTTTGTGGATTAATTTTATCACCCCAGCAGTGTAAGCCTCCAAGGCTTATAAATTGGGTTTACTTGCCTTAGCTTTTATCAAATATCCGCATCACATTCTAAAAATACAAATAAGGAGTCCCGTATGGTGAAGCGTGACCAGTCTCGGATTCGATTAATATTGAATTGTTCTGTACTTTCATTTTAGAACAAACTATTACTGATACACAAAAGCCCATTGAAACAACACTGAAAACACTAAGAAAAGAGGTAGTTTCCATGTGTTTGCTTTTGAGATTTGAAATGGACTCTGTCTTTATCGCCAATAGCAGGCCACATTTTTAACTCCTTAGGGCTGGGGAATAACACCACGTTCCTTCTCTCAAGTAGTATCCCTAACTGACCATAAAATTCTATATGCAGGCGATTCTCATTTCTCCTTTCAAACATCAACAGATTCTATATTGCATCTCGGAAAGATGATAAAACATGAAAACCAGGTTTGTGTTAGTGATGAGATACTTTCACTATTAGCAGTAGAAAATAACACTGATTCTGGATGACAGAGTCTGGGAATCATCCAACACCAAAAAAACATGGTCTCTAGGGGTAAACCATTGGAAATACGCCCTCAAGAGGACGGAGCATAGCTCCATGCTGCTTAAATCCTGGCTACGCAGTTATTTCCTTCCAAAGCATACAAGTCTGAAAATGGGGAAAAAGAGTAACTCTAAAGTGGGGAGACCTGACAAACATTACCACTGCCCGATGACGGAGGCCAGCAATCAACAGTGACGAGTCATGTGGACAGCATGTACCCGTGACAGGATGTGATGAGATTGGCACTTTATCACCATGGCCTTCCTCTCTTAAACCCACAATGCCAGCAAAATGATGAGGAAACCTCAGACAAATCCCAATGGAGCGACACTGCACAATACTTGACCAGTATTTTTCAAAATCGTCAAGAACATCAAAAACAAGGAAGACCTGAGAAACTGTCACGGCCAAGGAGACATGACAACTAAATGTAATGTGAAATCCTGCATGGGTCCTGGGACAGAAAAAGGAAATTAGGCAAAACTATGGGAGTCGGATTTAGTTAATAATAAAATACTGATATTAATTATTGATTATTAATATAATG
>NW_012114488.1:11595515-11606117 GCF_000951035.1 Colobus angolensis palliatus
CATAATTTTAAACATATTTTATTCACATATTTATCCACATATACAATTTTTGTTTATTGTTCCATGTACATTAGCAAGAGCCTTTCTGATTAATGAATTATCATTCTAAATGGATACATAATGCAAATTTGTATGGATTCACCATAAAGTCTCTAGTAAATGTTTTATTGTCTTCAGCTTTCTTTTCTCCTTTTCTTTCTTCTCTCCCTCTTCCTTACATTTTTGCTGTTTAAATATCAGTGCGGTAAACACACATAAAGTAAGGTATTATGGTGTAGCATCTGTGTTTTCTTTTAAGAGCCTTATACTCTTTGAGAGGTAGATGTCAAGGACACAGGCGTTAGCTGATGCCATCGCTTGTGACAATTCTATTCCAAATGGGACCGTGAGAAACATGTGGATTTGCTCTTGAGAACAATATTTACATCCATTTTTTTCTTGGGTTTCTAATAGATTTTGCAATAATATTCTATATTACTTTGAAGATATAACAAATATTCCTGTATTGAACTTTTAGCAATGTAGAGGAATCATTTTTAAAATTTAGTAATCTTTTAAAGATAATAATATAATATGCTGTTAATATAATGTACTATTAATATTGCAGCTTGTCAGCACCATTTATTGAAGAGGGTGTGCTTTCTCTAAAGCCTGTTCTTGGAGCCTTTGTTAAAAATTAGTTGGCTGTAAATACGTGGACTTACTTCTGGGTTCTCTATGCTGGTCCATTGGTCTATGTGGCTTTTTCTACCAATGCCTTGCTGTTTTGGTTACTATCACATTGTAATAAATTTTGAAGTCAGGCTGTGTGCTGATTCTAGCTTTATTCTCTTTCCTTGGGATTGCTTTGGCTATTCAGACAATGTTTTGGTTTTATATAAGTTTTAGGATGTTTTTGTCTATTTTTGTGAAAAATATCGTTGGTATTTTGATAGGAATTGCACTGAATCTGAAGACTGCTTTGGGTAGTGGGGAAAACCGATTATCTGTATACAGAAATGCTAATCTAGACCCCTGTCTCTCACCATATAAAAAGTCAAATAAAAATGGATTAAAGACTTAAATGTAAGACCCAAAACTACAAAACTACTAGAAGATAACATAGCAGAAACACTACAGGACCAGGACATTGGTCTAGGCAAAAATTTTGTGGCCAATAAGACCCCAGAAGCATAAACAACAAAAACAATAATAGACAAATGAGACGTATTTAAACTGAAAATCTGCACACCAAAGGAAAGCATCCATAGAGCGAAGAGACAACCCGTTGAATGGGATAAAATATTTGCAAACTATTCATTAGAATGTTTATAGAACTCAAAGCAGTCAACAAGAAAACAAGCAAATAAACAATTCTAATGAAAATGAATAAAGGATATAAATAGATACATCTCAAAAGAAGACATACAGACGGCCAACAAGTATTCAAACATGCCCAGTGTCACTGATCATCAGAGAAATGCAAATCAGAACCACAGTGAGATGTCAATTTAGCCCAATTAGAATAGCCATCATCAAAAACAAAAAAATACCAGGTGCTGGCAAGAATGCAGAGAAATGGGAACTCTCATAAACTTTGGTGGGAATGTAACTTAGTACAGTCATTATAGAAAACAGTATGGAGGTTTCTCAAAAAAACTAAAAATAGAATGACCACACAATCAACAGCCCCACTACTGGATATTCATCCAAAGGAAAAGAAATCAGTATATCAGAGGGAAGCATGCACTCCATGTTTTTGCAGCACTATTCACAATAGCAAAGATATGGAATCAATTTCAGTGTCCAATGGATGAAGGGATAAAGAAAATGTGGTATATTTACACAAAGAATTACTATTTTGTCCACACAAAAGAATGAAATCATGGTATGCAACAACATGGGCTTTTCAGAGAACTAGAAGCCACTGTGTTAAGTGAAAGAAGCCAGACACAGAAAGACAAATATCACATGCAGTTATTCATATATGGGAATTAAAAATGTAGATTTCATGGAGATGGAGAGTATGATGATCATTACTACAAGCCAGGAAGCATGTGGATATATGGAGGGTGGATAAAGAGAGGTTTGGTAATGGGTATAAACACACAGTTAAATAGAATGAATATGTTCTAGTGTTTCATAGTAGAGTAGGGCGACTATAGCTAACAACAATACATTGCACATTTCAAAATAGCTAGAAGTGAGGACTTGAAATGTTCTGAATGCATAGAAATGATAAATGCTCACGGTGATGGATATCATCACTTGAGTTGATCATCACACATGGTATACATATCAAAAAATGTCAAATGTACCCCATATATATGTACTATTATGTATCAATAAAACATTTTTTAAAGTACAGATTTTTAGATATTAACATTAATATCTTTTTTATTTATAGGTACTTTTAAAACATAGTTATAATCTTTTCAGTCATTTTTTAAAGTGGATTGTACATGAGTCGAAATTGACTAAGTTTGCCTTAAAGCAGCTTAATCTACCATATCTCTATATAATGCCCTTTTTATTTTATACTTGAATTAGGTTGTCTGTCATTGTTACTTTTACATGTCATTTTAAACTGTTTCTGAGTATTCATTGTTCATGAATTAGAAAAAGATGTTTTGGGGATGCTATGCAGATTAATTTGATTTACTTTGGCTACTTTGCTAATGGTATTAGTCCCTGGTTTCTTTGAAAATAATATTTTATTAAGACCAGTAGAAGACTTTATATTCAAGCAGTTAGATTTGAATATATAAACCTGCTTTCTGTATAAAATTAAGAACAAGTTTTGCAATAAAAATCAGTTATTTTGTTTGTAAAATGGGAGTAATACTTATTTTTCAAGATTTGTGTGAAAATCATCTGGAATAAAATATATAAAAGCATCCAATATCATATAGGACCTAATTCATAAGAAAGGATTAAATAATTTTTTCTCTTACTTTGAAAAAATAAAATAGATTCTTTCATTGAGAAAATCAGTTGATTTAATTTGATTTGATCAGTGAATTCATTCAAATCAACTTGGTCATGTTATATTGCTGTGAAGACTCATCTTCACTTTAAAATGTTTGGAAGAAGAGAAATTAAGATGTGGATGCCATTTCTCATTCTTTACTTGACTGAGTTTGATCTTTGATAAAATTTGTTTAATGGGTACTATTTCTAATTTGAATTATTAATTAGGTATTATTTTTAATTAGGTGATTCCTAAATGAAAGAAAATGCAATTGTTTCCTCAGGTCAATGCTTTCTAACTTAAACTCTTCAATACATTTCAATACTCTGCTTTTTATCCTACAAAATTGATTTTTTTTCTTTCTTCTTTCTTTTTTTGCAGACAGAGTTTCGCTCTTGTTGCCCAGGCTAGAGTGCAATGGCGCGATCTCAGCTCATGGCAACCTCTGCCTCATGGGTTCAAGCGATTCTCCTGCTTCAGCCTCCTGAGTAGCTGGAAACACAGGCATGTGCCACCACGCCCAGATAAGTTTTGTATTTTTAGTAGAGACGGGGTTTCACCATGTTGACCAGACCTCTCTCCAACCCCTGACCTCAAGTGATCTGCCTGCCTTTATCTCCCAAACTGCTGGGATTACAGGTGAGAGCCACCGTGCCTGGCCAGCTGTCTTTCCACTAAGGTAGCTTGCTGAGTCCTACTAACACATAGTACAAATAGCCAAAAGACACATTAGATGACAAAATAATGTTAGGAAAAGGGCAACTCTCTCTCTCTTTCTCTGAACTGATAGAGTGAAAGGTGTAAAAACACCTATTCATATTTATTGCCAGGCACTATTCCTCTGCCTCTATAGTCTTGTTTTTTTTTATCCCTGGGGCCACATGATCTAATATTTATGAGATGAGTCTCACACCATTTCGATGATTAATTGTAGCCATATGTGGAAGACATTTGTTATATTTAGCTCAAAAGCATAGAATTTGATTTAAGTGGAGCTGAGCCTGTTTATCCAATTCTGAGATTTGCTTTTCTGCCTTCTTGTCCTGAGTTAAAATGCTTTTTGATCTCCAAGTCTTTCTACAATGTGGATGTGCCTCACTCTAAATAAATGCTTCCCCTGCAATCCAGGCTGAATTCTGGGCCTGTATGTTAACCCTGTGTGGAGCCCTGAGGCTGGCCTTCCTTCATGCCATTGGTGAAATCACCTGCTGCCCATCTAACTTCACACAAAACAGTACATTGGGCTGGAATCTCTGATACTGACTGGACTGCCGTTCCTTTTTTTTCTTTTCTTTCCTTTTTTTTTTTTTTTTTTTTTTTTTGAGACGGAGTCTCACTCTGTGCCCCAGGCTGGAGTGCAGTGGCCAGATCTCAGCTCACTGCAAGCTCCGCCTCCCCCTCCCGGGTTTACGCCATTCTCCTGCCTCAGCCTCCCGAGTAGCTGGGACTACAGGTGCCCGTCACCTCGCCCGGCTAGTTTTTTGTATTTTTAGTAGAGACGGGGTTTCACTGTGTTAGCCAGGATGGTCTCGATCTCCTGACCTTGTGATCCACCCGCCTTGGCCTCCCAAAGTGCTGGGATTACAGGCGTGAGCCACAGTTGGCCGTTCCTTTTTTATCAGATTCTTTGGAGAGCTGGTCTTCCAACGTGACTGAGCCGCTTTCCCTCTCGTGTCTGTAGTACACCAGGAAACGTTTCTAGTCCCTGGTTTTTGTCCCTCCTCGTCTTTCCTGTGCCGTCATAGTTAACATTGGTCACCCCAATTCTACATTCAGTGTCCATTTTAAACGCTGCATCTTTACATCTAGTTTTCCGTTTTCTAGATGATTATTTTATTCCCCCAAAGACATATTAATCTAATAAAGATGAAAACCCATTCCTACTATCAGAAGGAAAAGTGAAGTCTTTTAGGTATTCTTGGAAAGTGAAGTTATGTGATACTGTGGTAATTTTCTTTGTCATAGAATTACAGAATTCCCTGGTAAATTTGGAATCAGTACAGTGCATGGTAAAGTTAGAGCTAATATCTTTTTAAAAAAGTAAGACTACTAGAGCTTCCAGTTTCAGCTTTAAAATGTCGAGAGTGTGGAAGTTTCTACTCTTAACCTTACAAAAAGAAAAAACTTAACAAAGTGAATCTTAGGAACTTTTATTGGATCCCCAAAAAAGTGAGATCCCAGGGCAAATTACCACCCCAAAATCTGGAGAAACAGGAGAATCTAGAGTTACAGCTGAAACAGACTTACCTGGAGCACAGATGCCAGTGACATAAACTGGTAGGAACACTTCAGGAAGATGGAGGCTAAGAAACAATTTTGAAGGTCATGGTCCAGAGACTCAGACCCAAGGAAAGACTGAGATTTAATCATGAGATTGTAGGATGCTTTCCGTTTCCAGGTCATGCCACCACACCAACAGAGAGAGCTTTAGGAGGTTAACAGTAGACTACAGCTGAAAGAGCTGTGAAGTGCCAAGTCTCTCTGAGGGAAAGTACTCAGGGAAGCCTGGAGTCAACAGACAGACAAAGACACTACACGAATTTGAGATCTTTGGCACCTACAGCTACATTAAATTAAACACAGCCCAATTCCTTGCCATTAGTGAAGTAAACAATACCTCAGATCCTATTGCCAGGTACTTTGTGTCTGGATTTCACTGAAAAATTACAAGATACACTAACAACAAGGGAAGACACAATCTAAAGACAGGACAAACATCAGAACCAAACACAGATGTTGAAATTATCAGATAATTTAAAATAAGTGTGATTAATATGTTAATAACTTTTGTGAAAAAAAAAATAAAACAAAAAAAACAAAACAGACAATACCCAAGAACAAAGAATAAAATAAGTAGAAAGATGGGAATGCTAAAGTATTTTAATATGGTAGAAATAAAAAAGTAAAGGGTGAGCTCATCAATAAACTTGTCATAGATGAGAAAATACTTAGTGAGCTTGAAGATATGTCAATATAAACTTCCCAAACTGAAATGCAAAGAGAGAAAATAATTAAAAATAAACAGCAGAGAATATGCAGGAGCTGTGGGACAGTAACATATGGTAATTGGAGCATGAGAAGAAGAAGAAAAATCTTACAGAATATAGAAACTACTCTCACTGATAAGAGCCAGAATTTTCCAAGATCATTCACAGACATTATACCTCAAAACCAGAAACTCAAAGAACACTATTCAGGCCAAATACCAGACATTTTACACCTACACATAATATGTTCAAACATCAGAAAACCAATGACAAGGAGAAAATATGAAATAAATCAGAGCAATATAAAACATGTTATCTATAGAAAAAAAAGAACTATATTGGACTTCTCATCAGAAACCACGCAAGTAAGAAGATACTGAAAACGGGCTGGGCATGGTGGCTCACACCTGCAATCCCAGCACATAGGGAGGCCCAGGCAGGCAGATCACTAGAGGTCAGGAGTTCAAGACCAGCCTGGCCAACACGATGAAACCCAGTCTTACTAAAAATACAAATATTACCCAGATGTGATTGCGGGCACCTGGAATCCCAGCACATAGGGAAGCAGAGGCAGGACAATCACTTGAACCTAGAAGGCGGAGGTTGCAGCGAGCCAAGATCATACCACAGCATTCCAGCCTGGGTGACAGAGATTCTGTCAAAACAAAAAAAAAAAAAAAAAAAGAGGATATTGAAAATGATTTAAAGTATTGAAAGTAAAAAAGGAAAAAATACATCAACCACCTGGATTTCTATATCAAGCAAAATTATACTTCAAAAGTGAAAGGGAAATAAAGACTTTCTTAGACAAACAAAAATTAAGAAAATTCATTGCCAGGAGACTACACTGAAAGAGATATTTAAAAATATTTTCAAGGAGAAGGAAAATGACATAGGTCACAAAATGAGGTCTATATAAGGAAATGAAAAGCATCAAAGAATGAATAAGTAGAGGGAAAAACAATCTTTCATTTTTCTTATTCTTAAAGACCTAATTCTAGTAATCCCAGACTGTTTGGTCAACATAATAATAATAATACCAATGCGTTGCGTGATTATAGTACAAAAATAAGTGGAATGATTACCACAACATTACAAAGGATGGGAGAGAGGAATTAAGAGTACTTGGTTATAAGGTACCTGTATTACCCAATAAATGGTATAGCATTATTTCAAGGTGGAGTTAAATTTCTTGTGAATGTTTATTATAAACTCTTAAGTAGCTACTAATTTGTTATAAAAGGTAAAATTGATATGTTGAAAGAGGAGAAAAAATGGAATCATATAAAATTCTCGATTCAAACTAGTGAAATCAGATAACTGGGGAAAATAAAAAATAAAGACCAATGGCACTGAATAGAAACATAGCACATATTGATATAAATATATCAATAATCACTTTAGATGTGAATGATTTAAATATAACAATTAAAAGACAGAGACTGTCAGAATAGATAAATAAAAATAAACACCAGGACAAACTATATATTATCCAAAATAAGTCCATCTTAATTACAAAGACATAGATCAATTTAAGGTAAAGGGGTAAACAAAACTACGTGTCCCAGCCCAGTATTTTTAAAAGCCAGAGTAACTATATTAATTGCGGACATAGCAGTCTTCAGAACAAGAAAATGTATCAAGGATACAGAGGGAAATGCATTGTGATAAAGTGGTCAGTTTCCAAGAAGTGATAATAATTTGAAAGGTGTATGCACCTAGCAACAGGCCATCAAAATACATGAGGCTAAACTTGATGGAACTGCAATAAAAGATAGACAAATCCACTATTATACTTGGAGATGTAAACACTTGTTACAGCAACTAATGGGTCAAATAGACAGAAAATCAGTAAATACATAGTTGATCTGATCAGTACCATCAATCAATTTGATTTGATTGATGTTTATGGAATACTTCATTCAATATTGATAAGATGCACACCCCTTTTGAGGTCTCATAAAACATTCATTAATATAGACAACATTCTAGATGAGAAAACATCCTACCAAATTTTTAAAAAGTATTATATAAATTATATTCTCAGACAACAAAGGAATTTAACAAAGACTTGTGTAACAGGAATAATTGAGAAATCTTCTGATTTAAAGATTAAATGACATATTTCTAAATAACACCCAGGTTAAAGAGGAAATCTTAAGATAAATAATTTTTTGAGCTAAATGACAATGAAAATAAAACATCAGATTTTGTAGACTGAATCAAAAGCAATACCTAGAGAAAAACGCATAGCATTAAATGCTTATATTAGAAAGGAAGAGAGATCTAAAATTAATAATCCAAAATTCTAGCTGAGGGAAGTAGAGAATGTGGATCATCGTAACCCTGAAGAGATGCAGAAGAATGTGATTTGTAAGAATTAAAACAGAGAGCAAGTAAATTGAAACAGGATGAAAATAGAGCAAATCAACAAAACTAGAGCTGATTCTTTGAAAATATCAACAAAATTGAGAATACACAAATTACCAATGTATGAAATGAAGAGGTATTTTCTCTACTGATTATATTGGCATTCCAAGGATAATAAAGGAATACTTGAAAAACTGTATGCCGACAAATTTGGTAACTTGGATGAGAAGGATCGACTTTTTTGACAGACACAAACTTCCATACTCCTATAAGGAGAAACTGGTAATATGAGCAGGTCTATTTGAAACCCTATTATGAAATTGAATGAATAATTAGTAAATTTTAAAAAAAGCACTAGGCCAGATATTTTTACTGGTAAATTTTACTAAATATTGAAGAAAGATATTATACTAATTTTCCATAAGCTTTCCAGAAAAAGAGACACATAAGAAATACTTACTCTTTCAACAAGGCAACCATTTCTCCACTATCAAAATGTGATAAATGCATTAAAATGAAAGAAAACAACAGACTAATATATCTTATGAACAAAGATGTAAAAATACTTATCAAAACTGCAAATCAAGCCGAATGAAGTATACAAGGAATTACATACCATGGCCACATGGGAGATATTCCAGAGATGCAAGGCTAGTTCAGCATTCAAATATAAACCAATGTAATCTACCACATCAACAGGCTAGAGAAGAGAAAAAATATTGCATGATCATACCAGTAGATAAAAAAGGCATTTGACAAAATGCAATATTGATTTGTGATAGAAACTCAGCAAACTAGAAATACAGATAAATTTAATCAACATGATAAATAATACTTACAAAAATCTTTTAGCAAAGATTATCTTAATATTTAGAAGCTAGATGTCTCCCCTTAAGAAAGGGAATACAGCAAAGACTTCCATTTTCAATGCTCCTATTCAGCTTTGTACTGGTGATAAGTAAAGGAAATAAAAGGTATGTGTATTGAAGAGAAATCAATTTTTACATGATAATCTATGTACAACATTCAAAGTAATTACAAAACACACACAGACACACACTCACACATAAATCAATCCCTGGGACTGGCAAGCAAGTATAGCAAGGTCACAGGATTATAATGTCAATTAGTTTACTCTAGACTAAAAATTAATCCTTGGAGTTTACAATTTAAACAATAAAATTTGCACCACCACATTATTACCAAAAGAAGTACTTGGTTATACATCTCACAAAATAAATATAGAATTTATATGTGAAAAAACTACAAAATTCTGAGGAAGAAAATCATTGAAGGTATGAATAAATGGAGAGAGGTTTTGTATCAATGAATTGTAAGTCTCAATATTGTTCAGACATTAATTGTTGCCAACCTGATCTATGTATTCAATGAAATTCGAGTCAAAATATCGGCAAGTAACTTTGTGGATATCAGTAAACTCATTCTCATGTTTATATGGTACAGGCAAAAGACCTAGAATAGCCACTACAATATCAAAGAAGAACATTGGAGGAGCAACCCTACCCTATTTCAACATTTCCTATAATGTTACAATGATCCAGAGAGCATATAAATGGTGAACACATGGACACATGGATCAATGGGACAGAGCAGAGATCCTAGAAATGAACTGCCACAAGTAATGTCAAGGACTGAAGGCAATCCAATGCAGAAAGAATAAATTTTTCAATAAGTACTGCTGGAAAATTAGCTGTTCATAAGCAAAAAAAAAAAGAAAAAAGAAAGCTTACACCTTTTACAAATATCAAATATAAATGATTCCTAGATATAAATGTAAAGTGCAAAAATACAAAACTTCTAGAAAACATAGGTAAAATGCAAGAGAACTAGGTTTGTTGATTTGTTTGAGATGTAACAGCAAAAATACAATCAAAGGAAAACATTGACAGATTGTACCAAATCACAATAAAAAACCTGTGCCCTTCTTAGTGCACTCTTAAGAAAATGAAAAAATAAATAACTGATGGAGAGAGAAAATCCCAATATACATATATGATAAAGGTATTTGGCCAGGTGTGGTGGATCATGCTTGTAATCCCAGCACGTTGGGAAGCCAAAGCAAGAGGATCACTTGAAACCAGGAGTTTGAGACCAGCCTGGGCAACAAAGTGAGACCCAATCTCTGCAAAGAATTTTAAAAAATAATAGATATGGTGGCATATGCCTATGGGGCTAATTCCTCAGGAGTCTGAGGTAGGAGGATCACTTGAGCCCAGGAGTTGGAGGCTACAGTGAGCTATGATTGTGCCTGAACTCCATCCTAGGTGAGAGTAA
>NW_012114488.1:11611593-11633781 GCF_000951035.1 Colobus angolensis palliatus
AATAAATAAAAATAAAAATAAAAAGAAAAAAAAGTGTTAAAAAAAATCTAAAACTAAGAAGAAACCAAAAGATATGAAAAGAAATCTCATCAAAGAAGACAGGCAGATAGAAAATAATCATATGAAAAGATGCGCAACATTATTTGTCATTAAGGAATTGCAATTATGAAAGAGCTTGTGCAGGGAAACTCTCATTTATAAAACCATTAGGTCTAGTGAGACTTATTCACGACCATGAGAACAGTTTGGGGCATGACCTGCCCCGTGATTTAATTACCTCCCTCCGTGCCCCCCATGACACATGGGAATTATGGGAGCTACAGTTCAAGTTGAGATTTGGGTGGGGACATAGCCAAACCATGTCGCCTAGAAATATAGAGTTTGGGACCTGCAATTTTTATTTATTATAGTATGCCAATTTAGAAAACACTTTCCTATTTCAATCTTAAAATTTTAAAAGGAATTCATAATATGTATCCCAATCTTTAGCTCAGATCAGTTTTCTAGTTATTCTATTTTGATTATTAATGTCATTTTTTTGTCACAGAAATATGGGCAATATTTTAGTTTTCCTCTTTGCTGATAATTTGCTTGCCATTATTCACAGTCTTTTTTCAATTTCTTTTTTTTTTTCTTTTGAGACGGAGTCTTGCTCTGTCGCCCGGGCTGGAGTGCAGTGGCCTGATCTCAGCTCACTGCAAGCTCTGCCTCCAGGGTTTACGCCATTCTCCTGGCTCAGCCTCCCTCTTTTTTCAATTTCTAACTTAATCCCTGCCTCAGGGTTGCCAAATAGCCTATGAAATGCTGTCATTCACATCTCTTAGTCTCCTCATGAAACAAATATCAAGATTTCTGTTTTCAAGAACTAAAACTTTAAAAAATTATTTGGTGTTTCTCCATTTGAAGAAAATCTACTTAAGATGTTTAATGCTTTCGCATATTTTGATGATAGAATATTATTATCTGGCCAGCATAAACAAATGGAAGTAAATATATTAAGACTTGTCAAAAAGTTTCCAAACTAAAAAATAGTTGGAAGTCTGGAAGCTACTAAACTATTTTAGGGATCCTTCTATTTGCCTCCAATAGAATGGGTGACTGAGTAAAATATAACAGAATTATTTTTGAGTCTATATTGAAATAAAAGTTGTATAATTTTAGGATTATAGATAAAACTTAAAGTCAGAGAAATGAGTGATACCTCAGGAGAATTTATATCAAATATAAATCTTAACCACAAGTGTTGTGTCTTTAATGCCATATTGGGAGAGATGTCTGTGCAACAGGCTCCATGTGAACAATAGTTAAAGTGAAATATGAGATTAAAGTTAAAATGGATAGAAAAAAATCTAGTAAGTACAGCACACAAAATAAAATGCTATAAATGAGTTATCTATATTATAAATATTAATAAAAGTAAATGGAGTAAAATAATCAACTAGAATAAATAAACTATATTATTATGAAACTTTTAAAAAATTATTAATTAACATCAGTCCTTCTCAACCTCTTTCAAATTCATTTTATGATGTCACCATTATTCTGATACCAAAGCCAAAGATACTAGAAGAAAAAATTATAGACCCAATGTCCATGATGAACATTGATAAAAAATTCTCAACAAATGTTAGATAACCAAATTCATTAGCACATTAAAATAATATACACCATAACGAACTTGAATTTGTTACTGGAAAGCAAGGATGGTGACTCAGCCCATTTTGTGCTATTATAGCAGAATACCAGAGACTGGGTAATTTATAAAGAAAAGAACATATTTCTCACAGTTCTGGAGCCTGGGAAGTCCAATATCAAGGTGCTGGCATCTGGTGAGAGATTTCTTGCTGCATCATCTTATGGGAAGAGATGAGAGGATGAGAGAGATAAAAGGGAACCAAATTCATCCTTTTATAAGAAATTTACTCATGCAATAATGCCATTAATCCCTTTATGAGGGCAGAGCCTTAATGGCCTACTCACCTTTTAAAGGTCTCATCTTTTAATATTATTCCAAAGGCAGTTACATTTCAACATGTGTTTGGGAGGGGACATAGAGTCAAACCATAGCAGATGGTTAAACATGTAAAAACCAATTAGTGTAAGGTACCACATCGAGAGAACGAAGGTCAGAAACCACATAATCATCTCAGAACAAGAATTTGATGCAGAGTAAGAATTTGATAAGATTTGACTCCCTTCATAATGAAAACTCTCAACAAACTAGGAATTAAACAAAATACCTCAACATAATAGAGGCCATATATGAAAATCACATGGATACCATCACACTTAACAGGGAAAAATGGAAAGCCATTCCTCTAAGATCAGGGACAAGAAGGGGATTCCCACTCTCACTACTTCTATTCCAATAACACTGGAAGTCCTAGTCAGAGCAATTAGGCAAGACAAACAAATAAAAAGTATACAAATTGAAATTGCAGAAATAAAAGTATCTCTGATAGCAGATGACATAATCCTATGAATAGGAAACTCCAAAGAGTTCACAATTAGTTATTATAATTAATAAACCAATTCAGCAAAGTTGTAAGATCTGAAATCAACATGCAAAAATCAGTCACATTTCTATAAACTAACAATGGATAATCCAAAAAGGAAATTAGGAAAGCAATAACATTTACAGTGGCACCAAAAAGGAAAAAGTACTCAACAGTAAACTTAACCAAAGAGGTAAAAGATGGACACTGAAAACTACAAAGCATTGCTGAAAGAAATTAAAGACACAAATAAGTAGAAAGACATTCTGTGTTCACAGATTGAAAAACTTAATATTGTTAAAATGTTCATTCTACCCAAAGTGATCTACAGATTCAACACAATCCAAGTCATGAGTGAACTCCCATTCACAATTGCTACAAAAAGAATAAAATACCTAGGAATACAACTTACAAGGGATGTGAAGGACCTCTTCAAGGAGAAATACAAACCACTGCTCATGGAAATAAAAGAAGACCAAACAAATGGAAAAACATTCCATGCTCATGGATAGGAAGAATTAATATTGTGCAAATGACCATACTGCCCAAAGTAATTTATAGATTCAATGCTACACCCATCAAGCTACCATTGACTTTCTTCACAGAATTAGAAAAAACTACTTTAAATTTCATATGGAACCAAAAAAGAACCCATATAGCCAAGACAATCCTAAGCAAAAAGAACAAAGCTGGAGGCACCACACTATCTGACTTCAAACTATACTATAAGGCTACAGTAACCAAAACAGAATGGTTCTGGTACCAAAACAGATATATAGACCAGTGGAACAGAACAGAGGCCTCAGAAATAATGCCACACATCTACAAACATCTGATCTTTGACAAACCTGATAAAAGCAATGGGGAAAGGATTCCCTATTTAATAAATGATGTTGGGAAAACTGGCTAACAATAGGTAGAAAACTGAAAATGGACCCCTTCCTTACACCTTATACAAAAACTAACTCAAGATAGATTAAAGACTTAAATGTAAGACCTAAAACCATAAAAACCCTAGAAGAAAACCTAGGCAATGCCATTTAGGACATAGGCATGGGCAAAGACTTCATGACTAAAACACCAAAAGCAATGGCAACAAAGCCAGAATTGACAAGTGGGATCTAATTAAACTAAAGAGTTTATGCGCAGCAAAAGAAACTACCATCAGAGTAAATGGCAACCTACAGAACGGGTGAAAACTTTTGCAATCTGTCCATCTGACAAAGGGCTAATATCCAGAATCTACAAAGAACTTAAACAAATTTTCAAGAAAAAAACAACCCCATCAAAAAGTGGCCAAAGGATATGAACAGACACTACTCAAAAGAAGACATTTATGTGACCAACAAACATGAAAAAAAGCTCATCATCACTGGTCATTCGAAAAATGCAAATCAAAACCACAATGAGATACCATGTCATGCCAGTTAGAACAGTGATTGTTAAAAAGTCAGGAAACAACAGATGCTGGAGAGGATGTGGAGAAATAGGAACACTTTTACACTGTTGGTAAGAGTGTAAATTAATTAAACCATTGTGGAAGACAGTGTGGTGATTCCTCAAGGATCTAGAGCCAGAAATACCATTTGACACAACAGTCCCATTACTGGGTAGATACCCAAAGAATTATAAATCATTCTGCTATAAAAACATATGCATATGTATGTTTAATGCAGCACTGTTCACAAGAGCAAATACTTGGAACCAACCCAAATGTCCATCAATGACAGACTGGATAAAGAAAATGTGGCACATATACACCATGGAAAACTATGCAGCCATAAAAAAGGATAAGTTTATATTCTTTGCAAGGACATGGATGAAGCTGGAAACCATCATTCTCAGCAAACTAACACAGGAACAGAAAACCAAACACTGTATGTTCTCACTCATAAGTGGGAGTTGAAAAATGACACAGGGAGGGGAATATCACACACTGGGGCCTATCAGGGAGTGGGGGGCTAGGAGAAGGATAGCATTAGGAGAAATACCTAGCATAGATGACGGGTTGATGGGTGCAGCAAACCACCATGGCACGTGTATACCTATGTAACAATGCTGCATGTTCTGCACGTATACTCCAGAACTTAAAGTATAATAAAAAAAATTAAAAAATAAATAAATAAATGACAATTTAAAAAGTTCTGTGGCATTTTTTTGAAAAAAAAAATCATAGAAAAATAAAATTCATATGGAAACTCAAAGGACCCAAATATCAAAATCCTACTATTTTGGAAGGAGAAAAAATGTTTTTACAATTTTATGCTTTAACTTTATATTCTGCACATGGAGTACTATATAAACATTTCCTTGGGATATAAATATTTGACTTGGGCAATATTATTTTGTCTGAATTTATTTGAAGATATAGATATACAACTTAGCTATTCTGCATATAAATATCTAAAAATATACCAAAAATTGAGAAAGCAAATGAAGCTGTAGACTTCACCGTTTTCGATTTCAAAACACACTACAAATTTACAATAATCAAAACAGTAAGGTACCTGCATAAAGACAGACCTATAGAACAATTAAACAGAATGGAGAGCACAGAAATAAATCCTCACATATATTGGTCAAATGATAGTTAGCAAGGGTGTGAAGAATACACAGTGGGAAAAAGATAGTCTCTTCAACAAATGGTGTTGGCAAAACTGGATATCTACATGCAAAAAAAAATGAAGTTGGAATTTTACCTTATGCTATATGGAACAATTAACTCAAAATGGATTAAAGACCTAAATGCAAGACATGAAACTATAAAATTCCTGGAATAAAACATCTGGGAAGCTTCATGACATTGGATACAGCCACAAATGTTTTGATGTGATCCTAACAGCACAGGCTATAAAAGCAAATATAGACAAATGAGGCAATATCAAATTTAAAATCTCTGCAAAGCAAAAGAAACAGCGGTGTGGCAGAAAATGAAAGACAATATTTGTAACTATTTTTAGATAAGGGTTTAATATTCAGAACACATAAGAACTCCTATAACTCAAGAACAAATAAATGAATAAATTATAAAATGGGCAATGGGCTTAAGTAGACCTTTCTCCAAAGAAGGTGTACAAATGGCTAACAAGCAAGTGAAAAGATGTTCAACATCATGAATCATCAGGGAACTGCAAATACAAACCTCAAGGAGATAGTACTGCACACCTCTTAGGATGGTCACTATAGAAACAAAGCAAAACAACAACAACAACAAAACAAACCTAGAAAATAACAAGTGTTGGAAAAGGTGTGGAGAAATTGGATCCCTTGTGCTACGTCGGTAAGAATGCAAAGTCATGCAGCCACTATGGAAAACAATATGGAGGTTCCTCAAAACTTTAAAAATAAATTTACCATATGATCCACCAATCTTACTTTTGGATATATATTCAAAAGAATTGAAAACATGATCTTGAAGAGACATTATCTCATCCATGTTCATTGCAGCATTACTGACAATGCTAAGAGGTCAAAGTAACTTAGATGTCCAGGATATGCATGCAGTGGAATATTATTCAGCCTTTAGAATAGAAGAAAATCCTGCCATGTGATGCAACATGGATGAACCTTGAGGACATTGTGCTCACTGAAATAAGCCAGTCAGAAAAACCAATGCTTCGTGAGTCCATTTAGATCAAGTGCCTGGCTGGACAAATTCTGAGAAGCAGAAAGTAGAATGGTGATTGCCAGAAGCTGGGAGAAGGAGGAAAAGGAAAGTTGCTGTCAAAGGATATAGAGTTTCAGTTTTGCAAGATGAAAAGTTCCAGAGACGTGTTGTTTAACAAGATGCATATCATTAATGCCAGTATACTCTACATATTCTATACTTAAAAGATGATTATGATGGTAAATGTTGTTGCTTTTTAACCACAGAAATAAGAAAATTGCAAAAGGAATTTATACTTGTTTGCCGTTACAGCAAATTGTACTGCTCGGTTGTGAAATTTCATGTTTGCAATATAACTTATAACAGAGTTTATTTTTAACAAAATTTTGGAAAATTGAACTTTATTTTCTTTATTTGTTTGACAAAATATCGCATTTTAAAAATTTTAAAAAGCTAAGTTGTGCTATCTGAAAGAATCTCACTTAAAGGAAATTTTTTAAGTTGAATATTAAGGGATGAAAAAGGATATAGCAGGAAAATAGTAAGAAAAGGAAAGTTGTGGTGACAATATTACTATTATAAAAATATTATTGGCCAGGCACGGTGGCTCACGCCTGTAATCCCAGCCCTTTGGGAGACCAAGGCAGGTGGATCACGAGGTCAGGAGATGGAGACTATCCTGGCTAACACGGTGAAACCCCGTCTCTACTAAAAAATACAGAAAAACTAGCCGGGCGAGGTGGCGGGCGCCTGTAGTCCCAGCTACTCGGGAGGCTGAGGCAGGAGAATGGCGTAAACCCGGGAGGCGGAGCTTGCAGTGAGCTGAGATCCGGCCACTGCACTCCAGCCTGGGCTACAGAGCAAGACTCCATCTCAAAAAAAAAAAAAAAAAAAAAAAAATTATTGATGGCAAATCACACTAAATTGGAGTAAAGAGAAACACCTCATAGTGGTGAAAAGGAAATACCAACCAAGAAAAAAGATCATCATGAAACTATGCAGTAATCAAAAGAGTCTTTAATACATAAAACAGAATTTTATGAAAAAATGACATTTCCACCAACCTAATAATATTTATTAATCTTCTCTCAAAATCTATGGTATGATATTTTTCAAGGTGGCTTTAGAGGAATAGTTTGTTTCTTGTGGCTGCACCTGCTCAGGTTTGGGGGAGTGGAGGGCAGTAATTAGGGTGTGACTGTTTTCTCTGGAAGGAGACGGTGGTGTCTTTGTGCCCCCAGGGTCCTGAGATTGAGCCTAAGTTGCAGGTTTCCTGTTAATTTTGGAAGATACTTGATGTTTTTCAATATAATCTTTTATTGCCTAAGATAAACACATAAAATAAATACATGGACAGAGAAGTGAATAGACATAAAATATTAGATCAAAAATAGCAAGACACAGAATGTTTAAATTGATGAATGAACAAACTTTATGATGTATCTATAAAATATATTTAGACACTTGTCATTTATGTAAAAATAAAGTATGTAGATGTATTATTTTTAAAAGCAATGGGATATCTAGCAAGAATAAATGAGAAAAGACACCAAATTTCAATCTAAGAAATGCCCACAAGATATAATTGCAGATTATATAAATATTAAAAGATCTTAAAGTGACATTACATACAATTTTCTTAAATTGAAAAGCTTTAAAGAAGTTGACAAACTAATAAATCTGAATGGATTTACTGGTATATTTTTACTATCCTGACTCTATAATAACTGGTGGAATCAGTAAATTCTGGTCGAATTAAAGTCGTCTCTGCACTGTTTCTTCTCAATATTGTGAATTATTAGTAGTGTCTTTGAGCTTTATCTGATTTGTAAGAATTTCTCTAAAGATGATAGTGATAACAAAATAACAAAAACAAAAACAAGTCTGTTCAAATTAGAGTGATAAAGGAAAAGCCTAGCGCTACCTATTGCTTAAGTAGTTGATATTATCATGAAGTCATTTTATGCCGATTCTTTTCAATTACTCTCTCCCCACCCCATGATTTCTTTTTCATATAAATTCAAAAAGAAAGAGAAATTATATATTGCAAAGTACAATGAAAAGGGGGCCAATTCTAATCTTCCACCTACTATCTTTTATTTGCAAGTGACCTGGGAAAATTAAGTCCCTTGTAAGTTTTAGTATGTTTTCTAACAGAAAATAAACAGATGAATTAGGTAACATTTAGGATCACTTTTAGTTTTAATATTTTAAGATTTGAGGTAAAGTAATAATTTATACAATTTTTTCATTGTTCAAACCACATTTGTAAGTTGTGGAAATACATTTCAATTGTATGCACATATTAGTGTAAGCATAAAGTAATACATTACACACTTTAATAAAAGAAGAAATAAATATCTAGTATATATCTTATAGCTCTCACCTTTTTTTCCAGTGCTACCACTCTCTCCAAGACTAATCACAAGATTATGCTTACTTTTTCATTTTCTTTGAGGAAAAATGGCCTCACCAGTTCCATATACCAAACTAGATACTGAAAAAATAAAAAACCTTCAAATTCTATGTCTGACACAGAATCACAGTCTTAAAAGAAACAGTGTTCTATTTTATAGTAATTAATGTTTAGTAAGCATAGAGTGTTGTTTCGTTGTTACAAATACAATAAGTTTTAAGGAAATGGATACTTTCATTATTGATTTAAATCTATTGTTTAAAGAAACAGTTTTTAAATTCTAAAAGCATTGTAAGCTGAAAGGTTACAAAACTGCCTTAAAATGTAAATATTCTCAAGCATACTTTTACTGTATGTATATACGAATACTATTGATTTAAAAGCAATCATTGAGAAATGACATAATTCAATCCGTGTGAAATTGGTTTATCACTAAACTGTTATGTGTGCTTCAAACATTTATTGATATGAACCAGTCTGTCATATTGAGAATTAAGTTCCTCAGTGGGACTGAGGTAGTTACTGATGTTAGAACTCATACTCTGGTGAATGGTGAGATAGCAGAAATAGTAAAATGAGATCATGTGACATTTTAAGGGCAGCTTTCTTTGTCATGGGGACAGTACTCCGTCCTTCCTTTACCCTGAAATATTATTATTCTACTATGGTTAAGAGCCACAGTGTATGTTGTATCTTTCATCATGGCAAGTGGAGCCCATTTCTTCTGGGCTCAGTATTTTTGTGGTTGCTGGAAGAATATAATCAGAAGAACAAATACACAAGCACTCACATAAATATACACACGAATACAGTTTTAGTCCTCACATAGCTTCCATCCAAGATGTGACAAAATTTCTTATATCTCAAAATATGTAAAACTCTGAATTGTTTCAACATATTCTGGGTCCCTTGAAAGGAGGAAACGTTCACTTTTATGGAGCTAAGACTTGACAAAAGGACAACCTGAAAGTTTTGTATGCAAAACATTTTGCTCAGTGTTTAATTTAATGCTAAGCATTTATCTTCCTTGCCCAATGATGCCAAAAATCATGATAATATGTAGATTGAGATGTTGAATTGTTTTTGTAATTAAGTTAAAACATTAGCTTTTGTTGTCTTCTTTTGTCATGTGAAGACCTTCCCTTTTCTCCATTTCAGTAGTGAATGACTGTTCAGGTGAAATACTTTTCCATAGCAATTGATAGTATTACTTGGAATCAATATATGTGATTACAATATTTCAGTACGTTACACACAAAATAAAGATTTAATGTACACATGTACAAACAATGTGAGGACATACTGTTTCTTCGTGGTAAAATATCACATATCCTTTCCTTCATAGGTTGCTGGCTCACGTATTTCACACTATGGTGTTACGGTAGCTAAAATGTGCACTCACAGATGTGCCCAATAGGAGAAGCTGTGATCCACAGGTAGTTCACAAAGTTGGTTATAGAAGCAATAGGAAGTAAACTACTAAGTAACTTGAGAAGCAGCACGATTTGATTTTCAGCTGAACGACTACCTTCCTTTCTAGGATTGTTTTCCTTTCCCTTCCACCTGTGATTCAATTATACTTTTCATCTGTGCTGCGCACAATGTTATATCCTTTTAGATTGTTGCTTTTTATGGGACAAAATGCAGTGTGCAGTGTTGTTTTAACCCACACTGGATTAACCTGCTTGCTTGTTTGTAAACTGCTGCTGTGTGGCATTTACATTCTCCTCATTACATTCTCTTCATTAAGCTCAGGTGCACAGGACTGGAGATGACTGCTACCCTACATGCTTGCATATTGAAAAAGGGTGAGGGGCTGTAATTTAAAAGTGACAATAAACTGAAAATTTCCTAGTTTATGAAATTTTCCCCAGTTCCTTTCTGATGGGATTTTCATGGAAAGTCATACTTGTTTCCCTAGTTCTCTGACAAATACAGTCAAAACAATTTAACAGTTTGCTTTTGAAACATGAAAAAATTAAATGATTTCCTTTTTCCTTTCCAGTATCTTCAACCTTAACACCTCCCTTTTTGGAAAACAATGGGCACAAGTTATTAAAATAATGTTTTAGATTTACGTGTTATTACACGTTATTAAATAGTATCTTAGGAAAACTGATTTTAATTTCTTGCTATTATAAGGTGTTATTTCAATAAATAAATATTCATATATTACAAAAACATGTAGACTTTTACCAGAGGATAAATTTAAAATAGAATTCAAGTGTTGATGAGTATATATAATATACATTTGGGTTGATATTGCCAAATTGTGCTGTTTAGTCCAAGTTAAATGAATATCGTAATAATGAATACTTTGGTATGAGGCAAGTGTCATTGGGAATGCTTCCGTTGTTTTGCCATTAAATATACAGTAAATATAAATATGTTTGAGTGCATGGTGTGTGTGTGTATGTGTGTGTGTGAGAGACAGACAGAGACAAAGAGAAAGATGATGAAACTATTGATCTATTTTAATTTTGTTTGTTTTTTGCTTGTTCATATGAATGTGTAAGAATTTTCTCAAAGGCCTTTACAATATCTATTGTGATGTTGCACTTTCTCTTTTGACCTGACACTAAGAGTATCATATTAATCAATTTTCTAAACATAGAGCATTGTTGAATTTCAGGAATCTAGCTCATTTGATCAGGAATTTAGCTCATTATTGGTCATGATGAATTAATTTTTAAATAATGCCTAATTTCATCATATTCATTCATTCATTTGTTCATTATTTTCCTAGATAATCCTAAATGAGATTGGTTGAAATATTTTGTTGATCTATAATTTTCTGTGGTGAATAGTAACTGTCTTCTTTCCTTAAAAAATGTAAAAACTGTCCCTTTTCTTCCTATGGTATGACATGGTCAAATTAGTACTGAAATAATTTACTGTTGAGAGTTTGAAATTATTTGTATATGAAACCATTTGGATCTTACTCTTCGAAAAGAGACATTAACTGAATGCTTTGTCAATGCCTTCATATTTTTTGTTTGTTTGTTTTGGATTCTTACTACTTCCGGGAGCAATTTTGTTAAAATATTTTTCCATCAATTAATCTGTTTCATTGAGGTTTTAATACATACACCTATTTAAAAAATTACTTTGTAGCTATAACTATATTCTCTTTTACTCTTTTGATATTGCTTCCTGTTTGTATTTCTATATTTTTAAGAGAATTATTTCCAACTAGTGGCTGTTTCATTTTATTGCATTTTTGTGTGTGCTTGTTTTGTATTTTTTGCTTTTTCAGTTTTCTCATTGGTTCTTTTTTTTTTACTGTAATGTTATTGCTCTTAAAAAATAAATATTTGTGCTACATGGTAACACCATGTATTTAAAAATCTTCTTTGTTATTTATTTGTGCAGTTATTAAGGCTATAAATTTTCCTGTGAATATAGTTTTAGCTGTATTCAATGCACTTTGACTTATAAATGTTTTCATTATCAGGTAATAATAATTTATGTATTATGTTTAGTGTAAGTGTTGCTTACTAAGATTTCATAACTTCCAGATATGTTTCTGCTTTTTTTTTTCTGTTTTGATTATAATTTTAGAATTTTATTTTCCATGATCAGTAAGTACAATCTACATTCTGTTTCCCTTTTGGAATTTATTGTTCTTCTCTTGATGATTGTATATATTTACAATTTTAATTAAATGTTTTATACAACTTAACATATATTTATATCGAGATATATCTTATTGACTATTAGTTTAATCTACTCAATTATGTTGTTTTGATCCCTTACACATTTTCTTACTTTTGTGTCTTTCCTTTCTCTGAGGAAGTGGAATAGTAATCACTACAATTTCTGAAATGTATGGGTGAGTTAGATTGTGCTAGATTGCTGCTGTCTGGCACATAAACATTTTTGCATAAAATCTCATTAAATATTATGCTCTTCATTATTATACCTTGCTTCACTGGATCTCACTGATCTCACTCTGCCTGTGGAAAACCCACTCAGCTTTCTTTGTGTGAACATTTACGTAGGGATTTCTTGTCTATTTTTTTTTTTTATTTTGAGGTTGAATCTTTTGTGTTTAACATATACTTTTTTTTTCAATTCAGTCTTTGAGTCAACTTTATTAAGTGGGTTTATTATATCTTTATTGATATAAAATAGATATTTAGACTTTATTCAGATATCCTTACTACTATTATTTAATCATATTGCATATTCCATAAGGCCAACTACTACACATCTTTTGGGGGTTGAATTATTTTTTATTGAATGTGTGAGTCTACTATAGACATAATACAAGTTCAACTACATGCAAGCATAAAATCAATGTTTCCAATGCTAACATGAATGTTTCAAATTCTGCAGCTCTCATACTCCACAAGTAAATCTTGTTTCCTACATTAGGTACTCTGGGGCCCTGTCATGCAAAAATGGTAAGTATTGCCTTATCCACTACATTAATATTAAATTTAATATTGGGGAAGTAAAGATGTCACTTGAAGCACTTGATCAATCTTTCTATATCAAAGTATGTTGTTAGCTCTTTATTAAAAGTAGAAATCACATTCTGCAATCAATTTCCAAGATTATCAGTGTTATATGCCATTAATCATGCTGTATTCTCCAAATAAAACATCGTGAGTAATGGCCAAAACTTAGTTACTGAAAATAGTAACAGAAAAATAAAGTCTCTGTATTCCACAAGTAATTTATGGTGCTTTTGCCAATTGATAGAAATTTCTTGTTATTAAGTGCTAATTAATTTGTTGGCTAGTTTACTCTATAGTCTAGCTGGATGTTCTCTTTTCTCATGCATATTTTATTACTTCAGTTAAGTAATTAAAGTTTCCTAAATAGCTTGTGTTTTGCTGTTTCTGTAGCTTATCTATGAATTTCAATGAATTTGGAGTGAGTCTCTTTCAGGCAATCTATTTCTGAAAGCCACAAGCTGCACTAGGGAATGGCTTATAACTCTCCAAGTGCTGTCTACTTCCGCTGCCCTACGCTGCTGCCCGTGATGCCTGGAGCCCAGGGAAGCCTGGCCTCCTGTTGATGTAGCCTGAATGAAGCTGCCTTTCCTGTTTCCTGAGTGCCTGTGATCCCATGGAGCCACCTGGAATCTGTGGCTTCATAGGGATCGAGCTTTCACAACACTCTGGATATGGAAACAGAATTTGGGAGCTAGTTCTTGGTGTCAAGGGGCTGAAGGACACATCATTGGGTGCTGTGCAGGTGTCAGCAAACAGCATCCTCTCGGGATGATTCTCCCACAATTTTCTTTTGATTATTCTCACGTTCTCTTATTTGATTTTGATCTTTGCATTTCAGAGAATTAAAATGGATTATGTAGGTAAATGTCATTGCTGGGAGAAAGTACATGGAACAAAATGCCTCAGTTTACCAAAAAAGACACATTTGAGACACGATCAAAATGCTAGGCCTGACCGTGAGGAGTAAACCGTTTTTGTTGATTACTGTGTCCTGTCCCTAGGAACAAACATGGAGGAGGCTCATGGGCGAGTAAGTCTTCCTCATTCTATCCATTCTCTGTTTGCTTCACGGTGTTAGTGCTCCTGGACATAGGCTTCTAGTGTCCCTGGGTGTACCTCATGGGCAGCCTTATCCACAGCATGGTGACAGCAGCTAGAAAGGCCAGTGCCTCTACCTGAGGTTTGTCTGGTAATATCATTTCCTTATTACTGTTGAAGGTGTTTTTTTGATGTATAAAACTTGCTTTGTTTGTTTGTTTGTTTTTGAGACGGAGTCTTGCTCTGTCACCCAGACTGGAGTGCAGTGGCATGATCTCGGCTCACTGCAACCTCCATCTCCTGGGTTCAAGAGATTCTCTTGCCTCAGCCTCCTGAGTAGCTGGGACTACAGGTGCGAAACACCATGCCTGGCTAATCTTTGTATTTTTAGTAGAGACAATGCTTCACTATGTTGGCCAGGCTGGTCTCAAACTCTTGACCTCAAGGGATCCACCCACCTTGGCCTCCCAAGTTGCTGGGATTATAGGCATGAGCCACTGCACCTAGCCTGAAACTTGCTTTTTATAGATAAATGAATACTTAGTGTTGTGAGAAGACCTGTTTTCATGTGTAAATAGGTAAGTATGCACATGAGGCACTACTTCCACTTTGTTGCAGGGGTCAGTGCTAGTTTTTGCTTTTCTTCTTAAAGCACTAGGATTTTTAATTGAATGTACCTTAGTTTTGAGTTTGATTTGCAGAAGCGTACAAACTATATATATATATATATAGCAAATAATAGTCTTATGATTCAGCCTTGATGTTATAATGTACTATGTAATTTATAAAAGCCATCTACAGAAGAGAGTGAGGCAGTATTTGTTCGTCCCGTTCATTACTGAGCTGAGTTAGGTCTTGCTGGTTTTCTTTTTCTGAATCTGTTTCATCACTCATAAAGTGAATGAGTGGATGTCTGCTTAGCTTCTAATGTCAGTATCTGTGTCTTTCATTTTGTGAGAGGACCCATTCCATTTTTTTTACATTAGACATCTAAGAAATATTAAGTTAGAAAATACTAAACAATATTAAACATTGCAATGGCATTAAACATATTTTAAAACTTCTTTCAAAATTCAAAAAAGGGGGTACAGTAGGCAACAGGAATCTAATAACTGAGGTTTACTGAATTGTGAAAAATTATTCTCTGTAAAAATTCACAAGTTGAACATATGTATTTATAGAACTGATCTATTAATGTTGTGGACACATTACTATTTAATGTATATGAATATTTGAAGTAAAAGAATGTTCCACATTTGAAATGAAATTTTCTAAAAACATCGCTGTTTTTAACTATGATCAATTGAAAAACTCTTTCCTATGAATAATTATAAACCTTGAATATGTGTTTATCTCATGATTATTTATATTTTCTCTCTCATTAGCCCTTTGTTACATTTTTAGGCAATTTTTTATTCAATTATAACAATGCTAGTGGGCACCTTTCTATGAATTAATATTTAGCTACAAATTTCAAACATCTGGGCAGTGAGTAGCAATTTATTTTGTTGAACACTGATTTTTCATAAATATTCAATAAGAAAAGTAATTAAAGAATAATTTCATTTGCCAGCTACAGAACTCTCCCACAATATTTTTCTTTGGTCTTTACCTAATTTTCTTCTTGTAAAAGTACAACTTCTGACCTTCATTGGCAGCCTGTTTTTCATAATCCTTTAGTAAAACCTGAAAATTTCTTTAAGAGGACACATCTTTGAATCGAGAAAGGACTAATGAATTCCCAGATGAACTGATATCCTGTTGCCTCAGCTTAGTAAAAAATCCCAGACATTAAAATAAACATGAGAAATAATATATTAAAATAATTATTACCTTCCACATACAAAAATGCTACTTAGGGATGCCATCTGCATCCACCAATCTTAGTGGTTATTCAGGACATGTTTATAGAACCTCCCAAATTATCTTTGGAACCTAGAACTAGCTTGTCTGAAGATTCTAAGTGGCAGCAAACTTTTGTCTCGTGTGTGTCTGCTTCTGTGTGTGTGTGTGCACGCGCGCTTTAACATCCCATTGCTATTTAGAGCAAAATGTGCTTGGTGTCTAACTCTAATGCTATTTGGGATCAGAAATAAGAGGTGCTTACAAAATAATGAAATTTATTTATTCTGTGTTTCATAAGCTGTTTCTAAAGTCAATTCCCTTGAAAACATTATACAATAACTTTGAACAATGGCAGCTTCATTATAACAAGTATGTAACCTTTTAAAATGAATAATTTAAATAGTATTGTAAATGATAGAGCATCATGGGTTGACAAGTGAAAACACCATCTATCAGATCAAATGACCAAAGCATCTGGCTGTAGGAACGGCTATAGGGGTGCAAATGTTACCCGCACTTGTTTTCACCTCTCAGACTATCTTCAGTTATATGGACTTTGGTATCTGACTCCATTTAAGCAGACAGCCATGCATTCCTGTCTGGCTGAGAAGGGTTTATCTCTACCTGGCAACCTCAGATAAGTCTTGGAATTTACTCTTACGAAATAAAATAGGATCCCAGGGGATGTAATTGCATTATTTGGCAGATCCTAGGCTGTGTATCTATCAGGGAATCCATTGGGTGAAAAAGTTTAATGTTCCATTAAATGTAACCTTCGTCACATACTTCATCTTTGGGCTGCCGTTGGAGCCCCACCCTAACACCTGGACCAGAGGAGCAAGGCGCTTGTTTCCTCAAAGCAAAGTCACTATTAATGTAAAAAAGGAAAATGGATGTTGGGGTGGCAGGAACAACCTGTTAGCCTACAAACTGATGCTTTTGAAATCAAATGTTGGCTTCTACTGCTGAAAAAAATTCTCATTATTATAAAGAATCAGATGTGAATGTAGATGTGAAGATCTGTAACATAACCCTGTGTGCACATCCATTTTCATTGCTATAAAAGAATATCTGAGCCTGGGTAACTCATAATAAAAAGGGATATATTTGGCTCATGGTTCTGCAGGCTGTACAAGAAGCATGGGGCTGGAATCTGCTTCCACTGAGGGCCTCAGGAAGCTTCCAATCATGGTGGAAGTTGAAGGGTAGCCAGTGTGTCACATGGAGAGAGACAGAAAGAGAGAGAGGGGAGAATCACACTCTTTTTAAACAACCGAATAACAATGAACTCAGAGTGAGAACTCATTCATTACTATGAGAAAGCCACCAAATCATCATGAGGGATCCACCTCTACGACTCAAACACCTTCCACTAGGCCCACCTCCAACATTAGAGGTAACATTTTAATATGAGATTTTGAGAGGACAAAACATCTAAGTCATATTCTTCTGCCCCTGGCCCCTCAAATGTCCTGTTGTTCTCACATTGAAAAATACAATTACCCCTTCCCAATAGTTCTGCAACGTCTTAACTCATTCCAGCATCATTCAGAAGTCCAGAGACTCACGTGAGACTCAAGGTAAGTTCCCTCCACCTATAAGCCTGTAAAATCAAAAATAAGTGATTTACTTCCAACATACATCGGTGGTACAGATATTGTATAAACATTTCCATTCCAAAAGGAAGAAATCAGCCAAAAGAAAGGGGCAACAGGCACTACACAAATATGAAACCCAGCAGGGCAGACATTAAAGCTTAAAGTTCCAAAATAACCTTTGACTCTATGTGCTGCATCCTGGGCATACTGGTTCAAGAGGTGGGCCCCCAGGGCTTCAGGCAGCCCTGCCCCTGTGGCTTTGCAGGGCATAGTCCCTGTGGCTGCTATCACAGGCTGGAGCCGAATGCCTGTGGCATTTCTAGGATCAGGGTGCAAGCTGCCAGTGGCTGCACTAGTCTCAGGTCTGGAAGGTGGCAGTCCCCTTCCCACAGCTCCATAGGCGGTACCATGGTTGGGACTCAGTGTGGGGGCTTCAGTCCCACATTTTCCCTTGGCATTTCCCTAGTAGAGTTTCTCTGTGGGCGTTCTGCCCCTGTGGCAGTCTTCTTCCTGGGCACCCAGGCTTTCCCAAACATCCTCTGAAATCTAGGCAGAGTCTGCCAAGCCTCCCTCACTCTTGCATTCTGTACATCTGCAGGCTTAATACCATGTGCAAGCCACCAAGGCTTATGGTTTTTTTCTCTTCAGAGTGGTGACCAGTGCAATATCTGGGGCCCTTTGAGCCAAGGCTGGAGCCAGAGCAATGGGGATGTGAGGAATATCCCTGTAGGGTGACTCATAAAAGCTGTGCCCTGGACCTATTCTTTGTGTGCCCTGAAACCCTTCTTTCCTCCTAGGTCACTGGGCTTCTAATGGCGAGGGGCTATCCTGAAAATCTATAAAATGCCTTTGAGGCCTTTTTCCAATTACCTTGTGTATTAGCACTTGGCTCCCATGCTAATCTCTCTAGCAAGTGGTTGCTCCACAGCCCACTTTTATTCCTGTCCTGAAAATGCCTTTTCTCTCTCTACTACATGGCCAGGCTGTGAATGTTCCAACTTTTTATGCTGTGTTTCCTTTTTAAAATGTATGTTTCAATTTTAAGTCATTTCTTAGCTCTCATATCTGATCATACGTTGTCAGAAGCAGCCATGCCACATCTTGAGTGCTTTGCTGCTTGAAGATTTTTTTGCTAGATACCCCAAGTCATCATTCTTCAGTTCAATGTTCCACCAGTCTCCTGGGCATGGACACAATACAGCCAAGTTGTTTGCTATACTATAAGAGGGGAGATCTTCACTCCAGTTTTCAATAAATTCCTCATTTCCTTCTGAGACCTTGTCAGCCTGGCTGTGTTCATATATCTATCAGCACATTGGTCACAACCACCTAACCAGTCTCTAAGAAGTTACAAACTTTCTCTCATTTTCCTTTCTTCTTCTGAACCCTCCAAACTCTTCCACCCTCTTACTCAGCCTGTTACCAAGTTCCAAAGCCACTTTTACATTTTTCAGGTAGCTTTATAGCAAGATTCCACTCCCAGTACCAACTTTTTTGCATTAGTCCATTTGCACTGCTATAAAGTAATTCCTAAGAGAGGGTAATTTATGAGGAAAAGAGGTTTATTTGGCTCACAGTTCTGCAGCCTCTACAAAAAGTGTGGTGCCAGCATCTGCTTCTACTGAGGCCTCAGGAAATTTCCACTCATGGCAGAAGGTGAAGAGGAGCCAGCATGTCACATGGAGGGGAGCAAGAGAGAGAATGGGGAGGTGCCACACTATTTTTAAAGAACCAGATATCACATAAGCTGAAAGTGAGAACTCGAGTCATGACTGTGGGGAGGGCACCAAGCCATTCCTGAGGGATGCACTCCCATGACCCGAACACTTCCCACTAGGCCCCACCTCCAACACTGGAGGTCACATTTCAATGCGAGATTTGGAGGAGACAGCACATCCAAACGATATCACCTAGTGTTCAAACTAGCTTCATTCAAAGTATTAAAAATGGATTCAAATTCACAATACTGTATTATTATTCTCCATTCATCACTTCCTGTAGGACAACTGTGGGTAATGAACCAGGCTTCTTTGTTATCACTGTCATAGTTTCAGGAAACTGCCCTCACCTACTTAGGCACAGCTCAGTGCTTAGAGATTTGCCCAATTTGATATGCAAGTTCAGTAGTCTTATTTTTTCTTTAATATCAATTTAATTAAAATCTGTAAGGTGTTCCACATATTTTTATATATTTATCTTAAAGGCTTCACTTGTGGCTTTAGTTTCTTCTGTAACCTACATGTTTTTGCCCTTTTGTATGATAAAATAATCATATAAATGTGATGCAGGATAAGATCCAGGTTAATATGTCATTTGTCACTATATAAGTGACAATTTAGTGTCCACTTCTTTTTTCTGTACTGCACATTTAGATTAATTCCTAAAGCATTTTTCATCTTTAGAAGTCGCTAGACTACTCACTGTTCTCTCTTCCTATTATAAAATAATATATTACCACTTATTTTCTAACTTTCTGTGTTGCTAAAATATTCAACCCATTATCTCATGAAGGTATGCTGAGAAGATATAGAAAAAGGAGAAATAGAGGGAAAAAAGGAAGACTTGGCTTTGAAACCTACTCTACTCTACTCTACACTACTCTACCCTTCTGTTTGCCTTGAAATCTCTTAAAGCTAGAGTTAAATAATTGGCCAAACTTTGTTTTATTTTGTACTCATTCTGTCATTGGAATTGAATATGATGTATTTTGTTTCCAAATTTGCAATATAAATTTTAAAAAGGCACTTAAATCTAAAAAACATCATCTCCTTGGTATAAAATAAATTACTTAATTATTTCTCTAATAGTTTTTGAAAAACTGTAGACTGATGTATAAAAAGTATTAAGCACATTTTAAAAATTTTGTTTTCATTTCATTTGAGTTTTCTTTTTCTTGTTTTTTATGTTATTTACACACATTACTTTAAATGATATTTAAATATTGCTAGGATGAGTAGAAATTGAGATGCAGAAAGTCACTACTGTTATATGCAATTTGTTTCCAATACTTTAACAGTGAAATCTGGAAAACACATTCATTAACTCACTGCTAATGTACAAAATGGAAATATTTTTTATTTATACAAGTGAAAATCTTTAAGGATATTTTCCTCAAGTAAGGAGAGAAGAGATCTTTTTATAATGATTTGTCACTATCATTTCCTTTCTCTAAATACTTTAAAAAATAACCAGTCACCAGTTGAGAGTAAATGCTCACCAAGGATCCATATGCTCTCTTGTCTTTCCCAGGATCTTGTGTGGAGCCCTAGGAGTAGCTCCAGCCAGTGGACTAGGAGAAGTCCAAGGTGGTGAAGAGCAGTGTGATCTCCCCATAACCCTCTTATTTGCCACAAAAATCTTGAAGACCATATGTGCCTTATGATACAATCACAAGAAGGAGGAAGGCTGGTCTACCTGAATTGCACATTGTATGACTGAGAAATAAAATTTTACATTATTAAACTATAATGTTTCCAGATTTGACCACCCTGATGGGTAAAATTAATCCAGATGTATGCACCAAATTCTATTTAAAACATTTCTCTTACTCTCAGTTGTAAAAGCATTATGTAATCCTTGTAAACAAAATTTAGAAAACAAAAAAGTAAAAAACAACTACTTTATGTCATCAGAATTAGTATGACTATTCTTTAGTTTTCTGAAAACACTACACTGTTATGGTCCTAGAGACTCCCAGTGTATGAGATTGTTTCTCAGGTAGCCATACCAACTCTATGATTATTTCAGAAAGTTTTGCTACTGTGAAAGGGGTAAATGTCACACACCATTGCTTTATTTGCACTGGTTAACAGTGATCCAAATTTGTTCTTTAGTTTATGAATCTATGACATTTTAAATTATATAATTTTTAGATATTCTCATTTGTTAATCTTTATAATAGACTAGCATATTTCCTCATAATTTAATTTTTAATTATGAAATATTCAGATATATGAAGTATTATAAAAAAAGTAAATACATGTGAAGAACTGTTAAAATCATCCATGTAATCATGATGCAATCAGCTACGTTTTCCTCTCTGGTCCTCAAAGGTAATCATGATGCTACATTAGGTGATTAACATTCACATATTGTTACATATTAACTACACACATATGTAAATAATATAATTTTTGATATATCTTGGTTGATATAGAGCATTAATTTACTTAATTTTTAGTTGTATATTCTGTTCTCTGATTAATTTTTTTTCAGTATTTATCATATTTCCTAGCAAGTAGTAGGTGTTGGGTAAGCATTTTTTTTAATGGAATTGGATATGTGTCATAACTTTTACCTGAAATTTAGTTTATTTGAAATTCACAAAGGTATCTAAAATATTTATTAAAAATTTCATCAAAACAGCTTCCTTGTATTGTTTCTCTTTCCCATTTGACATTTACTTTTAAATTGCTTAAGTGCTGTATATTTAATTGTAAAATGAGCATTTTTTACTTTTCTATGTAATAGGGAACAATTATTGCTCTAATACTCAATATTTAAATTTATAAATTAGCCACCTCGTAAATCTCAGCCACAACCTGTGCTGTAGTTCAAATCCTTCAGTGTGTCAGGAACACAGTTGAATACCATAATGGAACAACTTACAATTCTTTGGAAACCAGAATATGATGTATAAATCTGAATCTGCTGATAATTCTTTTTTTTTTTTTTTAATTTTTATTATACTTTAAGTTCTAGGGTACATGTGCATAATGTGCAGGTT
>NW_012114488.1:11637895-11638192 GCF_000951035.1 Colobus angolensis palliatus
TTAATATTGTTATGTGTGAACTTGATCCTGCCATTATGATATTAACTGGTTTTTTTGCTGATTAGTTGATGCGGTTTCTTCCTAGCCTCGATGGTCTTTACGTTTTGGCTTGTTTTTGCAATGGCAGGTACCGGTTGTTCCTTTCCATGTTTAGGGTTTCCTTCAGGATCTCTTGTAAGGCAGGCCTGGTGGTGACAAAATATCTAAGCATTTGTTTATCTGTAAAGGATTTTATTTCTCCTTCACTGATGAAACTTAGTTTGGCTGGATATGAAATTCTGGGTTTAAAATTCTTTT
>NW_012114488.1:11639532-11775780 GCF_000951035.1 Colobus angolensis palliatus
GGATTCCCTTCCCCCTTGCGCTTCCCAGGTGAGGCGATGCCTTGCCCTGCTTCAGCTCTCGCTGGTCAGGCTGCAGCAGCTGACCAGCATGGATTGTCCGGCACTCCCTAGTGAGATGACCCCAGTACCTCAGTTGAAAATGCAGAAGTCACTGGTCTTCTGTGTTGCTCACGCTGGGAGTTGGAGACTGGAGCTGTTCCTATTCGGCTATCTTGCTTCGCCCAAAGAGAATTCTTATTTGTTGTACATTCCAAAGGTCTGCAGACATTTCCCAGATACTTATGGAAGAGGCAAAAGTGAATTACAGAAAATTCAATAAAAATTAAAATTAGAAAATTATACAAAATAAGTGACTATCAAGAATAAAAAATCCTTTAAAAATGCAGCTAGAAAGAAGCAATTACATAATAGAAGAGCAAGGAACTCCAGAAATCCACATCTCCATAAAAGTGGCAGAAACACTGGTAAAAATTGTCAAAATCAACTTTTCGGAATTATAAAAATTAACCAAAAGATTGCAAAAATCAGAAAACATTTTATTCAAAACAAACAACTCAATCTTAATAAGAACAATGAGTTTGTGGTATTTCACTTTTTCCATTCTTCTTTCCCAGGCTCCATGGTAGCCTTCAAAACCAGTAGCCTTGCTTTCATGAAGGTGAAATCCAGCAACCCATGGGCTACTGGGAAGGGCATGGGTTTGAAGTTCCCTCAAAGTTCCAGTCCCACAGATTTTTAACAAGTTTTGGTCCATGTGGAAGCTCTCAGAAAACTCCTCCTGGCAAGGCTTATCTTTGTTTGACATGACTCAGAATCTGCTCAGTGTGAATAGCCTATTATCTGAGGTGTTTGCCAGAAATAATCAATGGCAATTGCTTAACATGGTATCCCCCTGAGACAACTGTAGCAGTTCACACAAACAAGAAGTTAACCAAAACATTGAAGGAGTGACCTGGAGAGTGAGATGTCCATGGAGGACTTAAGAAACCTCCAGCATATCCCTGGGGATTTAGAAAGCCACATGCAACTGCAGAATGATGCATATACCCCAGACTTTCTGAGAAGGCCTGTTTTCTTATTTCTGAATGAACTTGAGGGTTTGTAAAAGTAGGAAGCAAAGGCTAAGGCAGAGTTGTAAACTGCGAAAGCATGGAAGTCTTGACCAAACACACACACAGATTGCTTCAACAGAACTGGGAGGCTTATTGGTGAAAGGCATTTTAAAAAAAAGTCTCTGCCTAATCATCGATTGAGCAGTACACTAAGCAAGCAGAAATCTCCATGGCCACACATGTCAAAAAATAGTTTTACAGAATTAGTTTAGCAACGTCACTAAATATAAACAGCCATAATAACAATAAAAATAAAACTACAATGGAAAAACAAAATTTGAGTAGAATGGAACACAATTTCTAGAGTTTTATATTATTTAAAATGTCCAGTTTTCAACAAAGAATATGAAACATAAAGAAACAGAAAAATGTATTCATATATAGAAATACAACAGTTAATAGAACTGTCCCTACCAAAGGTCACATGTTGGAATTGCTACAAAAAGATTTAAATAATCTGTTATAAATATCTTCAATGAACTGAAGGAAACTGTGTATAACAAACTAACGGAAAATAAGGAATAATGTCTCACCAAATAGAGAAGACCAGAAAGGAAACAATAAAGTAATCAAATAGAAATTCTAGAGTTGAAAGGTAGAATGAGGGAAACAAAAAATTTACCAGAAGTATCCAATAGCAGATTTGAGCTAGCAGAAGAAATAATTAGCAAAAGTGAAGACAAGTTAATTGAAATATCTAGTCTTAAAGATAGAAAAAGAAATAATGAACAGAGCTCCAGAGATATGGGTGATGCAATCACTTGTACCAACATACACATAATGACAGTTTGAAAATGAAAAGAGAGATAGGGAAGAATGAATATTCACAGAGTGGCAGAATCCGTCCCAAATTTGATGGAAAACATAAATCTACATATCTAAGTAGATTCATAAACTTCATGTAAGATAAACTGAAAGAGACCAGAGAGATCTACAAAGACACAGTCAAACTGTCAAAAGCCAAATTAAAGTGAATTATGAAAGCAGAAAGATAGAAACAACTCTGCGTGTGTGTGTGTGTGTGTATGTGTGTTTTTAAACACAGTCTTGCTGTGTTGCCCAGGATGGAGTGCAGTGACGATCTCCGCTCACTGCAACCTCTGCCTCCCAGATTCAGCAATTCTCCTGCCTCAGCCTCACAAGCAGCTGGGATCATAGGTGCGAGCCACCAACCCCCACCAATTTTTGCATTTCTAGTAGAGACAGGGTTTCACCATGTTGGCCAGGCTGGTCACAAACTCCTGACCTCAAGTGATCCACCCACTTCGGCCTCCCAAAGTGTTGGGACTACAGGCGTGAGCCACGGTGCCAGGCCAGAAACAACTCTTAACATCCAGAAATGCTCTGTATTAAAATTGAATTTGATTTAATTATAACATAAAAAATAGGGAGTAGAAAAATAGAGAAAGATCAATAAAATGGAGGTTGTTTTTCCTTGAAATGATCAATAAAATTGACATATATTTAGCTAGATTGACAAAACTTAGACAACTCAAATTTCTAAAATCAATTAAATTGGGGGATCATTGCTACCAATCTGGGCAACAACAACAAAAGGACTATAAGAGAATACGATGAACAATTTTATGTCAACAAGTTACATACTGTAGATGAAACGGAAAATTCCTCAAAAGACTCAAATTACCAAAAATAATTTGATAAGAAATGGAAAATCTAAAAATTCTTATAACAAGTAAATATTTAGGATGAATTAGTAATTGAAAAAAATAATTCACCAACATTTCAAAGTAAAGTTGAGTCCAGATAGCTTCACTGGTAAATTTGATAAAATGTCTACAGAAGAATTAACATCGGTTCTTCATAATACCTTCTGAAGGAAGAAAAAAGAACAATCACTTCCCAATTAATTCTATGATGCCATCATTGCTCAGATACAAGACAAAGGCAACATAACGAAATAAAACTATCAGACCAAAATTCCTTTTGAGTATAGCAGCAAAGTCCTCAACACCACACTAGCAAACCAACTCTAACAACATAAAAAAGTATTATACACAGTGACCAAGTGGGGTTCATCCCGGACATGCAAGAGTGTTTCAAATTGGTAATACACCATATTAATCGACTAAAAGACAAAAAACATATTATGGTGTTAATAAATGTGGAAATACATTTAACAAAATCCAACACTGTTTCATAACCAAAAAAAATGGCAACTTTGTAACACAAGAGAACTTCTACAATCTGATAAAGAACATTTCTTAGAAATCAACACTAAATTTAACTGTGAAAGACTGAATGCATTCCACTATTGCAACTTCTAGTCCACACTGTACTGAAGGTTCTAGCCAGGACAATTTGGCAAGTAAAATAAATAAAAGACATCCAGATTCTAAAGGAAGATTTAAAACTATCGCTATTCATTGATGATATGGTTTTCTTTATGGAAAATCATAATAAAAACACAAATAACTTGTTATAACTAATAATGGAATTCATCAAGATGAGAGGAGATGAGATCAACAGGAAAAGTCAATTATATTTCTATATACCAGCAAAAAGCAATCTGAATGTAAATTTTAGTAAACAATTTCAATTACAACAGCATCAAAAAGAATAGAATACTTAGAAATCAATTTAACAAAGAAGTTCATGACATGTACCACTGTAAACTACATAACACTGTTGCACAAAATCAAAGAACATCTACATAGTTGTTCCATGTCGATGCATCAAACTTTATATTCTGAAGTTAAATAACTCAAACTTAATTCAAACTTAAAGCTGTTGGAACTTTACATTATTCTGAGCCTTGAAGGAATGTGGCTATGCTACCTAAAGTAATACGCATTCAGCTGCAACTTCTGCCTTTTTCTGTAAATAATTAAGACTTAAGGGCACCAGAGATAAGATCTCCTCAGATCACCACCCCTCCTGCTGGAGTACTAATCTTCCTTGGAATGTAGAGATCAACCTACAACCAACCAAATCTGTGATCTATGCCCTTGGTCTTGTATGGAAAATGTAATCCTGCTGGGACTTTTCCGTCTCTGCCTATAAAAGTGGAATCTTAACCTCTCCACTTTGGAAACACAGAACTCATTCGTTTAGAATCAGTGTTTTTCTGGGTGGCCATCTTCAAACTTCGCACTCCAGTAAACTCTATACACAGTCATAGTCTCTGAACCCATTGTTTAAGGTTGACAATATATTTAAGGTAGTAACACAGCCCAAAACTGATATACAGATTCAAAATAATTCCTATCAACATCCAAGCTGCCTTTTTGTAGAAATGAAAAAGCTGATCCTAAATTCATATGAAATTACAAGGAATTCCAAATAGCCAGAGCCTTGCAATAAAACAAAAGTTGAAGACTTACACTTTCTGTTGTTGGCATATAGCTGAACACACAAATCAATGGAAGGAAATGAATGGAATTTGAAGTTCAGAAAAAGAGGTCTTACAGTTAGGCCCAAGTGATTTGCAAATAGAATGCCAAGTCAATTCCATGGGAAAAGAGTTGTCTTTTCATCCAACAGTGCAAGAGTAACTAGTATCCACTTGCAAAACGATGAAATTGAATACCTACCTCACAAATTATATACAGACTAACTCAGAATTGACTGAATACCTGAAGCTAACAGCTAAACTAAAACATGGGATTAAACATCTGTTTGCTAGGATTAGGCAACATTTTTTTTTTAATCTGTGACAACAAAAGCAAAAATGATAAAAAATAAATAAATAAGTTGGATTTCATCAAAAATTAGAAATGTTTGTGTTTCAAAGGTTACCATTAAGAAATTGAAGAGAGAAGCTAAATATCGGGAGAAAATATTTATAAATTAGGTATCTAATAAGTCTAATAAGGACTATTCACCCAGAATATATAAGGAACTTATAGATCAACAATAAAAGAAGAAATAACCCATTTATAAATGGGCTATGGACTTAAATACATACTTAACCAGAAAAGATAAACAAATGGCCAATAGATACACGAAAAGATGCTGGACATATGTAGTCATTAAGAAAATGCAAATCAAAAGACCTCATCCCCACTAGTCATTTATAGGCTATAATTTATGAGGCTGACAAGTATTGGTGAGGATGTAGAGAAATTGGAACGCTCGAACATTGCTAATGGAACTGTAAAATGGTTTAGCCACTTTGAAGAACAGTTTGGAAGTCTCTCAAAATGTTAATCATATATGTACTATACATCTCAGCAATCCCATCCCTAGATATTGACACAAGCAAATTGAAAATATATTCGCACACAAAAAAATCTGTATGGGAATGTACTGCAACTTCACACATAATAAGCAAAAAGTGGAAATAACTTAAATCTTCACAACTGATGAATGTATAAATAAAACATGGTAGATCCACAAAACAAAACATTATTCACAAATAAGAATGAATGGAGTATTGGCATGCTATAACATGGGTGAGCCGTGAATATCTTATGCTTAAAAAAATAAGTCAGGGCCAGGCACGATGGCTCACGCTTGTAATCCCAGAACTTTGGGAGGCCAAGGCGGGCAGATCACGAGGTCAGGAGATCGAGACCATCCTGGCTAACACGGTGAAACCCCGTCTCTACTAAAAATACAAAAATGAGCCGGGCGAGGTGGCGGGCGCCTATAGTCCCAGCTACTCGGGAGGCTGAGGCAGGAGAATGGCGTGAACCCAGGAGGCGGAGCTTGCAGTGAGCCGAGATCGGGCCACTGCACTCCAGCCTGGGCGACAGAGCGAGACTCCATCTCAAAAAAAAAAAAAGAAAAAAATCAGAAACATTTAATTTATACAATCAGAATAAACATATTTATAAATATAGTGTGTAGATTAGTGACTACTAATTACTAGCTTGAGGGACTGTTGATGGCTACTGGATATATTTGGAGGGTGATGGAATATTTTAAAATTAGATGGTGCTATTTATTTATTTATGTAAATAAATCATCTCAGTTCTGTCACCCAGGCTGGAGTGCAGTGGTACAATCATAGCTCACTGCAGCCTTGAACTCCTGGCCTCAAGTGATCCTCCCACCTCAGCCTCCCAAGTCACTGGAACTGCAGGCATGCACCACTACACTTGGCTAATTTTTTTAATTTTTATTTTTGTAGAACTGAGAGTTTATACCACCTTTGTTGTCCAAGCTGGTCTCAAAGCTCCTGGCCTCAAGCAATTCTATGAGTCACTGATATTACAGACATGAGCCACTCGTGTGGTCCATACAGTTTCATTAACCACCACCATGCCTCCCTGTTGTACACTTTAAAAAGTGAATTTTATGATGTGTGAATTATATATTATATGTCAACAAAGCCTTGTTAAACTAAATTTGGCCTGAGAAAGCCTCTATATTAATATACTTGAGCTCTCATGTAAGGGAAGGGCAACCTAACTTAGTACGTAATAAAACCAAAAAGCACTTTGGAGTATGCTTCTGTAATAGCTGAGTCCCAGCCAATCACAACAGCAGTGCTTCAAACGATCACAGGGGGCCACCTCTTCAAACCGTGTTCATGGAAGGCAAATGCAGAGCCGCACCCAGTCCAGCTGCTTCTGTACCTCTTCCCTTTCCCGTACACCTTTCCTTTTTCTGTCCATAACTGTTATCCGACCATGCGGCAGCCCAGTAATGTCTCTGAACCTGTTCTGGTCTTGGGGGCAGCCTGACTGACAAATCATTATTTGTACAGTTAAACTCTGTTCATTTTAATTTGTCTACAGATTTTATTTTAATATATTTTATTTTACATGAAGTTAAAACCGTATCATTGACATGCAAAAGTGTTTATATTTTCACTTTACTTATTTGATCAACTTATTAGATGATGTACTGATGTCTGATTTCCGATGTCCATTTAGCATATATTTATTGGTTTATAATCAGTAAAAAAATCTCCTATATAACAGAAGTGTACACATTTATCAACAGCTATATTAAAAAAATGACAGAGCATTATACCTGTGTCACCATGTCACCACTCCTGTATAGTTTCAATCAACCACTGTTTTGAGATTTAAATCCCACAAAAGGATAAACAGGCTGATGAAGACAGGCCTGCCTACCTCACAGGGCTGCACCAACTGTCTCCAGACTCCTATTTTTGGTATGTTTGGATGACATCAATTCCACATCCAAGATTACTAACTTTGTTTTTTGACTCCAGCAAATTTAATATTAGGCTCAAGAAAGAAGCCTTTTGGAGTGAAGGTGCATGCTTCCATCTCATGAGGATTAACCGAGCAGCTCCTGATACATATCTTGGTTATAACTTCTAGGCAGAGAGGTCTGGGCACAAACGCAATGAGACTCAGGAATGCTATTCCACAATATTCTCAGACCAATTTAGAATTAACATTTGCTCAAAAGTCAGACTGCTCACCTCAGCTGCTTGCAAAATAAAGCAAGCATACTAAAATTCTGTACAAAGAAAAGCTACTTTAAGAATCCAAAGGACCTTAGAATGCAATCCAGAACTAGGTTTAGAAGCATGTAACCTGTCACATCCTAGTATTGTTGTTTATTTAATAATGAAGTCCAGATGTTATTTTAGAACAAATATCCAAAAGATCCTTGGCTGGATACTGCAGGATAATTCAGTATGTGCAGGAATACACATGGGTGCTGTGAATGTAGAAAAAAATGGTGATTCTGGAAATGGCACACCTATAAACAATTTTGTATGCTTTCATTGAATGGCTAGTATGTGTGCTTGAAATCTGGAATATAAAATAAGTGATACCTAGTGACTGTTCTCAAGGAGCTCAGAGTCAGGCAGAATATGGGTGTAACTATATAAGCAAAGCATAATGTAAATACTACAACCAAGGGAACGCAAAAAGCTGAGAAAATTATAGGCATCAACATTTAGTACTTGCTGGGTTTTCAGGGAGAGACACTGGAAAAAGAAGTATTACTGAATGTGAGTTTCAGAAATAAGCTGACAGGGAAGGGAAGGGCATTATCATGAGAGGATAGCTAACACAAACAGATGGGAGTAAAATGGATATGTGAAAAAAACAAGTAATAATGTATAGGATGGCTGCCCAAGAGTCACTTTTGCAACTTGAAGGCAGGCTACAAAGAACACTACATTATGCTAAGGATTATTTTATTTATTTTTGAAAGAAATTAACAGCCATCTGTATGTTTTTTAATTATAGAAAATTACAAACACATAAAAAACAAAAATATGCTACATACTTATAACATAGCTTAAAACATTATCAACTCATGGTTAATCTTGTTTTATCAAAACAGAACAACACACACACATACATTTTATTTATATCTGAGATTATTTAGAAGCAAAGAAAAAAATTTATTCATAAATATTTTAGTGTATATCCCTATAAAATAAAAGCTCTGGGAAAACATAAAAATTCCATTATCTGACCTAAAACAATAAAAATATATTTTAATATTAATAACCACCTAATTGATGTTTGTTTTTAATTAATTAATTAATTAGTTAATTAATTTTTTGAGACAGGGTCTCTCTTCGTCACCTAGGCCAGAGTGCAGTGGTGCCATCTCGGCTCACTGCAACCTCTGTCTCCTGGGTTCAAGCAATTCTGGTCCTTGCCTTGTAAACTCTTGTGGAAAAATTGCTAATTGCATTCCTGTGGTATCTTTTCATATGTTCCTGTATCCCCTGTATTTTCTGTAGATTGGTAGTGTGAACTAAAGGTTTACTCTGAAAACAAAGCTTACCAAACACACTTCTTAGATGGTGTTGTCTGGTTCCTTTTATCAGAAAGCACAAATTTCAGTTATCTTTCTTTTGCAATGAGAGCAATTACTGATGTTTATAACCTTGGTCCACAGTTTCATTAGGTGTCATAAAATAGTAATAATCTGATTATTATTCATTGATATATTCTTCATTTATTATTTTGGTCAATTCTATCGAAAAACTTCTCACTACCTTTGCTTGTACTGTGATCAAGTTCATAAAGTAAAGGCAAGCTAAATGCTTGATTTATTATGTATTTATTTGTTTATTTATTTATTTATTACCAGTTTTCTTTCTTTCTGTTCTTTTTTTTTTTTTTTTTTTTTCTTAACAGAGTCTTGCTCTGTCGCCCAGGCTGGAGTGCAATGGTGTGATCTTGGTTCACTGCAACCTCTGCCTCCCAGGTTCAAACAATTCTCTGTCTAAGCCTCCTGAGTAGCTGGGATTACAGGTGGGATTACCACCACACCTGGCTAATTTTTTTGTGTGTATTTTTCGTAGAGACGGGGTCTCACCATCTTGGCCAGGCTCGTCTGGAATTCCTGACCTCACGATCCACCCGCCTCAGCCTCCCAAAGTGCTGGGATTACAAACGTGAGTCATGGTGCCCGGCCCTTTTTACCAGTTTTCAAACAAATGATTAGATTCCGTATTATCCTGGCAAGGTGACCAATAAGGTCAGTTATTTGTATCTTTTATATTTTTAAAAACTAAGGGAGTCAAACATATTTGTGTATTCAATCCACTGTGGTTATGATACTTACTGATGCTCAATTTTTTACTGTTTTTGGCCATTGAAAGCTTCTGTGGGGTTTTTCATAAGCAATTTTTATGGGAATATAAAATACATATAGAATAGGCAATATTAGTTTATAGCTCACTGAATTTTCACAAACTTAGAATGGTCAGATCATGGAACAGGACATAATCAGCACTCTAGAAGCTAACCTATGATAATTGCTAAATATGGAACTGTAGGGAGGGTGGCTGGGAATAAGACTTCTGGCCATTTCTCTGAACTTTTTTTTTTTTTTTTTTGAGCTGGAGTCTTACTCTGTCACTCAGGCTGGAGTGCAGTGGTGTGATCTCAGCTTACTGCAACCTCTGCCTCCTGGGTTCAAGTGATTCTCCTGCTTCAGCTTCCCAAGTAGTGGGGATTTCAGGCACCCACCACCATGCCCAGCTAAATTTTGTATTTTTAGTAGAGACAGCAATTCACCATGTTGGCCAGGTTGGTCTCGAACTCCTGACCTCAAGTGGTCTGCCTGCCTTGGCCTCCCAAAGTGCTGGGATTACAGGTGTGAGCCACCACGCCCAGTCAACAATTTCTATTCATTACAGAGGTGGGTGTCTTAGTCCATTTTATGTTTCTGTAACAGAATACTGCAGACTAGGTAATTTAAAATGGACAGGAAATGTATTGGCTCATATTTCTGGAGGCTAGGAAGTCCAAGAGCCCAGAACTGGCATCTGGTAAGGGTCTTTGAGCTGCGTCATCCCAAGGCAGAAGTGGTAGAAGGTGGAAGGGGAAGACAATGTGCAAGGAAGAGACCAGAGAGGCCCAAACTCACTTTCACAACAAGCCCACTCTCACAATAACGCTCATCGCCCTCATCACCTAGTCTTCTCTTATTAGACTCCACTTCCTCTCACTGTTGTACTGGGGATTAAGTTTCCAACACACCATCTTTAGGGGACACATTCAAACCATAGCAGGAGGGAAACAAATAGTCGCTTGTGAACAACTTGGTTAAAACTCACACAGCAGCATTGCAAGTCCAGGGTCTTCCTTCCATCAGAACAATCTGATATTGGAATGTGTCTACAGATTCCTAAAGGAATTCTAGGACTTGGAAGAACGTTTGCAGATGATGAGCAATTATTTAAGGAGGAAGTTCTTTCCTAAATTGTAGGTTACCAGAAGAGCTCTCCCTTCTACAACCTCACCTTGACAAAACTTTAGCCCTGATATTTGAGTTGTAGCTTTGATTACAATCCAATTGCGGTTTGCCAGCCTTATGTGTTTCAGGGAATGAGTTGAGCCTACATGAACACAGTCTGCTTAAGGAGTTTGCAAACAGGAACATAAGTTGTGATGAAAAGTGGAAAATTAATATTTATTAAATACTATTATGTCAGGGATAGCCTTTGGTTCTTTATCTAAGCATCACAACCAAGCTTTACCAGAATTGCTTAGGCAAGTGTAAATAGAAAAGCTGAGGTTTTGAAAACCAACATGAAGTGACTAATTCAAGGGCAAAAAATTGGCAAGTGATTGACCCTGGAACTAAAATCCTTTCTACCATACCACACATTTCTGTTAGAACACACCAGTTCCTCTTCACCTCAGGCTAAATGGGGAAAGGCTGTATTAATAGACTCTTAAAACGGGCTGGAAGCTTACCAGCAACTGTTCTGATATCTTACTGAAAAAAATCAGTAGCTGACCACAAGAGTCAATTCTATTAAACTCATAATCACATACCCTCTCAAGTTATCAATTCTTGTCTCTATCTATACATAATAACTGAAGATTTGGGAAAAGTCTAAGACAGATTCTGCACAAGGCTTTGTCTATGCAAGGCCTTGTACTCTGCTATCAATATCCTACAAGTTGATCATGCCAAGGAGCTGTGGGCTCATACCTTTATAACTGATGTCACCCAGAAAGGTGATGCTCTCTTGTGGCATGAAACGTTAACCTACTGGAAAGATGATTCTCCCAGGGTTATTTGGCAAAAGACAGAGTCACTGGAAGCATGTTCTCTTGGATAATGTGGTTTTGAATTTTTATTTTACCACCTGGAATGTCATTAAGGCTACACAGGAAAATGAAAATAAGTAACGATTCCTATTTATTTTTGTTGTGAAGCTCATATTACTCCCCATCCTCTGCAATATCCAAGGATAAGGCCGCCAGAACATGTACATTAGTGGTTGAAATAACCGACAGAGAAGGGAGACATGCATGTTATGTAAGCCAAAGGTGACTGTGGTGCCATATTATCTGTGACATTGGTTTGTTACTGCATTTTGCATCCCACAGTGGTTTTGCCAATAATGTTTTTCACGGCAGTAAAGCACTGTTTTGTTGAAGATTTCATCATAGATGGATACTTTGATTGTTATCAATAACATATCGCTTTTAATAATTAAGACTAAGAGATTTGTCAGAAACAAAAGTTTGAACCGAATGTTCTGTTTCATCAGGCTGATTCATATGTTCTTATTTAGCAAAATCAAAATGCCATGGGGAAGCCCTTTGAAGCAGGTGATGGAAACAGAGCTTTCCTCTCAGTGTTAACATTTGAGAAGAATCTCACCCAGAACACACAGCAGCCTAAACGCAGCACAGGCAGGCAGCCCACTGTCTACAAAGAACAGCTGCTGCTGCGTCTCACGTTCTCCAGGGACGGCAGCTAATACCTCGGGTAGTCCTTCTCTTCTATTGTAATTTGGTAACTGAAAATCAATTCATCCACCAGGAAATGGAATTGATGGAACACTATCTTTTAGATGCAAATGATCTTCTTGTTTTCATCCTTTAAAGAGAACCTCTGTCATCATTGTACATCCTTGCAGAGTATGTTCAAAGCGAGACATAGTACCAGATAATCTAGGAAATTTGTCCTTGGATTATCATATGTTTAACAGAAAGTGCAGCAGTACAAAATAGCTCCACTTGCTTTGATTGCATGACACAGAGCTTGACAACTTTATTTTTCACATATTCCTGTAAGAAACCTAGAATTTGGGCAGTTGAAAAGAAAAATAAATAAACTCGCCACCCTTTATCTCTTCCCCGGTGCCATGTAAATGTTCAAACAAACTGAAAAGTGAAAATAAATTATCTTCTTCCTTCACTATCAAAACTTAATTCCAGGAAAGATTTGTAGATTGATAGAGAGGTACAAGTGACTGATAATTATATATTACACCTTCTGGATTTGCTTTCCTTTGGATAGGTGACATAACTATATATATATATGAGATGTATACATATATACATATATATGTATATATATATGAGAACATATATACATATATATGTATATATCTCCTAAATATACATATATATATATGTATCTCCTAAATAGTTTTGGGTAAAGCCTGTCCAGTTAAGGATGTATGTTAACAAGTGACTGCCTGTTTCACCCACTTAAACACAAACGGTCCATTCACATTCCTAACATCTTGGTATTGGTCTGTACAGATAACCTCTCCAAATGCTCTCAACTTTATGCATTGAATTTATCGTTCCTTTTTCACCTTGGGTTAACTCTAGGAAAATACAGATCACCCTCTATTGATTTATGTGCGCTCAATCATATGTTGTCTTTCGTATGTCTTCAGGGTCTGATGGAGACTTGTAGATAACACAATCTAGAGACTGTCAGATTTTCAACTAATGCTATTTACGTTATCTCTGGTATATAAAAATACTTAGGAGATGCCGGGCGCGGTGGCTCAAGCCTGTGATCCCAGCACTTTGGGAGGCCGAGGCGGGCGGATCACGAGGTCGGGAGATCGAGGCTATCCTGACTAACACGGTGAAACCCCGTCTCTACTAAAAATACAAAAACATTAGCCGGGCGAGGTGGCGGGCGCCTGTAGTCCCAGCTACTCGGGAGGCTGAGGCAGGAGAATGGCGTGAACCCGGGAGGCGGAGCTTGCAGTGAGCTGAGATCAGGCCACTGCACTCCAGCCTGGGCAACAGAGCGAGACTCTGTCTCAAAACAAAAACAAAAACGAAATACTTGGCAGCAATTTTCATTCTACAAAATGTTAGTTCCCAGTGTGTCACAGATTTTGGTCACTTGGTAAAATAATCATATTGAATAATTATGTCAAATCAAAACACAGATATTTGGTTCTGGTCTTATTGTTTCAGTTGTTTCTGTCATTCCGAAATTAGTGATTGACATTGACTTACTAGTATCCATTTAACAAGCCTCAGATTTAAACCATCTAAATTTACGCAACTGTAAGACAGGCTCTGTAGAAGAGAGTTGTTTCCTTTGCCATATAATGGGGATGGCATATTTTAATATTGGAGACATAGAGAAAGGCATACACCTTCACCTTACTTCTTACTCTGTTTTACTCAAATGACTTTAGAAAGTCTTGCATCATTTTGAAACAATAATTGGCCCTTTGCACCTGTGATGCCTCTTTTTAAAATGCATTTTCCTCCTTCTTTGCATGACCAGATTTTTTCTTTGTCCTTCTGGTCTCAGCTAAAATATCATTCTCTCCCCTAATATAGTCACTTTTCTTTTTATTTTTCTGTTTTAAAATTTCTTTGTGTCAGTATATTTCTATCTGAATTTATCTTGTTGTATTTGTTTTGTTGTGGTCTTGTCTGTTTCGCCCCGTTAGAATGTGAACTCTATGAGAACAGGTTCCTGTCTGTTCGATGCTGTTCGCACAGGCGTAGATAAGTGTGGACACATAGTTGGTGCCCAATAAATATAGATGGAGGGATATGGGGCTTCTGTTAGCTTTATCTTCATAGATTTTTAAAAATTAATAGACTTTTTTTAGAGGATTTTTAGGTTTACAGACAAATCTGGCAGCAAGTACAAACAGTTTCCATATACTGTTTCTTCCCTGTCCTCCCAGTCGCTGTTGTGAACATTTGCATTGATGTGGCACATGTTTGCAATTGGTGAACCAGTACTCTTCAGTTATTTTTAACTAAAGTCCATAGTTCACTTTAGAGTTGCCTCTTGGGTTGTAGGTTCTACAGGTTCTGCAAAATGCATAGTGTCAGCCTCCACCATGATAGTCTCTTACAGGTTGGTTTCACTGCCTTTCAGAGTCCCTGCACTTGGTCTAGTCATCTCTCCTTCTCCCCATCCCTAGCACTCACTGATGTTTTCACTATCTCCATCGTCTTACGTTTTCCAGAATGTCATATAGTTGGAATCATACAGTAGGAGCCTTTTCACAGGGCTTCTGTCACTTCGCAAAGTGCATGTAAATGTCTTTTCTCTGACTTGATAACACCAAACAATTTCTTTTTATCACTGAATAATATTCCATTTATGGATAAACCACAGGTTGCTGAGCTCTTCACCTATGGAAGGGCATTGCAACTGTTTTTGATTAATAATTATTTAATGGTTATTTTGTTCATAATTTTGAAAAGTATGAACAAAGCTGCTATAAACAGTTTGTGCAGGTTTTTGAGTGGACATAAATTTTCATTTATGTAAATACTTTAGAACTCCTGACCTCAGGTGATCCACCTGTCTCAGCCTCCCAAAGTGCTGGTATTACAGGCATGAGCCACTGTGCCCGGCTTCCCATTGCTTTTTAAATTTGCAATTCTCTAATGACATATAACATTTTGCATGCTTTCATACTCTTATAAACCATCTGTGTATCTTCTATGGTAAAGTATCTGTTCAAATTATTGGTCTGCCTTTTAATTGTTTGTTTTTTGTCATTGTTTTTACTGTTTGGTTTTCAGAGTTATTTATATATTTTGGATACAATGCCTCTATTATTTATGTGTTTTCCTAATATTCTCTCACAGTCTGTGGCTTATCATTTTACTCCCTTAACAGTGACTTTTAAAGAACAGAAGTTTTGTTATTTTAATGAAGTTGAAGTTAGTGCTGTTTCTTTCACAGATTGTGCTTTTGGTGTTGTATTTAAAAACTCACTGCCAAACAAAATGTCATTTAGGCTTTTTTCCTATTTTATCTTCTAGGAGTTTTTAGTTTTACATTTTGTCTAGATTTATTTACTTTGCATGTGGATGTTCACTTGTTTTAGTACCATTTGTTGAAGGACTAGTGTTTCTCCATTGAATTCTCATTGCTCCTTTGTCAAAGATCAGTTGATTATGTGGATATTTATGTGGAAATATTTCCAGGCTCTCTGTTCTGTTCTCTATTTATCTCTGTCCTTTTCCTCATTAAAATTACCCTGTCTTGATTATTGAGGCTTTATGCTAAGACTTAAAGTCAGGTAGTATCTGTTCTCTCACTTTATTTTTCTCTTTTAATATTTGTTGGTTATTCTGTGTCTGTTGTCTCTCCATGTAAACTGCAGAGTCTATTTGTAAATATTCACAAAGTGATGAATTTTTTTATTGGGATTCCAAAGAATGTATCTTAGGTTGGGCAGAATTAATAACTTAAAAATATTGAGTTTTCCCAATCATAAACATGGAATATTTTTCCATTATTTGGGGAATCTTTGATTTTTAAATTTTCCCCACATAGCTCTTGTTCACAATTTGTTAAATTTGTGCAAAAATTTAACCAATGTTTTTAGTGTTTCATTTTTAATGTTGATGGTTAAGAATTTATCAACTGTATTAATCTATCCAAATAATCAACTTTTAGTTTTGCTGATTTTCTCCATTATTTTCATCTTTATTGATTTCTGCTCCAATTTTGGTTATTCCTTTCTTATCTATACATTGAATTTAATTTGCTCTTCTTTCTCTAGTTTCCTTAGATGGAGGCTGCTGTGGTTCGAACGTGTCCTCCCAAAAAGCATGTGTTGAAAACAATCCGCATTGCAATGGTGTTGGGGGGGTGGCCCTAATTGGGGTGTGTAGGGTTAACTTGGGTTATGATGGGTCTGAGACTGAAATCTCAATCTCTCATCCTCTCCTATTGCCTTTGCTCAATCTCTGGCCTTCTGCCACAGAGCAACATAGCAAAAAGGGCCTTGTCAGAAGCTGGCACCTTGAAATTAGACTTCCCAGCCTTCAGAGCTATTAGAAATAAATTCCTTTTCTCTATAAGTTACCCAGTCTCTGATACCTTGTTACAGAAGCACAAAATAAATGGAGACAGAAATCTGGTACTGAGAGTAGTGTTATTGCCATAACAAATACCTGACAATGAGGAAGCACCTTTGGAACTGGGTCATGAGTCAAGCCCGAAACGGTTTTGAAGTGAATGCTAGAAAAAAACCTGTTTTTCCATGATCTGAGCATTAAGGGTAATTGAAGGCTCAGAAGAAGGGAACAGTTGTAGGGAAAGTTGGAAACTTCTTAGATATTACTTAGGTTGCTATGATCAGAATCTGCATTGAATTATGGATGGTAAAGGCAATTCTGATAATGTCTCAGGCAGAAATGAGGAGCAAGGTATTGGAAACTGGACTAGAGGTCATTCTTGTTATATAGTGGCAAACAACTTAGCTGAATTATGTCCACGCTTTAGGGCTCCATGGAAGGCAGAATTTGAAAGCAATGAACTAGGATATCTGGTGGCAGAAATATCTAAGCAGCAAAGCATTTAAGGTGTTGTGTGGCTTCTTTTAATGGAATAAAGCAAAACCCAAGAGATAAAAGATAATGTAAAGATGAAATTTATAATTAAAAGAGAAGCAGAATAGAAAGATTATGAAAACTCTCAGCCTGGCCATGTAAAAGTGTAAAATGGTGTGTTTAGGAGAGAATACTGAGGGTGTAGCCAAGAGACCGTTTGCTAGAGATCTGTGTGGGAAAAAGGAAACCAGATTCTATTCATCAAGACACTGGAAGAATGACCCTGAATGCATTTCAGAGATTTTCCAGGCAAACTAGAACCTTAAGGCAAGGTTTCCAGACAAGTGCCACTGGACTCCAACATTTGCTTTCCTGCACCACCCTCAAACGTCTGCTTCCTGTATTCCGATGTGGTGCTCCTTGGGTCTGTCAGCTGTGGATCAAACCAGCCCAAGTGTGCCTTAGGCCAGTACTCAAGAAGGTACAAACTGAAGCTTGGCAGCCTCCAGGTAATGCTAATTCTGCAGGTTCACAGAATGCAGAGTCTGTGGCAGCATGACTTCTTGCACTTAGATTTCAAAGGATGTTGGAGACAGCCCCGGGGCCCAGCAACGTGTCAGGGGGCAGGTCAACTCCAGAGAGTCCCAATAAGGGTAATGCTTAGTGAAGCTATGGGAATAGGACCACTTGCAAATTGCAGAGCTGCAGAACCACTAGCATGTAACTTCAACCTGAGAGAGCTGCAGCATGAGAGTCTAACCCAGGAGAGCTGATGTATGGGCTGAACCCAGCAAAACCATATGGAAGGGCTGCCTGAGGCCTTTGGGATCCATTATTGTCCCACTGTGCCTAGAAGGCAGAACATGGAGTCAAGGAAGATAATTTTGGAGGTTTCAGATTTAATGTTGTTTTCCCTATTGGATTTCCAGCTTACTTGGGCCTGTTACTCCTTTCTTTTTCCTGTTTCCTCCTTTTGGAATAGTGATATTTATCCTATGCCTGCACCACCATTGTACTGTGGAAGCACATAACTGGATTTATTATCACAGGTTCACAGCTGGAGAATTTGCCTCAAAATGAATTGTACTGTGAGTCTCACCAATATCTTAGATGAGACTTTGGACTTTTGAGGTGGTGCTGGAACAAGTTAACACTTTGGGGCTTTTGAAATGGAATGAATGTATTCTGCAAGTGAGAATATAATTTACGGGGCCCAGGAGTGGGATGCTATGATTTAAATGAGTCCCCCAAAACGCACATGTTGCAAACTTAATCCTCAATGCAATACTGGCGGGAGGTGGGGCCTAATGAGAGATGTTTATGCCATGAGGCTCCACCCTCACAAATGGACTAATGCTGATTATAACAGGGCTTGCTGATTATAACAGGGCTTGCTGATTATAACAGGGCTTTCAGTTCTATCTTCTGCTCTCTGATTCTCCCTCTCCCTCTTGCCTTCTGTCATGGGATGATGCTGTAAGAAAGCCCTCACCAGATGCTGGCACCTTGATATTAAACTTTTCCACCCTCAAAACTGATTAATTAGTTTCTTTTTTAAAAATAAATTATGTAGTCTATGGTATTCTGTTAAAGCAGTACAAAATAGACTACAATAGAAGCTTAGACAACTTAGTTTATTTTTGTCCTCTTCTCTTCTAATGTATGCAGCCAGTGCTATAAGTTTCCCTCTAAGCGCTGCTTTGGCTGTATCCCCACAACTTTGATAAGTTGTATTTTCATTTTCACTTAGTTTAAAACACGTTTAAATTATCTTTGAGACATCTTTAACCTATGGATTTTTTCAGAAGTGTACTGTTTAATAACCAAATAATTTGGATTGTCCAGCTATCTTTCTGTTATTGATTCCTGCTTTAATTCCATTGTGCTCTGAGAGCCTACTTTGTATGATGTCTATTCTTTTAAATATGTTAACATGTGTCTCCTGGCCCAGAATGTGATCTCTACTGGTGAATGCTCCCATCAGAGGAATGTGCTTTCTATAACTGTTACGTGAAGTGATTAGTCAGTTAGACCCTGATGACTGACTGTGCTTTCAGTTCAGTTACATCCTTACAACTTTTCTGTTTGTTGGATATGTTCATTACTGATAGAAGGGTGTTAAAGCTTCCAACTATAATAGTAGTATCTATTTCTTCTATCATTTCTATCTGTTTTTGCCTCATGCATTTCTATACTGTTTTAGGGCACATACACATTAGGGTTTTTATGTCTTCTTGGAAAATTGACCCCTTTACCATTATGTGATGCCTCTCTTTATCTCTGATAACTTCCCTTGCTCTGATTTTTTCCGTCTGAAGTCAATACAGTTGCTCTCACTTCCTTTTGATTTGTATTAGCGTGGTACATGTCTCTCCATCCTTTTACTTTCAGTCAATCTGTGTCTTTTTAAAGTGAGTTTCTTGTTGACAATATGTACTTGGGTCTTATTATTTGTATCCACTCTGAAAGTTTCTGTGTTGTAACTGGTGTACTTAAACTATGCACATTAAAAAATTGTTGACATATTTGGATTAATATCCTCCATATTTGCAACAGTCTATTCATTGTCTTTTTTCTCTTTTTTTAAATTGTACTTCCAGTGATTTCATGCCTTCTCTAGTTTTAGTTGAGCACTTCCTATGATTCTATTTTCTCTATTCTGTTGGCATACCAATTTGTTAAAAACTTTTTTAAAAAAAAAGCGGTTGTTCTAGAGTTTTCTTTCTTTCTTATTTATTTGTTTGTTTATTTATTTATTTATTTATTTTGAGACAGAGTCTCATTCTCTTTCCCATGCTGGAGTCCAGCGGTGTGATCTCGGCTCACTGCAACCTCTGCCTCCCAGGTTCAAGCGATTCTCCTGCCTCAGCCTCTCGAGTAGTGAGGACTACAGGTGTGTGTGTGCCACCACACTCAGCTAATTTTTTTGTAATTTTAGTAGAGACAGGGTTTCACCATGTTTGTCAGGCTGGTCTCGAACTCCTGACCTCAAATGATCCACCAGCCTTGACCTCCCGAAATGCTGGGATTACAGGTGTGAGCCACCATGCCTGGCCCTCTAGAGTTTTCAATATACATTTATAATTAATCCAAGTCCACTTTTAATAACACTATGGTGCTTCATGTTTAGTGCAAGTACCCTATAACAGAGTATTTTCAATTTCTCCCTCCCGCCTCTTATAACATTGCTGTCATTAATTTCACTTACCCATAAGCTGTAATCATCGAATACATTGTTGTGATAACGATTTTGAACAAACTATTCTCTGTCCAATCAGTAAGAATAAGAAAAATGAAATGTCTCATTTTACCTTCATTTATTTATTCCTTCTAAAATGTTCTTCCTTTCTTTATATAGATCTGAGCTTCTGACCTATATCATTTCCTTCTCTCTATGAAGCTATTTTAACATTTCTTGCAGGGTAGTTCTACTGGTGATATACTGCCTCATTTTTTTTCTTTTTCAGAGAGTCTTTCTTTCTCTTTCACTTCTATGTTGTAATTTCACTGGATACAGAATTCTAGGCTGATGTTTTAATTTTTTTTCTTTCAGCTCACTTCAAATATTTCACTCAACTCTTTTTCTTGAATGGTTTCTGTAGAGAAGTCCTATGTAATTCTGATTTTTGTTCCTCCATAAGTATGGTGGGTTTTTTTTTTTTCTGTACTTTTTCAAGATTTTATCTTTATAAAAAGTTTCTGCAGTTTGAATATAACATGACTAGGTATAGATTTTTGGTATTCATCCTATTTGGTGTTCTGTGAGCTCCCTGGATCTGTTGCTTGGTGTCTATCATCAACTTTCCAAAATGCTTCACCACTATTTCTTCAAATATTTATTATTTTCCTTTCATTCTTCTGCTTCTTGTATACCTGTTAAGTGTATTTTATGCCTTCTATAAATTGCCCACAGTTTTGGGGTATTCTGTTCCATATTTTTGATTCTTTTATTTTTGCATTTCAGTTTGGGAAGTTTCTATTGACACATCTTCAAGGTCACTGATTCTTTTCTTGGCCACGTCCAGTCTACTGACGTGGCCATCAAAGGCATTCTCCACGTGTTTTACAGTATTTTTGATTTCTAACATTTCCTTTTGATTCTTTTTGTTTATATTATCCATATGTTTGTGCATGTTGTTAACTTTTCCATTAGAGTTGATAGCATATTAATCATAGTTATTCTGAATTTCTGGTCTGATCATTCCAAAATCTCTGCCATATCTGAGCCAGCTCTGATTCTTGGCTTGCATTTTTTGACTTTCTTTTTGCCTTTGGATGCCTTGTGACTTTTTTTGTTGCAAGGCAGGAATGATGCACTGGGTAAAAGGAATTAGAGGAGATAGGCTTTGAGTGTGAGATTTAGGTTTATGTGGCTAGGAGTCAGGCTATGTTTACTGTTTGCTGTAACTGTGGTATCAGAAGTTAAACATTTCCTCTATAGTCTCTGTTTTTGCCTCTCTGGTTTTCATTGAGTGTCCTTAGAGACTATGAAATAGGGTCTAAGTCAAACACTTCTTTAACTACAATTCTTTATTACTATGCTATTGATGTAGAGGAGCCCTATTGATTTGGAGGTGAGCTGTTGGGAGAAGGGAAGCATCTATACTCCTAAGATGAAGTTCTAGTCTTTTAAAAATGTGACATATTTAAGGTGTACAACACGACGTTTTGGCCTACATATACACAGTGATATGATGCCTACAAGTAAGCATATTATCATACCCCTCACCTTTCATAATTACCTTGTTTCAGTCTTTTAATGAGCCTGATTGGGTGTTTCCTTTCCCTCAGACTGGTTAGGTTTCAGAAAAAACCACAGTGGGTTAGGCGATAGTACACTAATTGTCCTTGAGGGCAAGTCTCCAAGGAGAACAGAGAGCTCTGGGCTTATTTCAAAATAATTACTTTTCTTCTGCTCCAGCAAGAACTACCAGGGACTTTTTCTCAGATGTCCTCCCAGAAAACCTGGGAGGCTTCTGGAAGTAAAACTCAGGAAAGTATGCCTAGCTCACCCCCAACCCACCCCCAAAACTGGGATTTTTAACTTTCAAACTACTTCACATGGAGCCGTCAGCAATTTACTAATTACCATTTAAGGCATCCCTACCTTAAACTTTGAAGTGGTTTCAGCTGTGGGCTTCTGCGCAGTTTAGCTGTGATTTTCTGTGTCCACCTGTTTGCCTCTCCAGTTTTTCAGGAAGCAGTTTGCCCTGTGACCTCCATTCTCTCATGGATCTAAGAAGAGTTGTTGATTTTCAGTGTGTTCAGCTTTGTTTTTGTTGTAAGGATGGGAGTGACGACTTCCAAATCCTATAACATATCCGACTGGAAACCACTTTGCATGGATTTCTTACGGGAATTACTTAAGCACACCGTGTAATTGCTTTCTCTGCACTTCATTACTGTGGATGCAGCAGTAGGATCAAGGTGAGTAAAGACGTGTCATCTCTGTATGGAGCTAAGGCCATACCGCACGTTCTCCTTTGACATGTGTAATTCGTGCTGACAATCATAAAGATCTGGAAACATTGTTTAATTTTAAATATTTCTAAATTTATGGATAAAACTTAGATCATATTTATACATGTGTTTATAAATGAGCTATATTCATACATATTCATATTCCTTCATATTGTATATCGATTTTCATACATGTTTTATGTTTCTGCATTTTGTTCATATATATTTAATTCATATATATTTCAGTATTTATCACCTTCTATAAGGGGAAGAGGAATTATGACAGCTATAAGTTAGTAAACCTATTAAATATACCTGTTGAAGGAAACAAGTCTAAAGCTATGTTCCATTCCATCCCAACATCTCTGTGAGTCAATGGCAGTTTCATAGAGTTGGCCTGTCTTGATGGGTAAGAGCACATACTTTGGATTCAGACACACATGAGAGCAAGTTTCACATCTAACACTTGTTAGCCACAGTTCATTGTTTATTCAATAGCCATATTAATAGCACCTAACATGCCTGGTTCATTATTAGGTGAGTAAATGTATATGGGTGGCCAGCAGCCTAAGGCACTCATGTTATTATCATTGATAACATCGTCAGTGACATTACAGCCATTGCCCTTTGTATTATTTTTACTGCTCCTTATATGTTCTGTCACTTTCTGCTCAGTTTTAAAGAAATTAAAAGCACAATTGAGCACATAATCTGGGTGTGCTATCCAGAAGCTACTGGCATCAACTCTCCTGTTGCCTGCTAACTTTAAGATGAATATCTCCATCCCCGAACTTTCTTCTAAACTCTGGAGTAACAGTCTCATCTCTCAATTCTTCTTCTCCATCTGGGAAAGCAGAGAGATCAAACTCATAGCCCATCTTTCCCCAGACATCATTTTTTGCTAAATCAAATTAGCAAAGATTGAAACATATAATGAAAGTTGATAAAGGTATACTGTGTTAGTACTTTTATATACTGCTCAAGAGAGTTCATGTTTATTCATGAAACCATTTGGTTATATGTATCAAAATCATTTTGGTATTCTTAATATTTATACCAATATTTCTACTGCTGGGAATCTAGCCTAGAATGTGGACAAATATTAACGTAAGATTGCATTAATTATGCCTCTATTTATAACTGGGAAAATTAGGAAGAATCTGAAGGTCTGGTTATTGAGTAATGGTTATATATATATATAGACACACATATATACACATACACGATGGGAGATGCCAGCTATTCAGTATCAAGTGAAAAATTAGAAACCACAATCCATCTACAATAATCTATGAAAGTAAACATGTATGTATGCATGCACACACAACATACCCACAGGAGAAAATTGAAGAATCCTAAATTAGTCACTATGTTATGGCTGGAAATTGAGATATTGTAAATTGTCATTTTCCCCTTGATACACATCTCCAATTCTACATTTTATAATTCTGATAAAAAAATAAATACTAAAATACTATAGAAAAAAAGAGTAGGCTCCCAGTTTGGAAATGTTGGGTTTTATAAAGTCTATCTTCTTTATTATTAATTGTGTTCAAACTTGAACTGCTGTAGATTCATGCGGTGTACTCTGATTTGTCTGTGGTAGATTTTTAGGGTTGTTACTTGAATACTTAACGTATTAAATGTTATTTAATGTGGTAACTGATTAAATAATACAGGCAGAATAGTACACATCACGGCTCACTTTATTCTAGAGACGGAAGTGAAAAATGGTCTGAGAAAATGAATGGCATCAGAAGATGGTGCAGGCTGGGCTCCTAGAACGGCCATGCCCGGTCCTCCAGCCGCTTGCTCTTTGGGGCTCTGAGGCTGTATCTCTAGAGTGCGTGGAGACACCATTTCCGCTCATTCTGCGGAGGCGCCTGCAGCATTTCCTACAGCTGCTTTTATAAAGGCCGGAGGGAACAGAGCCGGATGCTTTGGCAGTAAGCAGGATGGGGGGAGAGATCGCTGCTGCACGAGCCCCGTGTCGGGGGGCTCATGGACAGACAGAAAAGCAAACTAGAGAAGCCAGACCTGCCTTTCATTTGTATTGTTCTCACTGCGAGGCCACATTCCCCCAGCAAGTTAGATACATTGTTATTTTTCTTTTACCCACAAGGGAAGGAGGCTCAGAGAACTTGTGCAGCCTTGTTAGCTTTATGTGGCTAGGAGTTGGCAAGGCTGGGATGTGGACCCCGGATGTTGTAGCTGACAGCTCATGTTCTTGTCGTTGTTCCCTGCTGTGCTGTTGGGATAACTTAGGGCTATTGTCCCCTACTCATACCACTCTCAGGGGAGTGACCCTATGCAGGCACTCGGGAGATGGGGGCGAGGCGATTCCAGGAGGTTCAGATGGTCTGTGTGATGGTTAATACTGAATGTCAACTTGACTGGGTGAAGGATACAAAGTATTGATCCTGTGGGTGTCTGTCAGGGTGCTGCCAAAGGAGACTAACATTTGAGTCAGTGGGCTGGGAAAGGCAGACACACCCTTAATCTTCGTGGGCACCATCTAATCAGCTGCCAGCTCGGCTAGAATATAAGCAGGCAGAAAAATGTTAAAAGAGACTGGCCTACACGTCCCGCCTACATCTTTCTCCCCTGCTGGATGCTCCCTGCCCTCGAACGTGGGACTCCAGGTTCTTCAGTTTTGGGACTCAGACTGGCTCTCCTTGCTCCTCAGCCTGCAGACGGCCTATTGTGGGACTTTGTGATGGTGTGAGTTAGTACTTAATAAACTCCCCTTTATATACATATATATGTAATACATACATACACACATATATGCAATACATACTCATATACATACAATACATATATACACATATGTATATCTAAATGTATATGTATATATGTATGTATATGTATATATATGTATATATGTACATATACATACATGCACATATACATATATAAATACACATATTTATATATGTATAAATACACACACATATATGTATAAATACATATTTATATATGTGTATACACATTTATGTGTGTGCATATATACATACACATACATATATACATATATGTATAAATATGTATATATGCATATATGCACACATACATATATACATATATGTATATATGCATATATGTGTGTGTATATATATTCCATTAGTTCTGTCCCTCTAGAGAACCCTGACTAATAGAGTCTGGAAGGGAGAGAATTAGTAAGGCCTGTGGATCAGTCCTCTTTCTCCAGTACCACAAGACCTCAGCTTCTGGCAGTTGTGATACTCTGGTAACTGGTCACCTCCGTTCTCTGTAACACATTGTATGCATTGCTGTTGGAATACAGCACTGAGTGTGTGTGGACCTTGCACCAACAACACTGGTGGCTGAGGGAGTGAGATCCTAATCCTGCCTGGCATTCAAATCTCTCCAAACATTCAAATCTCTCCAAATGTGGCCTCGAGCAACAGTTACAATTCTTAGTCACACATATTCTCCTGCGTGTACCCTCAAAAATGGTCCAGTGACACGGACATCACCTTCTTCTTCCCAGACTTAGCTGTTCCGTCACCTCCAGGGCCTTACTCAAGGTCTTCCCTCTTCCTGGAACACATCTTCACATCTCTCAAGAATTAGCGAAGTTGTCTCCACCCAGCTGGGAGAAATTGCTTCCACCGCTTATACTCTCAAGATATTTAAATGATGTAACTTCCAGGGCTCAATCACTTTCTCTATTATGGGATGGTGGGGGCAGAGGGCAACACGACAAAGCCCAGTGGCTTCGGAGTCCACAGTGAACATGCAGGCTCCATCACTCTCCTTGTGTGACCTTAAACACAACATTTGAACTTCTCTTAGACACAGATCCCTCGCTCCCCAAATGGAGACATTAATATCAATCTGACCGAGTTGTTCTTGCGATTAAAAGTGAAATTTTCTTATACCTGGTTATGGCAGATGCTCAACAAATTTAAGTTAAAACAATAGCTACAACATTGAGCAACTGCACTGTTCTTAAATGCTTTTTGGATCCACACTCACCTTAGCTTTATAACTGACGTTTGAGAGGAACTCTGCTGCCATTTCCTGTACCACAGAGATGAGGGAACTGGGGCCAGAGAGACTAAAGCAGCAGAAAGGACAGCTTAGCACACACACTCTCTCATGGTCTGAGTGGAGAACCAGACTAGTGCCAGGCCGTACCTTCCCACAACCCTGTCAGCCCGGAGCCATCTTGACCCAGAAGGACCTCAGAAGGAGAAAATAGGGGTTAGACTTTTTTAGCCCTAGTATACACATTAAGCAGAAAACGTGAGGACTTAAAGGAAGAAAACTGAGCCTGGCATGTTCTGGAATATGAAGACAGCATTTTGGTGCTCTTCTGCAGCTAAAACAGTGCATATCAGGGTTTAGACAGGTGTGGAAACAGTTGCAGCCCGTCCTTGACTGTTTGCAAGAAAACAAATGCCATACAACACGGTAAAACTACACCTTTCTCACAGTGTCCATTCCAGAAATGTGCAGCTGTGTTCACTGCTTAATTATTCTGTCAGGAGAGGGGAGCATTGTGACTAAATCCTGGCCCTTTTTACTAAATGTTTCTCTCTAACTCCTCAGCTGGGAAGAGAGCTCAATGCATCCACCATGTCCATCATACATTCGACACAGCACTGCCTGGCCAGTCTGCCCTGGCCAACTGGGTCTCCTCCATGATTTTGTGTCCTCGCTAATGATGAGGGCTGTACAGTCCTAGTCTTGCCGGCTCAGCCCCAGGGGATATTTAGCAATCCATCTTATCCCTTTCTCATGCAGAGGACATCTCACCGATGTAACTTATTTTTATGACATTAATTTTAGAATGTATTTTTTCTGTTCTAATATAAATATGCATTGGCCAATAATTCAGGAAAAATAAACAATGAACCAGGATAAATGCACAAAATAAAAAAGTGAGCCCACTAAATATATTATTGGAAATATCTATACAAAAACTAGAAATGAGGATGATTTGACCTCTAGGTATTTATGAGCTCTTAAAACATTATTTTCCAGGGGAGGCCTATGTCTGCCTTCTGTTTTACACAGGGAATAGTGGTATTGCATCTGTGAAATCTTTAGTGTGGGTTCTCTCAGCTTGCCCTGTTGGATGGTATCACAACATTAAAATATCTGTGCCTTCCATGAAAAGACCTCAAATGTATTCCTTTCTCCCCTTCACACAGCCGTGAAAGCAGCTCAGGAAGCAGTGGGACGTGCAGGCTCATCCCTCTGTAATTATTCCACTGGCTTCCAGAGCGTCCTGAGGTTTGCAGGCTCTTTACAGAGAGGCTGCTTCCATTTCTCATGCAGTGTGATCCAGCAGCACACCCCAGCAAGGGCTGTGAAGGCAGCTCAGGGCTCGCAGCATCTCCAGCGCTCCACCACAGTCCCGCCTGCCCGCGTCGGTAAAACTGCTTAAGGCAGCGCTAATTAATTTCTCCTGCTTATCCTGCACTCTCCTTGCAGGCTATCGGGTCTCAGAATCGACTTCCTGAACTTGTATTCGTTCACCATCCAAATTAGCTTAATGCACGACAGAAATCTCATCTCGACCTAGAGGTAGCAGTGAGTCTCTAGGGAGAAATCAAATACTGAGTCAATTTTTTAAAAAAGTAAAATAAAATTAGACCTACCGCATCAAATTTATTTCCAGCACCCTTGAGACGGGAAGGAGAGGAGGGGAGGCAGTGACTCTTGGCTCCTGAGAGAAGCTGTGTGCGCACACTTGGAAAAGCAGCTCCCGAACGCATTCCTGGATTTTAACTAAATCACGTTAGTGTCAAAATGCAACGTGTGCATGTATTGACAGCATAGGGACAAAGAAAACAAATCGTAAAGCAACAATTTTAGATAATTACCTCAAATTTATCGCCAGTTCTGTCTCCTAGTTTCCCCTCCGTCTCATGCCTATATTGTTTAAATTTATCAGTTGGTTAGTTCAAATAAAGCACCTAGGTATCTTCAACATACCACCTGTGTTCAGGATATATTTCCCCGAGTTCCTGCCAGACTTTGGCACGTCTGCTGCTGGAAATGAATCAGAATGCAGGGAGAGGGCTAATTGACAGGTCTGTGGATGCCGAAGGTAAGCTGCGACCTGAAATGAGAATTCTCCTCTTAATGAGAGACCGCAGAAGCTAGTGTGTGGCCACGCACGCTCGTGCCTCGCCGCGGCCAGCAGATGGCAGCAGAGCCTTGGAAGCCGGCGGGCACCAGGCTCTGTTGAAAATGCCCTCGTTCATTTCCATTCATCTTCACTTGCCAGAGTCGTTGTAAGTGCTTTCTGTAGAACTGACCCTGAAATTGCATCATTTAATCTATAATCATATATTGTCAACATTTCTCCCTTTTACCGCTTATCGATGACATTAATTCAGAGGAAACAGGGACCAGTGATAGCTTTAGGCAACTCTGCAAAAAGGAGATATTCCTAACAGGCAGACACACTGCCAGGGACAGCCAGCTTGACCGAAATAAGGAAATGCATTTGAAGAGAAACGGGGGAGCACATAAAAAAAATCATGCACACTTTGTATTTCTTTCTTCCTTTGATTTCCTTTAACACACTTTACTTTGTGCTCAAAACCGATTTTTGATTTAAGGTGCATTTGCTTAAACAACCAGTTGAATATTTCCCCATATTTAATGAGATTATTTGTTATGTAATGTATTAGAATACTCTTTCTCCAGGATATATAATCAGAAATTGATGTCTGGGACGGAATTTCACATGGTAAAAACTAGGCCCTGTAATACCCCAATTACTTCCAGCAGTATCTTAGTGGTCTGATGATTGCAAAGTAGAGGTGTTTCTGGGAATTGAAAAGATTCTGTAGAAGTGATGGCTGTCTGCATACATAGATTTAATTCTTTAGAGCTACACTGATGAAACAAAGAAGAAAATACATTCTTTTTCTTCTCAAACCTCTCTAAATTCCTCGGAGAGTAAAAGAATGCTTTGCTTATTAGAAAGATTGTCATGAGCTCCCAAGACTCTAGATGGTACTATGGATTCGCCCTGTAGTTTCTATACTAACATTTGTTAAGATTCTTCTTTTTATCCACTTTTTAGAGTGTATGGGATACTTGCATCAGAAAATATACAGAAAAGAGCAGATATAAAGAATAAAAGGCGATGCAAGTCAAATCATGAGAAATTGACAGTGTCTGAAGATGATGAGACAGACGTGTGTTTAATTTTAGACCCCGTAGTTAGATTGACTTTCAACTGAGTATAACAGTAAAAAATGTTCTACAAGTATTTAGTGGCATCACGCTGCCACATTAACGTATTACGCTGAACTGAAAGGAGGTTTTCCTCAAACTCATCAGCAAATAGAAGGAAGCATCATTTGTCAGGAAGCAAGAGCCAGACTCTTCTCTCTGTATTTTGTGTGTGAGCGTGTAGTGTAGGCATGTGAGAGTGTGTGTGTGGTGTTGTGAGAGCGTGTGGTGTTATACGTGTGTGTGTAGGCACATGTGTGTATGATGTTCTGTGTAAATGTGTGTTGCAGCTATATGTGAGTGTGTGTTTGAGTGTGTATGTGATGTAGGCATGTGTGAGTACAAGGTGTTGTATGTGTGTGGTATAGGTATATGTGTGTGGTGAGTGTGTGAGTGTGTGTGATGTGAGTGTATGGTGTGTGTGGTGTAGGTATGAATGAGTGTGTGAGCATGTGGTATTATGCGTGTGTAGTGTAGGCATGTGTGTGTGGTTATGTGTGAGTGTATAGTGTAGGCATGTGTGTGTGATGTTATATGCAAGTGTGTGGTATACGCATGTGTGAGTGTGTGGTGTTTTGTGTGAGTGTGTGGTGTTTGTGTAAGTGTGTAGTGTAAGTATGTGTGTGTGATGTTATGTGTGAGTGTGTGGTCTGTGTGTGAATGTATGTGATGTGTGAGTGTGTGGTGTAGGCATGTGTGAGTGTGTGTGATGTTATGTGTGAGTGTGTGGTGTAGGCATGTGTGTGTGAATGTATGTGATGCGTGTGTGGTGTAGGCATGTGTGAGTGTGTGGTGTTTTGTGTGAGTGTGTGGCATAGGTACGTATCTGCATTTGCATTTTAATTTTCTTTTAATGAGGAAGCAGCTCTGCGTTTCCCAATGCCCAAACCCCAGTGCACACATATGTGCCTGCACATGCCTGGACCCTGTTTCCTCAGACATACCTGCTGTGTGCACTATTTTAAGATCATTCTGTTGCCTTCCAGGAGAACAAAGTGGAGACATCGTGCCTCCTGTTGTACAGTGAGGTAAGGAAAAGGAAACCAGGTACAGAGCTGAACTGGCAGGAAGGATGACTATTTACAGAAAATATCCTGTGACTATTTATAGAGCTATTCAGCCAGAAAAAGGTTATGTCCCATACCTTACATGGCAATGACCCTTGGGAAGGGGCGCCCCTCTTTAGCCCTGTTCCGGGCATGCCGAATGGTGGCCCTTGCCTTCACCTTTGCAAGGCATTTAGAGCAGGGGTCTTTGGAGTGCGCCCCAAATTCCTTTTCAGGCTCTTTATTCTGCTATTGCCCGCCCACCTCCCTTCCAGACACCCTCAACCACGAACAAAATTTACCTTTCCGTTCATGGACTATTTTTCGTCTTCCTTCCAAAACGCACACACATGCACATGCACAGCTGTCGTTGCGTGTTCACTGGGTGCCAGGTCCCGTCCGTAAACACTGCACTACGTGACCTCAGTTTCACCACACATCGCTCTTCCTCAGACGACATCATCCCCACGTTGCCAATAACAACACTGGTTAAGCAACTCACCCCAGGGCTCCCAGCCAGGAATAATGGAAATTAAAACCTATTCCTACCTCATTCTAAATCCTTTGTTGTTAACAGCTGTGTTAACAGGTCTTGTCATAGTGTAGGAATATCTGTCCTATTAAAAATGTACATTAAGGCCTGGCGCAGTGGCTCACGCCTGTAATCCCAGCACTTTGGGAGGCTGAGACGGGCGGATCACGAGATCAGGAGATCGAGACCATACTGGCTAATCCGATGAAACCCCGTCTCTACTAAAAATACAAAAAAAAAAAAAAATAGTCGGGCATAGTCGCGGGCACCTGTAGTCCCAGCTACTCGGGAGGATGAGGCAGGAGAATGGCCTGAACCTGGGAGGCGGAGCTTGCAGTGAGCCGAGATCGCGCCACCGCACTCCAGCCTGGGCGACAGAGCAAGAATCCGTCTCAAAAAAAAAAAAAAAAGTACATTAAGAAAGTCCTAATAAACTGCAACCTCTTCCTGGGTCCTTCATCTGCTGCCATCTAGTACTGCCTCATCCTCATCATTAATTCATTAGCAAAACCTCCTGCAGCCCCTGCTTGGTATGGTCACAGTTTTCTATGAGCTCACAGCCAAGGGAAGGCCGCCACGTAAAGCCACTGATACAACCGAGAGCGCCAGTTGTGTGTCTGTGCACTTAGCAGGCCTCCAGCACATATGCCTACACTGTTATGTTCCGTCCGTCTAGAGAATCGTCATGGACGGTCATGCACCGTGCAGCTTCTTTGAAAATTAAGGTCTCCATCACTGTGAGTGGGTCATAGCTATTGTCTCTAAAGTTATGAACCTTCGAGTTTGATGTTTGGAATGTCCCATATCACGATGTCCCATATCAGATTACGCAGCTGCAACAGATACATAGAATATACATGTTTGTTGATTTTTCTCCATGTTCCAAAATGAAGAGAAAATATTTTTCTTTCCCTCATGATATTTCGCAAAAGGAACATGCAGATAAAAATAGCACAATATGCCCTTGGAAACAAAGCCCTTCGGGAAAGGTAGGTGGGGCAGCCTCAAAAGAGCAAACACCCCGCAGTTGTAATGGGGTGAGAGGTCGCCACTGAAAGCGAACATGCACCCATTCTCCATGAGTGACTTTTTCCCTTTGGAAACCTGGACTTTTTCCATAGAGCAATGCTTATCCCAGCCTGGACAACATATTTACTGTTAGCAGATTGCTTTACATTAACTTATATATCCAGATATCAAGAAATCTATTTTCCTTGAGGGTAATTACTTTTACTATCAACAGAATTTAATTATGAAACATACATACAAAACAAGGAACATTCCAGCAGTTTGGGAGGCTGAGGAGGGAAGATTTCTTGAGCTCAGTAGTTTTAGACTAGCCTGGATGACATGGTGAGACCTGATCTCTACCAAAAAACACAAAAATTAACCAGGCGTGGTAGCACATACCTGGAGTCCCAGCTTCTTGGGAGGCTGAGGCAGGAGGATCGCTGGAGCCTGGGAGGTCAAGGCTGCAGTGAGCCGAAATTGTGCCACTGCACTCCAGCCTGGGCGACAGAGTGAGACTCTGTCACAAAAAGAAAACAAAAACAGAAAGAAAGGAAAAAAAAACAGCAAAAAAAACCTCGTAACAATAGAATTGTACATATTGCGACTGTGAACGAAGTCCTCCTTCATTTCCCCACCCACTCAATGCACATCTTCCCAATCACTTTTTTTGACCTTTTTCCCTGAGGAAAATAGCTTTTGGAATTTGATGTTGATGCTACTTACACATTTCCTTTATACTTTTATTTACAAATACATTTATCATTAAGCATTGTATGATATAATCTTGCATATTTTATGTACTACATAACTGATGTAAACTTAATTTTTTTTCCATCAGTGTTTGTGAGACTAATCCATGTTGATGTATGGAGGGGTGATTCCTATATTTTCGTTTTGGGACAGTATTATATTTCTTTTTTTTTTTTTGAAATGGAGCCTCGCTCTGTCGCCCAGACCGGAGTGCAGTGGCGCAGTCTCAGCTCACGGCAAGCTCCGCCTCCTGAGTTCACCCTATTCTCCTGCCTCAGCCTCCTGAGAAGCTGAGACTACAGGTGACCGCCACCACGCCTGGCTAATTTTTTTGTATTTTTAGTAGAGACGGGGTTTCACCGTGTTAGCCAGGATGGTCTCAATCTCCTGACCTTGTGATTCACCTGCCTCGGCCTCCCAAAGTGCTGGGATTACAGGTGTGAGCCACCGCGCCCAGCGACAGCACTATATTTCTTGAAGATACTACTGTCTATGTAAACATTCTTTTATTAGTAGATATATTTGTCAGTTCCATGGGAAAAATACAACTAGAGAACATTCATTGGCCATGTCCACTTGTGAACTTGTAAAATATTTTTTCTGGAGTATTAATATTAGGAAACATATTTACTGAGCTGTAGGGTATTTGCATTTTCATCTTAATATTACTAACTTAATATTCAATGTAATTGTGTGAAATGGTATGATTATTAATGGTGCACATAACAAATAACTGTTCACATTACTCTACATACTTGGTAACACTTAACATTTTAATTTGTGCAAATGTTATGTGTGAGCAATAAATCATATATTTTAAAAGGAACACTTTTTGTTGCTTTTGAAGTTAGACTCTTTTTCATAGTTTACCTTATACGTGGGTTGGTTTGCTGTGAACTGCTAGTCTAAATTTTCCATTCATTTTTCTATTAGGTTTATCTTTTCTTACCTTTGATACTGTTGTTTGTGATGTACAATCTAGTTTGCTTTGTTGGTTATGTGCATCATAAATATCCTCTCCAAAAATAAATGTTATCTTTTCAGTTTCTTATGGTGTGTCTAGATATGAAACTAACTTTTATATTGGTGAAACTGAATTAATCAGTGTCTATTTTGTCATTAAAAAAATTATTCCCAAGATTACAAAGATACTCTATAATTTCAATATTTTAATGTTTTTAAGTATTTAATCTATGCAGAAATAATTTTTATATTATTAGAGTGTTATATACAAATTAAATTTATACAAATATAATTTTATATTATATATGAGTGTTATATACAAATCCAGTTAAATTTTTTCTGCTACATAGCCAATTGTAATGGCATCATTATTGACTGCTGTATAATTTGCACACCATTCTGTAATTTCACTTCTATATGCCTGAATTTTCCATATATATGAATATTCTTAGCTATCTTTTGTTTTTGATTGTGTTTTGCCATCCTTGGCACTCAGACTTCAATCTTAGATACTATAACTTTATAGAACCTTCTTGTCTGGTAGGAAAAATCCTCTTATATTTTTCTTTTTCAGAATGTTTTTGAGTGTTCTTAACTATTGTTCTATGTAAATTTCAGATTCAGCTTCATAAGATCTACAGTATGTTTGTAGTTGCTTGCAAGTTTTCTACGTAGAAATAGTACAATACAGAAGCAAGACAATCCCTATAAAATTTTTTTTCTTGCTTTTGTGTGCTACTCGGGACCTTGATACAATGTCGAATAAAATGTGGTGTTAGCATACACTGTTGTCCTTTCACTGGTCTTAGAGGAATTATTTTAGATATTTTATAGTCATACATCTTCTGTGCTGGAGTCATTTTTATTGTTGTTTGTATTTTTGTAGTAACCTTTTCCAAAGTTAAGGGAGATGTCCTTAACCCTGGCTTTCCAGAGTAATAAATTATGAGCTAATGTTGAATTCTGTCCAATACTATCAATTTCACTAATGGATTTTTTAATTTGAAATAAACATTAAAATTCTGAAATGAATCTAATTTGAGCATATGTTTATTTTATATATTTATACATTAAATTGTATAATACTGTTTTTAGGAGTTTGTATTTATGATAATGAATCTGATTACTTAATTTGCTAAAATTAAGTAATCTACTAAAAATTTGCTCTCTCTTACTGTCCAAGTTTGGCTTAGTATTATGGTTTTTTCCATACTCACAAACTGGAAAATATTTCCTCACTTTTAATTCTCTGGAAGAACTTATGTACATTAGAACTAATTTGTCTTGAATATTTTGTTAATTCTGTTGAATAGTAAGGATTTTGTGTTTCATGTGTGAGAATAAATTAAATCATTAATTGAATTTGGTTAAGGAATATAGGACTATTCAGATTTCTGTATCCTTTTGAGTCCCTTTGGAAAGTTACATTACTATATGCAAGTGTTCCTTTCACTTACCTTTTCAAATTTATTGATGTGAAATTGTTCATAATATCCTTTATTATCATTTTAATACATATAGCGCCTGTTGGGTTGATATCTGTTTAATTCTTAACTGTTTTTTCTCTCTCTTTCTCTCTCTCTCAAAAATTCTAATTATTAAAAGAACAATTTGTATATTTTAGGAACAAATTAGTTCAAATTATGATTTTATCTTTATTGATCATTTATAATCAACTTTTTTATTGCTTTCTGCTTTTAGTGTTATATACTTACTTTTACTTTATGTAAATTTATTATATTATTTCCTATCCTGACTTCTTAAACAAATTAAATTCTGATGATAAATGCAGCTAAATAATAATTTGAGGCAAATTTATCACTTTGAATATATATGTGTGTGTATGTCTACTGATTTTTTTTTTTTTTTTTTTTTTAGAAGGAGTCTTGTTCTGTCCCCAGGCTGGAGTGCAGTGGCATGATCTTGGCTCACTGCAACCTCTGCCTCCTGGGATCAAGCGATTCTCTTGCCTCAGCCTTCCTAGTAGCTGGGACTACAGGTGCACGCCACCAGGCCCAGCTAATTTTTTGTATTTTTAGTAGAGACAGGGTTTCACCAGGTTGGCCAGGATGGTCTCGATCTCTTGACCTGGTGATCCACCCGCCTCGGCCTCCCAAAGTCCTGGGATTACAGGCTTGAGCCACCGCTCCTGGCCATGATGACTGATTTTAACCTAAGATGTATCTTTGGTATGTGTTATAAAAATAAGTTATTAGTTTCTAGATATTGATTTTTTCCTCCAGTGAACTTTTCAGATTTTGATCTACTTTAATCACAGACTGGCTAAGTTTTGTTTTTACAGTATCACAGACACTTAATTTTCAGTATTATTTCTTTGAAATCACTTTTGGCTCAGAGGTTTTATATGGTTAATTTTCTAAAATTTGCTTTTAAAAGATATGATTTGTGCCTGTGAGTCACACTTGGTGTCTTAGCAGCCCCACCATACCCACCCACAAGGCCAACTCTTGCAGTCCTAATCATCAGGCAGCCATAGACCTAGCCTCTAGGCTGGCTCTTGTAAATGTAAGCTGCAGGCTGCCCAATGCCAGGCTTCTCTTGAAGCCCATGACTCCGGATTGAGACCTGTGAACTCAGCCTCCAAGCCTGTCCTGGGACGAGCCATGATTCTGCAGCATCAGGTTCCAGGGTGGCCCTGTAAAGTCAGTCTTTGGGTGAGCCCCAGCACTGGGCTAGCCCCCACAGCCTCAGAATTCAGGCCTTCCCCAGCACCAGGCTGGCCAACGTGACTCTAGACATTAGGTTGGCACCCAAAGGCCTAGCCTCCAGGCTAGTCTCTGCAGATAGAGTATCGATGCCCCCTCAATGCCAAGTCAACTCCTGAGGCCCCAGGCTTCAGGCCTGCTCTAGTGGCACCCTTGGCCTCAAAAAGCAGGTGAACACCCATAGACACAGGCTCCAGGGCTCCCAAGGGCCAGGAAGGTCCCCACAGCCCCAAACTACAGGTTGGCCCCTGCAGCCTCACAGACCCAGGTTCCAGACCTGCTCCAGCAGACCGGGTTAAAAAGCTGTCTAGAACTGGAAAGTCCTCCAAGGGCCCAGGTTCCAAGATCACTCCTGCGTTCCCAGGTCCCAGGCAGGCCCCTGAAGCCTCAGGACCCAGGCCAGGCCTCCCAGTCCTCACTTCAGTGCCAGCACCAATGGACCCAGTCTCCAGATTCCAGGCCAGCCCTAATGGACCCAGACACCAGGTTAGTGCCTGTGGTGTTAGGTACCAGACCAGCCCTCATGGGCCTGGGTTCCATGTCAGCCCTTGCTGGCAACTGACCCCAAATTCAAGGCAGTCCTCATTGTTTCAAGCTTTAGAGGACTCATGGTCGAGGCCTACCTCAATAGACCCTGGTAACAGGCTGGACCCTGTGAACTGAGGTTCCAAGACCACTTCCCTAGAGCTAGGCTCCAGGACAGCTTGCATGTACCAGGACTCAGAACTTGGGTACATGGTACATGGACTCTGGCTTCAGGCTTGTCTCAGTGGTCCCAGGAATCAAGCCCAGCTCAGCACCAGACAAGCCCCAATGGACCCAGGTGCCAGATTCATCATGTTTAACCCTGGTGCCCATCTAAGAGCATTGCTATCCCTGCAGATTCAGGCTTAAGGACTACCCCAGTATAAGATCAGCCCCTGTAGATCCAGACTTCAGGCTGACCTCCATGGATAAAGGATCCAGACTCGCTCTCCTGAAGCCAGGTTCCAGACCCAACTCCACAAACCCAGGTGCCAGGTGCATCCGCCTACTTAATCCAGGCACCAGGCCAGCCTGCCTGGGGATTCTAGTAGCAAAAGCCCATTCTTAGACCATGCCAAACCACCTGCCAGGAAGATCTGGATAGCCTGACAAGTAAAGGTATTTCTTGGACAAAGCCCTATACAAAGTCTAAAATAATTTCCTACTTCTTCAAATGCACAGGCGATAACGTAGGCAAAAAATACATAAAAAGCCAAAGAGACATGGCATCACCAATTGAACACAATAACTTCTCAGTATATGATCCAAAAGAAAGGGAGATATACAATCTGCCTGATAAAAATTGAATATAGTTGTTTTAAAGTGGTTCAGTGAACTTCAGGAAAATAGACAGAAAAAATTTCATAAAGTCAGGAAAGCCACAAAAGTCCAAAATGGGAAATTTAACAGAAAGATTGAAATTATTTACTAAATCATACAGATGCTCTGGAGCTAAAAAAAAAAAAAAAAAAAAAAAAAAAACAAAGAACAAACTTTCTAAAATGCAATAGAGAACATAAACAGAAGAGTTGACCAAGCAAAAGAAATAATCTGTGGACTTGAAAACAGGTTATTGAAAAATATATAGTCAGAAGAAAAAAACATTAAATAAAATGAAGAAAGATTATGGGATTCATGGGACAGCATCAAAAGTGCAAATGTTTGAGTTATAGAAGTTTTTGAAAGAGAAGAGAAAAACAAAAGAAAGCTTACCAAAGAAATAATAGTAGAAAACTCCACAAATTTGGAGATACAAATATCCAGATACAAGAATGTCAAAGGTCTCTTATCAGATTCCGTCCAAGTAAGACTTATACAAAAATATATTATAATCAATCTGTCAGAAATCAAAAACAAAGAGAGGTTCCAACAATCAGCAGAAGAAAAGAAGCAAATATCATGTAAGAGAGTTCTAATAAGGCCAGGAGAGAATTTATCAGCAGAGAATTTATAAACCAGGAGAGAGTGGGAAGATATATTCAATGGACTGAAGGGGAAAAAGCAATACAAAACTGTCAACTGAGAATACTGAACAAGACAAAGCTGTCTTGCAGTTGTCCTTCATATATTTAGTATGAATGCTAAAAGATAAAACTATCAAAACCAATAATAACTATAATAATTTCTTAAGAAATAAAACTTAAAAATGTAAATTGTGACATCAAAAGTTTTAAATGTGGAGAGGGTGGAGTGACAGTATATTTTTAAGCAATCAAAGATAACTTGTTATTTGTTTTAAATAGCCACATATAACATTCTTGTTTAATTATTGCAACAACCCTGAGAAACCATTTTATTTTCACTAATATTTCCCTTGCCAAAGATCTCTTCTGCTAGAACCTTCGGGATTATATGCTTTGTTTTTGTCGTGAAGTCCAGGGCCTCATGATGATTTAGCAACTTCCTGCAGCCTGATTACCCGTATCCAAAGTCACAGGCTGTCTGTGAGCTGGAGAAGAGGTCTTGGTGTGCTGGTGTGGCTCTTGGAAGCAGCAGGTGTGGCTCACACACATGTGTCTGGTGAGTGGGTGATTATATGCCGAGAATTTTTTGACTTAAACCTGCCTTGGCATCATAATGCTTTCCTAGGAGGTGAAGAGTCAATGGCCCCTCATTACAATTGCTGTTTTTCTTCTCCTGACTTATGGTTAACACCTTTCTTTAGCCAGTGAACTGCTCAGTAGAGAAAGTGCAGTACTTTTGTTTGTCATCTTCAGACCAACTGGAGCCCTTGATGTGTGTGGAAATGGAAGAGGCTATTACTTGACACCTCCAAGATCCATTGATCACCTGTACTCCTGTTATCAGAGCCAACACATCTCTCAGCTTTTGGCTAAAGGCATGAGATAACACGTGAAGATTTGTACAAGCGATATAATTTGCTTGTAGGTTGTTCTTCCGAGTAGTAATTTTCCTAATCATAACTCCTTTCTGGGATTAAAAAATGAAATAGCTACGAACGGATGTGTCTGATGTCAGCAAAGAAAGTATAAAACTAGTAACTATTCTGCAGATATAAGAAAGAAATCACAGCAGCCCAATAAATTCTGTGGTTCATTATTTGTTATTCATCACATAAAAAACACAAATGAAAAGACCTGACCTTTCCCCGGCAGCAGCACTGCTCTGACAATATAGTCAGTAGTAACAGCTAATAGTGTGCAATTTAAGATCTGCCGTATAATGATGCATTTGTAAACACATTTTTTTTTTACAGAGCAATGTGAGTAGCAATCTACTGGCAGCAGGTATAAAAATAAAATATCTCCTTCCTGCTGGTTGTTATCCCCTCTCTTAGAGTTAGAATTCATGGGAGATTCATTCAGGGACACGTGAGGCCAGGGTTGGAGGAGGCAGCAGAAAGAAAGTGGTTGCAGTGGAGATCCAGGCCCTCTGTGTTTTCTGTAACCAAGCCTTTTACCAACTAAAAATCTGTGGTTCCAAAAATATTATGTTGAGTATTGGAGAGCAGTGTAGATGTTTGTGATGAAGGCGATGCAAAAAAAAAAAAAATGTGTATATTAAAAGAAAGTGGCAGAGGTGACAAGGATATGGTTAGAAATATAGTCTGTAGCTGGATTCACTTTCAAGTCTAAGCTATTATATCTCAGTCTATTAAAACTGCTTTCTACTTGCCCTACTTTTCAGTAGTTATTTGCTGACCTCCTTGTCAATATCCACATGCCCATGAAAATACGCTCATAAAAAATAAAATACCTATTTTTGTCATTTTAGAGGTGTGAATTTCATAGGCTTGCTCGTTTCTCCACAGATATAAGCTGGCAGTCCCTATTCCAATACCTGCACATCTGGTACTTTACCAGGAAACCTGCCAAAACCATCAGAAATGCTTAACACAGGGTTTAGGCCAACTGTGTGCTATCAATTCATAGAGCAAAAACGGAAAAATGAAAGGAAAGGAATGGTGCTAAATTGCATCACACATTTAATTACCCTTCCTCCGCACATCCACATTCATGCATGCAGATACACACACACACATACACACACACACACACACGCTACTCACTGGAAGCTTCAAAATTAAATAACATAATAACTCTCTTTTTCTGCTCCTCAGCTCCGTAGTCTCCCAGGCCCACACACACACACAGGCCTGGTCCAGACACTTGCAGGCCCTGTGCCAGTGCTGCAGATAAAGATGGCTCTGCCCTGGACCCCTCACAGAAGGAATCACAGTCTAGTGGGAGAAACAGAGCAGGAAAAAAAAAAAGTAACATAGCTCCTTGAATAGACATCTCCAGAGATAAAAGTGGAAGCAGAAGTGAGGATCTATGCAATTTTGCCTCTAGAATGAGAAAGAGCATCCTTGAGAAGACATATATTGAGCAGTCTCATTTACACTGTGTCAATGCAGAGGCAATACCCGGGTTTGGAACAGCTGGAACAGCGGCTGGGGTAGATGGGGAGACCGTGAATTTTGCCTGCTCTTTCTGAGGCTTACACTGGGCATGGGAACCCTGTAATGGGTGAGAGAGGAGCCAAGGCCATAAGCCATGTCACAGTGGCTTTTCCTGCACCAAAAAGGAGCTTGATCTCTAGTCCACAGTGGAGACAGCCCCTGGCTTTCTTGACTTTTTGACTCCTGGGAATCATCTCCAGTTAATCACAGTGATGACTTGATTGATCGCACATGTGTTATTGGCTACCTTCCTTTCCTGTCTCTGTTTTCCACCTCTGATTTCTCCAAGATAAAGCACTTACACCTAATTTTTTTCTTAGTAGTAACTTTGGGGAACATAATCTATAATAGTAAAGAAGGCTGTGAGAGTGCTTCTGTGAATAATGTTCAAGAGAAAGAATCGTCAGGCCATAGTTGATGTTTGGATTCATAGAGTAAGGGAACGGGAAAGGACTGAGATGAACTCTAGGCTTCTGGTTAGAATAACTTGGTGAATGTTACTACCATATGGAATGAAGGACAAAGAGCAAAGTTGAAAAGGAAATTAGGCATATACCTTTGGTACATGTGGAATTTCAGGAGCCCTGGAGGCAATCAGAATTGATACTAATAAATAGGCATCTAGGACCAAGGCTTAGAGGAAATTCTCAACTAAAGAGAGATATTTGTGAGTCATTAATGTGAAGCTGAAGTCATGGAAGAAGAGGCTTCAAAGTGAAAGAAGAGAAAGCACCTGAAGAGATAACCATGAGTTATTCCAATATTTAAGGGGGAGAAAGAAGAGAGTCATGTAAATTGGAAGGAGAACAAGTGCCGGTAACATCAAATCACTGGGGCATGATTACATCATAGTGAAGACAGAACGTCAAGAGGTAAGGAGAAGACAAGTGTGTAATATATGCTTGGTGGTCAGCTAAGACAAGAAAGAAAGAATTTGGGGCCTGTGGTGGACAAAGGAGGATTTTGATAGGGGGATCTTATTGGAGTGAATGGGCAGAAGTGAAGGTTAAGCCGAAGATCCAAAAGCAGAGGCAGGATTTATGCAGCAGAGATATTCAGATGTTTAACGACCCCTAGGGCCGAATGCAGAAAATCTGTATAGATGGATGTTGGCAGTGGCCTGATGCAGGCTCTTCAGACCAGACTGGGCCAGGGGTGTCCTTTCCAGCTGCTGGATCGTGATGCAATTCAGTTTTGGAGAAGGAGCATCATAGTGAAGGGGACTAGGGGAGCTTGAGGTGGCAGCTCTTTACCAACAGAATCACACCAGTTTGTACTTGCTCACTACCAGTCCTGCGTGCCCTTGCACTCTACCTGCAAACCTTACATATACAGGTTAAAAACAATCTCCACCATGCAGGTGCAGAAAAGCTCCAGTGCGGTCAGCTGTTCCATTGTGGGGTACGGCTGCTGGTGCAGCGAGTGCTGACAGGAGGCGGGGGTGGAAGGCATGCAGGGTAAGCGCGGGGGTGCTGTGGGGTCTACTGAGAAGGAATATTTGCAAAAAAGGGAAAGGAAGTCTAGGATGCATAATTGCAATGGGAAGAGAGACGATGATTAAAGTTAGTTAAGTGCTGATGTAAAATCAGACACTTTGGAGTCAGGGTATCTATGTACAACGCACTGTGTATGGCCTGCCAAAGAGGACTAGAGAGAATTGGACACTCTAATCTCTCCTTGGTTGAAATCTGAGGGACTTGTTCTGCTCCTGTTTCAGGGAATACAGGATGTATTTAACACCGTTCCCTCTCCTGACCCATACCATTCGTTGCAGAGAAATGTATGGACCCAAACTTGTGGCCAGTTGTCTACTTTTCTGGCTAAACCTAATGCTCCTTGATGAAGTGAGTGAACGAAGTCTCCTCGGTTCATCGTCGTTAGCAAGGATTCTGGAGTAACAGGAGAAGGGTCAGCCCCTAGGTGTGCAAATTCAGAGGTGTGCTATAGTGTGCCACTGGGTCCGCGTGTGTGGTGCTGAGCAGCTTCCCAGGGGCACTTCATTGTGTATGCTCCCAGATGTCCCACGGTGTTCGGGTTTTCAGGTGTACAGGGGCTCAATTGTGCATGTTTCCAGGTTTGCTGTAGTGTGCAGTTTCCCAGTTGTGTAAGTTCCCAGGTGTGCTAGGGTGTACAGGTTCCTAGGTCTTCAGATTCCAAAGTGATCAGGTTCCCAGGTAGGCTATGTTGTGCTGATTCCAAAGCATATTATATTGTCCGTGCTCCCAGGTGTGCATAATGGAATCCCAGGTGTATGATACTGTGCGGGCCAGGTGTGCTCTAGCCTGCAGAATCACACATGTGTTCTTTTGTGCAGGTGCCTACATATTCAAGTTTCCAGTATGGTATGGTTTTTCTCTTCAAGCCAGGTAGAGTCTTGACTGGCAATTCAGCTCTCAGGAAGCATAGCAGATACAGACCTGTTTATCTACCCCCAAAGTTCACAAGTATATATTGAGGATAATGGAGATTCACACAAAATGTTTAGGTGCTCAAATTGTGGGGAGTCACTTTAAAATTCACTTGTCCTTTGGCGAAATGGATTGAGCAGCTGCCACACTCTTTTCCAAGAGAGGAGGCTTTGTGCCCTTATATAGAAGTGCTGGCATTTTTCCAGCTCATGGCCACATTTAGCAACAATATTAATTTCAGCTTCTCACAGTTGCAGCTGTGAACAACTAAAAAAGGTCATTTTTCTATACTTGAAATATAGAACACATATTAATTTTCCAGTAGATTAACCTAATGATCAAAACTGGAAAAGAAAAGAAAATACTTTTTTGGGACAAGGGAAGGAAGACAGCCATTGCTTTACCTTGAATCCGCCTATTGGACACAGTTTTTTTCCTGCAGAAGTCCTGGAGCCCGTAGCTGACAGCTACATTCAGATTGGGTACATCCCTGTGATTTGATTCAGAATAAGCTTCTGAGGGTCTGCCCATGGTGGTCAGGGCAGGGGCTGCAGAGTACACTTTTGTTATGCGGAGAGAGGCATGGGCTTCAGAAGAGGAGATTTTAGGCAGTATATTCCTAAAGCTGTTGCTACCACTAATTGTCACTTTTGCCTTGAAATCTCTGGAGTTCTTTTCTGTTTAAATTAGAACACCAAGATCTAGGCAACTTGAATTACTTGACACACTTTTGCTGACCACTCTCACTTCAGTAACTCCCTCCTTTGATTTTCTAGGATTCTTACAACATAAACACTTCTACCAATTGGCATTTTTGAGAATGGCATTTAAAGGATGATAAAGTTATGTAAGCAGTGAGATCAAATCTACCACCAAATATTCTTTTTTAATTCAACTGAATCATCTAGTCACTTCATAATCTTGTTGCTCAGTTGGGGAATTCAAAGGGTTGAAAATACTTGACTACCTACATTATCTTAGCTACTGCAGATAAAATAAACAACGATAAAGGAATACAAGACGTGGCAGAGTAGAGTGTGTACAGAAAGTCAGTGTGATAAATAAGATCCCTGATCATGATATCGAAAACGAAAGCAAAAAAAAAAAAAAAAAAAAAAGGCAGGAGTTCTGAAACCAGGAGATAATCATTTGAAGGAGGATAGTATCTTACTGTCCTTTAAAAACTCTTTCTTGCCATACAATCTCTTTGAGATACTTCTGTCTTCTTTTATTCACATCCTTTTAACCTACAACATGACTGGCACATGACTGAGATCATGATAAGTTAGCTCTGACCATAGCTCTGACCATAAGACCATGATGCAAGCAAATGCCAGTATTCTGCCTGCAGAAAATGGAATTCAGTTTATCTGATTTCTTATGAAGATTAGAGAGAGAACAGAAGGGAAAGACTTTGTACCAAAACCCCAAATTATGGGTAATCACTGAATTATTTATATGCGCCCCCCTTTGTGTACAGACATTTTGTGTTTGTTCTTCATTTTGGCTTTCTAAAAATACCTCCTGTATTTTCCCTCTTCTATCTTCCCCCAAATGCTGGCTTTACATTAGAAAACTATTTTCCTCAATAATATTACCACATTTATTACTATAATCTACATAATGTCTAACTTTTTGTAACTCAGATGTGCATATTCGCTTACATTTACAACTATTTTCCACAAAGAAAATGAGGTTCAAGCACTGAAGCTCCATTCTTTAAGATTGCAGGCATGCCTGCATTTGCATGTGAACTTCCCTTATGGCTATTTTGTTTGTTTATTTGTCAGTTTTGATAAAAAGTCCTGCTGGGATTTTAATCAAAATTGCATTAATCCTATTGATCATTCTGGGGGAGAATTGATATCTTAGCTTTATTGAGTCATCCAAACCACATACGTGAAATATTTTATTTAGGCCTTAAATTTCTGTTAGCAATGTTTGGTAGTTTTCAGTGTTTGGATTTTTGTGTTTTTGTCAAATTCATTGCTTAACATTTTTTAATGCTATTGTACATGGAATTTTATTTATTTCAATTTCCATTTGTTTGTTGCAAGTACAGTTGTTTCTTGGTATATGCAGAAGATTGGTTCCAGGTTACTCCCCAAAACCAAAATCCATGTCTACTGAGGTCCTACAGTCAGCCCTGTGGAAACCGCATATACAAAAAGTCTGCTTCTCACATGGTGGGTTTCCCATCCTGTGAATACTGTGTTCCAGATCCAAGTTTCATTGAAAAAAAATCTGCTGTATAAATGGACCTGCACATTCCAAATCCATGTTGCCTGAGGGTCAACTGCATATAGAAAACAATAGAGTTTTATAGTAATTTTCTACACTGCAACTTGGTAAACTCACTTATTAGATCTAGTATAATAACTTCTTTTATAGTCTATCAGATTTCTTTTGCGGATGATGTTGTAATCTACAGTGTAAGATGGTTTTTTTTCTTCTTTTCTTAGGTGGATGACCTTTATTTCTTTTTCTTGGCTGACTGCACTGGCTATGATCTCAGTATAATGCTAAGTAGAGGTAAAGAGAGGAAACATTCTTGTCTAATTCTGATCTTAGGGAAAATCATTCACTCATTCACCATTAACTGTAATGTCACTTTCAAATTTTGTAAATGATCTTTATCAGGTTGAGGAAGTTTTACCGTATTCTTCTTTTTCTACTTTGCTGAGAGCACTTTCCACAAATGGATGTTGGATTTTTGTCAGATACTTTTATGCACTTATTGAGATGATCATGTTTATTTTCAGTTTTTAATTTTTTTAATATATTGAATTACATTGATAGATTTCTGAATAGTAAACCAACCTTTTGTTGCTATAGTGAACCACATTTGTCCATGATGTATTTTCTTTTTATATATTGTTGGACCAACTAGCTAAATTTTGTTAAGGATTTTAGCATTTATGTTTATGGGGGACATTCGACTATAATTTTCTTATTTAGTAATGCCTGTTTTTCTGTTTTTGGTATCAAGTTTCTGGTTTCTGGCCACCAAAGCGATTGGGAAGAATTCCCTTCACTTTAATGTTCTTGAATAGTTCAAATAGAATATATTCTGTTATTAGGTGCATAAATATTTAGGATTGTGATGTCTTTTTGGATAATTTACTTTCTTATGATTATAAACATATCTTCTGTATTTCAAGTAATGTACTTTAATTTGAAATCCTTGTTTGCTGTTAATGTAGCCTATCAGATCTCTTTTTGACTAGGGTTAGCATGATTATATCTTCTCCCATGCTTTTCCTTTTAACCACTTTATTTTTAAAGTACATTTCTTGTAGGCAACACATAATTTTGTCTTGCTTTTTAAATCCAGTTTGGCAATCCTTTTTAATTGAAATATTTAGACCATTTATATTTCAATGTGACTATTGATATATGCAATTGTATCATCATATTTCTTCCTAATCTATCCTGTTCGTTCTTTGTTACCATTTTCTCCTTTCTTCTTTCTTTTGGAGTAATAGAGCGTGGTTTATAATTCCACAGTATCCCCTTTATTGGCTTATTTTAGTGTTTGCAGTATGTCTGAAAATGTCTTGGTTTTTTATTTTGTTTTTTTTTTGGTTTTTTTTGTTTGTTTGTTTTTTTGAGACGGAGTCTCACTCATCACCCAGGCTGGAGTGCAGTGGTGTGATCTCAGCTCACTGCAAGCTCCACTTCCCAGGTTCACGCCATTCTCCTGCCTCAGCCTCCCGAGTAGCTGGGACTACAGGCGCCCGCCACCACGCCCAGCTAATTTTTTTTTTTTTATTTTTAGTAGAGATGGGGTTTCACCGTGTTAGCCAGGATGGTCTCGATCTCCCGACCTCGTGATCCACCTGCCTCGGCCTCCCAAAGTGCTGGGATTACAGATGTGAGCCACCATGCCCGGCCTTTTATTTTGTTTTTAAAGATTTTTTTCTATATATAGAGTTCTATCTTGACAGACTTTTTTCTTTCAGTACTTTAAAAATGTTGCTCCATTCTCTTCTCACTTGCATTGTCTCCGATGAGAATCTCCTATTGTCTTTAACTTTGTTCCTTTCTGTACAATGTGTATTTTTTTCCTCTGTCTGCTTTTAAAGTTTTCCCTGTTCATTTTAATCATTTTAAATGATTTCTTTCTCAGCATCAGATACTTTTTGTCATATAAACACATTGATTGATACTCTGCTAAAAACTTGAGAGGGACCCTCTGCAAAGATCCAGATCTCTCTCTCAGTTTCTCTCTCTCTCTCTCTAGGTCTCTCATCTCCAATATGCAGTCCTGTGATTAGTAATGAGCGTGGTCTCCCCAAAACTTTTACTCTGTCACCTCGAATCACAGAACCACAAAATTTTGCCTAATTTCCTCTTCTCTGTGCTGTTCCGTGATAACTTTTGAAGGCAAAAAGCTGTGGTGGTTATTGCCCCACCTCAGTTGTTTCCGATATATTAGGGATCACTGTCTTTAATGGCTTGATGTCCAGTCTCTCGAAGGTAATCATTTCATTTATTTTGTCTGTCTGTTTGTTTGTTTGTTTAGCTTGTTTCAGGCAGGGGATAAAATCTAGTCTCGGTGAGTCCATCTTGGCCTGACATAAAGGTGCCATTATAGTTAAATCTTAAAATCCACTTAGAACATGAAATATCTTAATGCACTTAGCAATTATGGAAGACTGTGTATTCCTTCAATTCGTTTTTCTTTCGATCAATACACATTGATTCCGACAATTGATACAGTTGTTGGACATGCACTTCCCTTGGAATCCTCTAGTTTCAATCAAATCAATAGCTATTGGTAAAGAAAGAAACATTCATCATCCCTCTGAATTTACCTTAGAACCATAGAATATATTTATCAGTACTAAAAAGAAGTGCAGAATTGTTAAATGAAAGACACTTTCACTTAACTTTTGGTTAAGGTCCAGAAAAATGTATGTTCTGGTTGTCTATTGGGGCATAGTAAGTGCTTCCATAACAGAGTGGCTTTAAAAAAGCAACAATCATTTTATTATTAACTCTCATGATTTTGGACCATGGCTAGACTCTCAAAGATGGTTCTTGCTCGCTGTCTCTCTTGCAGTGGCTGGGCTGAGGTCACTTGGAGTTTCACTCATATGTCTGCAGTTTGGTACTGGGTGTCATCTGGTAGTTCAGATGTAAGAACATCTGTAAGCCCACCCATGCATAAGTGCTCCATGTAGCCTTTCTGCTCCTCATCTCATGGTGAATGGCTTCCAAGAACAAGTGTCTCAAGTGGATCTGGCAGAGAATGTCCACTGTCTAGCCTCAAAAATCACGTAGTGTCATTTTCACAGTAGCCACAGTCCCACTCAGGGTGCACTTGATAGTAAAGTGTGTCCAAGTCACAGTAGAGGAAGGAATTAATAGGAGACCCTTTGAGGTCTTCATGGAAAATAGAACCTGCCACAGTGACCACCTTTAAGGAGATCCTTGACTATAATAATATGTCATAATAAGTGTACTGCCATGAGCAAGAATGTCCAAAATATACCTAAAAGCTCATTCTGGGTTTTCTGGGACCAAAAAATACCTAAAGGCTCATTCTGGATTTTCTGGGCAATGAACTAACTAGGACTGAGAGTTCCTCCTTCCTGTAGTGGTGGGAGAGTGATGGCATTTTCTGCCCAGTACTGGAGATGGTCCTTCCCACAGACTCTATGTTTCCTAGCTGCTGAGCAGTTGGGCTTCCTAGATAACTCTTCTAAAGCATTGGCACCTCCGTCCAGACTTCTTGGGGTGCCAGGCAGCCCGTGCCTGCCCCATTGACAAGTTTGCCTCACTAAGCTTGTCCCACAGGAGGACAGATTACCATGGAGATTTGCCCTTCCAAAGCAGTAGCCGGGCCCTAGCTTGCCTCCCTGTGAGATGATGGGAGGGACAGGGAGCTGTCTTTGGTATAGTAAGTTTTCTTTTTCTCCAATAAAGTATTTTTCTGAAGCCATATTAGGTGATTTTGTAAAACGTTTCTTGGCTCCTGATGCATAATTGGCAGAAACTCAGAAGCAAAACATTATGGTACAACCATATGAAAGAGTAAAGAAATAAGTCTGATATGTATTTACATGGTATCTATCTCACCAGTAGCATTCATGGTGAACATTGATAGAATTCGATGAATTTTCTAATTTCACTTATATTTATTTGCTGGATGGCTGACACTTGTGAAATTCAGAAGCATATAATAAAAACTAATTTGGCAGTTCGTCAGCTCCAAAATAGCTGGGAAGCTACCTCAAATACCTCTATTGTTTAATGTGGCACCTGGCACATATCAGTGGTTCAGTACTTTAATTAAATGAATGAACAAAAGAGTATGTAGGAATTTATTGGTCTTTCTTACTGCAAAATACCTATTTTCATAGCTCCTAAAGAGGCCGCCTTGCATTTCACGATAGGTCCTCAGTTATCTCAAATTATATTGTAAACATTATAATTAACATGAGTCTCAATGGTTCAAAGCTGATAATGTTCAATGGCTAAGAGAATGTCTTAATGTTTATTGGGTACATGATTTATCATAAGAAACTGGAGATGAAAAATTTTTAAAATAAAAATAATTTTTATGTATAAAACAAGCATATATTCATATCTTTAATGTTTAAACACCTTCATGAATCAAATAAGAAAAATTAATGTGTATAAATAGAAATAATGACTAAAGACTACAAATAGCAATTTCCCTGTAGAAGAAATAGAAAGACTGATAAATATACAGAAACATTTTTGACGTTCACCACAATGTAAACGATTAGTCAAACTGAGAATGATTAGAATGAATGATAATAGACATTATCAATGACAGTGAGGTGAAAAATGCAATGTTATGAATATCTAAAAAGATGGCAAATTGATCCAAAATTTTTGACCAAAATTATTGACCAAGCAACTCTATTTATGTAGAGGCAGACTAAAAAAGTAGAGATATTTTCAGGTTTTTAGTCTTATTAGTTTGTCAGAAAATTGAGATAACCTTAGGTCCACGAAAAGGAATTTTTTAAAACAACAACACATCTACCCATGGAATATTGTGTAGTCAGTTCAAATTGTGTTGAAGAGTAATATTTTATAAGATGCCGTTTTTGTCATGTAAAAGGCATATTTTAAAACACTGAGTACTGTATGATCTCTTTCTGAAAAAATAAAATGATAATAAATGGAAAAATAACTTGGCAGATTATAATAAATTGCTGAGAGGGAATCTTGGTGGTAGTGTTGTGGGTGATTTTTATTTTCTTACTATTGTTTTTCTGTATGTTTTCATTTATATGGTGTAAATGAATTAATTTTTTGTTGGAAAAACAATAACAAGTAAAAACAAATAAACAAAGCCTGAAACTGAATAGAGCCTTGAGGCTATAACTCTTCTTTGATAGTGGTCTCCTCACCAACTGAAATAGCAGGAAAGCCATCTGTAGCCGTGATTCTGAGAACATATGCACTGACAACTTAACAGCTTTTTCAAGCTCTCTTCAGTTTCACTTGGATAACTTACTGAAGTCTAAGTTAGATAACTAAGAAATGTCTCCCCAGTTACAGGATAAATAGTTTGCCTATTTCAATCAAAATATATGTGATTCCTAATTAATTAACTCATTCATTCAAAATTAAACTAACATTTCATTGGGTCTCTGCTGCTGGGGTAAGTTGTGGGGCATTTATAATACAGATGACTGGTGTTTGCCCACTGAGTGCTTGTTATGTATATGCCATCACAGGTCATTTTCATGCATCTTGACTAGTGATTTAAATATGTATTTTAAAACAAGTTTAAATCAGCAGGTTAATCTCAAAATTGTCCTATTAATTAGCTGCATTGTTGCATTCAACAGACTGTTACTTATACTGGGTAGTGATAGTTTGGCTGTGTCCTCATTCAAATCCCATCTTGAATTGTGGCGCCCATCATCCCCGCATATCATGGGAGAGACCTAGCGGGAGGTCATTGAATCATGGAGGCAAGTCTTTCCTGTGCTGTTCTCATGATAGTGAATAGGCCTCACAAGATCTGATGGTTTCACAAAGGGCAGTTGCTTTCAACACGCTCTCTTGCCTGCCACCATGTAAGATGGGCCTTTGCTCTGCCTTCACCTTCCACCATGATTGTGAGGCCTCTCCAATCATGCTGACCTGTGAGTCCATTAAACCTCTTTCCTTTATAAATTACTCAGTCTTGGGAATGTCTCTATTAGCAGTGTGAGAACAGGCTAATACAGGTAGTATTATTTTTTTAGGATAGATTTTTTCCAAAAGGGTATTCACGGTATGTCCATTTAACCTATTGTAGATCTTACTACTTAATGAGGAGAAAACTTACTTGCAGAACTCTCGTATTAACCTTAATTATTTCATCTTCCAGGCTGTTTTAAATGATCTTCACATTTTCAGTTTATGTATAAATGGTGGAGCCAGAATACATTCTTTAAAAATTATAGAGTAAAATGTAACCAATATTAAAGGAATCCATTGAAACTATTATTGTTAAATAGAAGTGTTCACGTTATTTTAATCAGATATCACGAGATACAACACATTGGGTAATCGTCAGGAGAAAGTGCATATGACATTGATGGAAACACAGGAATTAGATTATCAGCCAATCTCCTTCCTGGATATGAAATATAAAGTTCCTCTAACATTTCACAGAAAGATGCAGTTATCTTTCTGCATCTCTGAAAACCTCCTGTCTGGTTTACATAGTGAGGTAAAAATGTCCATAATATACCAAGAAGTCTGAGGCAGGTACATAAGATCAAAGATTTTCTTTCCTAACCCAAGAGCTAAAATGAGAGGAATCCTTCTGAGTTTCCTGTTTAACCAAAGCAGCTAAGCAGTGATTATGGCCAAAGGCTGTCTTCCTCTCTTTTGATATTCAAGAGATTTAAGTCACCATCTCTCTAATCATAGCATTGAGTACTGTAATAGACTTTTCTGAAAGAAGATAAAATAATTTCCCTTATCTTTTCATGATAAAAATCCAGTGCCATATAGAAGTAGAAATGCTTTTCAAGCTTCCTAGAGAAGTTCATCCCTGCAGAAGGTTAGTAATTTGACATGACAGAAACATATTCTCTTGGTAGAGAGAATAATTGTATCCTGCCGTACTCTGTGCATTGGAGACAATCATAAAGATCTACTCAGCTTTATCTAAATGCAGCCCAGCAAATTACACTAATGAATGCTTGATGCTAGTTTAACATTCAGAAAATCCATTGTTTTGGCTTCATATGATTGCAGTGACTGAACTAATTTGGGACAAATCATTCAACCATCGTCATTGTCTTCTGTGTATAAAGTAAAACTTTATTCACCATCCTGAATTAGTAAAAACAGTGGCTCAGATTTGAAAATCACATAGAGTGGACTTAGAATGGAAAGGAACTAAGCAGTGCATTTCCTGCTTGCATTTTTTAGGATTTCTATGTTATCTTTACTTTGCCATTTTATCACTTTTAATCACAAATTCTGTATCATGTGATTTTCTTGCTGATACACATATTCCAAGCTTCTGTTTTTGCCAGCACCATGGATAAATATGGATTTACAAACTGACATAGAAGATACGGCCAATGTGAGAGTGTCCAAATCGGATATAGAGAAAAGGAGTCCTTGAGCTTTGGGAGTCAGACCTCTGTAAGTGATGAAAGTCAAGGTCAAGAAAAGCAAGGAATCAAAAGCAAGACAGGCATAGAAGAGTCAATTAAACATAGTAAACTCAATGGGACTTGTAGGACCACAGCCATCAGAAATTAGTGGTTAAACAGAGAATAAATAAGCATGTGGGAATACGGTAACATGGAAGGTCAGAAGTTAATAGTCAAGTATCAAAAAATTTTAAAGAACCTGGTGAAAACACAAGGCAGTGAATTTAATATCCAGGCTAGGAATTTCATTGTCAATAGGGTCAGATGTAGTGTAAAACAAGTGAAGAAAAGAGTCTCTCCATTATATCCCATCTCATCATATTGTAATGTCATTTTTTCAAAGGGGAGATAAAAAATTCAAGTTACACCAGGTATTCAGTGAAGTGTTATGTCCATCCTGGTCCAGCAAAAATAATTATGGTAATCAACCTGAGTTTAAGGAGATGGGAAATACAGTTTTTCACACTAATAGTACTCCATGTCACATTTATTTGACATGTAAAAGATATTCGACTCTTGGATATAAGGTATTATATAAATATTATTTGTAGTTTAAGCCCAAAGCCTTTTAATATTGAAATAAATATACAGAGAAATATTAAATTAAATGTTTGAATTTAAACTAGGAGTCTTTTATGAGAGTCAGGAGAGAAATCTAAGAGACATAATTGGGTAATAATGCCCGGACAGGCTGGGCAAGGAGAGATAAGAGAAACTTTCTTTCCCAGATGCAATCCCTTCAATTGCTTTTCCTTAAACCATTCTCTTTTACATTTCTAATGAGTAATTTCCTGCTCCTTATAGATGCCAGTTTCCGGCGGGACAAATATTGGTTTATACAGAGAAATGATCATCACATATTTCTCTCTGAAAGAATTTTTTTTTTGAAAGAAGTGTATGTAGGGTAAAACCTGCATATTAAACTAAACACAATATGTTCTCTCTTGTACTATAAGCTTGTTTCATAATCAATATTGTTTAAACTGACTGGAGGTTGGAAATAACTTTGTTCTCCATAATGTGGTCTGATTAGTGAGTGTTCGAATCATCACTCTCATGATGGCACTCTTGTCTTGCCCCACCGACTTCCCCAGCCTGCTTTTGTTTTCAAGGAATGCACCAGAAGCATTGATGCTAAAGGGATCTATAGCTGCCACCTTCAACCCCTTTCCACTTTGCCATTTGGAGTGGAGCTGCAGGGGTGCGTGGCAGAGTTTCCTACCATTTGAGTCACGGCCTACTAGCTGTACATGCTGCCTGATACTTTCACCCAAGTTCATCTTTAAAGCAATAGAATGTGATAAGTTCCAGAGGTCTTTCATAGGAACACCTAAAATTCCAAAAGCACAACTGGTTTTTTCTCTGTCGATACAGAATGTTTGCCGCCAAGGGGTTCCAGTTTTGCTGGCCAGAATCAGTGATGAAGAGTAAAGGGAACAATGATTTTCTGATTGAGTGGAGAGGGTAATAGAATTACGTTGACTGATCTCTTCATAAGGCAATTGAATCTTGCTTTACTTTCTTGCAGAGTCCCCTAAGTTGTGTCATCAATGTTCTCTGTGACAAAGAATTTGAACTCTTTATTTCTTTGGATAGCGAAGGCAGGACTCTACCCCTTTTGATCTTAGATTATAAACTTCTTAAGGGCATGGACTTTGTTGGCTAAATTCACTTGAAATCAAGCATCGTACCATTACAGAGAGAACTGGACATTCTGTTCTTTTCTATGGTGACTTTTCCCTACCATTATTCATCATATATACATTCCTTTTTATGTCCAAGCTTCAGAATGAGTCAGTACCTTCCATACTCTTTGTAACAGAACCAAAAAGATGGCTGTTTCTCCAAATGAAATGACTGCATCTACAACTGATTGATCAACATAATACAGCCTTGCATTTCTGCAGGAATGTCTCAGAACTCTTTGTTGAATGCACGGCCATCTCACTACCTTGTGCTCATTCCCTTAAAGTTGAAACAAAAATTGAATTTTATAATCTGGGTTCTCTTACATACCAGTGCTCTTGTATTCAAAGGTGCTGATGGTAATGACCATAGCAATCAGGATGTTTAGGAGAATGATGGAGGGGACTGAATGTTGCCATTGAATTGTGATTAAGTTGTTTGAAAGGGCCATCTTCATTTACAGCTCTGCTTGTAGATTTAATGATCAGTGTGAAGCCTTTCCTTTAAAAGAGCAATTTACCCTTTAGAGCTCCTAACCAGAACAAGCTGCCTTCTGGGACAGCTTCCTAGCTCTCCACAGCCTGGTTACTCAAAGTGTGGGCCCTGGCTTGCTATCCTCAGCACTGCCTCGGAAGCTGTTAGAAATGTAGAAATCTCGGCCTCCAGGCTCACTCCAGATCTATTATATCAGACTCTGCATCAGAACAAGATCTCACCACAGCTGTGCACGTTAACATTTGAGAAGTGGGGCTCTATATTGGTTCTGAGATTGTGATTTAAAGACCTATTTGTCTTTGCTTCTTAGGATGTGATGCCCTGTTTCAACAAGGCCTCGTTGAGCTGGGTACTGGTCCTCGTTTTACGCATCTGAGGAGTCCAGTGGAAACACCTCATGGAGAGCATCTCTTCAGTGCCAAGCGGCTTCCTGAGTCTCAGGTCTGGTTATTGATGATTTTTGTTCTGCAGCCCTCGCATCTACTGCCACTGTTTCTTGACATATTTGGTTAATAAACATAGAATTGTGGTATAGTATGATGTGGAAGAACTTTTATTCCTCTGAAGGCTTCATATGGCTGCCAGTGACAAAGGAAATCAAAGACTTATGTGTCCACAGCCTGTACTAGTGTTTTGACACCTAGATGTCCTGATGCTGAAAATTAATGCAGATGTCGTTTTAAGTTTTGGAGCAGGGTGCTCAAGAATGCCTATTTAAACGTAATGGATACAGTATTAAAGATGTTAGACAAAGATGCAGAACATTATTAATTAGACTAAGTTTGTAATTAATTGAACTTTTTTGGAATTTTCTCTGGGTGAAGTTGAGAAAAGTGACACTGTACCCGTGACTTCATCTTTGCCATACCCTCATGAAGTGATTACCTGTATGGAATTTATTTTTTTATTTTTTTATTTTCTTTGAGATGGAGTCTACCTCTGTCACCAGGCTGGAGTGCAGTGGTGATCTTGGCTCACTGCAACCTCGGACTCCCAGGTTCAAGCGATTTTCCTGCCTCAGCCTCCCGAGTAGCTGGGATTACAGGTGCGTGCCACCATACCTGGCTAATTTTTGTATGATTTTTAGTAGAGACGGGGTTTCACTGTGTCATCCAGGATGGTCTCAATCTCCTGACCTCGTGATCCACCCACCTCGGCCTCCCAAAGTGCCGGGATTACAGGCGTGAGCCATCATACCCGGCCTACCTGTATGGAATTGTAAAGTTCCCTGAGATATAATAAAAGTACCACTGGTATATAAGATTGAGAATTCCTCATCCACTATTAATATTGCACACAAGCTTCATTTGAACACTGGGTTTGCAAGGTCCCTGCTACAGACTCTTCAATGTTCCATTTTCAGGATCATGTGTGCCTGGAACAAAGTATAATCATATTGATCACACCAGGGATGAACTTATCATTACTTCAGTGTCATCACTTAGCAACAGTTCATAATTATCAAAATTAGGCATAGAAACAGTTTTAAAATCTGCTATCTTGCCAGGTTTTTTCAGAACTCTGTCCCATAGGCTGATCTTTACCCTGCTTTAGTCTGGATTCTAGTTGAATGGACTATTCATTTCTCTCTTTCACAAAGTTTGATTATCTAACTTTCTGTTTTTAATTTTTGAAGAGTTAGATTTTATGCAAAGAGCTACCTACGACATAGAAATTTAAGAATTATTTCAGTGTCTAATCCATGAGTAGGGACTTAAACACTTTCACACTAATTATCGTTAGCTCACAGCTCTCTAATGACTATAAAACACTTTATTATTATTTGTGAGTATTGTCTCATATGCACTGTGACATTATGATTATTCAACAAGGTCTATTTCTGGATAACTCTCTTCCTCACTTTTGGTGCTGCCGGTAGAACTGTATGCTGGTAGCATTTCACAGAAGTCTAAACACAAAACTCTTAGGGCTCTTGCTTCATCATGCGCATGGATGGCTGATAAGAACAGATTGATCTACACAGTGTCTTTTAAATTTTATATATTTTTACCCTGGTGCATTTATGGCATATTAATCTGCAGCTGTGAGTGAACTCAACAGGATAATTAATTATTATAGACAGACATCAAAGCTTGCTTCTTAATACTCTGTGGAGTCTAAAGGCTTGTAGAGATCCTCATTAGCTCATTAAATATTGAGGGTCTAGTATGCATCAAGCATTGCTACGCACAGAGGATGCAATGTAGAAAATTGCCATAACATGCACCTTTACACCAATAAGTGGGCCAAACAGACATTAAATCATCACAAAAATAATTGTTCCCTTATTTGACTGAAATAATTTGCATTGTCTAGAAATAGAAACGGAGGAGGCCGAGGGACCTAGGGTAAGAGTTTGAAAGAACTCACTAGATAGATCTCATCAGAACCCCTCTTTGTGTAACTAAGGGAGCATTCTTCAGGCAGTGGAGGGCTTTTTCTCAGTCCCAGCCAGTCTGGAGGAGGACCCTGCAGAAGTGGAGAGAAAGTAAACATTTTTCTGGGAACACGTTCAAATTATGTGACTTTCAGTGATTTATCTTTTTCCACATTACAGCCTTAAACTACATAGCCTCTGAGAATATATATTCACTGTATCAAACAGGTTGGAAAGTTAAACTTTGCAAATTATTTCAGAAAAGACATAGGCATCTGTGCAACACATGCCGGTGAGGTATTGCATGGAGATCTGCCACGAAGGGACCATTCCTACCTAAAGTGGGCTCTGTTGTTATAAACAATTCCATTCCTTGGGACAATTTTATGATCATTGATAAACTAATAACTAGTGCTAGAATCTGTAGTAGTCAAATTCCCCTGTGAATGACTGGGATGGAGGAAAATGCACTAATAGAGAGGTAGGAGGGGAAGTGACCTCCCGTTTGAATATCGGTGAGGTTCTAAAAGAGTGGAGGGCTATTCCTAGGGAGGAGTTTAAAAGAAGAAGGAGTTGCAGAAGAGATGGGAACCCGAGAAGAGATTTGTGCTATGTGATGGCAGTATGCCAAGAATAGGCCCTTGGTGGCGGGGAGGGGAAGGATTTAGCTTCCTAGCAGCTTTTCTTTTGGGGGTGAAAATATCAATGTCATGATAAATATTAGCATACCTCTCTAGATTTCTCCCTCAGATATCAAACAGTCCATATAACAATCCTGTCTGTAAGCCTACGCACAGCAGTGTTTATAGCTACAGTGTCTGCTGTAAGGGTGGAGCCAGTGCCACCAGAGCAAGCAGTAACTAGGGAGCAGTTATGCTGCCAATCCGCATGGCTTGTACTGGTGAAGGGCAGCAACATCGTATTTAGGTTGTGGGTCTTCAAAGGAATACATGTGGAGTGGCGGCCCGTATAAGGGCACCCTCATGTGGAGAACTCAGGATAATTTGGGGTCAAATATGTCGACGCTGCCTAGAAAAACTTGGCCTGCAAATATGCATGGTGGTATAGGGTGATGAATGAATGAAGAAGCTTAGAGTTTAGTTAGAATCTGCAATACTTCCAAGGACAAAATGTGTGGAGAGTGTTGTTCTTGCTTGCTTGGTTCTGATAACGCTGATTTTAAACACATGCGCGCACACACACGAATACAACAGGAGAGGAGAGAGAAAGAGAGAGGAAACAGGAGAGGGAAATTGATTTTGCAAATGAGAAGCATAAGATGAGGTTGATCAGGTTGTCAGGGCTCAGATTATATAAAGCCTTGTAGACGTTACTAGGATTTCACATTATATCCTAAGTGTAATGGTTTTAGGCTGAATAAACTTTAAATTGTTCTTTTTGTGTTTTCACATTAGAGATCATCCTGCCAGCATTCAGAGAATAGATTAGTCAGGGGCAAGGATGAAATAGGGCACCGGTAAAATGACTATGACATTAGTTCTTTGGAGAGCTGATCCTGTCTTTTTAGTTTTTACAAAGCCAGGCATATAGATTCCAGTTATGTTTTAAAGATATTCATATTTTAAAGATATTGAGGGTAAGTGTGATACTCATGTCTTAAAGCTACTGAGGGAAAGTGTGATGCTCGTGTCTTAAAGGTACTGAGGGAAAGTGTGGCACTCGTGTCATAAAGGTACTGAGGGAAAGTGTGGCACTCGTGTCTTAAAGATACTGAGGGAAAGTGTGGTACTCGTGCGTTAAAGGTACTGAGGGAAAGTGTGGTACTCATGTTTTAAAGGTACTGAGGGAAAGTGCAACACTCGTGTTTTAAAGGTACTGAGAGTTCTGAGGGAAAGTGTGACACTCGTGTGTTAAAGGTTCTGAGGGAAAGTGCGGGACTCGTGTTTTAAAGGTACTGAGGGAAAGTGTGACACTCGTGTGTTAAAGGTACTGAGGGAAAGTGTGACACTCGTGTTTTAAAGGTACTGAGGGAAAGTGTGGTACTCATGTTTTAAAGGTACTGAGGGGAAGTGTGACACTCATGTTTTAAAAATATTGAGGGGAAATGATTATGGGTACAGAAGTACCAATAATGATTTATCTTGGAAGCACTGCTAAAGTAACGGATGAGAAATTCATATTTGAAGTGTCAGGATTTGATTATGTTTTGGGGATACCTGTGGGATCAGTGAAAACACAGGCAAGTGAATTTAAAGGTGTATAGGTTTGCGGTGAAGACGTATGTACATTTAGAATAAGCAGGACACATAGCATCATGTCATATAAGATGATGTACCAGAACGAATCCCAAATTTCAGAGTCTAGAAACAAACTAGTGAAACGGGGATGGCATAAAGGAATGAAAGTTGAGTTTACACAAGAAACTCAAAAAGATCTGCCAAAGAGAAATAAAGAACACTTGTAATTTGTGGTATTGTATGTATCAAGAGAGCAGAGTGTTTTAAGACAGAAGCTAGTGGGAAGCTATGAGACGTCAGAGAAGTACTTAAAAATGTCAATTGAAGTCACCAGTATGAGCATCATTGGTGACCCTAGCAGGAGTAGGTCAGATGCATACTATTGCGTAGGTGTATACTGGAGTGGATAGGTGTCTACTGGAGTGGATAGGTGTCCCTTGGAGTGAGTAGATGTCTACTGGAGTAAGCAGATGTCCATTGAAGTTGGTAGATGTCTACTGTATTGGGTATGTATCTACTGGAGTGGGCGTATGTCTAATGGAGTAAGTAGATGTCTACTGAACTGGGTAGATGTCTACTGGAGAGGACAGGTGTCTACTGGAATGGATAGGTGTCTACTGCAGTGGGTAGATATCTACTGGAGTGGGCATATGTCTACTGGAGTGAGTAGATGTCTACTGAAGTTGGTACATGTCTACTGGAGTGAGTAGATGTTTACTGTTCGGTAGGTATCTTCTGGAGTGGGTAGTTGTCTATTGTTGGGCTGATGTCTACTGAAGTAAGTTTAAGAGTGACTGGACTTTGAAGAAGAAAAGGGGTGCTCTATAAATGTGCATTTTTATATTCTAAATATTCATAATTCAGAATATTGGGCAATTTCTTCAAGACTAGTTGTGGAAGCTTGTATATGAACTCTCAATTCCTTATTTGAAAAGTTCAGCAGATGTTCTCTAAATCCTGGAGTTTTGTTGAAACCGGACGGCATTGGTGATGTCATCAGAAAGGGGGTAAATGTCCATTTTCTGAGTCTGCCTACAAACAGAATTTGCAAACTGTTTCCATTGAAGCTTCTCAGGGGTGGAAATTTTGCTCTCCAGAACCTTGTGTCTCATTGATCATGCTTGCTATTTTCAGCTGGGAAGTCTGATATGACTTTCCCTGAATAACAACAAACATTAAAATCTTACACTGGCATTTCTTTCTTTCCTTCATTTAATTCTCAATTTCAACCTGAAACAAAAATTATTGGGTGTGAACCCCCCAAATCTGAGACAGGTCTCAGTTTATTTAGAAAGTTTATTCAGCCAAGGATGAGGACACTCGCCCGTGACACAGCTTCAGGAGGTCTTGACGACAGGTGCCCAAGCTGGTAGGGGCACAATTTAGTTTTATACATTTTAGGGAGACATAAAACATCGATCAATATGTGTAAGATGTACATTGTCCCACCGGGAAGGTGGGACAACTCCAGGCAAAGGCAGGGCAACTAGAAGTGGAGAGCAGACTGCCAGGTCACAGGTAGATAAGAGACAAGTAGTTGCATTCTTTTGAGTTTCTGATTAGCTATTAGCCTCTCCAAATGAGGTAGTCAGATATGCATTGATCTCAGTGAGCAGAGGGGTGACTTTGAATAGAATTGGAGGCGGGTTTGCCCTAAGCGATTCTCAGCATGACTATTCCCTTTAGCTTAGTGATGTGGGGGCCTCAGGATTTATTTTCCTTCCACATTAGCATGGCTTGATAGTGCCTAATGTGGCAATCGTTGTCTAGATGGTAACAATCACTAAGTATAAAATAACAGATTTGAATACATGGCACATGGTTGGCGCTTAATAAATAAGACCTCTTAGTAATATTACTCTTAGAAAGAGGTAACATAAAGCCCTGATTTAATCATGTGTGGAAAGGAAAAATAAAGATTTTCCTTCTGTCATTTGTTCAAGTTGTACTATAAAATTTAAAAATGCCTGTTTTCTTTTTTTAATTTTTATTATACTTTAAGTTCTGGGGTACATGTGCGGAACGTACAGGTTACATAGGTTACATAGGCATACACGTGCCATGGTGGTTTGCTGCACCCACCAACCAACATCAGTTATTTCTCCTAATGCTATCCCTCCCCTAGCCCTCCACCCCACTACAGGCCCCAGTGTGTGACGTTCCCCTCCCTGTGTCCATGTGTTCTCATTGTTCGACTCCCACTTATGAGTGAGAACATGCGGTGTTTGGTTTTCTGTTCTTATGTTAGTTTGCTGAGAATGATGGTTTCCAGCTTCATCCGTGTCCCTGCAAAGGACATGAACTCATCCTTTTTTTATGGCTGCATAGTATTCCATGGTGTCTATGTGCCACATTTTCTTTATCCAGTCTGTCCTTGATGGGCATTTGGGTTGGTTCCAAGTCTTTGCTATTGTGAACAGTGCCACAATAAACATGTGTTGGCCTGTTTTTCTGTTATCCTTGCACTAAGCTGATACATTGTTATAACAGAGATTCACAGATCTACATCTCTAAGCTACTCACTGGTGACAGAGGTGGTGCAGAATAGACTCAAGGTCATCTTAGGCAATATCTGGAAATAACCACAACGAAGCTATGAACTCCTCATAGTCAGACTCCCAGGTCAGAGCTTTAAAAAAAAAACCTGAGAGGTTGCTATACCATGATTACATCCTCTCAACTCTACACAGTACAATGATAATTGTTGGAAGTTTATTTTGTTTCTGGAAAGTTTGGAATCAATAACTCAGTATTTATGGAATGCAGCAAAACTATTTCTTATTCTCTTCAGATATACTCGAAGCAATTGTATTACCATCACAGATATGGCACATTTACCTTCCCAGCCACTAAGATGAGACTTTAAGCCAATTTAGAAAACAGCCACACACCAAAGTGAATCACCTAAATCAATTCATCCTTAGACATCAGAGGCATTTTAAACTCTCAAATGGAATCTCAGATCAAATTTTAAAAGCCTGGGAATCCAGGACAAATTTAAGGATCACAACATATTTCACACTGGACACCATTTTATTTAAAAATGGAAACAATCTTATATTTATTGAATGCTTATTCCATGCATTCACTTTTTACCAAGAAATAATGTGCATCTGGTTTATTTTGTTTAAAAAAATCTTATAAAGCTGAACTATTTTTATGTCTAATCACATACGAGAAAAAATAAAATGTTAGGAGCTCATGTAACTTGCCTGTGTTCACTCCAGATAGGTAGCATAACTAGAATCTGAAATTGTACTGTCTCCTCCAGGGTCTGTGCTCTACCCTCTGAATTACATTGCTACTCTAATGCAGATAACTCTTCTTAAAATTTTAGTTCCCATAATGTAACTTCCAGAAATTCATACTGTAAAAATAATCATAGATGTTTTCCAATAATTATCCTTAAGCATGTGTGGCCTGATATTTGTTATAAAAACACAATATTAAAAATAATCCAAGTGTCCTAAATAGATTATTTCAATAAATAATAAAAAGTCATATTATTTTATCCTATGCAGTCAATATAAATGAGCATTTTAAGTCTTGTAAAAAGCTTTTACTAGGCCAGGTGCAGTGGCTCACACCTGTAATCTCAGCACTTTGGGAGGCCAAGGCAGGTGTATCACCTGAGGTCAGGAGTTCGAGACCAGCCTGGCCAACATCGGGAAACCCCGTCTCCACTAAAAATACAAAAATTAACCAGGTGTGGTGGTGCATATCTGTAATCCTAGCTACTTGGGAGGCTGAGGCAGGGGAATCACTTGAACCTGGGAGGCAGAGTTTGCAGTGAGCAAAATCACATCACTGCACTCTAGCCTGGGTGACAGAGTGAGACTCAGTCTCAAAAAAAAAAAAGCCTTTAGTATAATATTGAGTGCAAAAAGCAGAGTACAAATACTACATATCATTCACAAGCACGTAAAAACTTTAATAAATATGCACACTAAAGTAGTTTGTAGTTTAAGACATACTCCAAAATGTAGACATTGATTATTTTTAGATTGTGGCATTATGACCAGTTTAGTCTTTTTTTTTTGTAGTTTCAAATTTTCTACGACAATGTATTGTTTTTAAAATAAAACTACCATTAAACTAAAAAAGTGTGTTTTTTTATACCTGTAGTTAAAATTTAATGAAGAAGTTATTCTATAAATTTTTCTTTCAGTCAGAAAAATGGCCATTTATTCAAATATGGCCCTCAAGCCCCTAAATCTATTAAATGTGAGCCCTTCCTTGACTTCAGCCTCCACCATTCTCCAAGCCTTCCATACAGCACCATCTCTATAAGTTTGAGGACCCTCACTTGACCTGTGCTTGCACTTCTAACTTCTTGATTCCAGCATCTGATTTTTTTTTAGTAAGTCCTGTAGCAACTGAAGCATTTATAATAGTGCGTCTCAGTGTCCAAATCAAGTTCAATAACTTTTACATCAGACGAGGTGAAACATTCTGTCAAACTCGACCACCGTGAACTTTCGTAGACCCGATGCTAGTCAAGGAAAGTGACTGATATTGATCGTCTTCTCCTTATGTGGGAGGCAATTGGTCTTTGTGAAATGTATACAGGAAGGAAGGAGTGAAAATTTAGCTAAAGTTCCTGACCAGTATTGGATTCTTGGCAACTAATAGAATCTTTGGGGAAATACATTGTTCCCTTATTCTCATAGCATTTTTGTCCAAATTTTAAATGCTGTAAGTAGCTATAAGGTGTCTTAGAGTTTGGTTCAATGTATGTTAGTGTCAATATTGAACCTTATTTAATGAAATACAGAGATAACATACACATGAACCTGTGTAAAAGAGACTTTGGGATGTTGACTTTGTGGCAAAGTCAAAGGTAACCTTCTGGCTTCGGAAAGGAGCAGAGCACTTTGCCTGCATTATTCCAGTCAATTGTAAATCAATAATATTGACTGCTTTTCCACTGTGGAACAAGCACTGGACTGGAAGATGGAGGAACAAAGAGTGAGCCCTGAGGAGCCTTCAAGGAGCCCTGAGACATTTTCTTTCTATGAGTTTGAGTCTGGGAGTTAGTTCTGCAAAATTCCAAATACACACAGTCATCTAGAGCTTTTCCTCTCAAGGTACGAATACACACATGCAGATACACAGAACATAGAGATACCAAACACTTTGCCATTTACAGTCATATGGATGGTGCTGTTTTGTCACTTCATTTCTTTTATTTCTTTTCCTTTTTCTAGCTTAATTCCCTTAGTGCCTTAGGTCAAATCCTTATCTGTTTATTTTTCCCCAAGCTGTCCTAGCACGATAACTTTCTAATTATTCTCTTTGCCCCAGCTATGGACACTGCAATAAATCCCTCATAATGATGTCAGATTATTCTTTCTAAAATCCAAGTCTAATCTTTATTATTCTTGCATAAAAATCTCTGATGATTTCTCCATGTCTAGAGTAAGGACGAACTGCAGTATTTCTTTAAATACATATATATGTTTATATGTCAATGTATGTGTGTATGTGTGTAAACATATTCACATATGCCACTTGAAAACAGCATTCATTTTTGACAGAAAGTTTTGATCATGATTTCAAGTAATATTTTCCATGTAATTTAATTATCTTCAGATATATAATAATAAAATTTTGAACAGTGCATGTTATTTTATCTATAACTGTATTGCAATATATTTAGACAAGCTACTATCACTGGACATTTATTTTATTTCAGTTCTCCCTAGTGTAAATAATGGGTGATAGCCATCATTATGTTAAGACATAGAAATTATATAGAAATCTTACTTTAAATCTCTGGTCATTTACTAGGATAAAATCACTAGAAAAAAGATCTTAATTATTTTGATATAACTGCAGTTTTCAGTACTGTATGCATTTTTTTAAGAACTCGCCATTTAATGATGCCTGTGTAGTTCTTTTCCCTTAAAGTTTGTTCTTCCAGAAATCAACAAAGACGCATTCACTTTTAAGTTCGAAAAACATCTGCCTTTGGGCATGAGAGGGGAAATAATCATTTAGATTGAGCATTTCAAGCAAAATCTTGAGGCAATGTTAAATGTTAACTTGTCTATGTATAGTAGGTAATGTGTCAAATTCTCAAATTGCTTCTCATTTTTAGGGAAATTACACCCTGTATATCTTGAATATATTCAGTCTTTATTTGACATCTATTTTTAAATAAAACAATTTTTTTTACTTGTCTATATGCATCAGCTTGGTCTTTTCTACTGTGCAATGCAGAAAGAAATGTTGGGTACTTGCTATTTGTTGAAGACCCTGAGGCTAAGGGCTGAGATATTTACTATAATATACTATTGGTTGAGTAAACAGAAGGGTGCATATCATTCTAAAGTTATTCTTCCTGAGAAATGAGTTGCACACCTGCTACCTACTTGCTTTCACTCAGTGCCAAGTGAAACATATTGGATGGGCACAGGAGAGAGGACAAATTCGCTGAGCTTGAGCCATTGATACATGAGTCCTTGGGAAGAAAAAGTTGGCAAGTGCCGGGTGTGAATGGTTAAAAATAGTTCTCCCTTTAATTAGTTGCAGGAAAGGAATGATAATATGCCTTATTTTTGTGGGTTCCTAGATAACAGGAAATTTAAATATTGTATTGAATTTATTTTACTAAGATTTTTGCTTTAAAGATTAGTTTTAAAATAAGGAAAAAAGTGTCCATGTAAAGTTGGTAATTTATCTTGGGCACATTACTTTCTGTTTGTTTATATTTTTTGCTTTTTCATAAGGTAAGCATTTTTTTCTAATTCTCAAAATCTTGTATTTTCTCCAGAAAGAACAAAAAATAAAAAGAATAACAAAGGTACAAATTAAATCATTGCCCCATTGCCCATGGAAGATAGAAATCATAAATGGGATAGCTTTTTAAATGTATTTATTTTCTATAATGTTTACACTCGTTGACAATGAATACTACTAAAATGATACACTTTTCTAAGCACATTCTTGTGCACATCTGTGAGAAATAAAAAAGCGCTTGGTATTTTTCACTATACATTGCTACTTGTTTGAATCTAAACATTAACATACACATAGATATAGGTCTATGTGCTGGCCCATGAGAATAAAATTATGGCCTTGTGTGTGTTTACAACTCTATCATAAAGTAAGAGTCTGCTGCTAAATGAAGGTGCCTTTAGTTACGGTCATTACTGACTGTCCATGTGAATCGGGCTTACATTGAACAAAGATGTGAACTAAATTTCCTAGCAGGTGGACAAGCTCTGTAAACAGCTTCACAAGAATGGCAGCTCTGGAAAACATAAAAGCGGTGAATAGCCTGTGTCATGAGGATGGGAATGGCGATCTCGGCCAACGGGGAGGAACAGGGCCTCAGCAGCCCAAGGCTCAGAGGCAGGATGAGGCTCTCAGTACTGCCCAGATGGCTGCAGCCCCTAGTTTTCAGTGAGATGACTCTGACATCATCTTCTCCCAAGACTCCAACATTTTCTCCGTGCACCTTCACCGAGCAGAAATCACACTTCCTTCTTCACAAAGGAAAAAGAGAAGATACCAGCATTCCATCATAGGTTTTAAACCAAATCTACTAGTGTAGGTGCATCTGTGCTTAAGCCTCTGTCTTCACTCCTGTTACAAAGAAGAGTGTCTTCATGCCGCATAAAGCAGTGTTTCTCCAACTTTTATTCCAGAAATGTTTTTAGACTCTTTTCCCTAATTTTAGTAAAACAGGTATATTGAGTATCTGTCTATTAACTGTACATCTAGATCTACATCTGTGCTTTACACGTAAAAATGGTGAGACACCTTGCTCCCCAAAAACCAAGTTTTACTTTGCTGGCAGTAATATTGACCACATTCAGAATGCACACTAAAAAGAAACATGCATTATGCTAGGGTGTGTGTGTGTGTGTGTGTGTAGGGGAAAGGATAAGTAATAGAAAACCCAGATAAAATCAATGTAAAACTAAAAGAAGATTTATTATTGACTCATATCTCCCATATTTCAAGGGAGAGCAAATTTCATAAAAGGTGTTATCAGGGCTCTTGCTTGATTTACCTCAATTCTCTTGACTCATTACTCCCATCTTAACTTCTCCTGGCTTGTTGTTCCATGCTAAAATGGCTTCCTTCATGTCTACAAGATGGCGGTCCTCGGCAACATGGACTACCCACTTCTTTGTTCACTCTTAAGAAGCATGTCTCCTTCAGTAATCATCCAAATCAGACCCCTTAGTTTTGGAACAATTAGGGGACTTCTGAGTAAGCGTGTTCAGAAAACCACCATGTGTTTAGTTAGGCCTGTGTTTGCAATAAACATTACTGAGAGAATGATGATGGGCTTTGGCCATTAAATGTTCATCTTGAATTGGGAAGTAAAGTCAATTCTAACCAAATGTCATTGATACTTTACAATGGACTAGAGGCAAATTAATTTTGGAGAGATAATCAATACCCAGTGGATCATTTAATGATGTCAACTGTTTCAATATTTTATTGCTAAAGTTATTCCTTCTGCCTGCTGAATCATATATTTTTTCTTCTCTAGTGTGGCAGTCATATGGAAATGCAAATGTAATCTATTATCTCCAACTTTCAGAAAAATCTTGTTGTTCTCACTTCCCCCTTCAGTCAGTCCTATTCCTATTCCTTCTCTTTCAGATTATAAAACTTACGGAGTGTTGTTTCTGCTCACTGACATCATTTCCATAATTACATTTTCTTATCAAAGCATTCTAGTTGAGTATCTTTTAATTTCATTTACTAAAATTGTTATTGCCCATGTCTTTAACGTTGTCTCTTGCCAAATGTTGACATTTAGATTTATGGTCCATTTTGAGTTAAATTTAATAGAATGCAAGATACTTATCAGGTTTTTTTCTTCTCTTATAAATATCTAATTCATTTAGCATCATTTGTTGGAAAGATTATTCTTTCCCCATTGAATTGCCTTTGCATCTGTCTTTGTCTAAAAATCAATCGACTTTCTATATGGTTCAATTTAAGACTATTTTGTCCCTTTGATTCTAATATGTAAATCATTTCTTCAAATATACTGTGTTTTAAATATTGTAGCTTTATAATAAATCTATTAAATAGTGTAATTCCTCCAATTTTGTTCTTTGTTTTAACATTTGGTTATTCCAGTTCCTTTTTGTTTCTTTATAAATTTTAGAATGATCTTTGTAATTTCTACAAAAATGTTTGCTGTTATATTGTGTCAATTTTAGTTGAATCTATTGATCAGTTTTAGAAGAATTAACATTGTAATAATATTGTAAATAATATTGAACCTTTCAGTCAATCAAGATGAAATACCTCTCTATTTATTTAAAATTTCTTCATTTTCCTTCATCAGTGTTTTGTAGTTTTCAGTACATAGGTTGATATGGTTTGGCTGTGCCCCGACCCAAATCTCAACTTGAATAGTATCTCCCAGAATTCCCATGTGTCGTGGGAGGGACCTAGGGGGAGGTCATTGAATCATGGAGGCTGATCTTTCCTGTGCAATTCTTGGGATAGTGAATGAGTCTCAGGAGATTTGATGAGCTTATCAGGGGATTATGTTTTTCCTTCTTCTTCATCTCTTGCCACCACCATGTAAGAGGTGCCTTTCACCTCCCACCTTTATTATGAGGCCTCCCCAGCCATGTGGAACTGTAAGTCCAATTAAGCCTCTTTTTCTTCCTAGACTTGGGTATCTCTTTATCAGGAGTGTGAAAACAGACTAATACACAGGTCTTGTATACATTTTGGAAGATTTAGGCAAAATAATTTTATGATGTCTCTGGTTTATTTTAAAGGACATTTTAAACAAATTTAAATTGTATATTCCTAGTTTGAATTTTAAAAATTTACCTTATGGTCCATGGTGATCCTAAACTCACTTATTTGTTCTAGTGATTTCTTTGTTTTTCTTTGTGAATATCTACCGTGATAATCATGTCATCTGAAAATAAGAGGGCTTTATTTAACTGGTTATTTTGCTCATTAGTTGATGAGGTTTCTTCGTAGCATCTATGGTCTTTACATTTTGGCATGTTTTTGCAATGGCTGTTACTGGTTGTTCCTTTCCATGTTTAGTGCTTCCTTCAGGATCTCTTGTAGGGCAGGCCTGGTGGTGACAAAGTCTCTAAGCATTTGATTGTCTGTAAAGAATTTTATTTCTCCTTCACTTATGAAACTTAGTTTGGCTGGATATGAAATTCTGGGTTGAAAATTCTTTTCTTTAAGAGTGTTGAATATTGGCCCCCACTCTCTTCTGGCTTGTAGAGTTTCTGCTGAGAGATCTGCTGTTAGTCTGATGGGCTTCCCTTTGTGGGTAACCCAACCTTTCTCTCTGGCTGCCCTTAACATTTTTTCCTTCATTTCAACTTTGGTGAATCTGGTAATTATGTGTGTTGGAGTTGCTCTTCTTGAGGAGTATCTTTTTGGCGTCCTTTGTATTTCCTGAATTTGAATGTTGGCCTGCCTTACTAGGTTGGGGAAGTTCTCCTGGATGATATCCTGAAGAGTGTTTTCCAACTTGGTTCCATTTTCCCCCTCACTTTCAGGCACACCAATCAGATGTAGATTTGGTCTTTTCATATAATCCCATATTTCTTGGAGGCTTTGTTCATTTCTTTTTCCTTTTCTTCCTCTACACTTCTCTTCTCGCTTCATTTCATTCATTTGATCTTCAATCACTGATACTCTTTCTTCCAGTTGATTGAACCTTGTGCATTTGTCACTTATTTCTCATGTCATGGTTTTTATCTCTGTCAGCTCATTTATGACCTTCTCTGCATTGCTTATTCTAGTTATCCATTCTTCCATTATTTTTTCAAGATTTTTAGTTTCTTTGCGCTGGGTACGTAGTTCCTCCTTTAGCTCTGAGAAGTTTGATCGACTGAAGCCTTCTTCTCTCAACTCGTCAAAATCATTCTCTGTCCAGCTTTGATCCGTTGCTGGCGATGAGCTGCGTTCCTTTGGAGGGGGAGATGCACTCTGATTTTTTGAATTTTTTGAAGTTCCAGCTTTTCTGCCCTGCTTTTTCCCCATCTTTGTGGTTTTATCTGCCTTTGGTCTTTGATGCTGGTGACGTACTGATGGGGTTTTGGTGTGGGTGTCCTTTCTGTTTGTTAGCTTTCCTTCTAACAGTCAGGATCCTCAGCTTTAGGTCTGTTGGAGATTGCTTGAGGTCCACTCCAGACCCTATTTGCCTGGGTATCAGCAGCGGAGGCTGCAGAAGATAGAATATTGCTGTACAGTGAGTGCTGCTGTCTGATTCTTGCTCTGGAAGCTTCGTCTCAGGGGTGTACCCCACCGCGTGAGGTGTGAGGTGTTGGTCTGCACCTAGTGGGGGATGTCCACCAGTTAGGCTACTCAGGGCTCAGGGACCCACTTGAGCAGGCAGACTGTCTGTTCTCAGATTTCAACCTCCATGCTGGGAGATCCACTGCTCTCTTCAAAACTGTCAGACAGGGTCATTAACATCTGCAGAGGTTTCTGCTGCTTTTTTTTTCTTCTATGCCCTGTCCCCAGAGGTGGACTCTACACAGACAGGCAGGCCTCCTTCAGCTGGGGTGGGCTCCACCCATTTCGAGCTTCCCGGAGGCTTTGTTTACCTACTTAAGTTTCAGCAATGGCGGGCGCCCCTCCCCCAGATGGAGGCAATTTTTAACCTCAGCAAGAGCAATTTCAGTGGAGTGGTGGGAATAAAACTAAGTGTCAAGAATTAGAGGATTAAATAAAGTATGTTCAGTGGACAATTACAGATGTTTACATTGTTTCTTTCTGTAAAATGGGTAGAGTAATAAGGAGATATTATGAGAAAGAAGTGAAGGGTCAATTTCTTATATAAATATAGTATAGCATGATTTCATATCGAAGACATGATCTGAGAAAGAAAGTGAAATTAGAGATAAAAGAGAAGGAACGGAAATAACTACAGATGTAAATTCATGAATAAAGCCACAGTGAAAGGAATTCAGAGCAAAGCTGGATGAGCTTGGCCTTTGAAAGGAGCAGGCACACTCCTGGTTCAATACATGTAGCCAAGTATATTGGTATTCCTAACACAATACAGAAAGAATTCATAAAGTAAATGAGGAGAACAGATAACCAATAGGAAAAAAAATTTTGAAAGCCAGATCATATAATTCATGATGGAAAATATAAATAGCAAACAGAATCATTTAAAAAGGCTCATTAATAATAATAATGCAAATTAAAGTATCTAAAACAAATTTGAGTAAGATGGAGTAATCACACACTTCTTTTTATTAATTCTCACTGAACTCAGCTATAAAACTTGGACAAAATGCATGTGTAGCTGGTGAGGATTCTGAATAGCCTGTAGATTATATACATAGTGTGACAGTGTGTGTGTCTGTGTTTGTATGTATGTGTAGATGTATGTTAGGCAGGACAGAGATGACGAGAATTTGACCGCCACCAAACAGTGATAAGGTGGATATTATTTTCCTTCTAGTATCCTCCTTAACAAAACATAACTCAAACCACCGTGGTGTGAGCTTAGAGAGAGCCAGAAAAGGCTCTCTAGTTTTTGCTCATACAGTGGAAAAGGAAACTTTTAAAGCTCAAAGAGAATGGGGAAAATCCCCCAGGAATTTGTTTCTTTCCATTTTATCTGTTTGCTCATGCCTCAGCCCCTGGGCTGTCTTAGGCAGAGGCAATAGCAAAGCAACATCTTCAGAAGTGGAGCTGGAGGTGTCAAAATTCTAAGGGAAGAATCCTTCCTTTTGTTTTGTGGAGCTGTGGCTGAGACATGCCAATGCCACATCTGTAGTGTTTGTTCCTCTCTGCAGGTCCTCTGACTGCTCGGCCCCAGGTCACAGAAGGCAAATCAAGGAAGTGAATTGCTTCTGGACAAGGATTGAAAATGGGAACCTAGGACGGGGGCAAACATTGAGAAATGATGGAAAATGACCCTATGATGTAATTGTATAAGCTCCTGTCTTTGTCCAGTCTGTGTGGACCTCATCCTAGTTACATACTGAGGATGTGGGAACGAAGCCAAGTGTGGACTCCTGGCCGTATCCCAGACTGACCACAAGATAGCACAGAATAGCACTGCAAAGGATCTGAAAACAGCTGGTATTTCAACCACAGTCTACAAAAATATCAACATTCTCTATAGAATATAAATCAGAGCGAGAGTCTCATATTTAATATTCCAATGAAGGATCCAAAACCACAGCAGACAGCAGAAATAATTTCCAGTGTGCTATGTCACCATAGGATAACTATAGTTAATAGCAATATATCATTTCAAATATCTAGAAGGAAGATTTTGAATGTTCCTAACATAAAGGCATGATAAACTTTTGAGATGATGATATGCTAATTACCCTGACTTGATCTCTATACATTATATGTATTGAGACATCACTATGTTCCCCATGAATTTGTACAATTATTATTTGCCAATTAAAGAATACAAACCCAAAACAATTCTAAAATTAAAAATAATTCAAAATATTCAAGATACAAATAAAATTACTTAGCATATGAAGCACAACAAAAATCTCTATTTACTTTAAAAAAGACAATCAAGTGAACCCAGGAGGCAGAGGTTATAGTGAGCTGAGATCATACCACTGGACATTAGCCTGGGTGGCAGAGCAAGACTCTGTCTTAAAAAAAAAAAAAGAAAAAAAGACAATATCATGTGAACACCAAAAGAGATAAAACATCAAGTTTACTGTAACATACATGCAATTTTCTGGAGTTGGAAGCTTGAGGTTTGGAAAATATCACATTGTTCCTCACAACAACTGTATGTAATCGGTACCAGTACTTTTCTCATTTTGCATTTAAGTAAAGTGAGGTGAAGACTGTTTTATTTATTTACTTATTTTTGAGACAGGATCTCACTTCAGTCACCCAGGCTAGAGTGCAGTGGCACAATTACAGTTCACTGCAGACTAGACTTCCCAGGTTCAGACTATTCTCCTATGTTAGCCTCCTGGGTAGCTGGGACCACAGGCATGTGCCACCAAGTCCAGATAGTTTTTTGTATTATTAGTAGAGATGTGGTTTTGACATTTGCCCAGGCTGGTCTTGAGCTCATAGGCTCAAGCGATCCACCTACCTCAGCCTCCCAAAATGCTGTGATTACAAGACTTTTAAATAACATATTCACAGTCACATACCTAACCAGTATATTCTGCAGGTTAACTCTGACCATCTGATATCATCCTTTCCAATCATTATACAATTCTGCCTCTCAAAGAAGTGAAAAGCAAAGGCAAAATGTTGGAAAGAAAAGAAATAGAGACAAAGTAATTTGTAGGAGCTTTTCCATTCATGTAAATAAATTTATTTAAATCTTTAGCATTCCAAAATATTTATTTACTGTAAATATAGATTTACAGTAGAGATAGACATGGAGAGGAGACAGAATGATTTGGTCACTGTCTTTGTTATAATCCAGTAGGGAATTTAGTTCTTAAAGGCAATAGAAATCCATACACCTTTTCAGATCTATGTCCTTTGTTATAGATTGTGTTGTGTCTTCCCCAAATTTATATATTGGACATCTCAACCCTTAATACCTCAGGATGTAACCTTATTTTGAGACAGGGTCTTTAAAAAAGTAATTATGGTAAAAGGATGTCATTAGGGTGGGTCCTATTCTGACATAACTGGTGTCCGTATCAAAAAGGGAAATTTGGTGATGATGCATAGACAGGAGGAATGCAGTGCAAAAAAAGTTATGTTGACATAAGTCAAGAAAATGCCAAGAGTGAGAAGGAAGGCCTCAACAGATCCTTCCTTCCCAGCCCCCAGAAGGAACCAACCCTGTTAGCAACTTGATCATAGCCTTTTAGACCCCAGAACTGTAAGGCATTGCAATTCTGTTAAGCCAACCATTCTGTGGTGCTTTGTTATGAAAGCCTCAGGCAACCCTCATATACATGGGGGATTGGTTCCGGGATCCTTTCGCAGATACCAAAATCCTCAGATGCTCAAGGCCCTGATATCAAACAGCATAGCATTTGTGTATAACCTCTACACATCCGGTATACACTAAGTCATCTCTAGATTACTTACAATACCTCATTCCATGCCTACACATCACTGCATTTGCGTGCACTCAACATGTTACTCGGCACACAAAATTCAAGTTTTGTTTTTTAGAACTGTGTGGAGTTTTTTCCTGAATACTTTCAATCTGTTTTATTTGAATTCATAGATGTGGATTCCACAAATGGGGATGGCTGACTGAAATACAACCTTAGTGATATAGCTCAGGAAAGAACCAGTGACTCTGGCCCTGAAGAGAGGAATGTGTTAGAAGTTCTGAGTAGTGAGGCATACCATCTACTACCTGAGAACTTAAGAGACAAACAAAAGGATTCGAAATTCATTTGCGTGAGAAAAGTTTTGTGGAGGTGACCCTGCACTCTTATGTCCTCAGTATAGATTAGATTCCTTACACAGCTACTTTTATATTGCTTCTATTCCAGCAGGCCCTTGGTGCATTCCTAGCTAAGAGTTCCCCCATCACCCTCTCCACTACACACACCAGAAACGGAATGACTTTGGCATATTCTCCCTGAATGGCATGTGGTGAGAATCACAATCTCTGATGTGCTTTTGGTATCCCAAGTTGCAAGTTGGAAAGCTTGTTCCAAGTTTTACAGATAGGTAAGCATACCATAACTGTACTCAGTGATAAATGTTATTATCAAGATCATCACTAGATGGGATGGGAAAATAAAGAATGCATGAGTAACCTATACCAATAACTTTCTCAGGAGGTAAGTGGGTGTTGAGTATGGAAAAGAAACTGTGAATTAGCCTTTTTTTTTTTTTTTTAGTGAGACTTAGCCTCAGGAAGGATAGAGTAGATATTTTTTCCCCTGTTTCTCTGCTAAATCTAAATAAATACCATGGGCCTTACATAATAAAACAAACAAAAGGGAACTCTGAAAGGTGGAGAACAGGCAAATAGGCCAGGGACTTAGGACTCAATAAATGATATGGTCATAGTGGCAAGTTCTGTGAGTTTCTAGAGTTAGCAACCCAGTAATAACAGGTACAGAAGAAAAAAAAGTTCCCAAGAAAAGCCAGCTCTTTCCAGCCAAAAGATCAGAAAAGGGACAGCCCACAGTGATCTGTGGACATGCCCTTTTGTGAAAACTGAAGCAATATCAATATCCTGGTAGCGATACTGTCCTATAGGATTGCAGAATGTCGCCATTGGTGAAAACTAGGTAAACTGTACGAAGGGGTCTCTATATTATTTCTTAAATCTGCACGTGATTATGAAGTTGTCTCCAATTAAATATAACATTTTAAGAGAAAAGAGAGAGAACTCGGAAGAGGAAAAGGATGGTCAAAAAAATCATATGCGAATGCATAGAGGCTTTAATTTAACAATTTGTACTCATAATCTGACTTGCATTTTATGCATTTGTGAATATTTTATCAGCCTAGCTTGCATGTGATGTGAGCATGGACTATGGGACTAAACTGCTTGAATTCAAATTCTGGCTGTAGCTCTTACTAGGCACATGGCCTTGGGCAAGTTACTTACCCCCTCTGGGGTTCTGTTTCTTCATCCACAGATTGGCAATTGTGCTCAAGTCAGTGTTTTCTTCTTTGTTGAAGATAATTAAATCAGTACATATACATAAACATTTTACATCAGTGTTCACACTGTATGTAAATGGATGCTCAACTACTTTTAACTTTTCTTTAAGTCAACTCTGAAGGCAGAGACTTGTCTCTCTCAAGGTTTATTTTCTAGTGCCATGTCAAATATATTTTGGGAGTAAAAACCACTTGTTTAATTCAAATTAAAATATATTCTGAATTTCAAATAGTTAAGTTACTGAAAAATGAGGTATTTTAAATTCATTTACTGTAGGTAATTCTAAGAGTCTCTTACTGCTAGTATAATAAAACCAATATGGAAAGAGTAATTTGTCTATTCTTGAATTATTTTGTCATCTTGTAAGCTGCAAAGAAATATGTAACACATTTTATTTATTTAATTTTATATAAAGCCAAGACATAATTCTACTTAGTACACTTTATATTGCTTTATTCTTCCTGAAGTCAGTGACACTACATACATGTGCACCTACTGAGGGCAGATTTGGTAAGTATTGCAAAAAAAAAAAAAAAAACCACAAAAAAACAAAGAACAATGTTGTAGTTAAGTTGATATGGTGTCAGACTGCAGCCATCAGTTGTATCTAAAACAGTACGTGTATTGTTTTCTGTAGTTTTGTGACTAGGTAGGTGGTTTACACCAGATATATTTGGTTTGCAAGGCAAAGGTAAAATTTCCTCGCAAAGTATTTATACGGTTTTCTCAATTTGCATTTGCTTCTAAAAATGTGTGATTCATTTTGGTGATGGCACTGAAAGATTTCTCATATGAAATCCAGTCTATCAACTTCGATTTAAGGATGTACAATGGATGACCTCACCTAACCATTTTATTCTATTCATAACAAGGAAATAATTTGAGCAACTGTTCAAAGGCATTTTGTCATGTAAGTTAAATTTAAGTCAGTGCAGCAAACATGCTCAGAACATCCACTATATACATAAAAGATTACTAGACGCCACACATAATTATAAAGGGAAGACATGCATGTTCAGTATCATAGAGGAATCCATACCTAAAATTATTCAGGTAATTATATACCTCTTGTTAAGTGCTAATATGTGAGGGAATTATATACCTCTTGTTAAGTGCTAATATGTGAGTGATAATATGAAACTGGGACCTGGGTTAGGGAAAGCACGCCTGAGGAGTTGGTGACAAAAGTGAGATCTGTGAGATATGTAAAGTCGCACAAGGAAAAAGTTTGGGCACAAATGAGGAGAAGAGTATACCAGGCAGAAGAAACAACATCTATTAAGGCTCCGATGTGAAAAAGAGAATGAAACTACCAGCTGTAGGATCTAACAGTGACTTAGTACAGCTGGGGGGAAAAGCATGAGAATGAGTGGTGAGCGATGGGTTTTGAGATGTCAGCAGATATAAGATTTTGTAAGCTATGCATATTATTAAGAGTTCTCCAGAGAAACAGAACCAATAGGAAATATATGAAAAGATTTATTATGAGGAATTGATTCATGCAGTTGCGGAGGCTGACATGTCCCATGATCTGTCATCTGCAAGCTGGAGACTCAAGAGAGCCAAAGGTGTAAGTCCTAGTCTGAGGGCAGGAAAAGACTAATGTTTCAGTTTAGTGGTCAGGCAGAAGGGGCAAAGTCTCTCTTCCTCCATGTTTTGTTCTTTTTAAGCACTCAATAGATTAGATCATGTCCACTCACATTGGGGAGAACAACCTGCTTTACTAGGTCACTGATTCAAATGCTAATCTTATCTGGAAACTTCCTCACAGACACAATCAGAAATCATATGTAGTCAAACATCTGGGTACTCTATCATCTAATCAACTTGACACATGAAATTTAACCCTCACAAGTCCATCCCTTGTTCGTTTGGCATTTATACCATCTCCCTAAATCATACTTAGCCTCCAAATAAAGACAAAAACAAGGTCATAATTCTGCTTAAGATAATACACCTATCCTGTGAACAACCCAAAGTGCAATAACCCCTTTCCCAGAAAGGAGGTAAATATAATGTATTCAAATAAAATAAAGAGTAAATAATTATGAAAAGTATAGTCCTAGTTTCTGTAACTGGCCACTTGATTGTAGCTGTTATTTATAATAGTCTTTTCTTAACTACCCACTCTATACTTTTTGTCTTCAGCAAGCATCTCAGCTGGTTGTAATTCTATGACCCAAACCTTTACTTCTGAAGAGTCTGGACCATTCCTAGTCTTGCCTGGATTGGTATGTCATGGTTTTCCATTGCCCTTAGTCAGAGGGCAGGGTAATACTAAGAGACACTCTGAGGGATCTCCTGTATTTCAGACATGCTTCTTCTTACCTTTGCAGAGAAGCAGTCTAAGTTCCCATTGGTAGTCAGAATCGATCACCACAGCCAGCAAGTAACTCCCATCGTTGCCTGTTGACTCAAAGGCATGAGGAGCCCAAAATGGCCAGGTAGCGGTTTGAGCTTCCAGTTCAATGGAATCATTGTTGTGTCTCCTGGTGGAAGCATTCCTCCCTCTGGAATTAAGACCTCTAGGCCATCAGAGCACAAGCCTGCAGAAACAGAAAACAAACATTTTTCTAGTGGCTCTGAGGGATAATAGTGAGTGGTGCTACTCTCATTTTTGCCCCTTCATACTTGGGCTTATGAATCTTGGCTATGAGAAAAAAGAGCATGAATTATTGGATCTTGAATAAGAGCATGTGCAGCCTTCTGGAGAAATGTGTCCCAGTTGTGCAAGGTTTTGTCACTCAGTGGGCACTGTAACTGTTACTTCAAAAATTAATTCCAGGATTCTATAAGGCCAGTTGTTTCAGGGTGGTGGGGAACACGGTAAGACCACTGAATTCCATGAACAAGGACCTATTGCTGCACTTCTGTGGTTGTGAAGTGAGTTCCTTGATCAGAGTCAATGCTATGTGGGACACCATGAAGGTGGATACAAATATCTGTAAGTCCACAGATGGTAGTTTGTGAAGAAGAATTGTATGCAGTGAAGGCAAATTCATATTCAGACTTCAATGTCTATTCCAATAAGAATATAAATAATGTCCCTTTTATGATGGAAATGAACAAATGTAATCAATCTGTTAGCAGGTTGCTGGCTGATCACCCTGGGAATGGGGCCATTTCAGGGACTCAGTGGTCTCTGCTGCTGGCAGATTGGGCATTCAGTGGTGGCCATAGCTAGGTTGACCTTGATGAGTGGAAGTCCATGTTGCGGAGTCCACTTATAACCTCTATCCCTGCCTCCATGTCCACTTTGTTCATGAGCCCATTGGGCAACAAAAGGGTTGACTAGGGAAAGAGGCTGAGTTGTATTCACAGAACAGGTCATCTCTTTGATTACTAAAATCTTCATCTGCTGAGGTCACCATTTGGTGAGCATTCATGTGGTGCACAAATATCTTTGTGGTTTTTGCTCATTCAGACTGGTCTATATTCACGTATTTCCCTAAATTTCTTTGTAACCAATTTTAGAGTCATATTCCTTCCAAGTCTCTGACCATCAAGCCAAACCATTGGCACAGCCCATGATCACTATACAATCACACATCTGACTATTTCTACTTCCAAACAAAGTGAACAACTAGCTGCACTGCTCTAAGTTCTGCTTACTGGGAGGATTTCTCTTTACATCTGTTCTTCAGGGATGTCCCGGAAAGAGGCTCTAGTGTTGCAGCTGTCCACTTTTGGGTGATGCTTGCATGTCACGTGAAATGAACTAAAAGTTTATGCTTCCCCACAATTCACGTGTTAAAATCTTGACCCTCAATATGATGGCATTAGGAGATGGAGCCTTTGGGAAGTAGTCATGAGGGTGGAGTCCTCCTGAGTGGGATAAGTGTTTTTATAAAAAGAGACCCAAGGGAGCCCTCTAGATCTCCTTCCACCTTTTGAGGATCAAAGGAGAAGTTAGCTATCTGAAACATAGAGGAAGGATCTTTCCAGAACCTGAGCATGCTGGCATTCTAATCTTGGGATTCCAGCTTCCAGAACAGTGAGAAATAAATTTCTGTTGTTTGTAGGTCCCTAGTCTATAATAATTTGTTACAGTATCCCAAACTGACTGAGATATATGAAAACGAATGCAGAACCATCTGTAAACCAGGCCTAGCCCAGGCTTCTCATCCAGTGACCTGACTGTAAGGTACCTTCCATGAGGCTGTAGGTGCAGGCTGGCTGTGCGATGGTGGCATAGCAGGAGTGGAGACCATGGGCATTTGGGCAACTTCTTCATGTAACTTACTTGTTCCTTCAGGGCCTGCTTGGACCTAATCAAGCATGAACTGCTTCATACTTGATTTGGAATCAAGTGACAGAATGCTACTGTGCATGCCCAACTTCATGACCTGGTGGATCAGACAACACCCAGTTCATAATGGGCAGCTTCAGGTTATACGGTACCTTGGTAACCCATGGTTAAGCAATCAGTGTCTACTAAGGCCCAGAAGCAGGCCAAGATCGATTTCTTAAAAGGGAAGTAGTTATCTGCAGACAATGACGGCACGGCCTTTCATCGAAATTCTCAGGACCCACTGTAAGATTTACCTCAAGGGGCCTGACAAAGACTCCAAACAGCAGTCCTCTTTGTCAATGACACTTTAAGCACTATTGGATTGCCTGAAGTGGCAGAGAGATTTGCACATCAGCCTGGACCTGTTGCAGACTTTTCTCCTGCTCTCAGCCCCACTCAAAACTAGGAGCTTTTCAAGTCACTTGGTAAATGGGCCAGAGTAACACACCTAGATGAGAAATACGTTACATCCAAACTCCAAAGAGGCCCAGTAGGCATTGTACCTCTTTTTTGGTTGTAGAAGGGGGATAGATGCAGCAAATTGTTCTTTAATTCAGAAGAGTTATCTTGACATGACCCACACCATGGACCCCTAGACATTTCATTGAGGTAGAAGGTCCTTGATTTTTGGTCAGATTTATCTCCCACCTTCTGGCACACACGCCTTACCAGTAAATCTAGAGTAGTTGCTACTTCTTCCTCACTAGGTCAAATAAGCATGTCATCAATGTAACAGACCAGTGTGATATGTTGTGGAAGGGAAAAGTAATCCTGGCATAAGCCTCGAGATTTGATATATCCAAGAGGTATGGCAGTGAAGGTGTAGTTTTGCCCTTACCATTCGAACAAAAAGTGTTTCTGGTATGTCTGATTGACAAGGATGGAGAAAAGCGAATTTGCCAGATCAATAGCTGTGTATCAGGTACCCGTAGATATGTTAATTTGCTCAACCAATGAAGCCACATCTGTTACTGTAACTGCAATCGAAGCCACCACCTGTTTAAGCTGACAATAATCCACTGTCATCCTCCAAGATTAGTCTGTCTTTTGCATACACTAAATAGGTGAGCTAAATGGGGGTGTGGTGGAAATTGCCAACCCTGCTACCTTTAAGCCTTTGATTATGGCACTTAATCTCTGCAACCCCTCCAGGGATGCATCACGCTTTTGATTTATCATTTTCCCAAGTAGATGCAGTTCTAGTGGCTTCCACTTGGCCTTTCCTATCATAATAATCCTCATCACACAGGTCAGGGAACACAGGTCAGGAATGTAGGGATTCTGCAAGCTGCTGAGCATTTCTATTCCAATTATGCATTCTGGACCTTTGCAAATAACCACAAAATGGGTTCAAGGACCCACTTGAACCACTGTGAGATGGCCCTGAAGTAAAACTCCATTGATTACCTGAGCTTCATAAGCCCCTACTCTGACTGGGTAGCCTGCAATAATATTTTGTGTCTCTTCAAATTGGTGTCAGTTTAGAGAGAGTTTCTGGCTGTCCCCAAAAGGCCTTATTATTTCTTTTTCCCCAGTACCAAGTTACTCTGGCAAAAGCAGGTACATTCTTTTGCGGGAGGTTGAGAGAAAAATTAACTGTATGCATTTTCAGTAGTGTGCCAAGGTCATTCCTCAAGGGAAACCAGCCTCACCTTTGCTCAAGGTGTTCTGCATTTGCAAAACTGGCCCAAGTCTGACAACTTATTAAGGGATCATGACTGTCTGCTTATCATTTAGGTTACAGTCATGTTCACTTGCCTTAAACTTTTCTGCATATACTGATCAAACAAGAATTTGGTAAGCTTTCTATTTTACTTCTAGTAGCACCATAATCAACCAGCAAACATCATAGGTCTTTGAGTCAGTATTCTGATGTCTGCTTTCACTTTGCTGTTCTTTACCATACTACGCCCACCTTGCCATTGGTGGTTGAGTGCCTCCACTTGGCCACTGCCACTCCAGGATACAATTACTCCCATTGTGTTTAGGTTTCCTCATTCAGTGGCTGCACTTCCTACTGTGAGGTCTGTCCAATAGAGAAGAGCAACCACAGATCTCTGTGAGAACATTGGGCCCCCCCTCACACATTCACTTCTCACACTCGTGGTGAAAGGTTTGTCTTCTGGACCTTCCCAGAGTGGATGTGTCCAATCTTCCTAAGCCTTTGAAGTCCTTCCTCTTCATTAAACCAAAGCAGGGCTGGCACTTTTAATTTGCTCACTGTGGGCTGCTTTTGGGCCCATATTTTAGCTAATCAACCAGACCAACTATGAAAGCCCTTTCTAACTCCCTGAGCTGCAACCTTAAATCCAGAATATTCTTATTGAGCCCACATCAATAAATTTGTCTTGATCTAATTTTATGTTCCTTCCACCATTATCCCACACCTTTAGTATCCATTTCCGCACATGTTCCTTGGATTTCTGACTGTAGCAATGAGAAAAACCAAGTAATTCTTTTGAAGTGTATTTTACCCTTTCAAGGGCCATACTTTGTACTTGATTTTAGGGGTCTGATGGAACTTGGGTCCTGTTATAAGTCTAAAAACTAATAGGGGTTGTGAGAGTGGGTCTTGAGGAGAATCAGCATTGTCTTGCATGGCAACTGCCTCATGGGAGGCCAGCCACTACTGTTTCCTTCGGCAATGATCTGTTAGTGAGTCATCTCAGATAGGAATGGGGAGGTTGATTCTACTGGGGATAGGGAAGCTAATTCTCCTGGAGGAGGGAGTCTTCTTCTACTGGCAAAGAAAGCTCAGCATTATTTAAGGCTCAATTACTCTAGCTTCTTCAGCTTCCTCCCACCCATTCCTACCCCAGCTTACAAAATCCTATTCTTCCCCAATCAATGCCCTCCCTTTAACAGTAGAACTTTGTGAGGATGGGAGCTCAACTTGCATTGTAATTCAGCCAGTTGAAGGATAAGATTTTGTGTTTAATTTTCAGCAATCTCAATCTTGCTGCTACAGAGGACAAGGGTCTCCTTCAGGGCACAAATGGAAGTTTTCCACTCTTTCAGTGGTGTGATGGTTAATTTTTACATGTCAACTTGACTAGATTATAGAGGCTCAGATATTTGGCTAAACACTATCTCTGTAACTGTCTGTGGGGGTGTCTCCAGATGAGATGAGTAGATGAGATGAGATTTGAATCAGTGGACTCTGTAAAGCAGACTGTCCTCTCCAGTGTGAGTGGGCACCATCCAATTGGGTTAACTCACTGAAATGTATTTTGAAAGGAGCCAGAATTAACTGAAACAGTACAAAAATTGTTACCTTTGAAGTGGGGTGCTGCCAAAATAGAAATCATCTTAGTGGTCACAAAAAAAGACAGTAAGAAACTGATCTAGATCGGAAAGGAGGCACCTCTTATATGCAGTGGCAAAATATTAGATAAAATGCCACGTGTCAAACTTGAAAAGCAACCCATGTGTCTACCCAGATGTATGCTAGGATAAGAGATAGGAAAAAGTCAAAATGTGGTATACCAACTTTTACTCTCTGCTTTTAGCATGGAATGAAAAAAAAAATAGGTGAGATTAGCTTAAAGACATTACAACTTGCACATGTTTGAAAATTCATCTGCCTCCTGATCTCAACAGGAATAGAAAAGAAGGAAAATAAAAAAGATTGAGATGAAAAATGTTCATTAAGCTTTATAAGTTATTCAAAGAGACTCAACTCTGAGCGTCCTTTGCTCCAAGCCTAATTTTCAGATGGTCTCAAGCTAATTAACATTAAATTGAGAGAGACTGATGTAGGGACAGAAAGGAATCAGGCTTGAAAGTTAGGTCTAGGGGGACAAATGGTTGTGGTTATTGCGAAACGTAGCTGAATGAAGGAAGGTAGATCAGAAACTCGCAAAATTTAAAGTTCAATTATAGTGTTAAGAAAGGCAAAACAATGCTTAGCTCTCAGGCTGCATCAACAGGAGGCCTGTGGGGGCTGTGAAAACCCCAGGAGGGAAGGACATAATCATTGGTGCCCCATTGGATATGACATGGAGAGTAAGGAGCAGAAATAGATTCCCAGGAGTGAGCTGGGTCCACAGAGAAAAATGGGCAAGGAACAGAGAAGGAGGGTGACTGAACAGTTGGTTTCAAGCTGCCCAGTCATCTTGGCTTGCCTAGGATATTCCCAGTTTCAGCATTGGTAATCCTGCGGTCCTGAGAATCCCTCCACTACTTGGCAATCCCACATGGTTAGTCAACCTAGGATTGTTCCAAGAGTTATTTTTCAGGTGAATCCTATTATAGAATAATGTGAATAAGTAGCATAAGACATAAGCAAAAGAGTGACTGTAGTGATGGGTGACGATTCCAAGCTAGCTGACACAGGGACTGAGACCAGAATAAAGCCCAGTCATACCCACACTGAAAATAAGATATAACTATAATGACAGAAGAGACGGTTACCTAAGCTTGGATATCTTACCCCATACAATGCATGCAAATTAAGTTACTTTAACTGATGACAGAATTTCTTTTAGAAAGACAACAGAATTTCAATTATGAAAATACTTTGGTAAGCCTTTTTGTGTGTGAAATTGTGTTAGTGTACATGTTTTTGGTGTGTTAGCCCTGATGTATTATACATAATGTCTTCAAAGTGTTTTGGATGTCCTATGGCAGTTTCACTCATGAAGGGAAATACATTTCATTTTTATGCAACTTATGAGGTGATTTGGAATTTATACTATAAGCAAAGGGTATTCTAAATTATTATGCAATGAAGCAACTATAATTTTCACTAATTTAGTAATAAATGTTTAAAAGAAAAGAACACACACTTGTGTGCACCCACACCCCCCCTCCCCCCTCATGCTCTTCTTCACTGATGCAAAAAACTTTAAGACATACTAGAATAAGTCAAGAATAAGAACATGGAGGAAAGATACCAGGCTCCTGCAAGTGATTTTTTTTTGCTTAACTTCAGGGTACAGTTTATACTGACAGCCTAATGCAATGAATGTCTAAAAGGGAGAGTATATTCCTGGTCTTTTCCTGAACTCTCCCACAGATATAAGTGAATGAAAAAGGTTGAAGCCAAAAGTGGGGCAAGCCAGTGCTTCCCTGACTTTCTGTCATGCTTATTCAGTTCTGACTGGTTCTGTGTATGTGAGCAAGACATCTTGGTTAATATCCTGACTTCAGTCTCACCACTACTTCCTGTGGATACTAATCTAGAAGACACCAAGCTGGCTTCACTTATGAGTGACATTCTTTTACTAACAATTTAGGTGGGTCAGGAAGAGTTAGTGCTTAACAGGTTACCTTCTGAAGACAGATCAGAAGGCAGAATTGGTTTGGGTTGTATTTTAATGTACTTATTTATTAAATAGTGATATTGATAGGTTCAGAAGAAGGTATGATAATACGGAGGGTAAATGTTAACAATTTAAAATACAGAAAGGGTTGAATTAAAAATAATGGGGAAATAAGTTGTCTTTTTGGTGGGGCTAAGAGTTAAGCTTGGAACTGGATTCCATTGTTTATGCTCTTTTACTTCACATTTGAGCAAGCTGGAAACAATGAATTGGCAGGAAACGTTCCAGTCTGTCTGCAAATGAGCATTCACCCAGTCTCACCATCATGGTTATCTGTGATATGCAATAGTAAAAGTTTTCTACAAACCACATTGCAAGCAACAAATTTGAATTAGGCAATTGTCCTGATTCTCTGAGTCTCAGACAAAAAACAAAATAAAGCTAGTTAACGAGATTTATTTTCATGGGTTACTCTACAATAAAATGAATGAAATTGGGTTTAAGCACTAAATTAAGAACAAGCTGACCATCTGCAGCAGCCCTCATAGCCTGGAAAGATAAAGAGCTGTAGGATGGCAAATGGTCACTATACATTATGGACACGCCCTTGCAATGACTGTGAAGTACCATAAACAACACTCAGGGTACCATTTAACTGGTTTCTTTTATATTCAATTCCTTGTTTAGAGGCACTGAAGTTCATCAGGGTGAATCTGTGGCTGGCAGTTACCAGGATGAAACAGTAGTATTATGTTTCGGGGTCCTGATGAAATGAACAAGTGGGCTTTAGCCTCTGCAGAATCTGGAGGAATATAGCATAAGCCTCATTAGGGGTAACAGGTGAACAATCATGGTATTGTAGGCCTCATTACCCTTCATCATTTGCCTACCTTTTCAGAGGGGGCACCTACTGAGATTATTAGAAAAATGTCAAGGGAACAGGACTTACTGGGAAGGAGAATCAATTTGATTTCATCACTGGCATCATTTGGCTTTGATTGACCCAATCTGAGTACCTTGTAGCATTAGAAAGCCATAGAGAAATCTTATTAGAATATACAGTAGACAAATATGAGTCGTATATTAAAAACTTTCTCCTGAATCCTGCACAGAGATTTTGGGAAGATGTCTCCCATCAAACTGAGGAAAAGGATATTGTTATTTTGTTATTGCTGTTAAAAAGGCCTCACTGGAAGCTAGGCAGCAAAATCTCTTTGATCTCCCTATAGCTAAAAACGCCAGCTCTTGAATCTGACCTCATTTCTTTACGTAGCAAACACTTCCTTTACTTGTTTATAAAGAATGCCACGATCTTTTGACTCAGAATTCAAAAGACATTAATTGGCTGTCTCACAGTACACATTATAAGGTGTTGGGAAATATCTGAGAATAAATGTTATCCTGAAGAGGCTATCAGTCCAACAGCTTTTGTGCCATTTGTGTTTAAAGCAACATAATGAATTTCCAGCTGGTTTCCTGTTCTATGAGCTTTACCAGTCAGTTTATCCTTGTTTTCAATTGTTTACTTCACCTACTGAGATGACAATATCACCAAGGGTAGCTCATAAATGTGTAAGTTAGGTCTAGGATGTAAAAAACTAGAAAGAGCAATTCTCTCACTCTAACGACAAGAAAAAGCTAAGTACAGGATAACAACAATGCTATTTTACCCATAAGAAAGCTGAGATCATGTCAACCAATTAGACTAAAATCCAGAGAGAGAAGGCTGCCTCCCATTCCCTGCCAAGTAAACACCTGACATACTGCCAGTCTGACTGGTGTTGGTGTCCTATAGGAAGGGGTGACTGTCATGAAGGAAGGTAAAAGGAAGTCAGCTCCAATTTTAGCATGTTGCTACAGGCTGAGTATGAGCTACAGCGATCATGTAGACCCCTTGAGAACCCCAAATTCAGGGAGAGACTATGTTCACTCACAGGCTCTTTTCCTTTTCCATGGAGCTCCACCATGTGCTCATGAGGGGGATTTAGGGGAAGGGCGGGAGATCAATGGGGAATTCCTTGTGCAGGACTGCAGGGAGGAATCAATTGTCTCTATGGAAAGGCACAAAACCTTGGAGTCACTGTCTGGACACTTCTCTCATAAGGAGCAAGAGTCTTAAGTACTAGCGGAATAGGACAACAAGCCCAGTCAAAGCCCTGTCATTGTTGTTGGACAAAGGAGAGAAGAAACAACCCCTCAACCTACAGGAAGTACCGAGAGAAATCTCAGAGTTCATGATCCTGTACCAGTAAAATTAGAAGCTTTCCACTGCTGGAGAGAGGAAGAAAATTCTGGCTTGCATAAGATGCACACAAATACAAGGCAGAGCTTCGCTGATGTGAAGAGGAAGGGTGAGAATGCTGAGAAAGAACTCGTGAAATGATAAATACAAAAGTAAATGTAAGATAATTTTTCTTATTTTAAATGACTAATAGATAATTGATACTCTAAAGCAAAAATATCAATAACAAGTTTTAAGGTTAATACAGTATATAAAAGTAAAATGTATGACAAAAATAGCGTAAAGGATAAAATAAGGATAGACAGTTATAAGTTTCTTCAACTATATATAAAATGGTATGTGTTTTATGAATGTAAACCATGATAAAATAAAGATGTGTATTGAAAACTCTAAGGCTATACAGAAACATAAGGAAAGAGGCATAACTAATAAGCCCTTAGTGGGGATGAAATGGACAATATAAGCACCCTTTAACTGACCTAAAAGAAATAAGATACAGGGAAAAACAAAACAAAAGAATGGAACAGGAAAAACACAACCTGCAGGATGGTAGATTTAGATCTAACTATATCAACAATTACTGTAAGTGTAGTATAATCTCACCAGAAAATGCAGACGCACTTGAAAATTCATATAAAAAACTGACACTTTACATGATCTACAAAAATGAACTGAAAATGAATTATTGACCTAAACATAAAACCTAAAGCATAAAAAAATGAGAGGGAAAAGACCAAAAACAAAATAGGAACAAATTTTTATTTTACAATCCTTATTCAGGTAAATAATTTTTTAGATAGGACACAAAAGACTCAAAAAAAGGGGGGACAAATTGTACATCATCAAAATTTAAAACTTCTACACCTTGAAAAACCTTGTTAAAAAATTTCAAATATAATCCATAGACCAGGAAAAAATATATGCATAAAACATATGTTATAAAGGACTAGTCTCCATAATATAAAAAGAACATTGACAACTCAGTAACTAAACAAAATTTAAAATCTGGCAAATGATACACTTAGTTAAAGAAAGAACATAGATGGTGACTAAGCACAGGAAAGGATCCTCAACAGTAATCATCATCACGGAAATGCAAATTAAAACTACAATGAGGTACTTCTATATATTTCAATGGCTAAAATAAAAATTTAAAAATCTTTCAATACCAAATACTAGCAATGATGTGTAGCAACTTGAAATCTCATACACTGCTTGTGGGAATGAAAATGGTATATCTACTTTAAAAAAATGCTTCTTAAAAAATAGTGGAAAATACACATCACGTAAAATATACCATATTAACCGTTTTTTAAAGTATAATTCAGTGGTATCAAGTACATTCATATTGTTTAACTATCACCACCATTCTTCTCCTAAACTATTTTTTTCTTGCTAGACTGAAACTGTTCTCATTAAACAACTATTCACAATTCCTCTCTTCCCAGAGTCCCTGGCAACTACCATTCTATTATCTGTTTCTATGAATATGACCTCTCTAAGTACCTTATATATGTGGAGTCATATGTCTTTTTGTGACTGGCTTATTTCATTTTGCATGTTTTTAAAGTTCACCCAAATTGTAGCATGTGTCAGAATTTTCTTCCTTTTCATAGCTGAATAATATTCTCTTGTACATACATACTACACTTTCTTTAGCCATTCATCTTTTGATGGACATTTGAGTTGCTTCCACCTTTAGTCTATAATGCCACTATGAACATTGATATGCAAATATCTTTTTCAGACACTACTTTCATTTCTTTTGAGTGTACACTGGGAAGTGGAATTACTAGATCATATGATAATTATAGTTTTAATTTTTGAAGAACCACTATACTGTTCTCTATCGTGGCTACAACATTTTAAATTCATGCCATCAGTGCACAAGAGTTCCAGTGTTTGCCCTTATTTTCTGACACTTGTTATTTTCATCTTTTTTTAATAGTAGACTAAATTTGTGGCCTAACATATGGTCTATACGTCCTGTGTGCACTTGAGACAGATATGTAGGCTGTTGTTTTGGGGCAGAGTTTTCTGTATGGGTCTGTTAGATCTAGTTGGTATATTTTGTTGTTCAAGTACTATATTTCTGTAGTTATATTCAATCTGATTATTCTATTCACAATAAAAGCACATTATTGAAATCTTCAAATACTACTGTAAAACTATTTCTCCATTTACTTATCTTAATTTTTGCTGCATATATTTTGATGGTGTTTTATTACATTCATAATTATTCACAATTTTATATGATTTTTGCTTTATTGAGCCTTCTGTTAGTATATAATATTCTTTTCCTTTTGTAACATTTTACGTATAAACTCTATTTTGTCTGACATTAGTTATAGCCACCTTTGCTCTCTTTTAGTAACTATTTGTATGTAATATCTTGCTATTCTTTCACTTTCAACCTATTTATATCTTTGGATCTAACACAAGTCTCTTATAGACAGCATATATATGGGTTTCTAAAAATACATTCTGTGAATAGTGGTATTTTGATCAAAGAGTTTAAATCATTTAGATTTACATTTAAAATAATTATTAATAAGAATAAACTTACCTTCTGTCATTTTTCTATTGTTTTACACATACCCTATGGAATTTTGGTCCTCCATTTGTTCATTACTGTCTTATTTTTAATTTTTTTTGGTGAAACATATTAATTGCCTTCCCATTTTCTTGTCTGTATATTCTATAGCTATTTCTTTTTGGTTAACATAGGAGTTATATTTAAGATCATAAAATTATAATCCCTTAATCTGAATTTATACCAGCTTAACTTACTCTTTTAACCGTTCCATTTTCATTATTTCAGTTATTAATATCACAGAATTACGTTCTTGTACATTTTGTTTCCCAATACATAGACTAATACTTGTTTTTTAATGCATCAGTTTCTTAAATTATGAAGAAAATAAAAAGCAAAGTTGTAAACCAACATCAAAATAATACGGGGTTTTATAATTTCCCATGTATTTCTCTTTACAGAGATATTCATTTCTTCACAAGACTTCAAGTTACTGCCCACTGTCCTTTCATTTCAACTTGTAGGACTCCCTTTAACATTTCTGGCAGGGCAGTTCTCATGGTAACAACAAAATCTTCAGCTTTTGTTTATCTAAGAATGTCTTTACTTTCCGCTTATTTTCATTTACTTTCCCCTTGCTTTCAAAGAAGGTTTTCCTGGACATACTTGGTTCACAAGTTTTTTGACTTCCAAGATTTCTGGTGAGAAATATGCTAATAATTTTTCTGAGAATCTCTTGTATATAAAGAGATGCTTGTTACTTTCCACATTCTTTCTTTGTCTTTTGATGGTGTGATCATAATGTGTCTTGGTGTATTTGTCTCTCTCTTTTTTTTTTTTTTTGAGACAGCCTCACTCTGTCATTCATGCTAGTGCAGTGGCATGACCTTGGCTCGCTGCGCCCTCTGCCTTTGGAGCTCAAGTGATCCTGCAGCCTCTCAGCCTCCCGAGTAACTGGGACTGCAAGTGTGTGCCACCACACCTGGCTAATTTTTGAATTTTTTGTAAAGACAAGGTATTGCCATGTTGCTCAGGCTGATGTTGAACTACTGAGCTCAAGCAATCCACTTGCTTCAGCCTGCCAATACTGGGATTACAGACATGAGCCACCACACCTGGCCTGTGTGGTTCCCTTTGAGTGCATCCTGTTTGGAGTTTGTGGAGCTTCATGAATGTCTATATTTATGTCTTTCATAAAGTTTGGGAGGTTTTAAACCATTATTTCTTCAAGTAATCTCCATTTTCTTTCTTTCTGTTTTATCCTTCTGGGATTCCCACAGTGCCTATGTTGGTCTGTGTGATGGTGCCTCACACCGTCTGTTAACTTTTCTTCCATCTTTTTTTTCTACTTGAGACTCAGTAATCTCAATTGTCCTGCCTTCAAGTTTGCTGATTCTCTCCTCTTACAACATACAGCTGTAATTCAAGATCTCCTAAGAAACAACCAAATAAGAACTCTGAAAGGTGGAAAGAGAAAAGTGACCTGGTTAGACACACCAAGACAGGAGGAAATGCATAGTGGTTGGTCTTGTTAAGACCCCCACCCAAGAGTAGAAAATGGCCCTGACCTGGTAATATGGTTTGACTCTGTGACCCCACCAAATTTCATCTTGAATTGTACTCCCTATAATCCCCACATTTCAAGGGCAAGACCAGGTGGAAGTAATTGGATCACAGAGGTGGTTGCCCCATGTTGTTCTCGTGATTGTGAGTGAGTTCTCACATCTGGTGATTTTATAAGCATCTGGCATTTCCCCTGCTTGCACTCACTCCATCCTGCCGCTCTGTGAAGAAGGTGCCTACTTTACCTTTGCCTTCTGCCATGATTGTAAGTTTTCTGAGGCCTCCCAAGCAATGCATAACTGTGAGTTGATTAAACCTCTTTCTTTTATAAATCACTCAGTTTTGGGTATTTCTTTTTTTTTTTTTTTTTTTTGAGACAGAGTTTTGCTCTTTTTGCCCAGGCTGGAGTGCAATGGTGCGATCTTGGCTCACTCCAACCTCTGCCTCCCAGGTTCAAGCGATTCTCCTGCCTTAGCCTCCCAAGTAGCTGGGATTACAGGCACCTGCCACCACACCTGGCTAACTTTTTGTATTTTTAGTAGGGACAGGGATTCACCATGTTGGCCAGGATGGTCTTGATCTCTTGAGCTCGTGATCTGCCCGCCTCGGTCTCCCAAAGTGCTGGGATTACAGGCGTGAGCTACCATGCCCAGCCTGCTTTGGGTATTTCTTTAGAGCAATGTGGAAACAGACTAATACACCTGATAACATTGACCTGCACTTGGCCACAGAATGTATCCTATGTAGGATTATTCATCACACAGGTCAGGTTGGAGTCTTGATAACAAGACCAGAGGAGCACAGCAAGACAAGTGTGGGGCTTCAACCTGAAGCTTCACTGGCAGTGCATAGACAAAGGAACCTCTCTGTGTCTCCACTGAGCCTGAGATTCTGCTCCAACATCCCGGGGTCCTGCTATGTTGGGCACTGACAAGAGGGACCCCACCACAACAAGACCCCTACCTGGGATGCATTCTAAACCACAGAGAGAAAAGAAACTGAAAAAAAGGATGACCTGTGGGACAATAACATTTGTATCATCAGAGTTTAAGAATTCTAGGAGGAAGAGAGTAGAGCTGAAAGAGAACTTGTAACAATGATGGTCAAATATATCCCAAATATTATGAAAGATAAAACCCACGTAATAAAGAAGCTGAACAAATTCAAAATGTGATAAACCTAGAGTAACCCATGTCAAGATACATTACAATTGCTGGAAAGTGAAAACAAAGAAAATGTCTTATGACTGTGGTGGTGGTTACATTACTTTGTACATAAGTATTTGTCAATATTTACAGACTGTAGAACTGGAAAGGAAAACATTTGCTCTATGAAAATCATACCCCAAAAACCTGAATTAAAACATACCCAGTCGGGCACAGTCACGCATGCCTATAATCCGAGCACTTTGGGAGGCTGTGGTGGGCAGATCACTTGAGGTCAGGAGTTCGTGACCAGCCTGACCAACATGGTGAAACCCCATCTCTACTAAAAATACAAATATTAGCCTGTGGTGGTGGTGCATGCCTGTAATCTCAGCTACTAAGGAGGCTAAGGCAGGAAAATTGCTTGAACCCAAGGGGCAGAGGTTGCAGTGAGCCAAGATCTTTCCACCAACCTCCAGCCTGGATGACAGAGCAAGACTGTCTCAGAAAACAAAAACGAACAAACAAACTAGATATCAGAGTGTCTATGATGTCTTATCACATCCTTATCTGTCTTCTGTAAAAATCTAACATGAAATTACTAGGAAAGTCTTCTTTAGCATCTTTATTTGGTCATGTGGCTTCCAGTACACATCCATGAAATCATTTCCTCAAATTATCTTTTTCTCTACCTTTTTTCCAAATGCTATCCTATGCCTGTTTTCATGGTTTATGTAGGTGCACTACTCATAGGCAATTCTTTGCTTACTGTGTGCTGTGATTACTCCTGGATCTTGGTGTGCAAGATGAAAAACGCTTGGTCTTTTCTCCTGTGAGTCCACTGAGATACATTTGCTCCAGTCCTCGCATTATAGGTGGATGCGAAAATTCCCAGGTAGGCAAGTTGGAAACTGCAAGGGTTGTGGGGATTCTGCCTCCTTCTCCTGCATAAATCCAAGCAACCCCTGTCTCACCCCTGCTTGCCTCCTTACCTGCTTTCACTTGAATTCCCTCTGTGCGCACTACTACTGTTTCCTCGTGTAAAACAGTTTTCACCTTCACTGCCTCAATGTCTATCTGGAACTTTGCATCCAGCCTTACCCTCCTCTAAGCTGTTTACTGAAAAGTGTTTTGTGTACTTACTTTTTTCCCTCAAATACCTTTCTAAACCCTCTGTCTAGTGGACACAGGACACAGCCCCTGCTCTAACAGATAACAAGCAATGAAGTAGGCAAATCGATTACACTGAGGTAAGAGTAGTGACAAACTAAGTCACAAATATTGATAGACAGTGGATAAAAGGGCTCTTACGTAGAGATTTGAAGCTACACTCAGTTGAGAAGGTGAAAGCCAATACGTGTGAGGGTTTTCTGTAAGGCTGTGAACTCTCCGCTGTGCAAACAGAAGAGATAGCCCATGTATCAAGGGCATTCTAATCAGCGAGTTCGCTTAGTCATAAACTCCACAATTCTGTGAGTCGATGCTTTGTTTTTAATTGCATAAACAGATTTACAGATTGTATTCTTCCAAATGAGTATATTTTTCAAATTAACACACTTTTGCAATTCTTCTCGGGAAATGCATCATAGGCTCTGTGTAAGCCATAAAATAAAAGTTATTATCCCCTTAATTTTTATCAGAAAAGGGGCAACTTTGTTAGTTATCTCATTCATTCTGGCCTCTGAATTATCATCTTTTCGAAGGGAAACTGGACAATGAATGTCTTGACTCATCAGTGTGTCTCCCACTGTCCCTTCCACTTACAATACTACATTTGTCCTTTAGTGGAGCAATAAAAATAAAATCAGAAATCATGCCTATCAGTGAATTGCCATGATTAAGAATGTTCAAATCAAATTTTGCAGGTTTTAAAAGCTATTCAAAAAGAAGAATTCAAAGTACTTTAATGATATTGGAAGAAACAATGACATCTTGCTGGAATAGTTTGATACCTTCCAATGAGATGCCTGAAAAGATAGTAAGACCATTTGTATGTGGAACTCTGGTGCATTTTTTAAGCTATTAGAACTGACTCTCCCTATTACTGGGTTCCACATCCATGAATTCAACCAACCTTATATCCGAAAAAAAGATTTGTCTGTACTGAACGGGTACAGACTTTTTTCCTTGTCATTATTCTTCAGAAATACAGTATAACAACTGTTCATATAGCATTTACATTGTATTAGGAATCACACATAATCTAGAGATGACTGAAAGTATACAGGAGGGTGTGCATAGATTTTATGCAGGTGGTACCTATTTTATATCAGGGTTATGAATATCCATGGATTTTTTTTTGTGTCTGAGAGGGGTCCTGGAACCAATCTTCTGGGGATATTGAGGGGCACTTTTACTATGCAATTGGAATGAGAACAGGGGGCATGTATTGAGTGCTTGCTTCTTACCAGGTACTCTTTGACATTTGTCTCCACTATGGTCTCATTTAACATCTATCATCATTGTATGAGAGATTTCATTCATGTCCTGGTTATCATGCTTCATGGTCATTTATGTCACATTAGCATGAAGTACTAAGAATGTCAGACATCAGCAGCAATATTGGTGCAAAGGAGGGCATTGGAAGGCTGCAGCCACCATGAAATCTCAATTAGCTCCTCAAACTGTCCTACAGACACACCATCTAAGAAACACGTGATATGCTGGGTCACCGAGAGTCCCATCAATATTTTCTCTTTCAGGTTTCCTTGGTAGAAACTTAGGAGCCACCACTGATGAGCAATATGAAAAATGCGAGACAATAATATTCCTGGTTTTCTTTATTCATCCGTTGTTCCTTTCTCTTCTTGACGGACAAGTATGTGCTCACACACACACACACACACACACACACGCATGCATATGCACAGACTGCACACACATACATGCATAAGTGCACACACACACGCAGCGTACATGTGTGTTCTCTCACAGAGAACAGTATAGTATCATAACATAGCAGAATTAGGAATACATTTCTAGCAACCTTCAGTTTGCTCCAGTCCTTAGAATAAACCTTGACTCTCCACCTGCCAACATCTGTATGTGAAAAATTCATTTTAAAACACATACTAGTATTTGATGATTGTTTTCTATTTGATATTGCTGCTCTTCTAGAAAGGCTGACTTGAACCCACCCACACTTTCATTTAACACACACACCACTACCATTACTAGAAAATTGCATAGAAGAGACAGTCCCTATCTGTCTCCACACACATTTTTATATGCTCTATGAAAATCGTTTACTTTGCCGATTATATTTCACTGTGCCTGGTTACTAAGGCATCCTTCGTGTCACATCAATGCCTGTGAGGGTAGCCTCCATGCTTCCAGGTAACATTAGAGTGACTTCCGATTTCATTTCGGTATACATTTGTCCTGAAGTCCCTATCATTAGACACCTTTAGCTGTGGAGCTTTCAGGTGGGCATATTGGGGTTCATGTCACCGTGACAGGTCACTAAAACTTGCCAGTGCTACACTGACATGCGCTTTGCAGTTTGCTTTTACATTTGTTGTAACCTTAATGAAGGCTTGTGCCAGAAAGACAGGCTGGCATAGCAATGAAGTATGAGTCATTACAATCCTCTGCAATCCAGAAAGAAATGTCAGTGCAGCAGCTCAATCTTCATTGCTTTTTATATCTGAGTGCCAGGTGGATTTTAAATTTCTTTAAAATACTTTAACTAATCAAGCTTCCATTCCAGCCTCTTCTCTTCCCCCAAACTGCAATCTCTTTCGTTTTACTCTTTCTATTCAACAAAAAAAGTAATCATTTCGACAAGTATTTGTACTGACTTTTTGTTTTGCTTTACCAAGAAATTACTAAAAATATAATCATGCATCAGTTGTAGACATTGCAGCCCAAAGTGATGCAGTTATGAGACAAATTATTAATCTTTACTTCTTAGGTATAATACAGGAATTAACATAAAAAATATAAGTACATTGAGTTGTAAGTGCTTATATGTTTTAGACATGCTTATTGACACGGGTGTTCTTTTAAAGGATTTCTTTAGAGAACAGTTTCTGCTTTTTAACAAAATATTAACTTTAATTTGAGTTGGATAGTTTCAATTTGTATTTAGAATAAATACCAATATATAATCTGTGTTAACACTCTAATATTATTCTGCTTTTGTCTTTGTTTTATTTTTGTGACACATGTAAGTATCCTTGCCCTACTTAATGAAGAAATTGAATATAGAATTCTAGGTGGGCAGGGTTTATTTATTTTCAGGAACTATATGACGTGAGAGTCAGCCATGAGTGTGTAAGGATATACATTTCCACAGGCTTGCCAACTAAGATATTATAAAACTATAAACTTTGACAACTGAATGGGTGAAAACTGTAACTGTAGTTTAGTTTTCGTATTCTGTAATACTAGTGATGTTCAAGAGTTTTTCATTTATTATCAAATATTTAATTTTTATTATTGTTACTTTCCTGTGTTTATTTTTTTGAGTGGTCATTTAAAAATTAATTTGTAGTTTTTTATTAATTTTTACTAATATTATTTCCTTGTTACATATGTAGAACATAATTTCTAAATGTCTTTTCTTTATCCTCTAACTTTGCTTTTAAGTACATTTAAAAGTACCTAATTTTGATGAAGAACATTTATCAGTCTTTGGTAGGTTTTGTTCTGGAGACTTCTTTATAAGCCCTTTCCTCCCTTTCCAACTTCATGAATATACATATAGATATATAAGATATATATGTGTGTGTATAATACATATGTATATATTTGTTTTTATATCATTAGTTCTAGTCCATTCATCTATTCATTTAATACAAATCCTACAGTCTTGTAGTAACTTGAAATATAAAGTAAGTTTCAATATTTTGAAGGAAAGCTCTTCCTTTTTTATTTTCCATCATAGTCTTGGCTCTTTTTGTGCATATATTGCATTGTATAAATTTTACGACTGTTTTGTCAGGGTCTATAAAAATCATTTTAAAGATTTGTCTATGACTATGCTGTACTTATGGGTTAATTTTGGAGAGATGGTATATATGTCATATTGAATATTCAATTCATGGATATAATATCTCTAGTAATTTGGGTAACCTTTATTTCCTTAGTAGAATTTTTAATTTTTTTCATAAATCCTTTCTAGAGTTTTATAGTTTTTATAGTTTTCCTAGGTATTTTATTTTGCTACTTTAATATTTTATGTCAGTATTTTCTAACTTGGTTTTGCTGATGTATTTGATATTTATTCAGCTATGCACCACCTAATGATATTTCAGGTTGACAATGGGCTGCATATATGATGGTGGTTCCAGTAGATTATAATCTAGCTGAAAAATTCCTATCACTTTGTGACGTCATGGCCATGATAACATCACAGTGCAACACATCAAGGGCTTGCAGTGACGTTGCTGTAAACAAACCTATAGCGCGGCCAGTTGGATAGGAATATAGCACATACAACTGCGTACAGTGCATGATAATAGGTGACTGCTACTGGTTTATTTATTTATCACACTACATTTTCATCTTTAACTTAGAATGTACTCCTGCTTCTCACAGAAGCAATGTTAACTGTTAGGCAGCCTCAGGCAGGTCCTTCCAGAGGTACCTAGAAGGCACTGTGATCATAGGAGATAACAGCTCTATGCCTGTCATTGCCCCTGAAGACATTCTAGTGGGACAAGATGTGGAAGCGGAAGACAGTGATATTGATGATCCTCACCCTATGTAGGTGTAAGCTAATGTGTGCATTTGTGTCTTAGATTTTATTTAAAAAAATTAAAAGTGGGCTGGGTGTGGTGGCTCAAGCCTGTAATTCCAGCACTTTGGGAGGCCAAAACGGGTGGATCACGAGGTCAGGAGATCGAGACCATCCTGGCTAACACGGTGAAACCTCATCTCTACTAAAAAATACATAAAACTAGCCGGGTGAGGTGGCGGGCGCCTGTAGTCCCAGCTACTCGGGAGGCTGAGGCAGGAGAATGGTGTAAACCTGGGAGGGGAGCTTGCAGTGAGCTGAGATCCGGCCACTGCACTCCAGCCTGGGCGACAGAGTGAGACTCCGTCTCAAAAAAAAAAAAAAAAAAACTGAAAGTGAAAAAATATATTAAAGAGTTTTCGCTGGTGCACATGTACCCTAGAACATAAAGTATAATTAATAATAATAAGAAGAAATTCAAAAAGAAGTTTTCCCAATAATGGTTTAAAGAAAGAAAGTATATTTGTACAGCTATGCAACGTGTTTATGTTTTAAACTAAGTGTGATCATAAAAGTTAAAAAGTTAGACAATTAGAAAGTCTTCTGCAAAGTAAAACAATTACTCTAAGCTAAGGTTAATTTATTATTGTAGAAATAATTTCTTTTTAATTCAGTGTAGCCTAAGTGTACAGTGTTTATAAAGTCTACGGTAGTGTATGGTAATGTACAAGGCCTTCACATACATCCATCACTCACTCAATGACTCACCCAGAGAACCTTCCAGTCCTGCAAGCTTTATTCCTGCGCCCCATGCAGGTATACCATTTGTAATCTTTTGTGCCATATTTTTACTGTACCTTTTTGATATTTAGGTATGTTTAGATACGTGAATACTGTTGTGTTACAGTTGCCTACGGTATTCAGAAAAGTAACATGCTGTTCAGGTTTATAACCCAAGAGCAACAAACTCTAACACTTAGCCTAAGTGTGTAGTAGATTAAACCATGTAGGGTTGTGTAAATACACTCTATGACATTCACACAAGGATTCTCAAATGATACCTGTGTCGTTAAGTGATACATGACTGTGTTTCCATTTTCCATAGGCTGTTTTATTTAAACCCTGGTTTTCTAGTGGATTCTTCTGAATTTTCTAGGTTGTCTGTGAAACTACCTAGAAAATTGTCTGGAGTTGTTTGCCATTTTTCTCTTGTGTTTAAATCTTTGTACTTAATTTTATTTCTTTTCTTATGTAATTCGCTGGACTTTTAATATGATAGTGAATTTTAATGTCTTCTAGATTCTACTAAGACATTAACGTTACATCAGCTTTTGAGATTCTCCCCAAAATGAAACTTTCACTGATAAAAAAGCAAGAGAGAGCTTGAATGACTAGAGAAACTCCTACAACAACCAAGAGCGAATTGTTGGGATGGACGCAAATGTGTGCATGTGATAAAATCACACAGAATGTCCCCGAAACTCACAGATGCATGTTTAGAAAATGGCGGAAATTGAATATGATCAGTAGCCTAGTTATGAATAATGAATCAAAATTAACTTCTTGGTTTTGATTATTGTACTATTAAGTTATGAGATATCGCCATTGAAGGAAGATGGGTGGGACCCTGTACTATTTATGGAACTTCTATTACTTTTATAATTATTTCAAAACAAAACATGTTTAAAAAGTCAAGAGAGAGCTCAGTGGAGCCAGGTGCCATAAGGTGGGTAGGTGTGCGAAGGTTGGGGGGATCAGTGCTCTCTGTGAGGTTAGCAACCAAAACCAAAGAAGGGCACCTGCCTTAGCCAGGAATGGGCCGAGGAATTGCCATGTGGAGCTCTTTTCCTTCCTCCACCTTATCCAGGGGAATCCCTGTCCTGCTTAATATGAGGTAGACACTAGCCAGGGACCAGCCCGAGAAAGCACAGAGCTTGAAGCCTGCTAGGATTGGGAGCTGGTGCAGAGTGCTACACCCCGTCCACCCACCCACACATCTCCTTCTCTATTCCGTGTTGTAAGGTGAGATTTATAGCCGGCATTCTGGTTTATATCCACTTGTGTGTTTTTGCTAATAATTTCATCTTTACTTCTACAGTATAAAATTATTACACAACCCATCTGATTTGGTTCTATAGTTTGTCAGTTTTCATCATTCTTTTTCTTTCCCTGATTGTTCATCTCAGAATTTTATCTTATTGATCTCTCCAAATAATTAGCTTTTGGTTTAGATGACCTACTCCAGTGTTTTTATCCTCTGTATTTTTATTCTTAATTCATTATTTTCTTTTTTCTTGCTTACTGAGTATATTCAGTTCTTCTTAAACTGTTAGAGAGAAGCATTTAGTAATGTGTTTTCAGTCTTTCTTGTTTTCTGATATATTTGAAGCTGGAATAAATAGCACCTGTTCCTGGCACAGTGATACCTGCTGAGGGGCTCATAAGGGCTGAAACCCTTCCTGTCCCCATGGCCAAGCCTGCACTCTGCACTAGAGGCAGCCTTGAACCTAGTGAAGCTTTATCTTCCTGAATCCTGGGGGTGTCTGTTTCATTGCCTTTTGACATTTCCATTTACTGAAGAGAAGTAGCAGGACGGCCTGCTGGTTTTTACTTTGATGAATATTTTACAAAATATTTTTAATTGTCAGATTTCAGTGATTTTATCCATTTTTGGTTAGGTATGAAGTCAACCCTTTCTAAAAGTAAGTGTATGGCTTGCTTTAGCCTGACAAGGACTTTGCAGATACATTTTCTTTTATCGTATTTCATTATACCTATTGCATGTGCTATTCTTTATTAGTCTGAAATTTTTCTGCATGCATTATACATATATAAACATATTCTATTATTTGTTTTTTATATCTATCATCTTCTTTATTTATATTTCTTCTCCTTGGAATTATAGGCATACATGATCACTTCATCTCTGATTTATTTTTCTGCATTAATAAATTCCCTCTTTATTTTTAATGTCCTCTGAATTATCTTAGGACATGATTAATTTCACTTATTTTATTTAACTTGGGCAATCTCTGTTTTCCTTTAAAATTGTTATTTTAAAATTTACTAATGTGTATATTTTGTTTCATAGTGTTCTTGTTTTATTTAATTTTTAGAGAAATTCAAAACATGCTGTCTAAAATGTTTTTATTTTTAAAAATGTAGAAATCTAATTTACTCTATTTCCTTAGTGCTGGTTGATTCTATCTTTATATTATAAAGTAATTTCACAGGACTCATGCTGGTTTTTCATGCTAATCATTGAGCAAAGAGAGGCCAATAATTGATGCTAGTGATTTCTAAAATTGAAAATGAGGGTGTTCCCTCACAGTTCATTTGAATGCTATTAGATTTTTTTTCTTGGATCTTATGCTGGGGAAAGAGATAAACGATAAGAGTTGAGAGGGTTGAATTTCAGGGAAATGTCAACATTTGGATTTTATTTCAACAAAGGGTGTTGTTTATCTGTTGAAGCCACTATGCCAAGAACCAACTTTCTTTACTTGAACTGTGTTCATGCCATTTGTTTATCCCCTAGAAAACTGGCACTTCTATCAAGAAATAATGCCTACATGGACTCAGTTGTTCAAGCTAAACCTGGGAATTACCTCTGACAGCTATCTCTTCTTCAGCCTTGAAAGTTCTATTAATGCAACTCCAAGGATATTTCCAAAAAATATCCATTTCACTTATGCCTTATTGCCAGTACCCAAGATAAAGTGACCATGCTGTCTCAATAGACTAGAATTATCCCAACTGATTTCCAGCTTTCATCCATGTCCCCTACTATTCATTTTCTAAACAACACCCAAATCATTTTTAAACATTCTGTAATGATATTTTTGATGGTTAGTTTTGTGTCAACTTGTCTGGGCTAAGACATGCCCAGATGACTGACAAAACATTATTTCTGGATGTGTCTGTGAGGGTGTTTTTGGAAGAGATTAACATTTAAATCAGTACACTGAGTAAAGAAGATCTGCCCTCATCCACGTGGGCAGGTATCATCCCACCCATCGAGGGCCCAAATAGAACAAAATGACAAAGGGAGGATGAGTGAATTTACTCTCCCTATCCTTGAGCTGGAACATCAATATTCTCCTGCCTGGGACATTGAAGCTCCTGGTCTTAGGCCATCAGATTATGAAACTTAGCCAAGAAGCCCTCTTCTCCACCCCACCCTGGTTCTCAGGCCTTAAGGCTTGGAGCAAATTATACCACCAGCTTTCCTTGTTTCTCAGCTTGCAGATAGCATGGTGGGACTCTTCAGCCTCCATAATTGCATAGGCCAATCCCATCTATTTCTGTCTTGTTCTGTGTCTATGTCTGTCTAAGCCTATGTGTCTATGTCTATGTCAAGGTTTATGTTGATGTTGATGTCTATGTCTAGGTCTCTGTGGATGTCAATGTCTATCTCTAGTTCTATCCTATTTGTCTGTTTCTCTGGAGAAGAATACATTCTCTTTTTTGTCAATGCTACATGATTTATTCAGGAAAAGTTCAAGTCGGTATTCGGTTCTTCAGTGTTCTTTAGTAAAAACCATGCTCAAAGAGTATCGTATGGAGACTGCGTTTTCCAAGTTTGCTGAAGTGATTTTTCTCTCTTAATTTCATATTATGTTTGTGGATTGTTAAGTTGATTTCTGAGGAACAGCAGGAATGGGTGGGTGGGGATCAGTGAGAGGGATGGTGGGTTGGATATCTTTATTTGTGTTATTGTGCTATTGTTTACTCTCCTAACATTTTTGAAACCTCTGGCCTATATTTGGCTGTTACTTCTTTGATGGTGTATCAGTTTCATGAAGCTGCCTTAACAAACTGCCATAAACTAGATCCTTAAAACAATATAAATTTAGTTTCTCATCATTCTAGAGGTTAAGAATACAAAAAATAAGCTTTTAGCAGGGACACAATCCCTCCAAAACCTCTAGTAGAAGATTTTTTTCCTTTCCTTTGCCTGCTTCTGGTAGCCCCAGTGCCTTGGTTACAGAGGCATCACCTTCATCTCCACCTTTGCACCTCTGTTGCCACATGACTGACTGTCACTTCTCTTCAGGTCTCTGTCTTCTGCTTTTTTTTTTTTTTTTTTTTTTTGATGGAGTCTCGCTCTGTCACTAGGCTGGAGTACAGTGACACAATCTCAGCTCACTGTACCTCTGCCTTCTGGGTTCCAGTGATTCTCCTGCCTCAGCCTCCTGAGTAGCTGGGACTATAAGCACGCACCACTACGCCCAGCTAGTTGCTGTATTTTTAGTACAGATGGGGTTTCACCATGTTGGCCAGGATGGTCTCGATCTCTTGACCTCGTGATCTGCCCACCTTGGCCTCCTATGAGGGCCCACCCTAGCAACCTCTTCTTAACTTGATCATATCTGCAAAGACCCTGTTTCCAAATCAAGGAACATATACAGGTACCAGGGGTTAGAACTTCAACAGATATTTTTGAGACACAGAATTCAACCCATATCAGGTGATATTTATGGTTCTTGAAAGCAATTGTGACTTATTCACATTTAAGTCTTCAGAAGGGGAGAGAATAAAATCTGATAGCACAGTTAGTGCCCAGAACATGGTAAAATCATATGGTAATAAGATGGGTTTCTATTGTGTCTGCTAAACTGCCCTATGAAGAAAATTTTAAATTCCATTGTTCAATGGTGGCACCATTGCAGTAAATATATATCTCTCATACAGTCTACTTGATTTATAGTTTCTGATAGATATGATAATACCTAAGCCTTGATATATATTATTATACTCATGATACATATATCTAAGTCACTTCTAAACTGTCATTAGTTTGCACATTTATTTTTGTTGTAACAGGAAATCCAAATGCCCATTTTCCAGCTATGAGTGCTAAGCTATGAGTAGTTGTTCTGTTTATCTTTTCTATCTCATTTGGCTTAAAATGGATGCTTAGGATGCTTAGTTAAGAGTAACAGGATTTAAAGCCTTGTCATCAGAGAACTACTTGATAACTAGTCTCTTTATGGCAATGTATTCTAGTCATTGCAGTTGAAGGCAGCATAACCAAACAGTGTAGTATTCAGTAGCAATAAAAACAATCTTAGGACAGTGATTTCTCTGGAATTCTTCATTCTTAATGAGTGGTATTACTTCTTATGTGTATCTGGTGAAGCTAAGGCGTAAGATGTTACTAATAGATGCAAACTACTCTATTCAAGTGATCATCTGCCCAGTGCTTAGGAAACAATTTTGACTGGTGCTGAATGCATCTGAATGAGCAAATCACATGCTGTGAAACTCAGTATAATAATTCAAGAAGATGCTTTGTCTTCCTGTTTTGTAAATTCTTCTGTATGTCTAGTAAGCTGTGGATAAACAGGTTCAGACAAATATTATGATTGGAACACCAGTTCTAGATTGTGCAGGAAAAGATTTTTTGTCAATTTTTTCTGACCCTCAGAATTGTGCATATTTTATAGCAAGCACGGATATTAAATCATGTCCCTCACCTTTCTTTGTTCAAACAATGAACACTGCTAGTTTGAGTTGCTATTAGAAAGTACTATAGACCATGTGCCTTATAAACAGTGGATGTGTATTTCTCATAGGTCCAGAGGCAGGGAAGTCCAAGATAAGACACTGGCAAATTCTGCATCTAGTGAGGGTTGCTTCCTGCTTCCTAGATGATGGCTCTTCACTGTAAACTCACAGTGTTAAAAGGGGCAAGAGAACTCTTTGGGGTCTCTTTTAAAGAGGCACTAATCTCATTCATGAGGGCTCCACCTTCATGATTTCTTCATCTCCCAAGGTCCCCACCTCCAAGAACCATCACATTGTGAATTAAGCGTCAACAGCTGACTTTAGGGAGGACACAAACTTTCAGTCCATAGACACACTTTGGCCCTATCTAACGTAGCAGCTAAGAACTCTAAACATTTTCTGGTTTGTCACTCTAAGTTGCAGTCGACTTAGGTCACAGGTGACACATACCCAAGTGATTAATTCTATGACTCTTTTACAATGAGGCCAAGACAGTTTTCTATATTAGAGAACGTTTTCTATGTTATATCATACAGTTTTCTATAGTATAAAAAAATTTTGACCAAAAAATATTATTTGATTTTTATCTCATCCAAAGAAAGAAAAGTTGTGGAAGAAAGTAAAACAAAAATCTTGGGAAATCCTGTTAATATTCTTATATGGTATAATGCTGCAGAAATCCTTTGATAGCCATAATACATTAAAATTGTGGATTCTTTTTTCACTGGGGCAATCAGATTCCATTGCTGACTTATTTATGTAAATAAAGTTGAGATTAATGAACATTCCTCTTATGCAAGAAAAAATCGTGTGTATTTTTTAAATTCAGTAGCTAGGACATACAGTGATGAAAATGAATGTTTACGAATTGAGTTGACTGAACAGGAAGAGGTAGTTTCTAAATGTCATTGTATTTTTGACCCTGGATATCATTACTATATAGAGATAGGTCCAACATGAAGAAACAATAATATAATCCTTATCACACAATTTCTTCTTACATGGATTGTAAATGGGTGAAAATTGAAAAAGCTGTACTTGCTTTTTTCATAGTAAATGGAATCAAAACAAAAACAACATGAGTATTTGCATTAAATGCATTGGCATTCACTAGATTCAGTTAGCATAACAACCAACTAGGTGGGCTGATATGGGTATAGCAGCTGCCTGTCATCAAAGGGTAAGGATTTGGTATTGTTCCTAACCCAGATCAAGGGTTAAGTGAAGATTTGTTTTGATGAATAATACAAATTTTAAAATCTTTTAAAAGAATTTTTCCTCCATAGAAATCAATTTACCAAATACCCAAATAAAGCAAACTCTCAGGCACAAAAATATAATTTGTGTTTCTGAAAATATTCCAGTATATATAATGGGTCTTCATTATGTTTGGCATTTGTTCAGCTCCAATCAAGTTTTCTGTGCAGTTCTGAAATTTTTAATTAATATTGTTTTTTAAATTTTCTATTTGTATCAGTTTTTTACTGTGAGATTATATTCTTCTATGTGTATTTTCCACTTTTCCAACATGTTTTGAACCATTTGACTTTTTTTTTTTTTTTTTAGACAGAGTCTTGCTCTGTCACCAGGCTGGAGTGTGGTGGCATGATCTCAGCTCACTGCAACCTCTGCCTCCCAGGTTCAAGTGATTCTCTTGCCTCAGCCTCCTGAGTAGCTGGGACTAAAGGCACACACCACCATGCCCAGCTAATTTTCTGTATTTTTAATAGAGACAGGTTTCATCATGTCGGCCAGAATGGTCTCCATCTCTTGACCTCGTGATCTGCCCGCCTCGGCCTCTCAGTGTGCTGGGATTACAGGCATGAACCACCGTGCCCGGCTGAGTCATTTGAATTTAAAGTCACATGATGGGCCTGTTTGTTTACTATTTGGTTGTGTGCTGGGTGTGGGATCATGAACAGACTTTGTTCATAAAGCGCCTCTCTTTTAATATGACTTGTAAATGCTATTTTAGCAGATTGGTTTTAGTCATATGTCATCTGAATCTTATGGCACTATTGACTATCTCCTACCTTTTCCTAGCCAGAGAAGATAAATTATTTTCTCATTCATGTTTTTATACCACGTTTTTGGTATAACATAAAACACTCTTTTCTGATAAATTCAAAGTCTTTAGCATCAAGAGGGTAGGCTGCTGAGGCAACCTCACAGCATCTCAAAATGACTCTTAATCTGTCACTTGTGGATGCAGATCAGTGTGATCTGCCACCTATCGTGTAACACTGCTGGTTAAGTCATTTATCTTTTCCCCATTGCTTGCTATGTAAAGCCCAAATGACCCATCATGGCAGACACACTGTGACCCTATCTTTTACACCTTATGTTCTACCCCATTTTTATTTAAGTACCCTGTGCTTTGGCCATACCAAATCTCTTGTTGTTTCCCATATTTACTTACCTGTCATGACGCACATTCTCTTTCCTCTATCTGGAAAACATTTTATCTTAATTGTCCAGCAGATAAAAACCTCTAAGTGCCATTTAAGCCTCTGCTCACGTGGGGTCTTCCATGAGAAGTCTTTGAGCATTTTCAAGGGCTCTTGGTCAGTTTCTCCTCTGTGGGGATCACTCCCTCCCATGGTGTGCTAGTCACTCCTTTACTGTGGCATTTATCATGTGAAGTGGCAGTTTGCTCATTGTGAGTCAATGCTTTCATGCTTCTGGAGGTAGGGATGTGTGCTTGCCTTCCTCTGACCCAGAGCACCGCTTCCCCTGTCATGCCTCTTCAGACAATGCTGGTGGAACACATGTTCACTATTTCTCTTTTGTACTGGAGAACTGTCCCCTCCATTCTATATGTAATTGACACATCCTAGAGATTTACGATCACCTACCACTGGGTAGATTATAGCATCACTGATAACAACAAGAAGGAAGATAAAAGGAAGCTAGTGAACATTAGTAACTCCAAAGGCACCATACGAAAATTTGTTTGGACATCTCATAAAAACACCTTCAGTAAGTGCTGAAAATGTAATGTTGACTAAGCCCGCCTTTTCTATTTTACGTATGAACCCAAATTGGTAAATTTATGATCCCTCTGAGTTTCTTTGTGCCTTGTAAATTAAAAAGTTATGGATCTAAAGGTGACGCATAGTTTGCCAATATAAATGTGTAATGCAAGCACACTGTTTCACTTCTGCTATGAAGGTCTAGTTTGCAGCAAATCCTCTGGATAATGGGAGGCTGGAGAAAAGCGGCATACAATACGTACACAGGAAATCATCTCATCTGCATAAAGGCATCCAAAAGATGCAAAAGCACCCAGGAATCAGGTACCAAAATCTTGGAGAGAAAGAAAACTCATTGAGGAGAGCTCAATATTTCATGTACCTTCATAAAACTCATTGAAGAGAGTTCATGTTTTATGTACCTTCTCCTTTCACCATATTTGCCAATTTACAGTTGCCTAAACAGAGAAACAAAATTAGCCCAGAAGAAAGCCCAAGTCTGCTGGCATTGAAGGAAACACAGAGGCATAGGACAGTGGACCGATCACTTTTGGCATTGACTTACAAACTTCATTTCAGCTTTGCCAACATGGAGCAAAGAGAGTGAGATACTCAACAAAATTACCAACATTCTCATGGCACTGGAGAGATACAAATTTTAGTTTAGGGATTGTCATGTGGAATGACCCTGGGAAGCATGTATCCTGTCAGTTGGCAACCCTGGAGCCTGGGACTCCAGGAGGAAGCGGGAAGCAGAAATGGACCAGCACTCACACAGACTCCCGCTGAGAATCAGGACAAGTCCTGATGGTGTTAGGGTGATTTTCTCCCTCATTTAATAATGGCAGTAAGCTCAGCTAAGTCTCTTACCAAAAAATAAAAGCACCATCCAGAAACTCTCCATTTTTAAGATGCATGAAGTCCAACATTCAATAAAATACAGTTACAAGCATGGCAAGAGACAGAACTCAGAGAAAATAAAAGAGAAACCAGTGATAGAAATATTGAGTTTATCAGACGTGGGCTTTAAATAACTCTGATTAACATATTCAATAAAAAGACATGAAAATAGGGATAATTTTGCCTGTAGTCTATATCAAGCCTTCAGATGAATCTTCTAAAGCCAAAATTAAGAATTCAATCAATAATTGTTTTAACTGCAAAGTTGAAGTAAGGATTTATTCACAGTTTGTGAATTCAAAAGTTTATTCACAGTTGAAGTAAGGATTAGGGGTCAGTAGAAAACATACTGTCAAAAGCATAAAGAGAAAAAAATGGAAAATGTAAAGCATGCAAGAGCCATATTTGACACGGAGAAAACTATAAAGTATTTGCAACTGCAGTCCTAGAAATTGTGTAGAAAATAGATAATGAGAAACATTTGGAGAGATAATGGGAGACAATGTTCCAAAACTGACAAAAATATTAAGACATAGATTCAAGGACTATTACAAATTCCAAAGAAGAAAATAAATATATATCTACACGTATTAACCAAAATAAAGAGAAAAATCTTGAAAGCAGCCAGAGGGAAAAAATATGCGTCTTCCTTCAAGGAACAAAAATAAGACTGACAGCTGTCTTTTTAACAGAAAGAGTGAAAAGCACAAGATGGTAAAATGCCGTATCTAAAACTCTAAAATAAAATAATTATCAAACTGGAGTTTGATTGCCAGTGAAAATAGCTTTCAAAAAAAAAAAAAAAATCAGTGACTGCCAACAGCACAAGTCCCTATTACCTATCCCTTCCCTGATGACCTCTATAATCTCTGGACAGATTACGGACTCTGAAAAATAAACACAAGCAGGCAGGTTACGTAAAAGGGTCATCATTTGGGGCAAATGACACAAATAGAGATATTTTTCTCATTTTTTCACTTCCCATGGCTTTGCCCATAGACAGACCTCTGCCAAGTAACATGGTGGTGCAAAGATCCCATTGTGTTTCAGATTAGAGAACCAGGGAAAGAAATACCAGAAGTCGAGTTTAAGAGGGAAGATCAAGAATTGTGAGGTCTGGGGAATAGGATTTCATAATTCTGCATATGAATCTTCACAAGCCTTAAGCTGATCCCTGAACCAAACAGGTGTGAGACATACCCAATCCAGTGTGACAACAACAATAAAAACTGAGATTTCAAACACCACCCACCTAAGGTGAGAAATAACAACATTTGATACTAGTTGGATTGATTGCTTGCCAACAGTAAATATCATGTTCCAGGAAATTACAAGTCAATTCAGTTTCTATGCAAGGTGAGATTCACGACGTCCAGGATCCAATCCAAGGTACCTCAACATACAAAGAACCAAGATAAGGTGCCCCGTTCATGAAGAAAAAAAATCAGTTAACTGATGCCAATCTTGGTATGACTGAGATGTTGCAATTAGTAGAACAAAACTACAAAGTACTACTATGGACTGAAGTATGCTCCCATCACACACACAAAATTCATATGTTGAAGCCCTGACCCACAATATGACTGTATTTGGCCATGTAGTTTTTAACAGGTAATAATTGGTCTGACGATACCTGAACTGTGGTAATGTGTTATGGCAGCCTACAAGCACCCATATTAGCTGTGTTCCGTAGGTTAAAGAAAAGGACATCTGAAATTAATGAAAATACAGGAAATTTTAGGAGAAAAAAATGACAGCTAGAAAATAAGCCAAATGAAGTTGCAATTAGTATCACAAAACTACAAAGTACTACTATGGACTGAAGTATGCTCCCATCACACACACAAAATTCATACGTTGAAGCCCTGACCCACAATATGACTGTATTTGGCCATGTAGTTTTTAGCAGGTAATAATTGGTCTGACGATACCTGAACTGTGGTAATGTGTTATGGCAGCCTACAAGCACCTATATTAGCTGTGTTCCATAGGTTAAAGAAAAGGACATCTGAAATTAATGAAAATACAGGAAATTTTAGGAGAAAAAAATGACAGCTAGAAAATAAGCCAAATGAAGTTGAGCTCAATAGTGGAATAGAGATGGTGAAGTAGACAGTCAGAAATTGAAGATGAATAAATGGATATTGTTCAATCTGAAGAGCAGAGATAAGATTAAAAAAAGCAATAAAATGAATAGGATTCCAGAGATTCATCAAAAGTTCTAAAGTATGTTTATTCATAGTATGAGAAAGAGGGAATGATGGGTTAGAATAAATAAGGGTAAAATTTCCAATGACCAAAATATTAACAAATTTATAAAGACATAAAACTAGAGATTCGAAAACCTCAGCAAGCCTTGCATAAGTTAAATTCAAAGACACTACCTCTCTCTATATATGTATCATCATAAAACTGCTCAAAAACAAAATTAAATTTAAAATGTTGAAAGCAGCTAGAGAAAATGATGGACTTCACATGAGGACAATAATTCGAATGGTTCTGATATCTCATCAGAAAGTTCAGATAACAGAAGACAAACATAAGTATTTTAAGTGTTGAAAGTAAAACAAATGAATATAAGATAAAGAAAAACACAGAAATCATTTCCTATATGGAGGGAATGGAGAAGAAATTTCAGTTGGAGGAAAACTAATAGAAAGTAATAGAATGTGTTACTAGTAGCTATTTTAAAAGTAATACAGAAAGGGCATCAGAAATGAGGTTAACATATTCTGCATACACACACACACACACACACACAAAATGCACACAAGAAAAGTATTTGCATGGATAGTCTATCATACTATCACAAGCTATGTATTTACCTGCCATTTTCCTCAAGACATAGCCAACATGGTACAATCATTGTGTCTTTAGAAGTTTTGGCATCTGCGACACAAATTTTTCTCAGCTTTATTAGCTTTAGGGTTGACCCTCTGTCACTTGTTCACATTCCCACTCCAGTAAAAATGCACACATGGTTTTGAACATCAAAGACAAGATGTCCGGACCCCACTTTCCATCTTCCCAGATGATCTTTCTGCATTCTATAGATGCAAACAGTTGCACATTGCAAAGAAGCAATATCTGTCTTCATTGACCTTTCTAGACACTAGGCCTTAGACCAGGGCTTGAAAACCAAATCTGGAGGGTAAATCTGACCCATGGCCTGTTTTTGTATTAATGTTTCCCTGGAACACAGCCTCTCCCTTGGCTCAAGTCTTGTCTGTGACTGCTTTCACATGATAACAGCAGACTTGAGCCGTTGTGACAGAGAACAGATGGCCTTGAAACACTCATCATTTGTTTGTTTCTATTGGAAGGTTTGTCCTGTAAACAAAGAAAAATAAAATTTGGTTATTTTACTTAGAAGAACTATACGTGGATAAACCTTCTAGTTTTAAATAATAAAAGGAACATTGTAGTGGTACTTTCGAAGTAAAATTAAATATTCCTCAATATACATAGGCCTATTAACTTGGAAATTAACAACCATTGGCAGTTCTTCCCATATTGCAGATTAAGATGAAAATGTTAGACCTGTTCCTGAGCCCGTAAGTTTTCATGGGACATCCCATTGTAGTGGCACATACATGCACTTACACAAGGAAATACGGCATAGCATCCTAAAACAAACAATCCAAAAGTAAAGGGGACACTTATACTTCCCTAGAAAAACAAAACCAGAAGAATTTGCTACCCGCAGCAGTGTACCTAAAGAAATACTAAAAGTTTTTCTTCAGGAAAAAGGGTATCATGGAAACGCAGGGATAATTAACAACTAAGGAAAGGTTACACATGAAATAAATCTAAATGAATATTGACTATATAAAACAATCATAATTTTGTTTGTGTTTAATGTTTAATCTTCAATGGCAAAAATCATAGAATGTGAACATTTAAAATTTACTAAATTTCAGCCCTGAATGTAGAAAAAACACTGATATATATATGTGTGTGTATATATATATATACACACACATATATATTTTAGATTTTACTAACTTATGGATGCTAATAAGGTAACCAATAAAATAATGAAAAGATAGAGTGATATAATAAAAGTAATAAAAAATTTTTGTTTTATTTTATTATTATTTTTAGAGACAGGGTCTCACTCTGTCACCCACACTGGAGTGCAGTGGCATGATAGTAGCTCATTGCTACCTCAAACTCCTGGGCTCAAGTGATCCTGCCACCTCAGTCTCCCGAGTAGCTGGAACTACAGGCCTGTACCACCACAAAAATGTGAATTTTTTTTATCTAAAACAAAGCAAGGAAGAATAAAAGGAATATAGAACATAAGGAACACAGAGACTTAAATGAAATGTCAGTAATTTAAATGTAGATGCAAATAGATTAAATACTTCAATTAAAATGTAAAGGTTATCAGACTAAATTAAAAATCTCCAGATAGATATAACTTGCAAGAGCTACTCTTAAATACACATAAAGCTTGGAAATAAGGAAAAATAAGCAAATCAAACACTACCTCAAAGAAATCTGGTATAGCTTAACAATATCAAAGTATACTTCAAGGGAAGTAAAATTAGTATAACATGGAGAATAATCTTTTATAAAGTTATGTATCACCTTACCAAGAAAGAGATCAATTATGAATTTGAATGAACCTACCACTATACCTTTACATCATAGTGTAAAGATCGATAGAACTAAAAGAAAGGAAAAAAAATCATAGCCAAGTTGGATCCTTTAATGTACTTTTATTATTATATAACAGAAAGATGAGATTAAACAAAATCAGTATGAATTTGAAAGATCTGAAAAATATCAATAAATTTGATCTGATTGACATATAGAGAACGCTGCATAGAATTGACCACATGCTGGATCATAAAAACTCTTTCAACCTAAGAATGAAAATCATTCAGAGAACAATGTCTAAAACAGTAAAATTAATCTAGAAATCAATAAGAAGTAGGCAAGTAGAGCTCTGAATGTTAGAAAAATAATTAGTATGTTTGTAAATAACCCATAAATTAATAAAGAAATGACAAGGGAGTTGATAAAGTATTTTGAACTGAAGATGATTAAATATGCCGTATTTAAGATTGCTAAAGTGAAAAAGACAACATATGAAGGGTTGGCACGGCTATGTTGTAACTGACCATTTCACAGACTTCTTATAGGAGCTGATGTTTTATAGTTTAACATTGTATCAACTAAAGTTGTATATATTTATACCTTATTACTCAGAAATCTGCAATTTACCCAATACAATTTCAGTAATATGGACCAAAGACATATAGAAGCATGTTCATAGCAGAACTATTCTTACTAACTAAAAATTATAAAAATCTAGTTGTCAAATAGATAAATAATGACCTAGGCTGGACACAGTGACTCACACCTGTAATCCCAGCAATTTGGGAGGCTGAAGCTGAAGAATTGCTTGAGCCCAGGAGTTCGAGACCAGCCTGGTCAACATAGCGAGACCTTGGCTCTGCTAAAAATAGAAATTAGCTGGGCGTAGTGGTGCACACCTGTGGTCTCAGCTACTCAGGAGGCTGAGGGAAGAGAATCACTTGAGCCTGGGAGGTTGAGGCTGTAGTGAGCTGTGATTGCACCACTGCACACCAGCCTGGGAAACAAAGCAAGACCCCCTCTCAGAAAGTAATAGAAAACAAAAAAAATCGATGGTCTATTCACACAGTGATATATTACATGACAACAACAGATAACAATGATTCTCATAAATATACAGTTGAGTAAAAGAAGTCACATACATAAGATTATCAAGTCATTAATAAACATATTTAAAAGGTAAAACTCATTGATAGTTTATGAATTAATAGGGTGATTCCTTTGGAAATGTAGTAGGGGCAGTAAAGATGCTGAGGATAGCTCTGGGTGCTGGTAATCTTCTATTTTTCAAATTTCATGGTCATCAGATTGTATTCACTTTATGAAAATTCATTTAGCTGTACATTTATGATTGTTATACTTTACTATATTGAGATGAGATTAAAAAGTTCACCTAAAATTCTGTAATGCAAATAAATATTTTGAAAAATACCTTTTGGTTAAAAAATGAGAAAGCCAAAATATCATTGCATTTTGATATTTTTATTCAATGTATTAATTATATAAAGTTTTTTTTACATCAATGACCCTCATGTGGGCACATGTATAAAATTTTTCAATGTTGATATTAACTAATGTTTTTGAGAAACTGGTAAGTTTCAGTTTTATTAAAGCATAGTGTCAGTATTATTAGATTGTTGTAAATAAATGAGAGAAAGGTTAAAATGACCATAAAGTTTAAATGTTTAAGCATTATGTGTTGAAAAAATGACTTGTCATTAATAAAAGGACAGCACACAATTAAACCTGGTTAGATAAAAAAAAAAAATTAAGTAGAATTAAGTGGGTCATATCTGATTAGTCTAAAATTAAGAATTGTTTTCATTTTTATACTTCTGTTGTTTACTGTGCTGTTGTTGAAGATACAAAATGTTTGGTTAGCGAATAACTTAAGAGATTTTGAAAAACTTCAGAAGGATGTAATAAAACTAGATAACTAAACAATTTGTTGTCAAATGAAACATAATACACAGTGGAAGATATAATACACTATAAGAAATATTTAATATACATCCACTATTTTGTAATGATTGCAATCACTGAAAAATTAAATATTGATATACACTTGTACAGACTGTCCTTAACTTATGGTGGTTTGAGTTATGATTTTTTGACTTTATTACAGTGTGAAAGCAATACATATTCAATGGAAACCCCATACTTCAAATTTTGAATTTTGATCTTTTCCTGGACTAGGAATATGTAATAAATACTCAGCTCCCAGTCATCCACATGATCATGAGGGTAAACAACTGATAGTGATACCAAATGATTTTGCCCACCTCTAGGCTAGTAAGTGTTCTGATTTTGTTTAAAGTAGGGTAAGCTAAGCTACGATGGTCAGTAGGTTAGGTATATTAAATGCATTTTCAACTTACAATATTTTCAACTTACAATGGATTCATCAGAATGTAACCCCAACCTAAGTCAGGGAGTATGTGTACTTATTTCGTCCTCAATATTTTATTTAGATAATTATGGAGTACCTATTATGGTCTTTAGATTCCATATATCTCATCTTTCAAAATTATATGGAAAGATCAAGGACCAGGAATAACCAAGACACTCCTTGAAAAAGAAGAACACACAAGACAAGGTCTGTCCTATTACATATTGAGCTCGTTGTAAAGCTGTATTGCATTTTATAGGCAGTATTGAAGTAGGAATCAGTAAATACACCAGTGGAAAATAAAAGAAACATATTCCAGAAACAGATTCATGCATATGTGAAAACCTGATAAATATCAGAGCTGTTGTGTTATATCAGCGGGAACAATAGTTAACACAGAATAAAGGGAAAGCAATTGACTATTCAACTAAGAAACAAGAAACAGAACCCATCTCAATTGATAAGCAAAAATTTATTCCATACTGACATTTGAATATAGTCTTGATTTTAGATAATCGTTTTATAATGACATCAATATTCTGGTTGTTATGATTATACTACGGATTTATAATATGTTAACATTAGGGGAAGGTTGAAGAAGAAAGTAAGTGAACTTCCTGTGTTAGTTTCGTAACTGTTCTGTAAGTCTATAATTCTTTCAAAATAAGAAGTTTTTTTTTAGAAAGGTAGTACAAGTAGTATGTGATCAATAAAAATTGAATTCCATGTTGATCATGAGTTTTAATGCAAATAGCAAAAGTTAATATTTTTTTGAAAACAATATATAAGAATACCTTTAATCCTTTGTATTGGAATAATTTTCTTAAATAAGACTTAATAAATACAAATCATAAATAAAAATATGGATAAATCCAACTACTTTAAAAACAAGATTTTCTGTATATCATAATTTCTATCTCATTACCACAATTGTTACCATATATATATATTTTTTTTTTTTTCTTTCTTTTTTTTCTTTTGAGACGGAGTCTTGCTCTGTCACCCAGGCTGGAGTGCGGTGGCGTGATCTTGGTTCACTGCAAGCTCCACCTCCTGGGTTCACGCCATTCTCCTGCCTCAGCCTCCCAAGTAGCTGGGACTACAGGCACCCGCCACCATGCCCAGCTAATAGTTTTTTTTTTTTTTTTCTGTAGATACGGAGTTTCACCTTGTTAGCCAGGTTGGTCTCGATCTCCTGATCTCATGATCTGCCTGCCTTGGCCTCCCAAAATGCTGGGATTACAGGCATGAGCCACCGCATCTGGCCAATTGCTATATTTTTAAGAAACAGAGGTTCAAGAGGTCAATGACAGCTCATAGAAAATAGTTATTTAGATATGGAAATCTAACTTAAATCTCATTTCTGCCTAATTCCAAATTTTTTTCCTTTGGGTGTTATAATTTTCTCCTTCTCAAAAAATATATTTTAATCAGTAATAGAACTAACCTATAATTTGTAAAATAATGCATGGATAATATAACCTGCATTCATGGCATAGTTGTATGCTCACACCTACCTAAATTTACAAGAGAAGACAGCTTTTAGTTTATTAAAATCCATTTTTCTTTGATTTTGACATTTTGAAATTTGGCATCAATAAGGATATCCTTATATAAAAACATGTCATGCCTATTGCAATTACAGATATAGATTGATACAAGTATGTTGGATTGTGACATACCATGAGCTGTGTGGTTATTGATACTATGATTTTCTGAAATTGTAAACAACTTTTGGTAAAAGTCTGAGCTGAAGTATATGTTTTATTTAACTTACATGATAATTGTATTTCTGAATAATCCCATAAATATTAAATCTCAGCAAAAACTACGTTTCAAAAGAGTATTAGGTTTTGTGCTCAGTCATCTACCAATGGGAATATTAACAGGACATTTGATTTTCCAGTAGAAGAAACTTAAAAAACTTTTTATTGTACAGGGCTGTCCTGTGAATTTCAGTATAGCTAACCAATGGGACCCAACCAATTACATTCAGTGCATTGCTTTTCTTTGTGACAATGCAAAATCATTCACATGAGGGATCTTCAAAAAGTTTGTGAAAAATGCATTTTATGAAAAAACTAAGAAGAGATTCTAAGATTGTTTTGGACCCAGATAAACTCATACTAACTTGTTATAACATGTCTAAGCAGGATCTAGTTTGAGGCACTAAGAAGGGTAAGACATCAGTTTGAAAAAAAACCCTATTAGAGCAACAGGAATTCTGCTAAAATTAAAGAACACACATAAATTTATGGTGATGCTAAAGTGGAAAAATGGTAAAATCATTGATGCTTTACCTAAAGTTTACGAGGGCAATGCCCTAAGGGAATCAGCAGTAGACAAATGGAAAACTTGTTTTAAGAGACAAGACGATGTTGAAAATGAAGCCCATAGTGGTTGATCATTCTCATCAATTTGTGAGAAAAAAAAAAAAAATCCTCTTGTCCATGCCCCAAATGAAGAGAACTAAAGATTCACAACACAAACACAAGCCAGCACCATAGACAGATCGACTAGTGCGGCTTACGCAATTTGCACAATTCTGACTGAGAAATTATAGCTAAGCCAATTTTCCAATTAATAGGTGCCAAAACCATTTCACCCAGATCAGCTGCAGACAAGAGAACTTTCAGTGGAAATTTTCAACAAGTGGGATCAAGATCCGGAAGCATTTCTTCAGAGAATTATAACAGGAGATGAAGCACAGCTTCACCAGTACAATCCTGAAGACAAAGCACAACCAAAGCAATGGCAACTGAGAGGTGGAAGTGGTCCCATCAAAGCAAGAGAAGACCAATCCATGAGCAAAGATCATGGCAACAGATTTTAATTTTTTTTTGGTAAGCTTAAGTTATTTTGCTTGTTGACTTTCTGGAAGGCCAAAAACAATACCATTTGTATATTCTGAGAGTGTCTTCAGAAAGCCAAAGTTTTTGCAGAAAAACACCTGGGAAAGCTTTACCTAAGAGTCCTTTTCCACCATGACAATATTCCTGCTCATCCTTTTCATCTAACAAGGGCAATTTTGTGAGAGTTTTGATGAGAAATCATTAGGCCTCCTCCTCTAATCATTACCGTCCCAATTTAGTTCCTTTCAGCTCCTTTTTTGTTTCTGAATCTTAACACATAAATCTGTAAAGTGTGCTCACTTTTCTTCAGTTAATAATGTAAAAAAGACTGTGCTGACATGATTCATTCCCAGGAGCCTCCACTGGTATTATTGCTTACAAAACTGTCTTGAACTTGATGAAGCTTATGTTGAGAAATAAAGTTTATATTTTCCCTTTTATTTATTAATTCCATTCTCCACAAACTTTTCAAAATCCCCTCATACATTTTGAAATAATTTAACACCTTATTGGGAACCACTGGCTAATTCATATCAAGCTTCAGATTAATGTAATCAGGCCTGGCAGTTTGATAGAAACAACAGAACAGCAGTTCCTTTTGTTTGCTGGTTGTTCTACCACCTTCCAACAACTTTCCAAAATCTTTTCTCAAAAACTTTAGAAAGTAGCCATCTCTTCATCTTAGATAAATGTAAATTAAAGAGGTCTAGTGCACTTTTGGAGGGTGAGGTGGGCAGATCTCTTGAGCTCAGGAGTTCGAGACCAGTCTGGGCAACATGGCGAAAACCTGTCTCTACAAAAATACAAAAATTAGCTGAGTGTGATGGCACATGTCTGTGGTCCCAGCTCCTCAGGAGCCGGAAGGATCGCTTGTACCTTGGATGGGAGATGGGAGGATCACTTGAGGCTAGGATGCAGAGGCTGAGGTGGGAGGATCACTTGAGCCTAGGATACAGAGGTTGCAGTGAGCTGAAATTGCACTGCTGCACTCCAGCCTGTGTGACAGAAGAAACAAAACAAAACAAAATTCTAGAGATTTTCCCCAAGTCAAACACAATTAAACAGCTAGGTAAAATGGATCTCTTATTTAGTTGTGAGTTTTCATTATGACAACCAGAGGGAAGTTTAGCCTTCTACAGTTTTGCTATGGGGTGGATCCTTTCACATCACAATGTGCCATTTTCTTGGCTGAATTCAGCAAAGGATGGCATGGCAGTGGCCATGGCTCTCTGCAGCCTCCTGTGTTGGTTCTGCCACAGGCATCCATGGGCAGCAATTGTTTCTTCCTTGCCTGTATTTCACAGGGCAGCCAGCCGGTCTTTGAGATGTGCACCCAGCACTTCTTGAAGTCTGTGTGATATATTAAGGAACTTTGTTCACTGTTGAAGGCAACCATCTGGTACAAAGTGCTGACACATTTGTTCTGATAGCGCACTGGGAAGAAACCTACCAGAGCTGCTGTGGGGGAGGTGAGGACAGGAGCAGCTAACAACCCTGAAGCCCCATGAGGACACATGGGAAGACTCTATGGGAGCTGAGAAAGACCAAAAACACTCTTGTGCAAACACTCAAGGTTAAGAGACCTGAAGTATCAGCAAAAGTACAAAGTGCTTCTCTCACCCAGGGAATGTGGGGAGATGTGGGGCAGTCCTGGGGAAGCATACACAAACATGTGCAAACTCAGCCCTCTCTTTTGGAATAAACAATTATCTTATAAAAAGACAGCATCAAATTCTATTGTTAGAGACCCCTTCTTATCTTCTTTTAGGCATAAGCTAAGAACTAACTTGTTCTCCTGTTGTTAACAACACAATGGTGACACAGGTGAGAAGTTATATATTACAGAAGTCCAGACAGGCTTTCATGGAAATAATACCTAATCAGGAACAGAAAGGTGGTATAGTAGACAGAATAGCCTCACCTACCCAAAAATATCCACATCATCATTTCTGGACTCTGAAAATGTTATGCTGTATAGCAAAAGGAAATTAAAAATGCATATGGAATTAAATTTGCTAATCAGATATCATGAGATGGGGAGACCATCTGGATGGTCTGGACAGTCCTGATGTAGTCACAAACGTCCTTATGAGTGAAAGACAGGAAAAACAGTAAGTTTCAGAATGGTGCAGCTTGAGAAAGACTCAAGCAGCCATTGTGGGTGGCTTTGAGGATGGAAGGGGGCCATGAGCCAAGGAATGCTGACAACCTCTAGAGCTGGAAAAGGCAAGAGAACGAATGGATTCCTAGAGCCACTAGAAAGGCATGCAGCCCTACTGAGACTCATTTGAACTTTGGATGTGCAGAACTGTATAATGACATCTTTGTGTTGTTATAAGCCATAAGGCTGTCTATAGCAGAAATAGGAAACTAATATAGGGTGGATTAACTAGTGCCTTTTTACTTTATTTGTGGAATGGCAGACTTAGAGCAGCAGGTCGATAAATTTAGCAGCAGTGACTTAGTGATGAGAAAGAAAGATGTTTCATGGCTGCTTGTCTTTGCATCATATGTTAAATTCTATCCTAATTTGAGCTCTCCCAATGTAGAAGTAATAGGGACTAGAATCGAACAGTTTCTTTGGAAATAATTCTAGTGTTCTGCTGAGATGAAATTATGAATGATGCCCAGGTACATGAATTTTGCCTACAGTATGAAGGATTTTGTGCTTTGCATTGCATTTCACATTTGTCAAAGGTATAGTAATTTTGAGAAGGGAAGATTCAAAGAATAATGCTTTAAAGAGGTATATGGGATTAACTGAAGGGAACTGAGGCCAGCTAATGTCTTTTGCATTATTTATTCATTTACCAAATGTGTTTAGGAGCTGTGCTCAGTGTAGAGACAATAAAAAAAATGGCCAAACTTAATTTGTGTTCTCAAGAGGTTAATCGTCCATTGAATGAGACAATCCTATGGATGATTAAAAGACGACACAGCAAATACTTCCCTGGAGGCATAGACAGGATGTGGGGAAACAGGGCATGGTGTTGGAGTGTCCCTGGGGAGAATGACCAGCAATAGTTCACTGTGTGATTATCTCGCCTGAGTATTCTTATTGCATCCATGAGCACTCTATTCTTGAAACAAATGTCATATTGGACTGTTTTAAGTACTTACTTGTCTGTCTTCCCTAGTTGTTTTTTATGTCCTTAAAGAAAGGCCTGTATATTTTCCCATTTGAATTCCTGGTGAAAACCCTAAACAATGGAGACAGAAAGAGACTCCTGAAAAGAAAATGGTGTGTATTCCAGAGTAAGCATTGCAATGGGAATGCAATGGGCATATTCAGGGAAGCAAAGGAAGGTGAGGGTTTAAAAAGGAGACATGAGGAGGATTACATAATTTTTTTGGGGTAATTATCCTTGGGTGCAAGAATCGGTACCAACGGGAGCACCAGCCTGAGGTTGGACAGGAAGTTGCTGGACAGACGTCCTCGCAAACATACTATTTTGTGTAAGGTTGCAGTGGCCTTTGTGCAAGCTTGTGGTTTTTGCAGAGCCTTTTGCAGAGTTCTTATCATCAGGCATACGTGAATGAGAACCCTCCATCATGGCCTTCCCTGGCTCCATTCGTCAGCGTTTTAACACAAGTGACTTCGTGAGTCTAACAACTTTTACACTAGCAACTTGCTACAGTGTGAATGTTTGTGTCCTCCTCCCCCACATTCATGTATTGATACCTAGCCCCAAAGGTGATAGTGTTAAGAGGTAAGGACTTTGGAAGGTGATTAGGTCATGAAGTTAAAGGGCTTCCAACCCTTACAAAAAAAGAAAAAAAAAAAAGAACATATTGGTACCAAGTAAAGATGCAACAAGAAGGCACTGTCTATGAGAAATAAGCCCTCATCAGACACAATATCTGCTGATGCCTTGATGTTGGACTTCCAGCATTCAGAACTGTGAACAATAATGTTTTCTCCTTATAAAATTCCCAGTCTGTAGCTGTAGTACCCTTTTATAGCAGCCTGTACAGACTAAGATACAACTACTTCAGGTTACTCACTTGCAGGCTGAGTAAATAAATGGTAGAGTGAGTGAATGAGAGGGTGACTGAGTGAATCAGGTGACATTTGATCTGAAGGATCTTGAAGTACAAGTAAACAATCAGTGAGATGGGAGATATATATAAGCCAGGTGCCAGGTAAAGACTATATATATATATATATATAGAGAGAGAGAGAGAGAGAGAGAGAGAGAGAAAGCAGGTAAAGCTAACAATATTGTTCCACTTTGATCTTAATTCCAAAGACATCTTTAACACTTTACTATTCTTATATACAAATGCCATGTAAACCTGGGTACTGTCAAACTTGAAGATACTAGCAAGAACTGGTGCCCCTGGGGTGGCCCTGTAAGCAAACTGTCCTCTTTCTCCTGACGCATGGTCACAATGGCAAACACAAATGACTCACAACTGTGGACCCGCATATCAAGGCTCCAGGACAACATGGCATATGGAAAAGGGGTCCTTGCTTTGTCCCCGGACTCGGAAATGCCCTTCCTTTCTCTCTCTGTTGTTTCCCTTGGACCACTCACTGTTCTTCCTTTTCCTCCGTTCTTTCTTTTGTTCACATCAGCTCTGGCTAAAACCAAAGTCGCTCCATGGTCCAGAATCAATAGCTAAATTCAAGCATTTTCCTGTGTAAAAGGGCTATGAGGACTAAAACAGTCAGAGCCAGGCCGATCATAACCCATTTCTACCACTTCTGGAATTCACATCTATCATGTGTTGTTTTGTATGTTTGTTTGTTCTCCCATCTTCAAAGATACATGAGTCATTTCCTCTCATTTTGCTTGTTCAAGAGAAAATTAGAAAAGAGAGGCTAAAATGATCAAAGACAGGAGCGGGGTGTGTACTCCCCTGTTGCTGTATCAGAGCTCATCAGAGAAGAAAAGTTTGAAGTCCATAGTTTTTAAGGAATAAGTCATAACCAAGCCATGTGAGCTATTTTCCCACCAACAACTTAGAATTGAAGAAGTTTTTGTTTAAATACTCATGTAACAAAGTTATTTAAATTGTGTTTTTGATAGTAACATACTGCGGACACTAATGAGCTTTTGTGATGATAGATAATTATAAGAGGTGTTTCAGATGGTTTAACAAGGTAATTTTTGAAATTTTAATTTTTAACTAATATTTATATGTGATTCTTTAAAACATGATTTTCACATACATTTTATTGGAGAAGAAAGAATAAATTCTATAGTTTGAGGATTTTATTAGGAAATTAAAATTGCTATTATTTGGATTTGCATATATCCAAATGTACTAAAACCCTCTCTTGGACTTTCTTGTTTATAATATTCCCAATGGTTTACAGATTTGCAGAATCATCATTCCCAGAGTTATAAAAAGGCAATTTTCTGCCTCGCTAGTTATTTTCATATAAACAGTTGAGTACATTTAGTTGAGTACATTTAGGGGTTACATTAATAGCAAAATAGAACCTTCTAGAAACAACATTAAAACATGTTACGAAGTCCCAGCATTTACATCACATTGTATGGGTGCCTTTGGAACCAAGTGGTAAGTGCAGGGGCATAGATTTGGAGCTAGCATTAATTTCTTAAATTTGTTCTAAATATTATAGATGGCTATGTACACATACATGCAATTTAATCCAAATTTTATAGAATTTGTATTTTTTAAAGGCAGTGTTAGGCTTCTGGGAGGGGAATGATGATATTAATAGCTCCATTTTACAGATGAAAATGCAGAGACTGGTTAAACAAGTAAGCTACCTATTTCAGAAGAGAATGCAAGCATACGTCACATGTCACACACACACACAGTCACACATTTAGCACAGACTGAATGGGAGAAAGAAAATCACAAGTAACCCAGAAGATCTGAAGATAGGGTCTAAATATCCAGAAGGAAAAACAAAGGTATCTGGAAGAAACATTAGAAATATCCCATAAAACTCAGGTCATTTACTACATAAATTCTGAAATATGGCATAACAGCGTTTTTTGGACAATAATGTAAACATTGTAAATTTTTCATTAAGATTGCAAATGGCAAATCAAACTAATTCATGGAGAATGTTGCAGCTATTATGTTAATTTTTTCCATGGTACACATCCTTTCTCTCTCATTGTCTCTCTGTTTTCTCATAGTGGGAATGGGAGGTTGAAGCCAATGACACACCTTTTTCAAAACTGAAGTTCTCTGATACTGTGGTTTTAAAGCAGCTACAAAATTATGCTCTCTTACTTCTTCCTTCAGACAACTAACAAAAAGTCTAAGAAGTGGAAAACCTACATTAAGGAAACTCCTACAACCAACAGTCTTGAGAAAACTAACCATTTTTGACTTTAAGACTTGAATCCATTTTGATGTGTCCTTTAGCTTCTTAAGAAATTTTCCCAGAGTCCCTTACGCATGAAGCTTAACGGCAAATGGCAAGAGAAGATCAATAGCGGGAAGGTCCTGAAGCAATGAGACTGGGCATCCTGACACAGGCATGTCCACAAGATGATTGACAACATGACATGTGAGCCACTCCTGTATGTCATCAGTTGAAGGTGGGGGTCACCTCAGGAATATGAGTGAAAAAAATGGCATGTGACCTATGGAACCACATCTTCAGACAGAGCTGCAGCAGCAGGCATGCATCAGTGTGCCGGGCAGCACTGTGAGAAGGGATGATTCATTTTCGTCCAGAAGGGCAGCCATCCAAGAGGCAGAACCCTAAATAATGACAGGCCTCAAAGCCGAGACTACCACTGTGCTCCAAACAATATGTGTCTGTTCTACTGAAATAGCTGCTGTGCACGCTGTCAGGAGTGACATTTGTGAAAGTACTCAGTGAAGGACAAATTCGTCGAGATGGCAGCTTCTGGGAGGTTGTCAATACAGTGGACACTTAATGTCACTGCAACAGATTTGATAAAAAATCATTTGTTTATTAAGGATGTAAAGTCACTTTTCCAGTATCTTAGCTTCTGATGATCTATGGCAAGGTAAACAATTAAAATAAGGAAAATGAAGACGAAGATAAACAAAGGCCAAAGAGATGGGACCTTAAGCATTTCGCTACTGAACTGGGCCTGTAGCGTTAGATTGATGAGTAGCGTCATGGAAATGATAACAAAGTAAGAGTGATTTTCACACAAAACTACAGAAAATTGGTAACAATTCATTGGGTGCAAGAATTCAAACAGTGAGCCTCTTTGACACATCTTTACTACCATAGATAACATTAGAAATATATCATGATACCATCACACTCCTCTGAGAATGAGAGCTGTGATGAGAGAAACATATCTTGAGTATGATAACATACACACCAGCGTTTTCACACTATTAGGAAATTCTACAAAAATCAGATTTATCCTTTTATGCCATATTTTAAGTACATGCCACAGGGAGGGAGAGGACAGTGTTAAACATTGATGGTATAGGGATAGAAAAGTTCTAATTACTGTACCTGAAGCAAATCAGGCCAGACCACCAGATACTTTTCAGTCCTGAGGAGTAGATTGTCAAACACAATAATTAAAGCATATTATGGTAAGTATGATTTAACTTATAAATAATAGGCTAAAGAAAATAGAGAAGAGAAATGCCTTTTGCTGTTTGGGGAAAGAAGAATGTGAGGTATATGCCCACACACACTGGACCAAATAGTTTTTTAAATTAGGTGACAACATTTAAACATCAAGAAATATAAATGGTCGCTGGGCACAGTGGCTCATGCCTGTTATGTGAGAACCTAGTCAGGGTTCTCTACAGGGACAGAACTAATAGGATACATGGATACATGAAGGGGAATTTATTAAGGAGAATTGACTCATGCTATCATAAGGTGAAATTCCACAATAGGCTGTCTGCAAGCTGAGGAGCAAGGAAGCCAGTCCAAGTCTCAAAACCTCAAAAGTAGGGAAGCTGACAGTGCAGTCTTCTGTCTGTGGTTGAAAGCCCAAGAGCCCAAGATGCCCTGGCAAATCACTGGTGTAAGTCCAAGAGTCCAGAAGCTAAAGAACTTGGAGTCTGATGTTCCAGGTCAGGGAGCAGCCGGCACAGGAGAAAGATGGAGGCCAGAAGAGTCAGCCAGCCTGCTCATTCCACTTTCTTCTGTTTGCTTTTTCTAACCTCACTGGCAGCCAAGGGGATGGTGCCCACCCAGATTAAGGGCGGGTCTGCCTTTCTCAGTCCACTGACTCAAATGTTAATCTCCTTTGACAACACCCTCACAGACATACCCAGGAACAATACTTTACATCCTTTCAACCGAATCAAGTTAACACTCAATATTAATCATCACAGGAGGCTTTCTGCAGAAGAAAATGTAAAAGTTGAGTCTTGACTGTCCATAAAGAGTTGGCTATTTGCAAGAAGTTGAGGGGAATTTGTTGAGAAGAATTCCTGGAAGAGAGAGTAGCTTATTGGTTATTAAGTTAGTGTGAGAGGGCTAATGTGTTTCTGGTACCACTTTTGAAATATTTTAGCCTCAGGATACTTTGTGGTCTTAAAAGTTACTTAGAACACCAAGAAATTTCTGTTTTTGAGGATGACATTTATTAATAAATACTGTATTCAAAATTTAGAAATAAATGTAAAATATATATTTATTAATATATTTTAAAATAGCAATAATGACTGTTGACATCAGCTTATTTTTTGAAAAAATGACTATTTTATTAAAAGAAAGTAGCAGTTAGAGAAGTGGCATTGTTTTCCATTTGAAATCTATTAATATCTGTCCTAATAGAAGACAGACGGATTCTCATCTGCTTCTGCATTTCTTCCATTGAAATATGTAGTTTTAGTTGAAATTTATAAGGAAAATTTGGTCTCACACAGATATATATCTGAAAGAGGAAGAAGTATATGTAGCTTGCCTAGAAAATTGTGGCTATTCTTCTTTAATATTACACCAAAACTCGGCAAATCATAGTTTCTCAAAGTTGAATTGCAATGTAGAATATATAGCAATATCAGCAAGCTTTTCATTTATTGTTCTTGTTTTGGTCTATCTTGTAACTTTCAATGGATCTTTACCTATGCATAATTTTGGTCATTTGGAAAAAACTGGTTTACTGAGGTCTACAGATCTTTAAAACATGGTATATTTTATTGTAGAATATTTTTTAAAATCACATTTGTTAAATATCACCATAGGTCTTATCAAATCTCTGAAATATTAAGAAGTATTTAAGCTGATGTGGATTGGTAGTTCTTTTCAAAAATACTAAATTAAACTTGAAGGCTCAATTTTTATCATTGGCAGTAAATACTATCAGTTATTTTCCTTTGATAAGAACCTTTAAATTTATTAAACAAAATGGCAGTTAGTGAAATATTAATACCTGCAGTAAGCGACTGGGTCATCCTGTTAAGTATTCGTGAAAAAGCAGGTAGTTCAATTTGCCTCTCAAACTGTTCTGTAAGGGCTTTACCTTGCGATAAATGCTTTAGGCATACTTCTCATTTCGTTTTTCAGTATTACAAGATGGGATGCAAGGATTGAGATTTAATAAATTGATACATTTTGCCTCTCTATCAAAGACATTTAGCATTTTCTTGAATCGTAGGTTGTGGCCATGGAGAATTCATTGGTGTTACTGACTTGATTCTTGCTTCTAAGGGATGGGCAAATTCACTGCGACTGCTTCCGAGGGCAAATGGCAACATAGTGTTAGTAAAAAGATGATGACTTATCATTACTATAAAATTAGTCTTGATGCACAGCACCCTTGTGCATAGATGGAGTTTCTATGGGCAGCCCCCATGGGTCCACAGTTGAGTCCTTAGGATTTGCGAACATGCTGAGATTTCACTTCCTGGATTGTGTTATGTGGACAGTATAAAGAGACGACCTGGATATGGCCAATCTCATCATAGGAGCTGTGGACAGGAGAGGAGAGCAGATCTCAGAGAGTTTGAAACGGGAGACCTTCACCCACTGTTGCTGACTTTGGAGATGGAGGAGGTCACAGCCAAAGAAGACAGGCAGCAACTAGAAGATGCTAGAACTAACTAGAAGTGGTAAACAGCCCTGGACCAACACACAGCACGGAAATGGGACTGTAGTCGTATGACTGCATGAAACTGAATTCTGCAAACAACATGAATGAGGCTACACATGGCTTTCCCCTGGAATATCCAGTAGGCAGACCTGCCAACACACTGATGGTGGCCTTGGGAGACCCGGGACAGGGACTCTTCACATTTTACCTGGACTCCTGACCCATGGAAACTGTGAGACCATAAATGTGTGCTGTGTTAAGCCGGAAAAGTTTGCAGTAATTTGTTTGACATGAATAGAAGATTTAGAAACAGAAACAAATACACCATAAAAGGGTCTCTGGGACTCTCAAGGGCCCATAGCCTATATTTTGAGAACTGCTGGCTTAAGACATCATTTGGTAGACAAGCAGGGAGGACTTATCTGGGACCTGTGCTACCCCTACGTCTTATACTTTCTTACATTCTATTTTGGCACAAATACCTTTTGTATGCTGAATTCAGGCTTTTCTAGGTCAACTGAATCAAGTTTCAGCATTGTGAGATGAAAACTTAGGCACTCATGGCTTCATTTGACCTATAGATGACAGTGTGGACCACACACACTGGACCAAATAGTTTCTTAAATTAGGTGACAACATTTAAACATCAAGATATATAAAAACAGGCACAGTGGCTCACGCCTGTTATCCCTGCACTTTAGGAAGCCAAGGCAGGAGGATTGCTTGAGCTCAGGCGTTTGGGACCAGCCTGGTCAACACAGAGAAAACTTTTTCTAAAAAAAAAAAAAAAAAAAAAAAAATTAGCTGGGCATGGTGGCATGTGCCTGTGGTCCAAGCTACTTGGGTGGCTGAGGTGGGAGGATTGTTTGAGCCTGGGAAGTTGAGACTAAGTAAGCTGTGATCACTCTACCACACTCCAGCCTGGGTTACAGAGCAAGACCCCATCTCAAAAGAAAAAAAAGGAAATATAAACGGTACACATACACAATAAAAACTCTTCATCGTAAGAATAAATGACATTGTGTCTTTTGCAGCAACATGGATGGAACTGGAGGCCATTATCTTAAGTGAAACAAGTCAAACACAGAAAGACAAATATTACATGTTCTCACTCCTAAAAGGGAGCTAAAAAAGGTGCACACATGGACACAGAGAGTTGAATCATAGACAATGGAGACTCAGAAAAGTGAGGGGGTGAGAGGGGGTGGATGATGAGAAATTACTTAAATACTTAGTTATTCCACCAAACGCCCTGATTTACACATCACACAATCTATGCATGGAACAAAATTGTACTTGTACCCAATAAGTTTATGCAAATAAAACAATCCAGACTGCTTTAAAATGCAGGCTTTTCTAAAAACTCACAATGTACACCAAGGTGGGCCCTGATTCTGTCAGGCTGACATTCAGTTGAAGCCCACCTAGTCTTCTAAGAATGTGCCTTCCAACGAATCCGAGGCTGCACACCTGCTCAGGTGCTCCGCGTTCATCTTCTCTTTCACCTGTGGCGTCTTTCACATCACCTTCCTGATACCTGTATTCAGTAGCTCCCAGTTAGCCTGGGAGATAGACTGAGTCAGGGGCCAGGTGATTTCCCTTCGGGGAGTCCCTTCCCTCTTTCTTTTCCCGTCTATATCCCTGCGGCTATATTGCTCCTTGGCTATAACTATAGACTGTTTGCTAGAAGGCTGGACTCCTGCTTCGCTTAGTGAAGCTTGGTTTGCCCAGAGAAGGGGCAAGTGAAACAGAAACAGAAGCAGTCCAGATGAGAGAGAAGGTGCTTGAACTTTGATTGCTGCAGATTTTCTTGGCATTTAAATGCTGATGAAGCAGGTATGCTTTGGGAAAGATGCTTGCAAGGTTCCTAACTGGAAATGTTTAAGTTTGTTTTTTTAACTTTTTCTTTGCTGATTGTTAGATCCCGGGGTCCAGGTCCAGTCCATGCTGTGGTCTGAAGGGAGTGGGTGGATGGGCAGAAAGAACACTGAGGAGGGGAGAGGGAGGCCGTGTGCAGGTGAATATGGTTTTACTCAGCATCAGCTCTTATCAACAGCTTTCTCACCCTAGCTCTTTACTGTGTACCCTGTCCTGGCTGCTTGACATGGCTGCGTGGCCGGCTCTCCCTTGCCTTCAGGGTCAGCAGCTTAACTCTCTCTGTGGGCATGAGTGCAAGCCGTGCATTGCTGTGCCATGCCGACCCATGCCCTGGCTCCCCTCTGTCCATCTGCAAGACAGATAGCTCTGATTCTCTCTTTTTCTCTGGGTGCCAGTGTGCCTGCCATGTCAAGCCATGTTGGGCCGAGCCAAGCCCCGTACATGTCATCAGCAGGGCAATTATACCCTCTACAGACAATAGTGGCTCCAAGCCAAGCATGAACTTACACAAGGAGGTTATATAACAAGTGGAGGTGTTATATTTGTTATAACAAATATAACTCTGGCATACCAAACTCTGAGTCATGCAGGCCTGGATATTCACCTCGGCCTATTCCTTGACCAGAGCACATCCATGTACCTTATAGAGATAGAAGTCCCCTTTCAATGTGCATGTCTATTGTGAGACTTTGGGATATTTCTAAGCATGAGGAATGTGATAACTGTGAGGGGCTCTTAGCTGCCCTTGTATCTGAGTGTTGCTCGCAAACATAGGGAGCTTAGAGTGGTTTTAGCTTTCACCAGGCACACTGCACTTGTGGTCAGGTAACACCCTGCTGCTCTTTTCAAGGGGCAATTTAGAAAGTCTTTTCTTTTTCTGTTCGTTTGTTTGTTTTATTTTGAGATAGAGTCTCACTCTGTCACCCAGGCTGGACTGCAGTGGTGCGATCTCAGCTCACTGCAACCTCTGCCTCCCGGGTTCACGCCATTCTCCTGCCTCAGCCTCCCATGTAGCTGGGACTACAGGTGCCCGCCACCACACCCAGCTAATTTTTTGTATTTTTAGTAGAGATGGGGTTTCACCTTGTTAGCCAGAATGGTCTCCATCTCCTGACCTCATGATCCGCCTGCCTTGGCCTCTCAAAGTGCTGGGATTACAGGCATGAGCCACCGCGCCTGGCCGATATAAAGTCAGTTTTGAATGGACTTGTCAAAACACATAATTTTTTAAAGCTTTTTGGATTACATTATAAACAGAAAGGCACACAAATCGTAACTAAACAGTTAATGATTATCCCTAAATCAACACACTCATGAACCTCAATTCAGTTCCTTGCAATTTTTACCTAACGAGGTATCTGATGTGATAGCCATCCTTAAAATCTTTTCTTCTGAATATGCTCTTATTGATTTGAGTTTATAATTATATCCATCATGTTTGGGGGAAAGAAAAGGATCTGCAGTAGATCAGAAAACAATTGTTCTTTTTCTGTCCCTACTGAGCTTTCAAACCCACTCTGTGGGACAAGTTTTTCTCCTATGTGTGAATGAAGTAGAACACAGATGCAATACATTTTCAGTTCCCTCTTTAGTGATAGACAGTTTCCCAATCATTTTTATCCATCCACAAATAGCCTCAGTTCCATCATTAAAATGTTGAATTCAAGTGAAAAAAGAAAACTTCCTCAATTCATTGGCGATGAACTCCGTTGGTTGAAGCTTGCTAGAAGACAGGGATCCTGTTGTTTGGGAAGGGATTTTGTGCTCTAATTTTCCCCACCCCATTTAAGAACTTTGTTTTCTGATTCCTGTGTAGTTACGGGTGTAGAAGAGAAAGAAGTAGAGAATGTGCAGGAAACTGATCCTCTCCTAAAAACTCCCTGGACGTGGTTATCCCCCGAAGGTGCCTCTGTCTAGGTCTGACACGTAATCTGCAGACTCATCCTCTTTGCTCATTTGTGAGTCTTGCAGGGACCCTGCTGCCCACAGCTGAGGAGCTTTTGTCTTCAGCGTTCTTGACCCCACCCATTTGTGCCTTAGCCTTTTGTGGTCCATGCATCAGTTGAGGTCATCTTTCCATTCCAAATATTTTACCCGGAGAAGATCTAGGGGGAATCCAAGTTCTCTCTCACATCCACTACCTAATGACATTGTCAGAGAGATAAGATTCCAGGGGATGCATACTGATCTCTGCAAAGGGGTCCTGGCAACCTCTGTTCCTGAATGTTTACAGGAGGCACTCCTTGCTGAGGGGCACTGCAGAGGAAACAGAGGGGATGTTTTCTTTAAATAAATCATCCTTCTAATTGCTTATTCCTACCCTCGTGTGTCCTTAATGTAGTGAGGGCTAAGAATGTGCAAAACGGGTTTCCGGGACCCCTTTGGAAGTTTTACTTGGTGAATATCATACCTAATTTTGGAATACGGACACAGTAGGTGCCTATTAACATGCAGTTTCCCTGGAGGTGAGTCAGAGAAGCATCCTATTGTTGTTTTGTGATACAGTCTACGAAAATCTTTTGGAAATCTTGCTGTCCATATAAACGTGCTGTCCTCTGCAGCCTGTTTTTGATGCAGGAGAGGTCCTGCTCCTTGTGAAGTGGGGCTACCCCACAGGTAGTGTGCCCAGAGCAGCAGCTCAAAGGCAGTTCTGCAGTCATATTTACATCCACTTTCAATCACATGCAATTTAATCTGCCCTTTAATGGGCAGATTATGCAGAAATCTATAGAAAAGGGTGGCAACTTCTGGTCATCAAGTCATTGCCATGAAAAGAGGTGGTAAAATCTGGATGTCGCCACGGCAGTGGTAAACTGACATGGCACACGGATGGGAATGTCTTGTGGAAAGCCGCTTTTTCTGTGTCCCCGTTTTAGCTAGTCCTCAATTTGGTTTGATGTCTGAGCTCCACCTCTGGAGTCAAGACCTACCTTCTGTGCCGAGCCCTGCCTTCTACCTCAGTTTCGCCCATAGATTTGTGTGCATGTCTCTGATGCCATTAACACTTTAATTAGCAGTTGGAAGAAACTGGCATGATCAGGGGTAAATTGCACATAGTAGGTAAAGATGACTGCTTTGAGTTGGCAGAATGTGATCTATCAACACTGCTCATGTATGAACGAAACTGCAGTGCTACCTAACCTCACTATTCCATCGACATCTATGTTATGTTCAAAATTATGTATTATGATTTTTTCCAAATATTTTGTATAAATCCACAGAAATTAATTGTATTTTTAAAAGAAGTAATCCAAAAGAGCATACAAGAAACCCAACAAAAAATTGGCAGTAAAAGGAAGACTATTTTAAACTTGAGATTTCTTGGCATGAGCTTCTTAGATGCTAGAAATTGATAAACTAAGTTTGAAGATCATTAGAAAATTATCAGTGTGAGTAAAAGGCAAATTAAAAACTGGGGAGAATATGACAGGAGAGGAAAATGATTAATGCTTTTATGATTTCAATATCTTCATGAAATCAGTGAGCAAAAGACAATGACTCCATTAAAACCGAACAAATATATAAAGAGCAATTCATAAATTACCACGATAAAGTCCAAAATTGTTAATAACCTAAGCAATGCAAATATAAAAAATTAGAAGCCATTTTTCATCTTTCAAACTGGCAATGGTAAACAGTAATACACAGAGTTGGCAAAGATTCAAGATATTCTCATGTAAAGCTGATAGAAGAGAAAAAAGGGTTATAGATCTCAATATGGAAAAGTAAATAAAAATACTTAAAATATGTATATGCTTTGACCCATGAATCTCATACATAGAAATTTAAATCAAGGGAATATTAAGGGATGGGAGCCAAGATTAGCTACAAGAAGGTAGAGCATTGTGTCAATAGTGAAAACTTTGAAAACAAAATCAAACATAAAACACTAGGTCAGTGGCTGAATACATTTGTATTTCTTCATAGTGGTATACCTTCTAACCACTAAGTTACATAGAGCAAATTAAATGAAAAATAACTGTTCTTTTAGAATTTGTATTTACTGAACCTCTGCTTTGTGTGTGGGACTCTTCTAGCTACTGAGGATAAAGTAGTGAGCAAGACAGTTAAAATCCCTATTCTCACAGAGCTTACCTACTAGTGAATGCAAGATAATTTCCAGTAAGTGCTTTGATAAAAATAATGCAGATTAATCCCAGCACTTTGGGAGGCTGAGACGGGCGGATCACGAGGTCAGGAGATCGAAACCATTCTGGCTAACACGGTGAAACCCCGTCTCTACTAAAAAAATACAAACAACTAGCCGGGCTAGGTGGCGGGCGCCCCGGCGGGAACCCGGGAGGCGGAGCTTGCAGTGAGCTGAGATCCGGCCACTGCACTCCAGTCTGGGCGACAGAGCGAGACTCCATCTCAAAAAAAAAAAAAAAAAAAAATGCAGATTAATGTGATAGAATAAACCAGAGTATGAAATAGTATATATAGCATGAACCAATTTGTTATTTTTAATTTCTATGGGTACCTAATAGGTGTATATATATATATATATATGTATAGGGTACAGGAGAAGTTTTGATACAGGCATGCAATATGTAACCATCACATCATGGAAGATGGGGTATCTATCCCTTCAAGCATTTATCATTTGTGTTACAAACAATCCAATTACACTCTTCTAGTTATTTTAAAATATGCAATTAAATTATTATTAATTCTAGTCACCCTTTGTGCTATCAAATAATAGGCTGTATTCATTCATTCATTCTTTTTTTTTTCTTTTTTGTTTTAAGATGGAGTCTCGCTCTGTCATTCAGGCTGGAGAGCGGTGGCGGAATTTCAGCTCACTGAAACCTCTACCTACCGGGTTCAAGTGATTCTCTCACCTCAGCTTCC
>NW_012114488.1:11781535-11784807 GCF_000951035.1 Colobus angolensis palliatus
TGGCTGAATAGTACTATATTGTGTATACAGATCACCTTTTCTTTATCCATTCGTCTGTTGTTGGACACTTAGACTGGTTTCAAATCTTGGATGTTGTGAACAGAGCTGTAACAAACATAGGAGAGGCAGTTATCTCTTCATTATATTGATTTCCTTTCTTTTGGGTATATACCCAGCAGTGGGATTGTTAGATCATACGGTAGATCTCCTTTTAGTTTTTTGAGGAATCTCCAAACTGTTTTCCATAGTTGTTTTACTAATTTACATTCCCACCAACAGTGTGTGAGGATTCCCTTCTCTTCATAGCCTCATTAGCATTTATTATTGCCTGTCTTTTGGATACAAGCCATTTTAACTGCGGTGAGATGATATTTCACTGTAGTTTTGATTTGCATTTGTGTGATGATCAACGATATGTGCACATTTTCATATGCCTACTAGCCTCACAGAATGCGTTGGAAGTATTCTTTCCTCCTCCATTTATTGAAACAGTTTGAGTAGTATTGATATTATTTCTTTAACTGTTTAGTAGAATTCAGCAGTGAAACCATTAGGTCCCAGGCTTTTCTTTACTGGGAAAATTTTTATTTCAGCCTCAATTTCTTTACTTGTTATTGGTCTGTTCAGGTTTGGATTTCTTCCTGGTTCAATCTTGGCAGGTTGTGTGTGTCTAGGAATTTATCCATTTCTTCTAGATTTTCCAATGTATTACTATAGAGTTGCTCATAGTAGCTGCTGTCTTTTGAATATCTGCAGTATCAGTTGTAATGTCTTCTTTTTCATCTCTGATTTTGTGCCTTTGAATCTTCTCTCTGTTTCTCTTAGTCTAGCTAAAGGCTTGTCCATTTTGTTTAACTTTCCAAAAAAAAAAAAAAAGCAACTTTTTGTTTCACTGATCTTTTGTATTATTTTCTTTATTTCAATTTCATTTATTTCTGCTTTGTTCTTTATTATTTCTTTTTCTACCAATTTTGGGTTTGGTTTGCTTTTGCTTTTCCAGTTCTTGAAGATGCATTGTGAGGCTGTTTGTTTAAAGTTTTTCTTCATTTTTGATGTAGGCACTTACAGCTTTAAACTTACCCCTTATATTGTTTTTGTTGTATCCCATAGGTTTTGGTCTACGTTTCCATTATTATTTGTTTCAACAACGTTTTCAATGTCCTTCTTAATTTATTCATTGATCCAATGGTCATTCAGGGAGCCTATTATTTAATTTCCATGTGTTTGTGTAGTTTTCAAAATTCCTCCTGTTATTAATTTCAAGTTTTATTCCATTGTCATCAGAGAAGATGCTTGATATTATTTCAATTTTAAAAAATATTTTAAGACTTGTTTTGTGACCTAATATATGATCTATTCTTGAGAGTGAACCATGTGCTGAGAAAAAGAACATGTATTCTGCAGCCATTGAGTGAAATATTCTGTAAATATTTATTAGACCCATGTGGTTTATAGTACAGATTAAGTCTGATGTTTCCTTGTTGATTTTCTGTTTGGAAGATTGGTGCAGTGCTAAAAGCAGGGTGTTGAAATGTACACCTATTATTGTATTGGGATCTATCTCTTTAGCTCTAATAATATTTGCTTTATATATCTGGGTGCTCCAGTGTTGGATGCATATGTTTAAAATTATTGTATTCTCCTGCTGAATTGATCCCTTTATCATTATATAGTAGTACCTTCTTTGTCTCCTCTTATATTAATAATTTTTTTCTTGAAAGCTACTTTGTCTGATGTTAGTAAAACTCCTGGTCTTTTTGGGTTTCCATTGGCATGGAATATCTTTTTCCATCCCTTTATTTTCAGTCTATGTGTGTCTTTGTAGGTGGAGTGTGTTTCTTATAGGCAACAGATCAATGGGTCTCTTTCTTTTTTTTTTTTATTTAATTTTTTTATTTAATTCATTCAGCCACTCTATGTCTTTTAATTGGAGACGTTAGTCTATTTACATTCAGTGTTATTATTGATAAGTAAGGACATGCTCCTTCCATTTTGTTGTTTTTGGTTGTTTTGTGGGCTTCCTTTCCTTTCCTTCCTCTCCTCCATTAGTGAAGGTGATTTTTCTCTGGTGATAAGATTTAATTTCTTGCTTTTTATTTTTTGTGTATCCATTGTATGTTTTTTGTTTTGAGGTTACCCATGAGGCTTGCAAATACTATCTTATAACCCATTATTTCCATTATTTTAAGTTGATAACAACTTAATACTGTTTGCCTAAAACACAAGCAAAAAGAAAACTAGTAAAGACACATCACCATAACTTCGTTTCCCTTCTTTTTTAACATTTTTGTCACTATTTATATCTTGTTTATGTATGTTTATATCTTGAAAAGTGTTGTAGTTATTATTTTTGTTTGGTTCATGGTTTAGTCTTTCTACTTAGGATAAGAGTAGTTTACACACTACAGTTACAGTGTTAAAATGTTCTATGCTTTTCTGTTTACTATTAGCAGTGAGTTTTATACCTTCAGGTGATTACTTATTGATCATTAACATCCTTTTCTTTCTGATTGAAGTACTCCTTTTAGCATTTCTTGAGGTAAGAGAGCCCTCAGCTTTTCTTTATCTGGGAAAGTCTTTATTTCTCCTTCGTGTTAAAGAATAATTTAACCAGATATACTATCCTAGAGTAAAAGTGTGTGTGGTTTTCTCCTTCAACACTTTAATTATGTCATGCCACTCTCTCCTGGCCTGTAAAGTTTCCACTGAAAATTCTGCTGCTGCCAGATGTATTGCAGCTCCACTGTATTTTATTTGTTTCTTTTCTTTTGCTGCATTTAGGATCCTTTCTTTCTCCTTGATCTGTGGGAGTTTGATTATTAAATACGTTGAGGTAATCTTCTCTGGGTTAAATCTGCTTGGTGTTCTATAACCTTCTTGTACTTGGATATTAATATTATTCTCTAGGTTTGGGAAGTTCTCTGTTGTTACCCCTTTGAATAAACTTTCTACCGTCATCTCTTTAGCTCTTCTTTAGGGTCAATATCTCTTAGATTTGCCCTTTTAAGGCTACTCTCTATATCTTGTAGATATGCTTTTTTTTTTTTATTCTTTTTTCTTTTGTCTCCTCTGACTGTATATTTTCAAATAGCCTGTCTTCAGGCTCACTAATTCTTTCTTCTGCTTGATTAATTCTGCGATTAAAAGACTCTGATGCATTCTTCAGTATGCCAGTTGCAATTTTCAACTCCATAATTTCTCCTGTATTTTAAATTATTTCAATCTCTTTGTTAAATGTATCTGATAGAATTCTGAATTCCTTCTCTATGTTA
>NW_012114488.1:11785802-11788054 GCF_000951035.1 Colobus angolensis palliatus
TGCCTGTAGTCCCAGCTACTCAGGAGGCTGAGGCAAGAGAATTGCTTGAACCTGGGAGGCGGAGGTTACAGTGAGCCGAGATCACACTGCTGCACTCCAGCCTGGAGACAGAGCGAGACTCCATCTAAAAAAAAAAGTACAGCCAAACCACTGTCGATGTTCCCTTTAGGCCCATGGGTTCTTCAGTTAGCTTGTATTGAATGCTGCCTGGCCTGGGGCTCCCCCTGGCTCCTCTCTAGGCCAGAGTGGGTCCAGAAATGCCTTCCAAGAGCCAAGTTCTGGAACTGGGGACCTTAAAAGCCTGCTTGCTGCCCTACCCCTCTGTGGTCAAGATGGTACTTAAGGTACAAGACAAAGTCCCCTTTACTTTTTCCTCTGCTTTTCTTAAGTAGAAGGAGTCTCGCTCTGTAGCCACCACAGTTGTGAATGTCCTCAGTTTCACCTGAGGTCAGCGAGTTTCAGCATCTCACCTAAGGCCCTCAACATAATACTTGGGTGCCACTGCTGGTTATTCATGGCCCAAGGGCTCCTCAGTTAGCAGGTGATGGATCCTTCCTGAGCTGAGTTCTTTCCTTCAGGACAGTGAGTTCCTTCCTTTGGTTCTCTTCTGGCCCAGGGTATGTCTACAAATGTTCCAGAGCTAGGGCCTGGAACAGGGGCCTCACAACTCTGACTTGTACTTTATCATGCTGTGGCTCAGCTGGTACCCACGATGCAAGACAAACTCACACCCACTCTTTGATATCCTCTCCTCAAGAGGGAAAGAAGGGTCTGTTTTGGAGCTGTGAATTGTGCGGCCTGGGGTTAGGGGAGGGGTGATGCCAGCACTCCCTTAGCCACCCCAGTTGGTATCTCAGTAGGTCATGCACTCTCCCAGTCCATTGTCTCAGCCCAGTTCAGCCCTAGGACTTGCTTGGGTGTTGCAGTCCTTGTGGTCTAGATTGTCTTTCAAGTTTATTTGAGGCCCCATTGCATCTTAGCCCGTGGTGGTGAGGCTTATAGATTTTTGCATCATCATTCTCTCATTAATTAATTTTTATGGAAATCCCTCCTGGCGTGCTATTCCCAATGAATTAGTCTCTTTCTCTCTCTCTCTCTTTTTCTTCATTTTGTGCTATATATATAGTACTTCATATATATATATATAAATAGATTATATTTGTATACATATTCATTTTGTTTATTCTTTTTCTAATTCAAATAATTTTGCGAGAAACCTCTTTGTGTTCTAGTACTTTAATTTCTATGGGCTAAATTGAAGAGTGAGGTTTTATTATTAGAATATATGTATGTATATTATTCTTTATAATTTGATAGATGTGGTCAGATCATTTCTCACTTTCATCAGAAATGTTTGAAAGTATGGTTTACCACACACACCCTATTGAAAATAGTTTTGTAGCTTATATATTTTCAGCCTGATATTAAGTTATATATTACTGTATATTTATCTACATTTGTCTGAATACTAGTGAATTTGATCTTTTCATACGTTTCATGGCCTTTCAATTTGCACTTCTATTGATCATTATGTTCTAGTTGCTCTTGTATTATGTGTTTCCTTCTTGCAAATCTGTAGTTGTCATTTTATATTATAGCTAATAACACATTATCATCTTTATAATAAATTTTTCCAGCTCACATGTTTTTCTACTGGCATTTTTCACAGTAACTTTTGCTATATAAAAGTTTAAATTTTTCTGTAATTCAATATGCCAATTTTCCTTTTAAAAATGCCTGGGCTTCAAGCCTTGGTTAAAAAGAGAATCTTTCCGACCCTTATTTTTAGTCCCCTAGGTTTTCTGTAAGCATTAACTTTTCTGTAGGCATTTAATTTTTTAACATCCAGCACCTTTAATTTATCTAACATGTGTTTTAGAATATGGTTTAAGATATATGTGAGTGAATGTAGAGTCCTTATATTTGTCTTCTGGATAGACAGTCAACTGTGGCAATACCATTCATTAAACAATCTATTGATTTTTGATTGAATTATGCTAATGCCTGTGTCTACATACTGACATCCACGTGTTTCACTGATTGATTTCTCTAATTTCATGTTTCAATAGAAGGGCAACTCCAAGACACATAATTGCCAGATTCACCAAAGTTGAAATGAAGGAAAAAATCTTAAGGGCAGCCAGAGAGAAAGGTCGGGTTACCCACAAAGGGAAGCCCATCAGACTAACAGCAGATCTCTCGGCAGAAACTCTACAAGCCAGAAGAGAGTGGGGGCCAATATTCAACGTTCT
>NW_012114488.1:11789649-11851769 GCF_000951035.1 Colobus angolensis palliatus
TTGCTGCTCATTGTGCACGTGTGATGCACCTATTTTGAGATCCATGGTGAAGCAGTCTCTATTTACATGGATCCTTCCACTATCACACAGTAAAGAGAAGGGACACATGGTGACACACTCACTTGTGTTTCTGCCTAGAGACACACTCAGTATTTATGTTCATATTTCATTGATGAAAGCAAGTCACATGGTCATATTACTTTAAGAAGAATGGGAAAATACCAGAAGAAGTAGAATAATTATTAACAACCATAACGTTTACTCTTCCATACAAATACCATACTGATTTGATTAGTATTTTAATAATGTGAATCGATCTGTTTTATCAGTTCGAAAATTCCTTTGTCTTTTTCTCTTTAAATATTGTATCCACCACCTTTTCTATCTTTAGTCTTTTACTAGGGGAATAGACTATGTCTGACTTTCTAATTTTTTCTCCATTTTTAAAATTATTTTCCATTTCAGCCTCTTTGCCCTCTATACGACAAAGAGGACAAAATAAGTTATTTTGATGTATTTTTCTATCTAATAATTTCTTTTCCTGTTATATCTATTTTAAAATATATATATATATAAGTTTTTACTTCATTTGTAGCATTTTTCATTTGCAGAAGTTCTGGTTAGTGTTTTTGCAGGATTGCTAAGACATTTTTAATAGGTCCCTATTTTCTGAAGTTCTTTCATTTACATTTATTCAATCAGAGTAAGATAATTGCTGGTATGGTTTGGCTCTGTGTCCCCACCCAAATCTCATCTCAAATTGTAATCATCATGTGTCAAGGTGGGAGGTGATTAGGTCATGGGAGTGGACTTGTCCATATTGCTGTCATGATAGTGAGTGAATTCTCAGGAGATCTGATGATTTTAAAAATGTTTGGCAGTCCCCACATTGCCAGTTTTTTCTCCCACCACTAGGTAAGACTTGCCTTGCTTCCCCTTTGCCTTCCACCATGAGTGTAAGTTTCCTGAGACCTCTCCAGCCATGTGGAACTGTGAGTCAATTAAACCTCTTTTGTTTATAAATTGCCCAGTGTAAGGTAGTATCTTTATAGCAGTGTAAGAACAGACTAATACAGTTGCTTTATCATATATGTCTGATAAATATCATATCAAAAGAGTTTTACATCTGTTTAAACTGTTTTTTACAACAGTTTAAACTGTTTTCCTCTGATTACTATCAGTCATGGTGTCTTGATTCCTTGACATCTAATTACTTAACTGCTAATTTTATTTGTGTGGATTGTTTAAGGCACAGGACAAAGTGTCATCAGTTGGAAAACATTTGAATTTGTCTCTGCCTGGTGCCTGTTGACATCTTAAATTGGAACCATTTTAAATTCAATGTATGGCCACAGATGTTTTGAGCCACTTATATTAAATAAATAAGTGTTCACAATTCACAAACATAGTCTTGTGGTTGTAAATCTATCCATATATACATACACACACACACACACTCACACAAACACACATATATATATTTGCATTTGTATGAATGTAGAACAAACATACATACTTGTATTTGTTCTCCTTTTGTTTGCTCTGAGTAAGGCAACTTCCTTTGTAGTCACCTGGGAAAGGGACTAATGGGAAGAAGTTGTATTAAAGTGGGATTATCCATTATCAGGGGAACCCAGCTCCATAGGGTCCCACCTTTATTTAGATATCTCCTGTTGGAATTCCCATTTTGATGGGCTTTTTTTTTCTTCTCTCCCTGGTACCTTGCAAGGTCAGTCAAAACTGAAGATCAACTTTTGATTGGTAAGTGGAGTGGTTGGGCAAATGATCCCACAGGTAACAATTAGAAATGTGTTGATCTAGAAATGTGTTCTCTCTCTCTGTCTCTCTCGCGCACACACACACATACACACACACACGCATGCACACACACACACCTCACCGAGGGTTAATTACATTTCTCAAAAGAAGACATTCATACAGGAAACAGACACATGAAAAAATGCTCATCATCACTCACCATCAGAGAAATGCAAATCAAAACCACAATGGGATACCATCTCACACCAGTTAGAATGGCAATCATTAAAAAGTCAGGAAACAACAGGTGTTGGAGAGGACGTGGAGAAATAGGAACACTTTTACACTGTTGGTGGGATTGTAAACTAGTTCAACCATTATGGAAAACAGTATGGCAATTCCTCAAGGATCTAGAACTAGATCTACCATATGACCCAGCCATCCCACTACTGGGTATATACCCAAAGGATTATAAATCATGCTGCTATAAAGACACATGCACACGTATGTTTATTGCGGCACTATTCACAATAGCAAAGACTTGGAATCAACCCAAATGTCCATCTGTGACAGACTGGATTAAGAAAGTGTGGCACATATACACCATGGAATACTATGCAGCCATAAAAAAGGATGAGTTTGCGTCCTTTGTAGGGACATGGATGCAGCTGGAAACCATCATTCTTAGCAAACTATCACAAGAACAGAAAACCAAACACCGCATGTTCTCACTCATAGGTGGAAACTGAACAATGAGATCACTTGGACTCGGGAAGGGGAACATCACACACCGGGGCCTATCATGGGGAGTGGGGAGGGGGGAGGGATGGCATTGGGAGTTATACCTGATGTAAATGATGAGTTGATGGGTGCTGACGAGTTGATGGGTGCAGCACACCAACATGGCACAAGTATACATATGTAACAAACCTGCACATTATGCACATGTACCCTAGAACTTAATGTATAATAAAAAAAAAAATTACAAAGGAAGGCTTCAATTGATCTGACTCTTTTGTTGAAATAAGTGTTGTCCCTGCACAGTACTGGTGCCTAGCAAAGACACTAAATGTTCTGACTAATAGTGTGCTTCATCATCATGGGGACAAGGGAGGTTGGAGGTAGTTTGTGTAATGGGATCAAGGATTTGCACTGATCCAGGTAAGGTCTCCAGAGGGCTCTGCCTGTGAGACAGGTTGGATAGCAAGACTATGCCCACATGATGAGCAGGGTGTTCTGGACTGAACTGTGTTTTCCTCACATTCATTTGTTGAAGTTCTATTTCCTAGTACCTCAGAATGTGACTGTATTTGGAGATAGGGCCTTTAAGAGTTAGATAAGTTAAAATGAGGTTAGTAGGATAGTGTCCAACTCAATATGACCTGCATTCTTATAAGAATCTCTTCTTATAAGAAGAGGAGATTAGGACACAGATGTTCAATAAGGAAACACCGTGAAGACACAAGAAGATGGTCATCTGCAAGTCAAGAGAAATGTCTCAAAAAGAACTGGCCCTGCTGACATCTTGATCTTGAATTTCCAGCCTCATGTACTGTGGGAAGGTGAATTTCTGTTATTTAAGCCACTCAATCTTTGGTATTTTTTGTTACTGAAGCCTTAGAAACTAATAATATATAGATTTAAAATGCCCTAGTTGAGATTTGGAGGTATCCAGGTGCAGGTCAGTGATTCTGGATTTGAATAAGAGAGTGCATCCATCTACAAGGTCTTTCAGGGGAGGACTCTTGGGGCCCACTCTGAGTGCTATGGGTCTTGCTTTGTGGGGCAGCCTCTGGCTGCTGTGCATGTCCTTGCTTTAGTGAAGTTGCTGTGTTCTATCCTTTTCCTAAAGTAAGCTTGTTTCATAGGCATTGTCCTACGGGGTCCTATAAGTCTACTTTAGTAATCCAAACCCTGTCTGACTGAAGTCATTAGTGCCCTATCTATCATCTATCTATCTACATCATCTATCAGTCATCTGTCTATCTATGCCATCTATCTATCTATTATCTATCAATCACCTATCATCTCATCTATACATCTCATTTAAAAATATATGATTTTTTAAAGCACAAAGTGTTTTTGTTTAGTTTAGCTTAGTTCATAATGTATGTAGATATAATATACATGACAATAAGCACTAAGGATGGGAATGTTAAATAAAAATACATTTCTTTGAAATTTCCTATATTTTACCTGAAGTAATTAAATAATACCTCCAAGATGACTCTAAGTTAAAAATGCATATTGTAATAATTAGAGAAACTACTGAAATGATTTTAAAAGCAGCTAAAAATTCAATACACTAAATAAAATGGAATCATCAAAAAAACGTTTAAAAGAATGACTAAAGGAGAAACAAAAAATAAAATGGAAAGGAAACATGGCAAAATAATACACCTAAAAAATAATATTAATAGTTATGTTATATGTAATAAACTGAATAATCCAATCATCTGATGGAAATTATCAGGAGAGGTCTGGAAAAAGTCAATTGTATCTGCCCACAAGAGGAGGGTTTATAACACACAAACATACGTGGAGTGAAAATACAATATTAGAAATAATATTTCCTTAAAACAATAAACATCAGAAAGAGAAATAAGATTCAAACTAGACTTCAAGGCAAAGAATTTTACTAGAGTAAAAGAGAGAGAGAGGTCTTATAACGATAAACCTGCCAAAACATAAAGAAGTTATAAATACTGTATTTTGTGCCTAATGAGAGAACTTTAAAACAGGAAGCCAAAACTGTCAAGATTTAAGGGAGAAACAGACAAATCCGCAGCACATTTTGGAGGTATTAATAGACATGGTTGGTGATATTCATGCATGTTTCTTTGTAACTAATTGGACAATTTGAGAGGAAAAAAAAATTCATGATATAGTAGATCCTAAGGACATTATTAGCCACCTTAACCTAACTGACATTTCTAGAACTGCTCATCCAACAACTGCAGAATACATTATTTTCAAGTGTCATATTAGCCATCATATTGCCCCAATATTTCCTCTTCTCTGACGTTCACAAATCCTTATCTCTTCAGTTTTGTATTTTCGTTTCTTCATTTGGCTAGGGCTTTCTCTCAGTGTTCTATAAGGAATATGTTCACTGAATTTTTACATACTCTAAGGTTAGACTTTTTTCTTTCTCATGATGATAGTTGTATTGTGTTCCTACACTCTGAAGCTCCTATTATAAACATTTTGTTTTCCTGGCACTACCCTACACTATCTTCCAGGTTCCTTTTGTGTCCTTCAGATGTCCCTTTTTTATGCTGTATGCCTCTAAATAGTTTCTTAACTTGATTTTGCAGACCTCAGTTTCAACGCTGACCAAGCCATTCCCCGGTGCATTTACTGAATTACATAGTATGAAAATCTTATTTTTTGTTTTTTTAAATCCCTAGAAAGATGTGTCTGTGTGTGTTACACTCAAACTCCTTCAGTTTGTGCATGTTCTCTTTCTTTCCTGCCTCTCCCTCTCTGTCTCTTAGATTTGTGGCCCTTCCCTGTGTCTTCTCAGGGGTCAGTGTCCCATTTTTTTCTCCCTGGCCTCCCTTTCTCTAGCTGTTTGGCTACCCAACCCAACCTAGATGGTAGGTTGGTTGGGTTGTATACTTGTTTATTGACTCCATTCCGTGCTCCTTCCCCCAAAACAACTGCATAGAGGCTGAGAAAATGCCCCCCATTTCCTGCTGAGCATTGGGAGAAGCTTTAGCTCTCTGGCTAAAATTTCTGGCACATGGAAGACTCAGCTCCTCTCATCAGCTGATGAGGCTCTTGACTTTTAATATAACAGAATAGAATAGAAGAGAATATTAAATTTCTATTCTATTTTAATAGAATAGTTTCATAGCAACTGCACTAAAACAATAGAGCTGATAGAATCTGTCATGATCACATCATAGAGGAAGTGACTTAAAGCCACATCTTTAGGTTCCTTTCAAGTCTTTTCTCTGGCTATAATATTGTTTTCCAGTGTTTCTCTAGGGGGATGAATGACCGGAACACATATCTTGTACTCTCTGCTGGGACCTCCAGGGACCCCAGCCATCATGGTCCTAGCGGAGCTTTTTTTCTACCCAACATGCTCCAGTGTCACGTGACTCTTACATGCCCAGCCGCTTTGGACACAATGGTGTCTTGAAACTGAAGTTAAAATAGATTTGTGAAAAATTTGACACATTGAGGGGCGACCCTCAGCACATACGTTACACGAAATTCTTTAGAATCTTGTGACCCTTCAAAGTCTACAAATAAAAGGTAAACTTTTCGTATTATCTTGACCAGAAGTTGGAAGATAAGAATGAAAGAACAATGAAAGTATTTTAGAAGCCAGCAAAGTCTCATTTCAAATGATGGTGGAGCTGTGAGACATGGGGAACTGCAGGAGTGACCACAAGAGATGAGGCAGGGCATTGCATTCCAAAATACAGTGGCAGTTTACTCAAGAAAAAATTCCAGCACAACTTTGATAAGGTGTCAGGAATAGAGCCAGGACCATTAAATCCTGAGCTTAATAAGAGTCGTAAGTAACAAAGATATGGCCGGGCTCGGTGGCTCAAGCCTGTAATCCCAGCACTTTGGGAGGCCGAGACGGGTGGATCACGAGGTCAGGAGATCGAGACCATCCTGGCTAACACGGTGAAACCCTGTCTCTACTAAAAATATAAAAAACTAGCCGGGCGAGGTGGCGGGCGCCTGTAGTCCCAGCAACTCGGGAGGCTGAGGCAGGAGAATGGCATAAACCCAGGAGGTGGAGCTTGCAATGAGCTGAGATCCGGCCACTGCACTCCAGCCTGGGCGACAGAGCAAGACTCCGCCTCAAAAAAAAAAAAAAAAAAAAACAAGTAACAAAGATATTGAAAGAAAATCATATATTTTTGGTTTAGGATTGAGGAAATAGATTTAAATACTACATAAAAATCATCTAGTATTTAGTATAAATAACTCTAAATGATTGGCAGTTAATCATACTATTCACATAAAATAGAAATAAATACGTACATATATTCCACGTAAGGCGTTGAAATGATCTAAAACAATTTACCTCTCTTAATAAATACTCCAATTAAACTTCTCATCTCAAATACAATAAAAGGTAATCTATTAACAAGCAATTACTTTCTCTTTTATTCAAATTTTAGTTTGTATCACTGGCTGTTAAAACCTTCTATAGAAAGGTTCTTCTATAGAAACCTTCTATAGAAAGGTTCTTCTATAGAAACCTTCTATAGAAAGGTTCTTCTATAGAAACCTTCTATAGAAAGGTTCTTCTATAGAAAGGTTCTTCTATAGAAACCTTCTACAGAAATAGCATGCATATAGACTCAGGACAGAAGGAATAAAAGGATACAATATTGCTTTTCTTGTAAGAAAAATTCCTAGGGAAATGCCAAGTTGACATCAATGTAGAAAGAATATAGCAGGTGTAATGCATGTCCATTTAAATAAAAGGTATTGATCTCTACTTATCGTCAACTGAAAAGCCCAAGGATTGTTGACATTCTCTCTATTGGCTTTTTTTTTTTTCAAAATCTGTTCTAGAAGATAGCAATTTGTTATGACAACCTATTCTATTCATCATGACTAGAAAGGATCAGGCATTTGTCAATACACATTCTGAGCAGTGCACTCTTTGTGCAAGGGACATACTGTGGATGAAAATTAGTCTGCAAAATCAGCTACTTGATACAGTAAGTATAATACCACGTTTAGACCTCTTTTATTGGAATCACAAAATGCAAGAAGAAATTTTGCCATTCACTGTATGCATGTTTATCCAATTCCTTCATCACATTGTATGCTGGGTTGTACTTTGGGAAGCATGAAATGTAAATGGCAATAAAATGCATGCACATAAATTCAGACAACCTTACTTTAATTATAGAAAGTTGCTGAATTTTCTCTAGATACAAGTTGCATGAGTCAAAATAGTCTACATTATTCTGTAACAATAAACACTCTCAGTGAAGTAGTCTCAGAAATAGTGAGTTCTCACACAAAGATAGTCCATTTTGTAGTTTGTGAATTCTCAGGACAGCTGTCTCCATGTGTTAGCTGGATATTCTAGGCCGCTTCCATTGAGTGCTACTGATAGGCACCTCCATATCAGTAAGTGCTTCCATGGTCACTGCATCTTGGGAAGGGTCAGCTGAAGAGGTGAGCACCGGCTCATAGGTGCTTCCACCTGGGAATGGCTTATGTCACTTCTTGCTTAGGAAATAGGATCTCAGGTGCCAGGACAAGTCACATGCTCTTACCTTCGAGGAGATGAAGGAGTACAAGAATCCCATATGCCCCACTAGAGAAGAGAGCTGGATATTGATGAGCAGTAGTTGTCTACTTTCTTTTATGCTATTCTGAATTTTTCTGTCTCTCAAGGTCACCAATAACCATGCCCTATCACCTTCAAAACTGTAACAAAATAATAGTTAACTTTTACTCAGGTTTTCCTAAGAGTATAACACTGTACTATACATGTTTGTTATATTATTTTACTTAGTCATTAAACAAATCTATGAGGCCCATGTATCATCATCTCCATTATGCAGATGATAGCCTTTTCATATCATTTAGTGTGCATGCAATTAGGCTTCAAATCCACATCTTTTTCTGATTTCAAGGCTTAATGTCCATGCCATGTCTCCAATTGTAATTTGCTTCCATTTTCCAATTCTTTGCTGCCTGAACTATTTTATTTTAAAACCTAGCGTAATAGAGTGCTTAGCAAATTATATTTGAAAGTAAAGAATGGGAAAGAAAGGATTAGTAGCTGATCTATAACCCATTTTTTTCTATCATAGGAACACCAAGAGTGAGAATACAAAGAAAAAATTACGAAGAGGTCTTTTTAAAAACATGCTAACATAAATTATTGATAGCATTTACTAGTATAAGGAAGAATCATTATTGAAAGAATGCTTTTAGCAGGTTATATCTGGTCAACTTAGATTTTTTATAGTGAACCAAACTGAAATGTATGAATTTATGGAGCATGATCCACTAAAAATATCAATGACAGTTATGTATTTTCAAAGGTAAAAAATGGAGATATTTTATGATCAAAGTAGCTCCCTTTGTAACATAATATCCTATGTAACATCATGTAGAGATCTCATGTATTTAATTTGGGCTAGGGAACATTCTGACCCAGTGAGGTATGGGTGCCAGGTGCTCTCAGACTTCATGCTTCATTGTGTCTCAAAGTCATTTATGCCTATCCCTTGGTTTACAGGAAGGTCTGATACAGGTTAAAATCTCCAGTTCTTTTTTGTCTGATTTAAACATCTCATACTTTGTGTATTTTAGCGTCTAATCAATTTTATTACCTCTCATATTATTAACACTTCAGAAATAGGGTTATTTTCCTGTTTTGGAACTATCTAAAGGTAAAAAGCAAGACTTTTTGGATTTCTAAACAGGGCAAACCAGAAATCTCTGGGCTGCATCCTGGGCAGACCTGGATGCCTGCTGAAGGATCTGGGGAGTTAGAAAAACTGAACAACTGAAGTAGTGGAGAATAGAATATCTTGAGTCAGGGAACTTGCTTATGCTCTAGGTCAAGGCAAAACCTCTTTTAAAACATTACTTATATTTGCAATGAGTAGATACTTAAAACTTACCTCACAGAGTTCAGCTCCTTGAAACCTGCACAATTCTCTGTGTTTTGCTGTCTGTCTGTCCTGTGTTTTGCTGGCAATGTCTTAACATATGTGGCATGATATTGATTCCATTCATGTGATGGTCAAAATTGAACAAACAAGTTTCAAAGAACAAGCAGAGCACTATTCCCACAGCTAGGGCAAGGCAAGCCTCCCTGGTGACCTTCCCTGGGCCACAGTGTTGGTGCAGGGCCACAGTGTTGGTGCAGGGTCACAGTGTTGGTGCAGGATTTTATCCGGCAGCTGTGGAACTTGCACGTGCCACTTTGCATTGACCAACATCCGTGCACTGGCCCTGCACACTTGGCCATTTACTGCCCCTGGAACACTCTGGAGACCATGCTCTGGGCTTCAAGGTCACATCCCACACTCTCTCCTGGTCTCTTACACATGTTCTTTTCAGCTCTTCTTCATTCCCTGTTCTCTCTAAAGCCCTGACATACAAAAGATACAAAAGTTTTATGGTTCTTAGCAACACTTTGAAAAGTCTGTGTACCAATCCCTGTGGATAAAGAGACACAGTTCTTAAAACTGAGACGCCTGATTTCCTGTCTTTGTAAGGAAGGGCCCTTCCTTCTCTACCCCATCCCAAAGGCTGTGTGCTAGAAAAAGGAGAATAAATCCAAATTTAATTATTGGCTTTTATTTCTATGACTGAGGTCTTTGAGAGATACCATTTCTACACTTTAAAAAATGAATCTTGTATTTCTCGAAACGATTGTGAACTCCGAGCAGAGGCACTGTTTTGCATGACGTCGTTTTCCGTAAAGAGCTGCATCTGGGCCCTGAATGTAGTAAGTCGTCTTTATGAATTCCTACAAAGGTACGGAGAAAACTTCCTTTAGTTGAATAACACATGCAGCACACTTCGTAATAACCTTGAATATATCACAAAGCCTGCCCAGAAGGAAAGTCTATACGGTCAAATCGTTTGGGGAGGATGCATGGTCACAGTTTAGTTACTGTTATAATACCTAATAGCGCATTAAAGCTTTGAGAAGGATTGAGTGAAAAAACATGTTTCCGTGTTTACTTACTGTATCCTACAATTCTTTCAATATGGACCACCTTTTGTTACATCAGTGGTGAGTGAGTTCTTTCTTAAAGGGGCAGAAAATAAATGTTTTAGGTTTCACTGTCAAACAAACATATACCAAAAGCGGAGGGGATTGTGTAGGTACTAAAATAACCATTGAAAATACAACCCTTTGAAAAGATGAAAAGTATTATGTGCTTGGGGGCCGTAGAAAAAGAGGGAGCCAGTCGAGTTGGGCTGACAGGACATAGTTCACTGTTCTCTGGAGCAGAAAATACTCACCGGCATATTGGCGTAGTTTTTGGAGCATGCACCATGGAATAGTTGCTACGTACACCTTCAGTCATGAAACGTTAGGATTTAAGTCAAAATTTGCTCAAGTGTTTGGAAAATTCTTGCACAAAAAGTAGATTTTAATTTTTAAGATTTTTCTTAAATCTTAAATTTTTAAGATTGTTCATTCTCCTGATACTTGAGGAAAGACAAACATTCTCTTTCTTAAAATTACATACTGTTCATCCAATTATAAAAGGATTGCATACAAAAGAATAAAAGGAGAAAACAATCCCACATATCGGAGATAAACAACCTCAATGTGGTATATATTTTTAAGCTTTTAAATTCATATTTTAAATGCCAATACAGAATCTTTTGGCAGCACACGATCCATTTCCTTGCAGGTTTCAATGATTGGAATAAACTCTGAAGAATGATTTATGTATAGGTTAGAGAGGGGCTGTAAGTTAGCTCGAGTATAGTGGGGCTGCAGTAAGAGATGCCAGCCACTGATTTTCCATTTTGATGAATTTTTTTCACCAGTTTTAATTTTTTTTCTCTAAATTTCTGTTAACCAAATGAGATGTGAACTGGAGCAACCATTAAGCAGACAGCAGTGATCAAGGTGAAATCTCTTTTTATACAGTATAATAGACCTGACGAAATTCACTCCTTGCACTCCATCTCTGAACTGACATGTGCTATCAGCTCAAAGTCGCCTCCAGTCAAGAAATTGACTACCCGTTTAGGACACATGCCTTAATTATTAGGGAGCGGCTTCTTCTACCTGATTTGCCAAACATTTTCCTTATAATGAGCTAAAACCAAATGCAACAAATATTGGACTTCACTGGCATAGCTGCATGTTGCCAAACTCTTCTGCATTTCAAGGCATTTTGCGTTTTGTCAAATGCATTCTGCCTCCTCATGGCCTCTCAGCCACTGGTTCACAGCGAGATTCTGCACATTGCCACAAGTGTCTTCTGAAGATTTTTACTGAGATGTTATGCAAGTTGCAAACATATATTGTGTTTTTAAGGTTCAAAATTTATGTGCACGTCACTAATTATTAATGATTATTATAATGATTAATTACAATAAGGACTGCTTCGTGGCTGTTTGATGGAACAGGGTCGACTGGCGAGTTTTACATCCGTGGGTCTAAAAATGGACTCTTGAAAAGCTCTCTAAATACATTTCCCTGCATGTTCCAAAACGAGGGAATAGTGCCAAGGAAAGAGAGACCAAATCCTGCCAAGAACCTAAAACACACAAGGCTGCCAACAATATATTAAGCACAAATAACAAAGAAATATGGTGTGGATGGCTCTGTCCTGCCAGCTTTATGCAGTCCCCAAATTTTTTCCAATTCTAATGTCGGCCAAGGCGGAAAAACACATGGAGCAGACTGAAAAGACCTGATTCTCCAGGCCACATTTCAGGAAAGCAAAGTGAAGGTTAAACATCTGTGACAGAAAATAGTTCAGAAAATGAATTCCAGTGAAAAGAAAGGGAAGATAGAGAGAAAAAAAGAAGAGTCAGGGAAATACTGAGGCAGCAAACGTGAGACCCTTGATTACTTACTGTTTGTTACCTCATTTCCCAGCATGGACAGTTTACATTGAGCTTCTCATTGAGAGGGTGGGGTATATGGAAGGTTTAGTTTTTGAACGTGAAGAAACAGGGAGCTGGCTATGCCCCACGGAAAATGCCTCCGAGTGATGCCTGTAATGTGCTGGTGACAGGCCCTGTGAGGGGCTCCATTACCAGGCCACTCAGACATTGCTCGAGTGCTTGCCGATGGGTAGATCTTAACCAGGCCACATTGTTTCCAGACTCTCTAGTTCATTTTCAGCTTTCATGTGGAGTTCACACTGAAGGATAATGACACTGCATTTCTGTCACAAAAAGTGACTGAGCAGCTGGGAGAAAAAATAGAAAGAGCCTTATTTACTGTTTAAAAGATGGGCGGATGACTTAAGATCATAGCCATTTGTAATTTCTCCATGTGTCCTTTGAATAGTGACAGTGGGATGGAAACATTAACTTCCATTTATACGGCCAGTAATGGGCCAGTGGGTTGAGATCATCCTGGGGGGACCAGATGCATGCCATGCGTCATATGGTGAGATTCTTAGGACTTAGGTCCTAGTTTCTGTGTCTAGACTCCATGTAGTTAATAATTTGATGACCGGGTGAAGATTGGCAGGGAAGACTTAACACTACACAGGGAGAAATCTAAATTGTTAGCTTAGGTAGAAGTCGGTTAAAACTTTATGTACCATCCATTATTTACCTGTGTAATTTGTAACTATTTTATAAATTGTTTTTCTTTCAATGTCCTTGAACTAATGTTTGATGCGTTTTTCTGTTGCTGTTCTTATGTCAAGGTTCTTGGATGCTTGATGGAAATAAGGATTTGGGAACATGAGAATAAACAGGAATATGCGAAAAGCATTGAGGACACAGGAGAAGAAGTCAACCTGTGGCTGAGGGAGAGGGAGGGACATGAGAAGCTTTGTGAAAGATGTCAGTGCAAACATCAGGCAAGTGCCACCCAACTTAGAGCTGTGGATTGAAGTTTGGCATTAGGGTGTCAGCCTGTGATTTCCTGATCTCCAACTCCACTCCTCTTAAGTCACCCAGCCTAAGGCACTGAACCATGTCATCAGAACCTCAGAGTCCAGCATCTTAACCATACCCTTGTAACCCCACTGTTAGGTGAGTTCCAAGTCCTCACTCCCCATAAACTTCTTCAGACGACGGCTCCCTCGAATGACTTTGTTTCCTCCCAGGTCGTCAGTTTCCTTAGTCAATTTTCAAGTCCTATCAATTGTAGACAATACGATTGATCATCCAAGTGACCATTTCACTTAAATTTGCATTTCCTCCTCTGTTTGCAATAACGCTCATACACAACTCTCGCTTAACATCCACAGTGCCCTCTCTGTTCTTCTCTCCAGGACAGCAGAACACTAAACATGAAGTTCTTCAATGCTAAAAACAAATCCTGTAATCATGAAAATCAGCCCAGTACACATTCATGCTCACTACACGTGGTTCTCAGCTGTTGTGGGGCCTCTCTCTTCCTTTCAGTATCCGCAGACTTGCGACGTTCTTCTCAGCCTTCCTTCCTACCACTAAATTATCTCATTAAGTCAGGACCATCTGTTGGGAACTCCTTTAACTTCCCAGGGCCCAGGAAAAATACACCACATTTATCCATGCCTCCCTCTTTCTCCATGCGCCTCTTCAAGAAGAGAGCCTCTTCTCCCAGTGTCTCACTCCCTGATTCCATATCACCCTCTCTTCTTTGGGATGCTTCTCCAAAGAGTGTGGTCTCTCAGGTGTCATTACCGTCTTATGACTGAGTCATTCCACTTGGCTCGTGAACCTCTTTGTTGCCTATTCCAGGCACTCTGAGTCTCCCCTGTATTCCGTCTCCCTTCAGCACACAACACTGTTCATGATGCTTTTTGTAAAGCCCTCTGCTTCCCCATCCTCCTTATCTTCTGCTACCACTCTGGCCAGTTTTTCTCTGTATACTGCTTATCCTTCCCTTTACCTATTACTTTCTTCCTCCTCCTGAAGAAATCTGATCTGCAGCTCCTCTTCTCTTTTCATCAGTGTCTCACTCTTGATGCTGCTGCTCCTGCAGGTACTGCCAAGCTTCACTTGATAGACAGTACCCACTCCATATGGGGCAAAAATAAAAATCACCAAAAATAGAGAATTACAAACAAATGTCCCTGCCCATGAGATTTATGTAATAGTACTTTATCTGTGTGTTATATTGCTAAGGACATGGTGACTATGACAGATGTAACATAATAGATGCAATTGACATGTACTGCATTTCTTACAGCTAAACTACATCTAAGTTATTATATTTGAAAAATAATATATGAGATACATCAATAATTGGTTTCATTGTTAAAAATATACACACAAAGCATCTTAAAATAAGGGAAGTGTAACAACCTGATAACTATAATAAATATAAACAAAAATTGTAATATAAGGTTGCTCTTAATTTTTGAAATTTAAAGGATACCTTAAGATTTTAGTTAAATAACATCACAAATATATGCAAGATAATTTCAAATACTGCTCTCTTTTCCTTTTGAATATGTTATAACAAAAGACTATACAATATTATTTACTTGAGAATATAAAGGTTGCTTGCAAATTAATTACTCAATGAGACGTCAAGAATACTTGAACAGGTAATTTGTAGAAAAAGAAATAAGGCTAGCCATGGATATAGAAAGATTTTCTATCACAGAGAAAATCAAGAATGTGCCACCTTAAAACTATGAGAGTGTTAGTATGTTAGCATGGGAGTATGCTTTAGCAGCAATGGGTATAGCAACATATATGGTGTGGTGATGCACCAAATAAATCTGGCCCTGCTGATTCTTTTAAAAATATTTTCTAAGAAAAATATAAATAATACGTACAAAAATGCTTACACCAAAGATGCTTACCACAGAATTATTTTAAATAATGGAAAAACATGAGAACAATATATGCATGCAATCATGATATCTTTTGAAAGACTAGGAAGTTACTGCAAATGTCATAAAAGAATACTACATCTAATCCTATTCATAATATACCCCTGTGAAAACCAAAAGTGTTTCCAAGCTCTCTGCAGTGGGCTTTTATTATCTATAAAATTTAAAAGCTACCAAATATTCCTTTGACCTTAGAACTTCATCAAAATCCAGTATGCTCTCAATATACCATGTTTACTAATGAATTAGTTATTGCATGTAAAGCGCCTGCCTAGCATAATTTAGATGATGAAATGTAGCATAAATAACGATAGTCATCATAATACTTAAAGGAAAACCTTGGTCAACATTTTTTCTTATAAATTTGGTGTACTTCATGCAAATGTTTGAAAAAAGAATGAGTGAGTATCTTTGTAAAGGAGACTTGTATACTATCAAAACTATTTAAGGTTGGATATTTTTCTCAATCAAAATTAAAAACGCAGCCACTCATAGTATTCCAGACATATAATGCTTTCACCTTCTCTTGTATTGGCTGCTATCAGAACACCCCACAATTCACTGAAAAAAGTCCTACTACAGTGTTCAACGTATTCCTTTTGACCTTAAGTTGTTGCTTTTGTGGTGCTGTATAGAATGACTAAGTTAGGTAGAATCAGTGTCTTCATGGATCATATGTGTTGTGTTTTGTATATTTAACTATTTACAAAATTTATAGACAAAAGTAACATCTTAAACAAGAAGAATAAGAATAAATTAATAAGAATAAACCATAAATAATCAGTAGGAATAAACTATAAATATAAATATTTTAACAAATATATACATTAATAAATGTTCAAATGAGTGAAATTAAACATGTGGCACACCATAAAATAAAGAGGATTATAGAAAAATAGGAAAATGATCAATATTTAATATACATATACTTATAATCACAATTAATGAATAAATAATATATCTGAAGTTGTATTTTCATCATGTAAGGATGTGAAATAGATACATAAATAATGCAGTGAAATCCTATTTGATATAATACATCAGGTGGTGATAACGTGCTAATATAAATTAAACTTTGTAAGATTATAGCCAAAATGCTTATATATCTTTAACATGATTAACAGTTTCCCAAATGAAGAAACCAAGAATATACTTATATACCTGTTAAGTTTTGGGCTCTATGTTTCACACACACACACACACACACACTTCTCATGAAATCTCTTAGGTTTTTGTTATTTGATCCCAAAAACTAGGCTTAGATGAATGAACTGAAGGAAAAGTATACACTAAGTGGAAAAGTTAATATGAAAATCTAGTTATAACATTGCATATTTATGCATTATTTCAAAATGGTGCTGAGAATACAGAAGGCACTCAATAAATATTTGTTGAGAGTATGAATAAATGAATGCTAATTATAGTTTGCTCTTATTTGCCTTATTGAAGTTGTTGGAAATCCATTTATTTACTTCAGGTCCTGGGGAGCCTGAGGAACAAAGGTACTACGGGTATGGCTGAATGTTACATGTTTCATTTCTCATTTCTTTGTGAGGCCCAGGGAAACTGAATGACTAAATATAAATATCCCAATTTACATGTCATTTGGTTCCTAAAGATAGAATAATGACTCTTCCTTATGAATCTTGATTGGATTATTAATATGGTACTGATACCTCCCTCCAAAGCAACAAAAAAAAATCACTCAGAGATGACAAGGTCTTCCAGAAATAATTTTAAATATTTAATAACATTAGCTCTAAGATTGTGTAAAAATCTAAGTGTGAGATTAAATGAAAAACAGATAACATATCAATGATACTTTCATTCTTAATTTTCAGGGAAAAAATCCAATATTAGGAAAACGCGGAACTCAGTGCCTATCAACTAAGCTCAACTTGCTTTTTGAGAAGTTTATAACATTTTCTCAAATTGACTAAAAGATAATATTAGGAATATAAGATGAGGAGCAATATCCAGAAAATATGGTGTGAAAAATATTATAAGTTTTCTTTCTTCTTACTTTGATCTAAGATCTAAAGCACTGACCATAAACCATTTGAAAGACCTTAGGTTCTTAAAGCTGTTACTTCACAGACATATAACCAAGTGTTGGTTCTGTGCACTTGGTTTGTTGATTTAAGTCACCCATATAGAATACTGAATGGAAACATACCAGTCCATAATAGATTAAGTTGATTGTTTTTGCTGACAGATGTGAGAGAGCATCATTGCTCATTATATGGTTGACTTAATTGGTTTTCTCCTGGAATCCATGGATGGCATTCTTTTAATCTGTTCCACACAGAGTACTTACAATCAAAGCCGCTGAATTATTGTTTAATTGTTAGTATATTTTAGATCATGGTTCCATTCTGGGATTGGTTTATGATAAAACACTTGTTTGTCCTTTACACAGGGATTAATGTGGGTCAGAAAAAGGTCATTTCTGTTGTTTTCAAGCATTAGCCACTTGTTATTAGTAAAATGTTGAAATGAGAGTTCCCTGATTTTAAAAACCAAATACTGTAATAGGACACAGAATTTAATAAGAATAGTCTCTCTTTGGAGAATGATTTTTGTTGTCATGTTTTATACAGCAGAAAGGTCAAATGATGGATGTGACTATTACAAATAGCAGTGATTTATGATGGGGTATCTGCAAAATAGACAGGTTTTGCTTGGAGAAAAAAATCAAAATCTCTGTTTCTAAGTAGCATTAATATTTTTGTTCTGTAACTAGAAAATTAATAAACAATGTTTGCAAGGCCTTTCAGTGGCGATTTTTGTGATTATGGTTTAAATCTAGGCTAGAGAGGAACACTTTAAAATTGTGTTTTAAAATCACATTTGGAAAACAGCCTTTCTTTAGTTTTCATTAAAAGATAGAAGAAGACAATAAAACAAAATAAGGACTCAGAAGAACCCTAATTATAGACCAACAGATAACCTATACTCAGAACCTAGGAGGCTGGACTTTCCTCTAACTTGAATAAAACTGGGCTACCTTGTAACCTGTCTCAAAACATCACATTCAAAAGAAAACCAGTATGAGACAAACAAAAGAATCAAACAGCAACTTAAATGTTAACTGCAGCTTTACCAAGGGCATCTCAATAAAATAGCAACTTATGACTCACAGGAAAATGACCTACAATCACCTTTATTCACCTGAATGTCCCTGAATCTTCAGAGAAATATCTCTCCTATATTTCTCTCATCCTCAGAAAACCTGCAGTTCACACAGCCCATGCAAACCTGGGCTCTCGTTCTATGGACTATCTGACTGTTGTTAGATTTAAATACAAATTAATTTTGTCTCTCTTGATTGTTTAAATGTCACCCTATATTCAATAGTCCACATTCAAACAAGGACTAGGAACTAAACAAATACACATAATTAGGATTTCTAAAAGGCAGGGGAAGATACATTGGTGTTCTTGTTTCATTCTAGTGAGCATAAGTGATTGAGAATCTTCCCAACCAGTGCCCTACCCAAGTGTAACCTCACGAAACAGATAAACCTCGTTCACCTGCAAGGAGAAAATAGAAACAAATAAAATATAATATGGTCTAAAATCTGATCAGTGAGGACTTCTTTTCCACTTTTACAATTTTACTCATGCAAAATGAAGCATTTATTTGCAATATTCTACCCACACCCAATAGATTATCTGCCATTGCCAAACGCAATATAGTCTTAAAGTGTTAATTTTGTGTACCTTTCTTATAGGTGGTCCTCCTTGCTAGTCATTTATTATGGCAATGCCCCTATTTCAAACACATCTAGAAGAATAGCATTAGTGTATGGATCATGATAATGTTTGGAAAGCTTTGTAACTTAGGTTTTCATTGATGATCTAATTATATGTTGAGATACTTTGCTAAAAATGTCTTTTACCAGCCCCTTAGACAGCTTTTTTTTTTTTTTTTTTTTGAGACAGAGACTCCCTCTGTCACCCAGGCTGGAGTGCAGTGGTGCGATCTTGGCTCACTGCAACCTATGCCTCCCAGGTTCAAGCAATTCTCCTGTCTCGGCCTCCCAAGTAGCTGGGGCTACAGGTGCACACCACCATGTCTGCCACACCCGGCTAATTTTTGTGTTTTTACTATAGATGGTGTTTCAACCTGTTGGCCAGGCTGGTCTTGTACTCCTGACCTCTTGGCCTCCCAAAGTGCTTGGATTACAGGCTTTATTCCATATAATCTTTTTTTCAATTTTTCCTATTGTTCCATATATGCATATATGTAGGAATATATGTATGTATACAATTTTTGAATTCTTACTTTTGACATTGTTAACCATATATAAAAATAAAGCATATGTATAATTAATCCATATGTATCCAATAATTTAAATCCAAAAATTATCCACATATTTCTGTTCTTTTATGTATTACCCCAATTACTTTTCCTAGAATATGTTAAAAGAATTATAATTTCGTCCTTAAATACTATGGTATGTACCTCTAATGGGTAGACTTGTTTAAGAAGCCCTAAATTGTTATTACATCTAACAAACTAAAATTCTCCTTTATCATAATCTATAAAAAAGTTCATGTAAAATTTTATCCAATTTCTTAAAAATATAATTGTATAGTCAATTCATATGAATCAGGATTCAAATAAGTTTATTCATTGCATTCAGGTCTCTTAAGTCTCTTTATCCATGTCAGTTCATTCTATTATTCCACTAGACCATTTATTCATTAAAAAGTGTGGCTTTTGAGCACACAACTTATTTTTTTGTTAAAACTGCTAAAGATGAGATAATAATCAGTTTAAACATTTTAGAAGAATATTTCATAATTGGTGGGATTTTTTTTTTTTTTTGACCAAGTCTTGCTCTGTTGCCTAGGCTGAAGTGCAGTGGCATGATCTTGACTCACTGCAACCTCCACCTCCTAGGTTCAAGGAATTCTCCAGCCTCAGTCTCCCAAGTAACTGAGATTACAGGTGCCCACCACCACACAAAGTTAATCTTTGAACTTTTTAGTAGAGATGGGGTTTTACCATGTTGGCTAGGCTGGTCTTGAACTCCTGATCTCAGGTGATCTGCCCACCTTGGCCTGCCAGAGTGCTGGGATTACAGGTGTCAGTCACCATGCCTGGCCCCAAATTGGTGTTTTTTACTTTCTACTTCATTGTAAATGCTTGATTTTTCTAACTTTTGTGATCTGACTATTGCTCATAAGTATACCAGCCACATATTGCTGCATAATTATTATGCATTTACTTAATTAATAATACTGCAAGGCAAGGATAGGCTGAAAGTTCTAATACACACTTGGCTAGGGTCTCGTTGGTCTTAAATGGCTTTCTTCATATGTGTAGTAGTTAGCTTGGTGCAGGTTTTGGCAAAATTTTTCTTCAAGGAGAAGTACACGTTTTGTTTGGAGAGCCATGCAACATATGCCACAATTGTTTGACACTTCCATTAAGCTAAAAAACATACATAGATAAAAACATAAATAAATGAACAGGGCTGTATCCCAATAAGAATTTATTTATGAAAACAGCTGAATGGTCAATGGCTTTTAGTTTGCCAGCCTCTGATATAATGGAAAAGGACAGTGGGAATACATGGTGCTCTTCAGAAAAAACAGATGAAAAACTAAGGTAATCTAATAAAATATAGTAACAGATATTTAAAAATGCCTGATGATCTTATTATAAAATTTTCTATATTTGAAAAAAGAATCATTGGCTTGAAGATAGTGCAGTAGAAATGACACAATTTAAAAAAGAAGGTAAAGGTAAAATAATTGAAAAATTAAAGAAATAAAAAGAACAGGCTGGGCATGGTGGCTCACACCTGTAATCCCAGCACTCTGGGAGGCCGGAGTAGGCAGATCACCTGAGGTCAGGAGTTCCAGACCAGCCTGACCAACATGGTGAAACTCCGTCTCTACTAAAACTATAAGATTAGCAGGGTGAGGTAGCACATGCCTGTAATCTCAGCTATTCAGTAGGCCGAGGCAGGAGAATCACTTGAACCTGGGAGGCAGAGGTTGAAGTGAGCTGAGATCATGCCATTGTGCTCTAGCCTGGGCAACAAGAGCAAAACTCTGTCAACAACAACAACAACGAAAAAGAGTACAGAAGATGTGCGAAATAACACAGTAACACAAGGGGTCTAACTTTTGTATAATTGAGATCTCAGATAAAGATAAGAAAGAATGAGACAGAAAAAACATTTGAAAAAATAATGGCTGTTTCTTTTTTATCAAGATGAAAGATGTGAAACCACGCATCCAAGAATGTCACATAGTATCAGCCGGAAACAAAGATACAGGTAGAAAATATTAAATACAGCCAGTGAGAAGACACATTACTTACAGTTGTCAGAGATCAATATTACAGCAGACTTTTTATTAGATACTATGTATACCAGAAGACAATGAGTGCCATTTTTTTAAATGCTGAAAGAAAGAAAATCCCAAACTAGAATTCTGTATTCAGCAAAAAAACATGTCTTAGAAATCAAAAGGACATTAAAGCTTTTCAAAAAATCAAAAACAGAAAGAGCTCATATTAGTCAATTTCCACTAGTAAAATTGGTAAAGGAAACTCTTCAGGCAGAAAGAATAAGATGTCATATAGACACAAGTGTTGCAGTAAGAATGTTGTAAAACTGAAATGATTATACAATTCATTTTTCTGCTTTTTAAATCAATCTAAAAGATAACTGTGTATGGAATAAATAATACCAACATATTGTTTGTTTCTATATGTAAAATAAAATGTATGAAAGCAATAGCACAAAGCTTGGGCAGGGGAATTGGGATGATATTGTTGTAAGTTTCATACATTATATATGAAGCACTGTGATATTATTTGAAGAAAGATTGTGATTACTTACAGTTTAGTAATATAAATGCTAGTATACTCAGTAAAATTTTAAAGAGCAGAGTAAGAAATAAAGCATAAATGAAGTTAAAATACAGTAATTTAAAAGATCATATAATATGAAAGAAGGTATAAAAGAGGAAAAAATGAACAAATAATAAAAGGAAAATAGAAAGTACCTAGCAGCATAATAGATTTTAATCCAAAAATATGAATAATCACATTAAATGGAAATGGCTTGAACCTACCAGTTAAAATAATTCAGATTTTATTAAAAGCAAGACCCAGCTGTATATATTTTATAAGAACTCTACCATAAATAAATAAACATCAACTTAAATATAGATCAAAAGTAAATCAGTGGCGAAAGATAGTCCATACAAACACCAAAGAATGCTGGATTGGCTAAATTAACATTTAAAGAGAAGATTTCTAAAAAAAGAATATTATCAGGTATAAAAGATATTTAACAATAATAAAGATTCAAATATTAAATATATATGTGTATTTCCATTGGCATACATATAGATAATAATGTTTGTGTATGAAAAGGTACACTTTTTAAAAAATTATTCTTACATTATTGTAAAAGAAATCTCTTACAATGTATTAGAATTTCCTTCATTTGGTAGTTATTTGCTCCTTGTCATTTTCCTATTGAGAATGTATGCTTTCATTCTTTCCTATTATTTGTGTCAATATTTATGTATACTGCTGAGTTAAAAATAAAACATTTGAGCTGCTTGATTTATTCTACTATTTTTTATTGTCTAATTAAATAATTTGTATTTCAAGTTTCTGTATCCAGTGAAAATATCATTTAAAAGATAAACATGAAATAAATATTTCCAGTTGGACTACTCTGTATAAAAATGAAGTTCTTTGGGATGAAGAATAATGACACAACATAGATAATCATATTTTCAGTAAAAATGAGCAAAATCAAAAGTAAATAAATCGATACACATATGTTTGTTTGTATGTATGTTTTTAGTCATAATTTTATTTAAGGTATCTAATTGTGTAAAACAAAAATTATAAATCTGAGATAGCTCATATAAAAGAAAAATATCACAACAATAGCACCAATTATAATGTGGGAATGAAATTAAACCATTGTCAGTTCATTGCATTTGTAAAGTAGGAAATTGAAGCTTTAAGTGTGAGGTGAAAAATAAAAAGCAACTTTCAGATGTGAACTGAGAAGTGTGAAGTAGGACATGGAAAACGCCAATGTGTGATGTGCTACTGACTTTGTTAAATGATAAGTTTTTCATATAATATGCCTAACTTTCATATTGTATGCCTAAATCAATCATTTAGAGAAGGAGTAAAATGAGAGGTGGCCAACAGTACTTTCAGTAAATAAAATGGAGTGCAAAAATAATATTTAATCAACCCAGAGGATGCAAAAAAGGAGTAAGAAAGAAAAAAAGTCATAGAAAAAAATGAAAAATGAATGACACGGTTTACACTTAAACATAACCCTATCAATAATTATATTAAATGTCAATTAGTTAAATATACCAATTAAACACAGAGAGTGCTAGATGGGATAAAATCATTTACTATTCTGGCTAAAAAAGACATATTTAAAATTTATAGACACATGTATACTAAAATTAAAAGTATGAAAAATACACCATAGAAAGAGTAAGCATAAAAATGGTATGGTACATTAATATCAGACAAAAGCAATTGGAAGAACTATTGTACATAAAATGCAATGGGAGACATTTTTAAACAATAAAACTGAAAATTTAACTGGAAGCACATTCATAGTTGGAAATGTAAGGCCCTTCTTTAAAGAATGGATAAAATAAACAAACAAAACCCAGCTTGGATACAAAAGGGTCAAGCATATGGATATCCAGATGCTCCTTGGCTTACAATGGTGTTACCTCACCATAAACTCATTGTAAGCTGAAAATATTGTAAATCAAAGATGCATTTTATACACCTCACCCACGGAACATCATAACTTAGCTTTGCCTACCTTAAACATGCTCAGAACACTTCCATCAGCCTACAGCTGGGAAAATTACATAACACAAAGCCTTTTACAATGAAGCATTGAAGATCTCATGAAATTTATTGAATACTGTAGCTAAAGGTGGAAACAGAAGGATTATATGAATACTCAAAGTACATTTTCTACTAAATACTGACCATTATAAGTCAGGGAGTCAGGGACCACCTGTGATTTTTATTTACTCTGAACTGCTACAGAAATAACGTGGATGTGTCCATACCTTCTTAGGACTTTAGCATAACCGTTGCTATAAAACATGACAAGCACAACAAAAAATAAAATTTCTGACTAATTTCTCTAAAAAATTAACAAACATTAGAAACTTAAATTCCATAGTACATATAAAGGATGCTACATGACAACCAAGTAGGGCTTATCATAAAACTCTGAAGTTGGATAACAATTGGTTATCAATCAATGTTTCCTTTAACCACATTAAGAATCAAAGTCATAACAACCGTATCATTAGATAATTTCAGAAAACATTAAAAATTTAATACCCATTCTTTATTAAAAATTACTGTTAAACTAATAACGAGAGTCCTTTTTATTTAACTAATTAATTAATTAATAATTTTGAGTCAGGGTTTCACTCCGTAGCCAGGGCTGCAGTACAGTGGCGTGATCATGGCTCACTTCAGCAATCCTCCTTTCTCAGCCTCACAATTAGGTGAGACTACAGGCATGTGTCACCACACCTGGCTAATTTTTTAATTTTTTTTGTAGAGATGAGACCTTACGATATTGCCTAGGCTGGTCTCAAACTCCTGGGCTCAAGCAATCCTCTCACCTTGGCCTCCCAAGGGAGAGCACATTTTTAATTGAAAAAATAAAAACTATTAATAAAGCCATGATTTTCAATGTTGGGATATTGAAAACATCCCTACATCACCTCTTAGATCAAGAAAAATCAAGAAATTCTTGTTATTCTTCTTATTCAACAATGTTCTGAATTATCTAGCCTCTGTTACAAGGCTAAAAAAAAAATTGCACATGAATTTTAAAGGTGAAATCAAGCCTGTCATTATTTACAGACAACATGATGGTATATCTGGAACATCCAAAGAATCAACAAACTATTTAAAATTAATATTTAGAATTAACAAGGTTCCCGGACACAAGATCATTTAAAAAAGTAATTGTATTTTATGTTCTAGCAACAAACAATTGGAAAATTTATATTTCTAAAAGCTGTCACTTACTATTGCAATATCAATACAATATTGCAATATTAACAATATCAAACACTAGAAATAAATCTAATGAAAGATGAGCAATATTTCCCAATTGTATGTTCACAGATTGAAACATTCAATATTGTGAAGATATCAATATTCCCAAAATTTTTCTATAAATTCATTTCAATCTCAACCAAAATTCAAAATCCAAGAAAATTTTTTTAGAAAGTGATACAATGATACTAAAATTACAGAAATGCAAAAGCACAAGACTAGTGAAGGTGGTCTGGAAGAATAAATCTGGTGAATTTATATTCACAAAATCAAGACCTAACAAAAAACTATATTAATTAATACAGTTCAGTGGAAAAATTGGTAGTTGGTGCTATGTAACTATACTCTTTCCTGGAAAATAAAGTGTACATGGAATCCTATTTCAGACAAAACACAAAATCAAATTTCAGATGGAATTCATATTTAAATTGATATTAAAATGAAAACTATTTTAGCAGGAAACAAGAGAACATCAGGTTGACCTTGGAGTTGGGCTGATTTCGTAAAGAAATAAGAAAAAAGCAGTAACTACAAAAGAGTAAATATATATACTGAAATATTTTACAAATTATTTAAAGTGATTAACATATTGCAAAAGCAAGCCCCATCGTGGGAGTAGATCTTCTAAATACACACAGTCAACAAGAGGCTGATCTCTGGAATACATAAAGAACTCTAATAAGCAAGTCAGTCTAAGATGGACAATCAAATTTAAAAAATGAGCAAAACTTGAAAAGACATTTCACAAAACAGAATACTCAAATTGCCAATAAACATATTAATTTACTCATCCATGAGTCATCAGGGAAATGAAAATTATAACCATAATGGGATACAATTCCACTTGTACCATATTAGGTAAAATGGAAAATACACTAAAACAATTACCAAGTGTGTCAAGAAGATGATGCAATTAGACCTGTCCTATAATGCTAATGGGAGAGTCAACTGGGAAAACTCCTCTAGAAAATTGTTGGGAAGTAGCTCTTCATGTGGAACATGAGTAAATGCATGACCCAGCAATTCCATCAAGAGGTATATACTCAACAGAAATGTTCACCTGATGCACAAGACTACTCATAGCAAGATCGACTGTAACAGCTATGAAAGATATTTGATCATAGGCAGTAATGCCTTACAAGATCCATACTTACTCATTAGCAGTATTTAAAAAACATCTACCAAAAATAGAAATGTGAAAAAAAGTACGATATTATTTATATAAACAAAATCTGGAATATAAATAGTAAGTGGAGGATTATCATGATGGGAGATTTATTCTTAAGATATTACATAGTCATTAAAATCATACTCACAAATATTACTTAATATCAAAGATTAATGATTCTTAAAATGTGACCTGAGAACCCCTGAAGTAAGTGCAATCGACTTGTAGAGGTTTTGTGGGACCAAGATTAAAATTTTTTTTCACTCCTCTTTCTCTCGCAAGTGTACAAGGTTTGCTATGGTTTGAGAGTCTATATTTGCAACTAACTTTTTTTTTTTTTTTAAGAGATGGAGTCTCTGTCTTCCAGGCTAGAGTGAAGTGGCATGATTTTGGCTCACTGCAGTCACAACCTCCTGGCCTTTACCAATCCTCCCACCTCAGCCTCCCAAAGTGCTGGGTTGTGAGCCACTCCTGCAGGAACTAACCTTTAAGAAACTGCTAACTATTGACTTTGGGTTATTTATACACATCACAGTTATCTAGAAAGGCAAATATAATACTCCTTCCTTTTCCAAAAACGTATTTGTGTGACGGCAGTTATTTTTAGTACATATATTAACAAAAGCAATATATTGCACTACATTGAATGCAGAAGCAGACATGGAAATTCAGCTGTCTTCTTTTAAGCCAGACACTAAAGAGATTCGTTAAAAACTTTAAAAGAATGACCCCCTTCTCAATAATATTTTGCTTTGACAAGCATAGGTATCAGAAGGTATATTATTTTTGTTAACATGTAATAGATTTATTGTTATTCAATGACTAAATACATATTTTAAGTTTTTCTCATTTTAAATTCTGATATGGCAAAGTCATTGATATATCTTACATAAACCAAAGTTCTTGGTGGACTGGATAAATTTTAATACTGTAGTTACAGAGATTAGAATGATTAAGGGCTACTGACACAGGTAGCAACATTACAAAAAAAAAAATATGTAAAAACACAGAATATAAATTGAAGGCCTGGATTTTGCCAGTGTATGGCAGGTGACCCGGGGATAGGTTGCTCCTCGATGACTCTGTTTTCTTACCTTTGACATATGAAAAGAAACATATCTATCATGTGTGTTTTTTGTTTTAATAAAATAGATTTTGACTCTGGCATATTAAAATGCTCATTTTGTATATCTACTAATAATTAGTATACATTAGGTTAGAAAATATTTAAAATTCATTTTGCTTTGTACATAAAAACAACTTTTGTTCAAATGAGAATAGTTAGACTGGATATAGTGGCTCATGCCTATAATCCTGGTATTTTAGGAGGCAAAGGAGGGAACATCACCTGAGGTCAGGAGTCTGAGCCAGCCCGGGTAACGTAGCGGGACTCCATCTCTACAAAAAATTTTAAAATTAGCTGGGCATACTGGCACATGCCAGTAGACCCAGCTACATGGGAGGTTGAGGTGGGAGGATCACTTGAGCCCAGGAGGTTGAGGCTGCAGTGAGCCATGATCATGCCACTCTCTGAGCACCAGAGTGAGAACCTGTCTCAAAAAAAAACCAAAAACATTGAGGGGATGGGTCGATCACATTTGCCACAACTGAGCAATTACATTCTTGATATCTAATCTTAAAATAACCACTAAGAATATGCTAATCCATTTCATTTTTAGTAAAATAAACGAATATGCTACTTCCATATATTTAATGAATATGGTAATTTATTTCATTTTTAATTTTATTGATCATCTTGATTGGGACGTCCGGAAATCCTCACTTAGAAGGAAATCACATAGTCTCATCAGGGCTACTCTGCTGGTAAAATAAATAATCCTTATCATTTATCTTCACCCCAAACTCCAGGTCAAGTGACTGCCTTGAACCTTGAACATCACATTGCTAACGTAAGTACTGCCAACCTACGGCAGTTATGGGAGAAATAAGGAGTCTCATACAGAATGCTGATAAAATGAGTAAAGTTAAATGCATTGAGCAATAAGTGCAATAATGCCAAAACTGAATGTCATGTTTTTTGCTCTGATTTGAGGAGATATCTTCTGTATAATGATCTGAAGAATATGGAGAATCCTGCTCAGGCTCAAGGAGGCAATGTGAGCCTCTTGCTTGTTGCAGTTTCTTGCTTTAAAATTTCTTCCATACTAGAGAGCTGTACCTGTTGAATGCTGAATGTTCCTTTCTTCCAAATCTATGATTCTTCTGCCATGTGTTCCCCAAATTGAAAAGAGATTTCATTTTTTTAAACAAAAATTCTTTTGACATCTTAGCTTTCATAACCTAATCTACTCAGCCAACCTTCTTTTTCAATTATCCTATGGGTGCTAAGATGTCATGTAAAAATTTTCATTTAATTTTGAAATTGCCATTGAACATACTTTATAATTAAAGTAAAAGCATTATTAAAATTGAGCTGCAATTGTATTTGCTTTGATACACTCTGCGTAATATTTCTTGAAACACGCTGATTCAATTGCATATTCAAAGACAGAGTTTGTCAAGTTAGCAACATGGAAGAATGACAGGTCTAAAACAAAGTAATCTTGCTTTTAAGAAAAGGAGAGAAAGAGACACTGTGAATGTGTTGTGGGAAAGGAATCCCACTAAGCAATCCAAATATATTCTTTGCAAGTTTGTTTGTGGAGTAGAAAGTGGTTTTATCCAGATGTGCTTAATATATTTGGTAAAAAAAAGTGATGAGCTTTGAATTATGACTTTTTATCAATAATTTGGTGTCTTAGTATTGTATGTACTTACAGGTTATGAAAAGTTACTTTAATTTCACAGCAATTGTCAGGATCTCTGAACAGGAGCTATTTGTGCAGGAAGAGACAGGCAGAAAATTCAGTTAAATTGCTCTAATGGATTTACATAGTAAGGAACCAGGTATGTTTTTGTCTGAGGATTGTTTCTTTCTCTTGTGTCAAAACTTCTTCCTATCTCCATAGGGAGAAAAAAAAAAAAGCAAGATAAGATATTATCCACAAATTTTCCTGGAGATTCAGTAACATACATTTCCTAGAATGTAGTGGACACATTATTCATATCTACTGAAATATGCACCCTATTGGTATTGGCATAAAGAGATGTAGAATTGGTTTTATGGTTTCCCAATAAGATATTCTGTTAGATTATGAATTGTACTGGAAAATCCTGCTATTTATGTAAGTCAGGCAAAATTAGATATGTAATAGCTTTATGCTTTTAGCAATGGTTTAATTTACAAACCCTCAAATAATACAAACATTTTAAACAAACAGACAGATGTGAATGTAGACATATAGATTTTTAACTGAGTGTTGTGCACACTTGTACATGGGTCCGCATATGCAGTATGTGCAATTCTTATTCTACTTTTATACTGTCATTGCAATAATGGTTCCTAACTTCTATTACTTTTATTAACTCATACCATACTCTGCCTCATAAGATTTTATCAGAGCTTCGCAGAAACACACATGAAACAACAAAATGTAAAATTTAAATCAGATGGATGAGGCGGGCAAGAAAGCAAAGCTAAGAAACTGTGGGGGTAAGAAAAGAAAGAAAAAGATAATGAGAAAAAAACTAAGATAAAGTCACACAACATTTATGATGTAAAATTCCAGTGACGTCTCTCTCTCCCCACTCACCTCACAAGGCTCTCTAGGGGAGGGCCACATGTTTGGTTTCCGACTTTTAGAGACTACTACCAAGTCAAATGAAGGTCACATGCCTAATCAGTGGGGTCCCTTGGCTAAAACCTAACTGGTAGCCAGAAGAAACTTAGTCACTCCTAGATATCGGCCAAGTCCAGTGTAGCATGTGCTTTGGACGTTGTTGCTCTGCCCATGAGGATGTCCATGCTCTTCCAGTGGAGTTTCTACCACTCCCTTTTCCCTGGCAGGCTTGGCGCATCAATCCTGTACTAAAGGTATCTTCCCTGCCCACCATCACACCTTCAAAAGTCATTTCAGGCATCTACTCCAGTACACATATCTCCTCTTTCAGTTTATGTCAGCTTGTGTGTCCATCAGAGGAGAACAAGAGAAAAATGAATACACAATAGAAACAGTATCAGCAACAACGACGAAACAAGCATCTGGACAGCGCTTTCTGTTTCTGAGCTCGCAGTCATTAATTTTTCTGTCACTCTTCTTATATCAAGCAGCTGAGAGTGTTAGAATTTAGAGCTTATTTTCCATCTGTTACCGTGGCTCAGCCCATTATGTGCAAGAGCTTAACTGGAGCTGCTCGAGATGCCTGGGTCTCACAGTTGTCTAACGGTGGGAGAGGAGAGGAGGGGGTTCCCAATAAGAATGAGGTGCCCACTGGTTTACTCTCCTCCAGTCACCCAGTACCACGACTAAGTGAAATACTCTATTTTACCGATAAGGGATATTTCTTTCTTTCCACATGAACAATGTTACTCAACAACCATCACCAAAAACAAAACAAAACAAAACCAACCAACCAAACAAACAAAAATACCCACACCATTTTAATTTTACTAACCTGGAATTACCTGAAATAATAACCATGGTAACAAGTACTGAAGTAACATAAATTGCTTATATAACCATAGAAACGGTACTACAAAATGGGAATTATCTGTAATTTATCTCAGTTTCTTACCATGACAATAATATAATGTGCATCTTTCACAAAACACATATTTTAGCTACAGTAGCAATCAAGAAGTTATTCAAAACTCATCTAAGGCTTTCCAAGAGGTATCAGTTGTTATTTCGTTGCTATGATTATTTCTTATTAATAATTTTCTAGGTAAATGGCACATAAAATGAATTAAAATATAAGACTTAATGCAAACTACAAGCAACAAATTAAAATGAGAACAAACGTTTTGTGAAGGAAAACCAGATACTTCCGGAAGATACTGATGCAAAGAATGCTCTGATCAGCCAAAGATGGAACAATTGTGTCTGTGTCAACTCTGTTTAGTTTCAGGTTTCTTTTTCTTTGAACAATATTTGATATTTCTATTTTTCTATATGTATTTATAGATATGCAATGGTGTTATGTCTGTTTTATATACCTCACCAAGTCAAAACTGGCCCATCAGATCCCTACCTACATATACCAGCAGGGTGCAGAAGGCGGGAGCCGGGCCTCGGTTTCTTCCTACTCAGTTCCCACCACACGCAGGCCAGGGGATCCAGGCAAGCTGCTCAATTTCTCTAACTCCATTGAGTCAGAGAGTCCCACGTTGGGCCCGTGAAATAACAAACCACCTGAGGCCTCAGGCTGAAAGACATACTCAGAGGGACGGGGATAGAAGTTCACGGACTTCACCAATATCCTCCTATTTACTTTGACCATGTAGCCTCTCTGGTGATCTAGAATAGAGTTCTAGCATACATTAAGCCCCAAAACCTTGCATTTGATTTCATTAATAATGAAATTCGTTCACCTAGTGCTCATGGATAGTATTTTAAACAGTTTTATTAAGATATAATTCACATACCATAAAATTAACTCATCAAAAGTGTAGAATTTCATGTTTTTAGTATACCACTGAGTTGTGCCACTCAAGATCACATTTTAATTCTATACATTTTTACAGCCCCTAAAGAAACCCCTTATCCGTCAGTACTCAGTTCCTATTCTTACTCTCCCACCCACAGCTACTAATCTACTTTCTGAATTTATATGTACCTATTCATCCTTATTCTACTGCTGAAGCAAATGTGGTAAAATATCTGCATTTGGGAAATTCAAATAAATGACAGATGGAAGTTTTTCAAAAAATTATTGCAACTTTACTACAAGTTTTACATTGTTTCAAGAATGTAATAGGTGCAAAAGCCTATTTTGCACCCTCTCATGGTCTTTTCTTATTTTATGTGTTTTAATTTCCAGTCATCTCTTATTCAACAGAGGTTATTTTGAAATACGTATATTATATATTTACATAATCATGTTCTTATACACAGGACATGCAGTCCTTACTAGGTGCTGTAGATCAAATATGGTCACAATTTTCTGCATAACCCCCTTTAAGAGATACAGTCTATGTCACTGACCATTAGATCTGTTCCCTGTGATTTACTTTCACCAACAGAACCTGGCAGAAGTGACACTAGGGAAGTTTCAGAGCCTGGGTCTCAGGAGCTTGCAGCTTCTGCCTTCAGTTTCTTAGATTGTCCTGCTGCCAAATTCAGAAGCCTGGGCCAGCCTAGTGAATAAATGGAGAAGGGTGCAGGGAGAGAAAGGGGTGAGAGAGTGGTGGGAGAGAAAAGGGGTAAGAGAGTGGTGGGAGAAAAGAGAAGAAGGTTCCAGCACCCCACCAGCTCTCACCATGAGTATGTGAGGACACATCAGAATTCCATCCAGGTCTGAACTGCTGACTGATGCCATCATATATGTGAGCCAAGCAAGATCAGCAGAAACATTATGGTTGTTTTGAGCCACTAAAATTTAGGGTGCTTTTTGTTCTCTTTTGTTTTTACAAAGCAGTAGGTTTGGAAACTCAACCATTCTTTACTTTTATTAGCAGTTGTCTGCTTATGTATGGATACACGGATCCCTCAGCTAATCTCTTGTCTGTTCTGTCTTCTGTGGACATTTTTACCCTTCCCAATCCTGGTGCACTACTGAAAACATTGTATTTGGTCTTCTTTTTCAAGCCCTCTTCTGAATATCTCTCAAATGAAGAAAGCATGTCTTAGACTGCTTTTGAGACAAACAAAAAACGTCAGGGAAAAGCAATTTTATCTTCAATGAATGCTGAAATACCAAACTGCAGAACAGTAGGCCAGCAGAGCCAATGGGACCATGACTCCAGCTGAGTGGTTTCCCACTGTTCAGTTGCTGCTCAGGGAAAAATGTTTCTGGCAACACATTACATATTTATTACATATTTAGCTTTGAAATCTAAAATGTGTAAATACATATTTACATATAATAGCTACATATTACATATGTAAATTCTTACATATTTAGCTTTGAAATCACCGACCCTCAGCATCAAAACAGGTCCTGGCCCATCATAAGTAGTCCACAAATATTTGTTAACGAAATCAATAAATGACCTCACAGTACTAACTACCTCTTTGAATGGCAAGATATTAAGCCACAGGGTTGAGCCCTTGAAATCTGAAATAGTTTTTGTCTCACTAAAGCGCCTGGATTTTGAGAGCTGGCCCCTTTTGGCTGTTTTTCTGATTTGATTTACTACACACACACACACACACACACACACACGAATGTCAAATGGTCAAAATTAAGAAGACTTTTGGGATTCAGGAATTCCCCACTATCTTTACTACTTCCTGGGTTCATTTCTTTACCAAAACATGATGTGTTTAATTTGGTCTTTTAACAGCATGTCCAATGATGCCACATTATGGCAAACCTGTAAATGCAGAGAGCAACATAACGGTTTTAAACTTTTGTTTCTACATGGTTGAAAATTTTATCTATAGCAAAAATAATAACAAATGCAACAAAAGGATGGAGCTAGTGTTGCACACGGTTTATGGAATATCTGCAGAGACAGTAGATAGAGAGCAATTATAAAAATAATTGGAGCAGAGGCACTGGTTCTCCACTCAACCATTCTTTACTATTATTATGGTATCTGTATGCATATAGCGCCTCTGCCTGCTGACAGACCACAACCAATCCATTCTGTATAATAAAACAGAATTGTCTGGAGCTTTATTTTATGAACCAATAATTTGAGTCTTACATTTCCCTTTTTCTGCTTATCAGGCTAAGTATTACAGATATTTTTCCATTGATTAAGGAGAAAAAAAAACCAAACAGAAAATAAATCCTTCTAACTGGCTCTTTCTAGTGGTCCCCCTGCTGCTGTTCCGCAGGGGTGGGTTGGACTTGCCAGCTGCCACACTGAAACCTCTGACCACCTGTGGGGATCAGGAAGTCTTTTCAGTCATTGCAATTTTTCAGGAATAATTCTACACGAAGACGGAGACCAAGAGAGGCTTTATGCTGCATATATTTAATAGTTATTCTTTCCTTTCTGTTATAAACAACAGTAAGAAACAGCTTCTACTAGAAGTAAAGAAGAAGAATTTTTTTTAAGTAGTCATTAAATCAGTGCCCACAATACACACCCTAAATACTGAGGACTTTTCTTTTTCATAATTATACAGCTAAAACAGAAATACAATCAATAGAGGCATTAAGTACATTATTTTTTAAAATCTAATTTCCATGCTTAGAATGGCGCCAAGGAAATAAAGGGCCCTTAACAAATATTTATTTATTAAATACATGTAGATAATTCAGTAACAGTTTTAAAGAGTAAGCATTTAAGAGAAAATGCTGAGTAACTATGATGGGCCCACAAATGACTGGCTAATCAATCACAGCTGTATTGAGTCATTAACTCATACATTTTAGATAATTTCCAAAGGCACCAAAACACAATGTCTTAGGCCCAAGAGATGTATTTGTTTCTTTGAAATCAAGCCTTCTTGTTTGCCAGTCTTTACATCATGAGTTTGTGTTTCTTGTGAGTTTTTGTTTGCTACAATAGTTTTGTGAGTGTTTAGTTTGTATCATGACTACATTTACTGCACACAGCTGAAATACAACACTCACGCAACGGAAGGCTTGACAGCAGAATGGAGGGGTGCATGCTGGCTGTTGTCTTAGTCTGTTGGCTGCCATAACAAACTACCACAGACTGGACGGCTTACACAGAAACTTATTCCTCACAGTTCTAGAGGTTGGGAAGCCCACAATCCAAGTTCCAGCCGATCCGTGTCCGGCCGGGGTTCTCTTTTGGGCTTGTAGATGGCCACTTGCTTGCTGCGTCCTCACACAGTATTTCTCTGGAGCACTCGCAGTAAGAGAGAGCGAACTCTCTGATGTCTCATCTTATAAGGAAACTAATTCTACCTGATAATGACTCCACTCTTATCAGGACTCATTTAATCTTAATTACTTCCTTAGATGCCCCAACTCTAAAGACAGCCACACTGGAGGATAGGACTTCAGCATATGAATTTGGGAGGATACAAATATTCAGTCCATAACATTCCGCCTCTGACCTCCTGAAATTCATGTTCTTCTTGTGTGCAAATATCATCCTGACAGCCCTGAATATTTTAACTTATTCCAGCATCAACCCTGAAGTCTAAATTCCAAAGTCTCATCTAAACTCATCTAAATCAGACATGGGTGAGACTCAAGGTATGATTCATGATGAGGTAGAATGCCTCTTGAATTAGTCCTTTTTCACACTGCTGATAAAGACATACCCAAGAGCGGGTGATTTATAAAGAAAAAGAGGTTTGATAGACTCAAGTTCCGTGTGGCTGGGGAGGTCTCACAATCATGGTGAAAGGCGAAAAACATGTCTTACATGATGGCAGACAATGGAGAAAATGAGAACCAAGGAAAAGGGCTTTCCTCTTATAAAACTATCAGATCTCATGAGACTTACTCACTACCATGAAAACAATATGGAGAAAACTGCCCCCACGTTTCAGTGATCTCCCACGGGGTCCCACCCACAACATGTGGGAATTAGCAGAGCTATAATTCAAGATGAGATTTGGGTGGGGACACAGCCGGACCATATCACCTCTCTACCTGTGAACATGTGAAAACAGACAAGTATGTGCTTCCAAAATATAAGACAGGCACAGCATGGACCTTCCTATTCCAAAGGAAGAAACAGCAAAGAAGAAAGAGGTGACGGATTCTATGCAAACCAAAAACCTAGCAGACAAATTCCAATAGATCTGAAGACAAGAATACACTTTGGATCAATGCTTCTTCTTCCAGGCCCACTGAGATGGCAGCATCCCTCCCATAGTTCTGCAGGGAAGACCTGCTCCTTCAGCTGTGGTGGCTCTGCCTTTGAGACTTTGCCAGGTGGTTCTGCCTATAAGGACTTGGGTGACAACAGCCAACCCCATTGAAACAGAGGTGGTAGCTCCATCTTTGAAACTAAGGAGGAAGCCCTAATAACCTCTGAATCCCCTTCAGGGACATTCTTTTTTTTTTCTTAAAGGCTGAAGCATGTTCATAGTTCAATAGCTTTATGATCCCCTTCTGTAGATTCCAGAAGTCCAATAGCCTTCTTCCATTGTGTCACACTTTCTTAGGTTCCTTTACTTCAAACTGGCAGTGTCTCTGCAGGTATAATCCCACTTCTATTTCTGGCTTCTGCGGAAGTGGTTGATTACATTTGTGGTTTACAGAAACATGAATCTTATCAAGTAGTTGTTCATCTACACCCCTAGTGTTCTCTTTGGAACATGTTTTCTCCTTTTTTGCAATATGGATAGTCTAGGAATTTTCTAAATCACCAAGTTCTGGTTCCTTTTTGCTGAATACTTTCTTCAATTTATCTCTCTCCTCTCATATCTTACTCCTAATGTAAGGACAACTTAATATGCTTCAATATTTTTCTTAGAAATCTCCTCAGCTAAATATCCAATTTCATCACTCTCAAAGTCCACCTTCCACAAAATGTCAGTACACAGTTTAGCCAAGGTGCTTGCCACTTTATAAAAAGGATCACCCTTACTTCAGTTTCCAATAACCTGTTCCTCATTTCCACCTGAGACAACACTAGAATGACCATTCCCATCCATATTTCCACCAACAATCTGTTTATGATGATATACGCATTCTCAAGAAGATGAAGACTTTCTCTTCAGGTCTTCTGTTTTCTTGCTGTCCTCCCCAGAGTCATCTTTAATGTACACATTTCCACCAATAGTCTCTTCATGGTAATCTAGGCTTTTTCTGATATGTACCCCAAAACTCCTCTAGCCTTTACACATTACCCAGTTCTAAAGCTGCCTCCTCATTTTCAGGTATTTATTACAAAAGCACCAAGCTTTTTGTATTAAAATCTATCTGTTCAGGCTGCCACCACAAAATACCACAGACTGGGTTGCTTAAACAATAGAAATATATTTCTCACAGTTCTGAAGAGTGAGTAGTCCAAGATCAATCTTCTGGCCAACGTGATTTCTGGTGAGGGCTCACTTCCTGGCTGGCAGACAGCTGCCTTCTCACTGTGTCCTCCCATGACTTTTCTTTGGTATGTGTATAAATATAAAGAGAGAAGCAGGGTGGGGAGAGAGAGAGAGAGAGAGAGAGACACCTGCACAAGCACAAGCTCTCTGACAAGGATACAAATTCTATCAGATCAGAATTCCACCCTTATGATCTCATTTAACCTTAGTTACTTCCTTAAAGGACCCATCTCAAAATACAGCCAAAATGGGCTTAAGGCTCTAACATATGAAATTTTGTGGGACACAAAATTTCAAGCTTTAACAATGGGAAAATTGAAGATAGGACATTAGAACTTACCCAGTCTGAGCAATAGAGAGAAAATAGACTGCAAATAAGCAAGAGAGCATCAGAGACTGATAGGACTTTAACAAAATATACATTTATGTCATCAAAATCCCAGCAGAGAAGAGAAAGTAGTTGGAGCTAAAATAGTGCTTTAAAAACTAATGGCTGGAAGCTTCTCAAATGTAGTTAAAGACATAAAACCACAGATTCAAGGGGCTGAGTGAAACAGAAATAAGGTAAAACCAAAGAGATTCATATTAAGACTCATCATAGCCAAACATCTGGAAACAAAGGAAAAAGAAAAAAATATTAAAATTAGTGAGAGAGCAATGACACCTTAATCATAGGGAAAGCACTAAAAAAAATGACAGTGTATTTCTTACCAGGAGCAATAAACACCAAAAGAAAGTGGCACATTTTTTCACAGGCTGAAAGAAAACAACTGTCAACTCAACAATTTCATATCCAGTGAAAGTATCCTTCAGGGATGAAGAGGGAATCAAGATATTATCAGTTCAAAAAAAAAAAAAAAGAGATTATTTATTTTCAGAATACTTACATACATGAAAGAATGGCTCCAGGAAAAAGAAAAAAATTATACTGTATTAAAATATAGAGATATATATTATACAATGATAAAAGTGTCAATCCACCAATAAAGATATAAAAATCCTAAACATGTATTCTCCAGAAAACAGAGCTGCAAAATATTTAAGGTGAAAACTGATTGAACTGAAAGAAAAAAAATAGACAGCTTCACAATCAAATACCCACTTATGATAAAAACTCTCAAGCAATAGTCAAGAATGAACTTTCTCCACTTGACGAAAAATATTTACAAAAAACCTACGCATATTATGATACTTAATTAGGAAACACTGAATGATTTTCTCCCAAGAGCTGTATCAAGGCCCAGATATCTGCTCTCACTACTCTCACTCAACATATACAGTAAGGTCCAGCCAGTGCAATTAAACAAGAAAAATAAATAAAGTGTATACAAATCTAAAGGAAAGAAATAAAACTACCCCCATTTGTAGACTGCATGATTACAGATGTAGAGTAATCCCCAAATGCTCATAAAAAAATTACTAGAACTAATTTAGAGCTGACCAATGCCATAGAATATAAGATAAACATACAAAATTTAACCGTATTTTAATATACTAGCAACAAGCACGTGCACCCTGAAGTTAAAAACACAATACCATTTATGATGTTTACAAAAACTTGAAATGACCCAGATATCCCTCAATGGGTGAACAGTTAAACTTTGATATATCCATACTATGGAATACTACTCAGCAATAAAAAGGATAAACTATTAATATATACAGCATGGATGAATCTCTTGAGAACTATGCTGAATGAGAAAACAAATCCCAAGTGTTTATATGTTGTATAATTCCATTTGTATAACATTCTTCAAATGACAGAATTATATAAACAGAAAAGATTAGTGACTGCCAACGTTAAGGAGGGGATATGAGGGGCAGAAGAAGAAAAAAAGCAATATGAGAGATCTTTGTGATGATAAAAATTGTATCTGTCAGGGTTCTCTAGAGGGATAGAACTCATAGGCTATATGTATATATATGAAGAGAGTCTATCAAGGAGAATTGACTCACATGATCATAAGGTGAAGCCCTATGATAGACCATCTCTGCAAACTGAGGAGGTAGGAAGCCAGCAGTGGCTCAGTCCGAGTCCCAAAACCTCAAAAGTAGGGAAGCTGACAGTGCAGCCTTGAGTCTGTGGCTGAAGGCAGGAGAGTCCTTGTTAAACCACTGGTGTAAGTCTGGGAGTCCAAACACTGAAGAACTTAGAGTCTGATGTTGGAGGACAGGAAGTATCCAGCATGGGGGAAAGATGAAGGTCAGAAGACTCAGAAGGTCAGCTAATTCCACTTTCTTCTGCTTACTTTTTCTAGCTGCGTTGGTGACCAATTGGATTGTGCCCACCCAGATGGAGGGTGGGTCTGCCTCTCCCACTCTACTGACCCAAATGTTAATCTTCTCTGGCAACACCCTCACAGACACATCCAGAAACAATACTTCGCATCCTTCAATCTAATCAAGTTGACACTTAATATTAACTATCACAGAAATGTGCCATGTTGTGACTCTACTAATGTCGATATCCTGGTTGTGATATCGTCCAATTATAACAAGATGTTACCATTGGAAGAAACTAGATAAATGGTGTATGAGATCTCTCTGTATTACTTGGTACAATGAAATATAAGTCTATAATTATATCTAAATAAAAATCTAATTAAGAATAAACATATCTCATCCTTGCACTTCTGAATGAGATGGAGTACAGCAATATATCCTCCCACTACAAACAACCTCCAGCAGACAAGATATGTGAGACCACGGTTAGCAAGGCAATAGGTATCAGACAAGAGGACAGTGATCCATAAAAGGAGAAAAATAAAGTGAATCCTATGACTGTCCCATTTCACTGCCTCGAAAGGGTTTGTAAGCCATAGGGACGGGAACAGTAGACAGGAAGGGCTCCTGAAGACTCCCTGAGTTAAGAAGACCGAGATGAGAGTCTTGGAAGGAGAAGGTACTTGAGTTCACAGGTTGGGGTAACACAGGAGAGGAAGCTGCACAGCATCCTTCCCAGGGTCCCCAGGGAGTATTCAGTGGAGCCCCTTATCACCACACATATGCAAGGAAACTCCCCAGAGCCAGAGAAAGAGCCACCCTGAAGGATCAGTAGTAACAGTGCTGAGAATAGTCTCTTTCCATAGGTAGACGGGAAAAACTCCATATTCACAAGCAGTCTGTAGACTGCCAAAGTATCTGGCTGCAAGGTTCGGAATAATTTACATTAAACTGAGCAATGCCCTGAAAAAAAAAAGTAAATAAAAATTTAAAAAATTCAAGCTGCTTCCAAGTAACTGAAGTGCATTCCAGAATAAAGTTCAAGGATATTTATAGGAGTTAAAAAAAAATCAAGCACACAAGTTAAAATTTACAAACCTGGGCATCCAGTAAAAAATTACCAGGCATGTAAAGAAACAGGAAAATGACTCATAATGAGGACTAAATTATTCCATCCATCCATCCATCCATCCATCCATCCTTCAAAATTGACCCAGCCCTGACACAAATGTGAGAATTGGCAGAAAATTGCATTAAAACAGTTATTATAACTGTATTTCCATATTTCAAAAAGTCAAGTGAAGACAGGGAAGACATAAAAAAGACCCCAATCAAACTTCTAGGGATGAAAATTACAGTATAGGACCTGTAAAATTTCTTGGATAGAATAAAAGTGAATTAGACCTTGCAGAAAGAGAAATTAGTGAGTGTGAAGACTTAGAAATAGAAATGATCCAGAATGAAACACAGTATGAAAAATGAATTTTTTAAAATCAGCAACGCAGGAGTGAGCTGTGGGACAACTTAAACAACCCGAAAATGAGTAACTAGAGTCCCTGAAGAGTAAGGAGGGACTAGAAAAAACATTTGAAGAAATAATGGCTAGAATGTTTCCAAATTTAATGAAAATTACACTCGTACTTCCAAGAGTCTAAAATCTCGCTAAGCATTAGAAACATAAAGGAAACACCACCAAAGAATATCAAAATCAAATCTCTCAAAAGCAGTGACAAAGAGAAAATCATGAAAGCAGAAAGATCAATTTGACATCATATCATCCATTGATGTATCTGTCCACTATCTGACCCTGGCTCTAGCAAGTAAGTGTGTAAGTCACCTATTTCTGCATATCAAACTACTACCGAAGTCTTGAACCTCAGATAGCTAACATGTATCCCCTCAATGTTATTGTGGGGTGTGGGGCAGGCATCTGGGAGCAGCTTAGCCAGGTGCCCCTAGCTGGGGGTCTCCATCAGACTGTAATAAAGTTATTGGCCAAGGGCAGGCAGCTACATCGGGCTCACCCAGCGTGTCTTGCCCCAAGTCCACTCATTGGCTGTTGGCTCTTGATGGTCCTTGGGCGTATCGGTTTCTCCCACTGTGGGCCTCTCTCAGGCAGCTCACAATATAGCAGGTCTTCTTGCAGAGCAAATGGGACAGAGCGAAGAGAGGGCACCCAAGAAAGAAGCCACAGTCTCCTGGTAACCTAATCTGGAAAATGACATTCCAGAATTCTTGTCAAATTCTGTTAGAAAACAGTCATTAGGTCCATTCCATGTGCATAAAAGGAGGAGGAGACTACACAAGGGCGTGAATGCCAGCTGGCAGGAATTATTGGGACCATGGTAGTGGTGTGTGTCATAGCAAGGTCCCTGGGCTCCAGCACTCTTGTTTACCACTGTATTCCCAGCTCCTCCATGGTGGCCGGCATCGAGTAGACATTTAAGTATTGGGATGTGTGAAAATACAAATGAATTGTCTGCTAGCCTGGAAATGCATAGTACAATGATCTGAACCAAAACAACAACTTTGATGTTATGATCCAGTGCCATCTGCATTACTAATCAATAACCTGGGACAATTGGTGGTACACATTTCTACAGTACCCTTTATTTTCAGAAAGCAAGGGTTTAACTCCCCCTGAGGTATTGAGCAGATGTGCCAAATTCTAATTTCACTTTTTAAACTAAATAGTTTTTTTCATTAAATCATTAGATCGTGGCTTGTGTTTTTATGAAGCAAGAAACAACAAGGAAATTCTTTTCATAGCCATAGAATGGGTGATCTAACTTTGGTAATTCCTTCAGCATTTCATAAACTGCTTGTATTTATGTAGTAATGAAAAAATACAAATCCACACATATTTCACTGCAGGAGAAATAAATGCAGCCCAGTCTGGGGAGACTTGTCTTTAATCATGAAATGTGCAACATTTGGCTGCAGTGAATTCGCCATTTGTCTCACTAATGTAAACCCTCAAGGATGCTGAGGGCCCCCGCAGACAAATCCTCAGGGCTGTGTCTGTGCCCTCCAGGGACTTGGGCATGAGTTAACCGTAGAGATGAGAAGATCCCAGGATTCTGATTCTAGATCATGTCTCTGTCAGGGAAGTCCTAACTTACACAATTCTCTTTATCCTAAAATGCCCCCATAAAGACATGCATCAGAAACACTGCACATTTTCAGCCATAGGACACCAAATAAGAGACAGTGACGTTCCATTGTCTTGTGATTTATCTTCAGGTCTGTTGGAGGCATTGTGGACTCAGTCACCTTTGCTGGATCCAGAGGTTCCTGTGTTCTTAGTATGTTTTCTGTACCTGTCTACGGGTTTCCTTGAATTAGGTGTTACTGCCTAAAACAACAGGAGAAAAAAAGTCAGTATCAGAATATTCAGATGTGCAAACAGACACTCACGGGAGATCATTTTCCCCTACGGCCATTTTTAATTACAATTATGGCCATTTTTGTTAACTTGGTCCACGTGTTATTATTGCACACTATTCATCAGAGCAGGTCAGTCCTACGTGGAGGCCATTAGTATTTGATAGTCTAGTTGAAAAGGCAGCAGAGGCACTAATCTTCTCAGCTGTGCATGACTCATGCTAGTTTACTATTCTAGTCTCGTAGGCCTTTTAAAAACTCACATCCCCACCACATAGCATAGTATTTTCAGATCAATTTAACCAGATTTATTCTCTGACCTCATCACTCAGCTGGTGCAGGGAGATGGTTACCAGCAGTATTAAATCCCACTTTATCTGTAATCTTATATCTTATAAGGAATTTTACATTTTTCATTTTTTCCTTACTTTTCAAAATGATGCCATTATTTAAAATATAATTATATGTAACACATAGTAAGAGTAGGCTGGGCGCAGTGGCTCACACCTGTAATCCCAGCACTTTGGGAGGCCCAGTGGGAGGATCCCTTGAGGCCAGAAGTTTGAGAACAGCTTGGATAACACAGTGAGACCCTGTCTCTACAAAAACAATAAAAAAGAAAAAAGAAAAGAAAATTATCTGGGTGTGTTGGCATATGTGTAGTCTCAGCTATTCTGGAGGCTGAAGATCACTTGAGTCTAGGAGGTTGAGGCTGCAGTGAGCCGTGATGATACCACTGCACTCAGCCTGGATGAGAGAGCAAGACCTTGTCTCAAAAAAAAAAAAAAAAAAAAAAAAAAAATTGTAAGAGTAGAGCTATTTAAGAAAGTCATTTAAGGATGCTAAATACAATGACATATAAATGAGAAGCTGAGTTTACCTTCTTAGTTAATGTTGACATCCTAGAAATAAAAGGTTATCTTTAGAGCCCATCATAAAAAATACTAAAATTCTAATACATTTTATAGTTGTGTTAAAAAATAAAAACAAGATAATAAAAACAGAAGTATAGGAGAATATACAGGTGGATTGTCCTTATCTAAAACGCTTGGTGTATTAGCATTCTCTAGAGAGACAGGACTAACAGCATAGATGTATATATGAAGGGGAGTTTATTAGGAGAATTGACTCACATGATCACAAGGTGAAGTCCCACAATGGGCCGTCTACAAGTTGAGGAGAGAGGAAGCCAGTCTGAGTCCCCAAACCTCAAAAGTAGGGAAGGTGACAGTGCAGTCTTCAGTCTGTGGTTGAAGACCTGAAAGCCCCTGGCAAATAACTGGTGTAAGTCTGAGAGTCCAAAAGCTGAAGAACTTGGACTCTGATATTCCAGGGCAGGAAGCATTGAACATGGGAGAAAGGTGAAAGCCAGAAGACTCAGCAAATCAAGTCCTTCCAACTTCTGCCTGCTTTATTCTAGCCATGTCAGCAGCTGATTAGATGGTGCCCACCCAAATTGAGGGTGAGTCTGTCTCTCCCAGTCCACTGATTCAAAAGTTATTCTCCTTTGGCAACACCCTCACAGACACACCCAGGAACTATACTTTGTATCCTTCAATCCAATCAAGTTGGCACTCAATATTAACTGTAACAGTTGGGATCAGAACACTTTCAGATTTTGGATATTTTTTAAATTTTGAGATATTTGCATATAAATAAAGTATCTTAAGGAGGGGGCCCAAGTCGAAATATGAAATTCATTTATGTTTTATATACGTCTTATACACGTAGCCTGAAAGTAATTTTATATAATATTTTAAATAATTCTGTGCATGAAATAAAGTATTGACTGTGATTTGACTACATCAGATCATATGAGGGTGAAGTGTGAAATTTTCCACACGTAATGTCATGTTGAAGCTCAAAAAGTTTTAAATTTTGGAGCATTTTGGATTTTGGACTTTCAGATTAAGAATGCTCAACCTACATATCTGATCTTGAAATCAAAGTCGTTTTTCAAACCCAAATCATTACAAAATACCAAGAAAAAATATAAATATAAATTTGAATTTACACATGTTAAAAATGGCCGGGCGCGGTGGCTCAAGCCTGTAATCCCAGCACTTTGGGAGGCTGAGGCAGGCGGATCACGAGGTCAGGAGATCGAGACCATCCTGGCTAACACGGTGAAACCCCGTCTCTGCTAAAAAAATACAAAAAACTAGCCAGGCGAGGTGGCAGCGCCTGTAGTCCCAGCTACTCAGGAGGCTGAGGCAGGAGAATGGTGGGAACCCAGGAGGCGGAGCTTGCAGTGAGCGGAGATCCGGCCACTGCACTCCAGCCTGGGCGACAGAGCGAGACTCCGTCTCAAAAAATAAATAAAAAACTAAATAAATAACTAAATAAACATGTTAAAATAATCACAAAGCTAACTTTAACAATTGTAAATGAAGGAAATAATTGCAACAAATATATAAGAAGAAGAAATAAACTATTGTAGAACGAGCCCATGTAAGTAGATAAGAAAAAAATGCTAAAATTCAATAGGAATTTAATTAAAACCTGACTATTAGAAAAGAAGAATTACAGATGATTTTAAAAACTATTAAAATTGTTCCACTTAATAACCAAACAAAGCAAAATTAAAAGAAAAATATGATTTTTCAATTTAAGAGATTAGTAATTTTTTCTTCAATGATAATACGCAATTCTGGAAAGAATGGAATAAAATGAGCTCTCTGACACACTTATTGAAAAATCTGCCATTTTGAGAGATGGTAGTGTAACCCTTTCTTTCTCTCTCTTAAAATGTTTGTTACTTCTTGGAAAGTATTTGTATTAGTCTATTTTCACACTGCTAGAAAGAACTGCCCGAGACTGGATAAGTTATAAAGGAAAGAAGTTTAACCTTAAAATTGACCCTTGTGTTGTTCAGGACTGAAACTGCCTTTGTAAGACTAATGAAAGGCCACAGATTAGGATTATGGGAGAGGCCTGAACTCTGCTAAAACATAGGTGTAGTTAAAGAATAATCAGCTGTGGTTCCAGAGTTCACAAGATTTTTAACTTTCCTTCATTATTCCTATAGATAACATCACTATTGTCAAAATTTAAAATTAGTCTTTGAGATGGTTTTCAGATTTTTGCATTCTGGTGACCAATGGACTCCACCAGGGTCCATGAGTCATGACTCAACTGGTCCCATAGCCCCCAGCCAGAGGCTGACTCAGCAACCAGGAACATTTTCCACACATCTATGATTTCATCCATAACCAACCAGCAGCATCAATTCTCTAGCTCCCTTCCCACCACCCTTTGCTGACTCCTTTTTCGGACTCAGCCCACCTGCACCCAGGTGAAATAAACAGCCATGTTGCTCACACAAAGCCTGTTTGGTTGTCTCTTCACACGGACATGTGAGACATTTGGTGCCAAAGACCCGGGTCAGCGGGACTCCTTTGGAAGACCAGTCCCCTGTCCTCACCCTCACTCCATGAAGAGATCCACTTAGCACCTCAGGTCCTCAGACCAACCAGCCCAAGGAATATCTCACCGATTTTAAATCAAGTAAGTGGCTTCTCTTTACTCTCTTCTCCAACTTCTCACTATCGCTCAACCTCTTTCTCTTTTCAATCTTCATGCCACCCTTCAATCTCTCATTTCTCTTAATTTCAATTCCTTTCATTTTCTGGTAGAAACAAAGGAGACACACTTTATCTGTGGACCCAAAACTCCAGCACTGGTCACGGACTCGGGAAGGCAGCCTTCCCTTGGTGTTTAATCATCATGGGGATGCCTCTCTGATTATTCACCCATGTTCCATTGGCATCTGATCTCTGCGGGGACACCTGCCTTGGTCATTCCCTTGGTGGTAAGTCAATTGCAGGGACACCTGCTTTGGCTGCTCCCCACCCCTGTTCTCTGTGTCTCTACCCTTCTCTTTAAACGTGCCTCCTTCACTATGGACAGTCTTCCACCCTCCATTCCTCCTTCTTCTCCCTTAGCCTGTGTTCTCCAGAACTTAAAACCTCTTCCTCTTCAACTCTTGCCTGACCTAAAATCTAAGTGTCTTATTTTCTTCTGCAACACTGCTTGGCCCCAGTACAAGCTGGACAGTGGTTCCAAGTGGCCAGAGAATGGCACTTTCGATTTGTTTATCCTAAAAGATCTAGAAAATTTTTGTCAAAAAATGGGCAAATGGTCTGAGATGCCTGACGTCCAGGCATTCCTTTACACATTGGTCCCTCCCTAGTCTCTGCTCCCAATGAGACTCGTCCTAAATCTTTCTTCTTTCCCTCCCACCTGTCCCTTCAGTCCCAACCCCAAGTGTCTCTGAGTCTTTTGAATCTTCCTTTTCTATAGATCCGCCTGACCTCTCCCTTTCTCCCCAGGCGGCTCCTCACCAGGCCGAGCTAGGTCCCAATTTTTCCTCAGCCTCTGCTCCTCCACCCTGTAATCCTTCTATCAACTCCCCTCCTCACACCTGCTATGGCTTACAGTTTCGTTCCGCGACTAGCCCTCCCCTACCTGCGCAAGAATTTCCTCTTAAAGAGGTGGCTGGAGCTAAAGGCATAGTCAAGGCTAATGCTCCTTTTTTCTTTATTCTACCTCTCCCAAATCAGCTAGCAGTTAGGCTCTTTTTCATCAAATATAAAAACCCAGCCCAGTTCGTGGCCCGTTTGGCAACAACCCTTAGACTCTTTACCGCCCTGGACCCAGAGGGAACAGAAGGCCATTTTACTCTCTATGCATTTCATTACCCAATCCCTTCCTGGCATTAGAAAAAGCTCCAAAATTCGATTCTGGCCCTCAAACCCCACAACAGGACTCAATTAACCTTGCCTTCAAGATGTACAATAATAAAGTAGAGGCAATGTATTTCTGAGTTGCAATTACTTGCCTCCACTGTAAGAGAAACCCCAGCCGTATCTCCAGTGCACAAGAACTTCAAAATGCCTGAACTGCAGCTGCCAGGGGTTCCTTCAGGACTGCCTCCCCCAGGATCTTGCTTCAGGTGCTGGAAATCTGGCCACTGGGCCGAGGAATGCCCGCAGCCCAGGATTCCTCCTAACCCATGTCCCATGTGTGTGGGACCCCACTGGAAATTGGACTGTCCAACTGGCCCAAGGCTCTGACTGATTTCTTCCCAGATGTTCTCGGCTTTATCGACTGAACATTGATGCTGCCCAATCGCATCAGAAGCCCCATAGACATTCAAGGACACCGAGCTTTGGGTAACTCCTACAGTGGAGGGTAAGTCTGACCCCTTCTTAATCAATATGGAGGCTACTCCACATTACATTCTTTTCAAGGGCCTTTTCCCTTGCCTCCATAACTGTTGTGAGTATTGACGGCCAGACTTCTAAACCTCTTGAAACTCCCCAACTCTGGTGCCAACTTGGACAACCTTCTTTTATGCACTCCTTTTAGTTATCCCCACCTGCCCAGCTCCCTTATTAGGTTGAGACATTTTAACTAAGTTATCTGCTTCCCTGGCTATTCATGGGCTACAGTCACACCTCATTGCCACCTTTTTCCCCAGTTCAAAGCCTCCTTCACATCCTCTCCTTGTATCTCCCCACCTTAAACCACAAGTATAGGACGCCTCTACTCCCTCCTTGGCGACCGATCATGCATCCCTCACCATCCCATTAAAACCGAATCACACTTACCCTGATCAACGCCAATATCCCATCCCACAGTGCGCTTTAAAAGGATTAAAGCCTGTTATCACTCACCTGTTATAGCATGGCCTTTTAAAGCCTACAAACTCTCCTTACAACAGCCCCATTTTACCTGTCCAAAAACCGGACAAGTCTTACAGGTTAGTTCAGGATCTGCGCCTTATCAACCAAATTGTCTTGCCTGTCCGCCCCGTGGTGCCAAACCCATATACTCTCCTGTCCTCAAAACCTCCCTCCACAACCCCTCCACAACCCAGTATTCTGTTCCAGATCTCAAACATGCTTTCTTTACTATTCCTTTGCATCCTTCATCCCAGCCTCTTTTAGCTTTCACTTGGACTGATCCTGACACCCATCAGGCTCAGCAAATTACCTGGGCTGTACTGCTGCAAGGCTTCACAGACAGCCCCCATTATTTCAGTCAAGCCCAAATTTCTTTCTCATCTGTTACCTATCTTGGCATAATTCTTCGTGAAAACAGTGAGGTACTTCCACCTTTGGATACCTAGTTTTACCATCCCAACTAAACCATTATATAAACTCACAAAAGCAAACCTAGCTGACCCCACAGATCCTAAATCCTTTTGCCACTCCTTTCCATTCCTTAAAATCAGCCCTAAAAGCTGCCCCCACACTAGCTCTCCCTAACTCATACCAACCCTTTTTCATTACACATAGCCAGAGTGCAGGACTGTGTGGTCGGAATTCTTACACAAGGACTGGGACCGTGCCTTGTAGCCTTTTTGTCCAAACAACTTGACCTTACTGTTTTAGCATAGCCCTCATGTCTGCGTGCCATGGGTGCTGCTGCCCTAATACTTTCAGAGGTTCTCAAAATCACAGACTGCTCAACTCACTCTCTACAGTTCTCATAACTTCCAAAATATATTTTCTTCCTCACACCTGACACATATACTTTGTGCTCCCCGGCTCCTTCAGCTGTACTCACTCTTCGTTGAGTCTCCCACAGTTACCATTGTTCCTGGCCCGGACATCATTCCAGCCTCCCACATTATTCCAGATACCACACCTGACCCTCATGACTGTATCTCTGATACATCTGACATTCACTCCGTTTCCCCATATTTCCTTCTTTCCTGTTCCTCACCCTGATCACATTTGGTTTATTGATGGCCGTTCCACCAGGCCTAATTGCTACTCACCAGCAAAGGCAGGCTATGCTATAGTATCCTCCACATCTATCATTGAGGGTACCACTCTGCCTCCCTCCACTACCTCTCAGCAAGCTGAACTCATTGCCTTAACTCGAGCCCTCACTCTTGCAAAGGGAGTACACATCAATACTTACACTGACCCCATATCCTGCACCACCATGCTGTTTTATGGGCTGAAAGATTTCCTCACTATGCAAGGGTCCTCCATCATTAATGCCTCTTCAATAAAAACTCCTCTCAAGGCCACTTTATTTCCAAAGAAAGCTGAAGTCATTCACTGCAAAGGTCATCAAAAGGCATCAGATCCCATTGCTCAGGACAACGCTTATGCTGATAAGGTGGCTAAAAAAGCAGCTACCGTTTCAACTTCCATCCCTTACCACAGTTTTTCTCCTTCTCGTCAGTCACTCCCACCTACTCCCCCACTGAAACTTCCACCTATCAGTCTCTTCCCACACAAGGTAAATGGTTCTCGTACCAAGGAAAATATCTCCTTCCAGCCTCACAGACCCATTCTATTCTGTCATCATTTCATAACCTCTTCCACGTAGGTTATAAGCCACTAGCCTGCCTCTTAGAACTTCTCATTTCCTTTCCATCATGGAAATCTATCCTCAAGGAAATCACTTCTCAATTGTTCCATCTGCTAATCTACTAACCCTCCGGGATTGTTCAGGCCCCCTCCTTTCCCTACACATCAAGCTCGGGGATTTTTCCCTGCCCTGGACTGGCAAATTGACTTTACTCACCTGCCCCGAGTCAGGAAACTAAAATACCTCTTGGTCTGGTTAGACACTTACCCTGGATAGGTAGATATCTTTCCCACAGGGTCTGAGAAGTGCACCGTGGTAATTTCTTCCCTTCTGTCAGACATAATTCCTCAGTTTGGCCTTCCCACCTCTATACAGTCCGATAACAGACCAGCCTTTATTAGTCAAATCACTCAAGCAGTTTCTCAGGCTCTTGGTATTCAGTGGCTCCTGGTTTTACCTCAAACTGCCACCCTTAAGTCTCTCTTTAAGTACATAGAAGATCTTCAGTGACAAAGTACACTCCAATACTTTCAACCTGATGAAGACCTATTCTTTACTTTTATACTTACTCTTATTCTCATTCCCGTTATTATGTCACCCTCTACCTCTTCCCAGCGATCTCCACCGCACTATCAACCTCATTCACACTCTCCTAGCCATTCCTAATCCTTCTTTAACAAACAATTGCTGGCTTTGCATTTCTCTTTCCTCCAAATTTGACGAGGCCCTGACTTACTGCTAAAAAAAGTGGGGGGGGGCACTCTATATATTATATTCTTTTTTTTTTTTCAGCTTTGGAATTTATTTTATTTGTATTTTCTTTTTTTTATTATACTTTAAGTTCTAGGGTACATGTGCATAGCGTGCAGGTTTGTTACATATGTATACTTGTGCCATGTTGGTGTGCTGTACCCATCAACTTGTCAGCACCCATCAATTCATCATTTATATCAGGTATAACTCCCAGTGCAATCCATCCCCCCTCCTCCCTCCCCATGATAGGCCCCGGTGTGTGATGTTCCCCTTCCCGAGTCCAAGTGATCTCACTGTTCAATTCCCACCTATGAGTGAGAACATGCGGTGTTTGGTTTTCTGCTCTTGTGATAGTTTGCTAAGAATGATGGTTTCCAGCTGCATCCATTTCCCTACAAAGGACGCAAACTCATCCTGGCTGCATAGTATTCCATGGTGTATATGTGCCACATTTTCTTAATCCAGTCTGTCACAGATGGACATTTGGGTTGATTCCAAGTCTTTGCTATATATTCTTAAATGAAGAATGCTGTTTTTACCTAAATCAATCTGGCCTGGTATATGACAGCATAAAAAATTTCAAGGATGGAGCCCAAAAACTCGCCAACCAAGCAAATAATTACGCTGAACCCCCTTTGACACTCTGTAATTGGATGTCCTGGGTACTCCCAATTCTTAGTCCTTTAATACCTGTTTTTTCTTTCTCTTATTCGGACCTAGTGTCTTTCGTTTAGTTTCTCAATTCACACAAAACCACATTCAGGCCATCACCAATAATTCTATATGACAAATGCTCCTTCTAACAACCCCACAATATCACCCCTTACCCCAAATCTTTCTTCAGTTGAATATCTCCCACTGTAGGTTCCCACGCCGCCCCTAATCCAGCTTGAAGCAGCCCTGAGAAACATCACCCATTATCTCTTCATACCATCCCCCAAAATTTTCACTGCCCCAACACTTCACCACTATTTTGTTTTATTTTTCTTATTAATATGAGAAGACAGGAGTGTCAGGCCTCTGAGCCTAAGCTAAGCCATCATATCCCCAGTGACCTGCACGTATCCATCCAGATGGCCTGAAGCAACTGAAGATCCACAAAAAAAGTGAAAATAGCCTTAACTGATGACATTCCACCATTGTGATTCATTTCTGCCCCAACCTAACTGATCAATGTACCTTGTCATCTCCCACACCCTTAGGAAGGTTCTTTATAATCTCCCCCATCCTTAAGAAGGTTCTTTGTAGTTCTCCCCATCCTTGAGAATGTACTTTGAGATCCGCCCCCACCCCTGAAACATTGCTCTTAATTCCACGGCCTATCCCAAAACCGGTAAGAACTAATGATAATCCCACCACCCTTTGCTGACTTTCTTTTCAGACTCAGCCCACCTGCACCCAGGTGAAATAAACAGCCATGTTGCTCACACAAAGCCTGTTTGGTGGTCTCTTCACACGGACATGTGAGACAGGACTTATCTAGAGTTTTCATCATTTTGAATCATCCTGTCACTTATAAGTAACATTTGGAAACATATCTCTCTGTTGTTATTACCATGTGACCCATGGCTGCGGGTCAGTTCTTCTGTCCTTTTCTAGAACTCCTTGCCTTACTTAAAGTCTGCTGTATTAGCTCTCAGGCATGGTAGAAACAAATAAATGTCTACATTTTATGAGCAGATATGTAACTAATTAAAAACACAACTACTCTCTTGGACTTTTAAAATTTAGTTTAAAGCACTAGTTTCTCCCACTCGCGTAGGAGCCTCCTTTGTCATTGTGGCTTCCAGCAGCTCACTGTATACTCTGGAAGCCCTGACGCAGAAGCAGTTGAAGGACTCCGACAGCCTCCGCTACTGTCTTGTTTTGCACAGGGCACTCTTAGCAGTCACCCTCCAAACCAACTCCCTGTGACTTGGTGGGACTCCTTCCGTCTGCGCTGCACAGCACAGATCCGATGATCTTCATACCTGGCCTCATTGCATCTGGCTCTCCAAGGCACAGATCTTTAGGTAATGTCTAATGAAGATTTTATTTGGTTTTCAGCATGGGGTTCACCACTCCCGGAACTGTCCTCAGACAACAAAGGTCTGGGCTCCTCTCTGATGCCTCTCCATGAGTGCCTACCTTAGAATTTAGGGGGACACGCTGACATCGAATTCAAAAGGCAAGAGATGGCTATATATTATCCACAATACATTTTTCACCCGTCACCCTTCGTTAAGTATTAATCATTGTCTCTCAAAACCATGTGGTATTTATTTCCTGGGGCTTTTCCTCAGCACAGCTGTTAGAATCATCTCACCCTCCCCAAAATGCGTGTGCTCGGGATCCCGGGACCGTCCTTCTCAGCCTGTCAGATAGGATGCCGACTGGCTGCCATGGAGGGCAGGAGGGGGCCCTGGGCTGATCTATAGGCTCATGCTAATGAGCTGCGTGACCTTGAGTGAGTCACTTGACACCCCTAACATTTTGCAGTCTGCAGATTGAGCCCACTGGACAGGGCCATTGGGTTGCAAGAATCAATTTTTTGAAAAAAATTTTATGTGAAACTCTGAGACAGATCATCTGTGCTGAGCTCTCATGATGAGCTCCTGGGCTGCTGAGCACTATCTACATTTGCAAAAAGCAAACAAACAAACAAACAAGAAAACAAGTAGGGAGCGCCAGACAACATCCCACTTTTCTCACTTCTCACTGGACATGCAACACTCTACTTTCTACTTTGTGCTCTCTTGTAGTTCAGCAGAGACCAGAGACTAAGTTCTTGCCAGGCTCAGCCACACAGACACCTTTTTCAGGGAGTATGCACCAGGGTGAAGGCTGCAGAGCTGGTCTGTGGAGCCCAGCTTGGCTGCAGACAGAGGTAGCACTACTGTCTCTGGCTTCCAGGAGGGTAGTACCAGGGATGCTGTGGTAGGCAGACGTTTCCAGGCTGAGAGCAGCCACAGTGTTCCAAGCTGTCTCATGAGTTTTCATGGTGATGGCTGTGCTGTCCTCAATGGATGTCTTATGGGACAGCATTTTTGCCATCTCGCTTCCCCTGATTCTGTCCATTTTAAAATCTTGTTTTAAATCTTTCTTAGAATTCAGCAAGCTAGCTAATCCTCCCCGCCAAAATCATTTTTTACTTCAGAGTGAGGTTTTGCTGCTTGCAAAATAAGTAAATAAAAATTGAAAAGAAAAGAAAAGGTAAAAAAAAAAAAGCATATTAAAAGAGGTTGTTAATGGCAAGAGACATTGTGATTGTACAGGACACAAACAAAATGATTTGCGACTCCCACCCAAACATAGGAAATGACTGTTTTCAGAGACTAGAGAGAAGGCCGGCTTCATGTCAGATGACTAGCATTAAAATAGCCAATGACTCAAAGGTGAACGTCTGTTTATGGACCAGGTTTAAGAGGGATGGCTGTCATGGAGGGAGCCTGGGGGAGTGGTGGAGGCACGCGTCAGAGGTGGGAGGTAGAGATGGAGCAAATCTATAAAAGCCCCGCTTTCCTTAGGACACATTTTACAAGCTGCCAGATAACTCTCTTAAGTCTATTTCAGCTTTGAAATACTATAAATCTAAAATGTAAATATTTAAGCATAGTACGAGACCTTCATCAGACATTTGAGCATAAGAACTTCACCAAGAACCTGAACACAACAACACTGACCTGGTTCTCCTTTCAACAGCTGTCAAGTACTGTTTCTAGTGCGCATAAGCTAGATAATCTTTCTACTCATGCTGTAAACTCTTTAAGGGTAAAATCTGTGTCCCCCTTTTTTTTTTCCACATTTCCTTCAACATTTGCATTAGGGCTGCTGTATCAGAGAACCACCAACATCTGGATGAAAACAACAGAAACGTCTTCTCTCACAGTTCTGGAGGCTGGACGTCCAACACCCAGGCATGGCAAGCCATGTTCCTCTGAGTTCGGCCTCACTTTTCCCAGTTCTGGGGTGAGGGGGCATGGGAGTGGGGTGGGCAACCTCTGGTATTTCTTGCCTTATAGCCACTTGACTCCAGTCTTTGTCTCTGTTGTCACATGGCCTCTTTCTCCCTGTGTCTGTCTCTGTGTCTCTCCTCATCTTCTTATAAAGACATCAGTTACGTTGTACTAGTGCCCACCCACTATCCTCAGTATGACCTAATCTCGACTCCATCACTTCGGCCAGGAGCCTATTTCCAGGTGAGGTCACACATTCACGGGTGGGTAGCACTTGGATTTATCATTTAATGGGGACTAATTCTCCCTATAACCTTGCCTGATCCAGGAAAACAAACATAACCGTGCACTGTTGAGCACACATGCAATGTGTTTCTCTTCTCCTGCTCTCTCGTCACTTCTGAATAAATCAGCTGCCCAGGCTTCTTTCTTCTCCTACCTGTATCTTTCCATGCATCTTTAACTTGGAAATTAAAATACTTTTCCCATCTGCAATAATCACATCCTTTTCCTTCTTGAGAAAACGCCCAAGGGAGTTTTTGCAGCCAGTGATGTTTTTTTGCCTTCTCCACCACCATGACAAAGGCCAGGTATCTGATCTCAGTATCGTTCCTCCAATCAGGCCTCCTCCTCCCCCTGTTCTGGGAATAGGACTGAACAAAACAAGGGGTGAGGTGGGTGTGTCTTATGAGAGTACCTCCTGGACTAGTCAATTCATTTTGTTTTCTTCCACCTTGGCTCATCTGAACCCATCACTTTGCTCCTTACATGGCAGAAAGAAAAACATCTGGAGAGGAGTTCAAACGGGAGCACTGATGGGAAGGAAAAACAATGCCTTAACTCTGCTGTGAGATAACCCCTGTCCCTGTAATGGATCCTGCTCTCAGCCAAGCTCTGACACACAGCTCCGAGGATGGATGACTTGGCAGCCGCAACACACATTGGCCTGTCTGGCTGCAGACAAGAGACATGTTTGATTTGTGTCTTTGCTGAAGCTCAGTAACAGGCAGAATCTTTTCTCTACCCTTGGAATAGACAAAGAGGAATCCACTAACTTACGGAAAGAGAAAATCCACCCTGTTAACAAATTTAGGTGTTCCCCACAGCCCTCCCATTTCTCCGGCCTCTGAGGTGCTGTTTGGAAAGACTTATAGATTAGCATCTGGGAAGCTTTCCAAACTGCTTGTAAAATGAATAGAAAGAAGGAAAAGACAACAAGCCATATTAGGCTGCTTTTCATCTCCTTAACCACAACACTGTCTGCGGTGAGCTGAGATCAAGTGAGATCAAGCCATCTTTTCTAGGGTTTCTCATGGAAGATTAGATTTCCAGTTTGTACATTGGCTTGGATCTAATTGCTCACCTGTTTCCACTCCTGGCTGTGTCCAGCAAAAGCTCTAACTCATTTGTCTGCAATAACAGTGGCATGATGGGAGGATCTCCCCAGCCTCAATGTATTCCTGCTTCTTGGACAGAGATTTTTGCTCGGAGTAAGAATGCGTGGTCATCTCAACTCTAAATGCCCCACAGTAGCTAACGATAAATTTCATGGAGGGTCCCCATCCCTAAAAGCAATAATTAATTAACTGTACAAGTGACTAATTAACGAGTCTTCAGAAAAGATGCCGTGAACAGAATCCATGTAAACTCTGACTGCTATAAGCATTATGGCAGATTCCATTATTTCAAAGTTTACTATGTGCCAGGCATGGTGGTAAATAATTGACAACCATTATCTCATTAGATCTTCTCCAAATGTCCATGAAAGAGGGACTGTTATCTCTGTTTTTCAGATAAGGAAATTGAGAATTAGAAAGAGTAAGTAATTTTCACAAAATCACAGAGATAAGCTATGGAACATTTGAGATATGAAATCAGGACCTCAGATTCCCAAGTCCTTAATATAATTACTGTGCTATGCTGAACAATCAAGGGGCAGAAAACTGGAAATATGGAATGGAAAAGCAGGAAAAAGCAAAAGCTTAAATATTAATTAGCAGGAGATTCAAAATAAGAAAATCAATGCTGGCATGCAAATCAAATGATCAAAATTGGAAAGAATTACAGGACAAAAGTTTCCTCAAAGAAGTAAGTTCTGAGCTAAATTTGGAAGCGGGAAAGATATATTTAAGATCCTATATTTCTTTATGTGTACTTTCTGTTTTAGGAGTACCATGGTTCTTGAAAAATAGTCACATAGAAATATAGAGATAATACTGGTCTTGGGTAGATTCTATAATCTGTCATGCTTGTGGTGAAGGAAAGGAAAACCAAAAACCATAAAACAAACAAACAAACCAAAAAACCATGTGTTTGTGATAGCAGCCAGAGGCAGGTCAATGCCTAGGCAGATAGGGGCAGGTGCCTGGTGAAACTCCACCTTCAAGCTGAAGACAGTTCAAAGCCTAGCTACAAGTCTAGGGTAACTCTGCAGACCAGATTGAGAACCTGTCTTCCCATTTGGTGTGCTTTCTTCTGATTGATCCCCAGCCGTCACTTGTTTTACATATGCCTCCCTTTTCCTAATTGGTTTTCTACACTGTCGTGCCCACCTTTGAGTGGTACCTTTGCTTTAGCTTTCTTTACATATTCACAAACCAAGCAGCATAGACTCCTGTATTCTGAGCCCATGAAAGTCCTGGACTCAGCCACGCTGAGAGAGAAACCACCCAACTGAGGGGATGAGGGTCCACGTTGCATCCCCTCTCGCTGCTGAGAGTGTTCCATCGTTCAATAAAATGATGCTCTGCCCTCCTCAGTCTTCAATCATCAGTGTATTCTCGTTCTTCTTGGATGTTGGACAAGAGCTCAAGAACCACTGAACGTGGGTACAAGCTATAACACAGGCGAGCTGGGGCACACCTGGCCCAGCCATGGGCTAAGCCAGTGTGCAAGTGAGACTTGACCCAGGCGAGCTGAGCGGATGGGGTGCCCCGGCTTGAGCCCAGCAAAAGGGCCGAGAAAAATCATGTGTCATTTGAACAGCAGATTCATTTATTTTATTGGTTACAAAAGGCCTTTCAACTGGCTTCCAATCATTGATATCCCTCGACAAAAGTCAGAATAAATAGGCCCTTACCTGAATTGGGTGTTTTTTCACTACATGGAAGGGAGAAATTTGGGATGGCCTGAAGACAACTTATTGGTATGTTTTGAAAATAAGGTGGAATCTTTGCCTAGAGCTGAAAGTGCAGGAGTTACAGGATATTGCCTGAATAGTTGTACTCAACCTGTGGGACTAGAACAAAACAGGACGATGACTGCAACACAGTATACAAGCTTAGAAAGTAGTTATTATGGGCTATGAAACCTGTAGTTTGAAAGCTTGGCTGTTTTTATGTTTCCTGTTTTTTTCTTTGCTGTTTGTTTTTTTCTCTCTCTTGGAGTTTGTTAAAGATCTTTTGGAAAAGTCTAACCTGTGTCACCATTCTAAAGAGAATTGTTGAAGAGAATGCCTGTCTTTGGATGGAGCTTTTTGTTTTAAACAACTGTAGTACTGGTGTGTTTTTTCCTCAAAGCAACTTGTATTTCCTAGACTACAATGTAATACATATTTTTCATAGACAAAAATAAAGAAAAGTATAACATAATTTTTCCATTCTAAGAGAATTTTAAAAAATTTTTTGGTATATTTCTGCAATACATAGACTGACAACCTTGACTGAATCACATTGCACATGTTTTCATAACCATTTATTCATAAATATATTTCATGAAATCACTGGTGGCAGAGAGGTGGATCTCATAAAAATACTCTATTTTATTTAGCTTGCCCACCACTGCTTCCAATTCTGACTTTATAAGTAAAACTGTGAGGTACACAGAAACATCTCTGCATATATTTGTTTTATATTCTCAATTAGTTATTAAAAATTTTCCCTGAACATCCCGAGATTCTCATTACTGTCATATCTAAGAAAACATCTCTTTTAAATGTGTGTTATTTTGTCATTATAGTTTCAAAATTCCTCTTTCTCCATCTATAGTGGCAAATTAAGATGTCTCATTATTTGCCTTATTTAGGCAGTGATTAACACATCTATTAGCATGGTAGGAGTTAAGGAAAATTGTTAAAGAGTGTTGAAAAGTGTAGTAACTGTTAATAGTTACCAACTGTTCATAATGCATTTAGCTTAATCTACATGGAAAAATCGTGTTTGCAACAGTACTTGCCAATGTGAAATTTTGCCAACGGTAATGATCCTTTGCTTCAAGACCTGTGATTGATTTCCACCTGGGGTCAGAAAGGATTTCTCCCTGTGCTTGAGTTTTTCATGGTTAGCTTCATTGTGGGGCTGTCTGCTTTCCTCTGGAACATCTGGCACCAGCTACCATCACATGCAGAATCCTGACTCAATGGTCCATTAGTTTTTGTGCAGAAAGATATGTGAATTTTAAAAAGGCACTCCTGAGTGTCTCTAATCAAGGCCATGTGTTACCAATTGTAGAGAGGGGAGACATTAGTTTTCCTCAAATCACTGCCATTCCCCCACGTGGAAACCTCTGTCCTAAAATAAACCAAGCACATCCTGGGGCTACACGGTTCAAGACTATCAGAGACTGCTACTGGACTCCCCTCAAGTGGGCATCGTCACGTGCTTGGAATCACCAGGTCAGGATTCCCTGCATCCAAGGCATTCCGCAAACAATGGGGAATCAGACTTCACCAACTGTAGAGACAGCGGCTGCTTCTAGTGTGATTTTAGGAGTACCCAGAAACTTCCTCTGGCCCCCAAATAATTCCTCCTTCCTGCCTTTGGCACCTCATTTCCAGAGTCAAATTATTTTTCCAATTTCAGTAGTCCATTGCTTATGTGTTAAAATAGTAACACCCCATGGAAAAGTCACTTCTAACCTGATACTATTTATTTTGAATAAAATGAGTTTGTAAAATGACAACTAGATATGTGTGGAGGAGCATTCATATGAATCAGTGGAAATTCATGTCAGTGTGAAGCATAGATGAGATAGAAGAGGAGCGTTTGCTGTTGGGAGTGCCCAGTGGGTGGGGGAGCTGCAGTGGCTTGGTGGCTGAGTTCAGAGCCCAGAGTTAGTGTGCACTGGGGGTCTAGGTTTAGGCTGTGGCCCCTGAAGAGCATGGGCCATTTTATCATTGTTTTTCTGTGGACATTTGCTCCTGATTCCCGTCCTCTATTCTCACACCCTGAAAGAGTTATCTTGGCCTCCAATTTCCTCCTTAGAGCCTCCCTCCATTATAACACATTGCACTGACTCAGATTGATTTACTTGCAGATCTAAGTATCCAGAGTTCTGCTGGCATTAAAGAAAGGGGCTATGCTTTTCCTTTCCTCATATTCTCAGTACTCTTAAGAGCAACTAACAGAGAAGAAGCTCAATAATAAAACTTTTCTGAAAAGAAAGTTTTAAAGTAACATGTGCTGGTTTACTCCTTAAAATACTGTATCTATACATTCATGCCTCTTCAGCAAAGGGAGAGTACGGGTGAACCACCAATAACGCATGTGTTGTCTGGTGGAAGAGTGTGAGTCCTGAGACCTCAAAAGCACACAGCAGAGATTCCTTGAACTTTTCGACTACTGTATGATGAAAATACAAATTAATAGAAAAAGAGAATTGAAAAATTGAAAATAGAATTGAGAAAGAATTGCTCCCTCCCAGTGGACCCATGACTCAACAGGACTGGGCATTGTTCTACGAATAGTCACCGAGCACAAGGGAGAAGCAAGCACTGCTATTCCCCACCCTGGGCTATAGCATCGAATAAAACAAAGCACAGCCCTTCTGGAGCTTCCACTCCAACAGAAAGTAAACAATCTATGAGTAAAATAGAATCTACCCAATGGTGTTAAGAACCATGGAGAAACACAGGCAGGGAAGAAGGGGAAAGGGGTCTATGGAGTTTCAGGAAAGACATTGTTGTTTGATGTAGGGTTGTAAGTAAGGTCTGCCCATGATTCAGAACCTAGAAGGGTAGAGGATGTCACTCGTGATTCAGAACCTAGAAGGGTAGAGGATGTCACTCATGATTCAGAACCTAGAAGGGTAGAGGATGTCACTTGCATTGGCATCCTAGCCGTGGCTGTTGAACTATATCTTACCAGATTTATCATCTAGTGTCCTGCCATAGGAAGGTGATAGGATTAAAGGAATTTCTTCCCTATGTCGGCCTATTCTTCTAGATGGCCATAAAAATAGCTGTCAGTCAGTTTAAAGATAAGAGAATATTGGGCAGAACAGAGACCTACAGAAATAAGATCTGAGTCTTCAGGTTTAGCACAGCATACAGACAAAAACTGTGGCTGTGAATACTCACACTAGGGGCTGGCTACATGCAAATACACCAGACAGCTAGCAGTTTTCATAGGAAATGGTATTGCCAAAGACATCTTCAATAGCATCTATCAGGTAACCCCTGAAACAACCTGGAGTCCTGACTCATGAATCTGCTTCATGAAGAAGGAGGCTGAAAAGTCTATACAATGTCCCAGAAGAGTGGACTCCCTAAAGCTCACAATGAACAATATTAGAGAAGGAAAAACTTCCCAGGGAATAAGGCACCAGAAAAGACAATGAGGAAGTGGGGGCTCTTGGACACATGGAACCCGAAGCACTGAATCTGGCCTGGGGCAGCAGTGCATGGACTCACGCACGGAGTCTGAGATTATTCTTGCCCATTGCTGACTGTGGGTTCCATTGTCCCTTTTCCTGAATAGAGGGTTCTCTAAAGTTATCCCCTTTCTACTCCCCTTTCCCATTGGGAAACTAGATTTTTTTTTGCTGACCTGAAAGGAGATATGTGGCATTTCAGTGTAACTTTACATTTGCATAGCTCTTCATCTGAGTAGTATTGAGAATGAGGACTTTCTTGTGAATCTTCTTATGTTCATAAACTATTTGTGTATGAATTTTCTATTGAAAATATATGTTCTTATTTGTATCTTACTCTTCTGAGATGTAGAAATAATATCTTGGAGATACTTTTTCTTTTGTT
>NW_012114488.1:11852200-11856036 GCF_000951035.1 Colobus angolensis palliatus
GGATCACGAGGTCAGGAGATCGAGACCATCCTGGCTAACATGGTGAAACTAGATTTAAAAACTTTCTATGTCCAGCTGTCTACTCAACATCTCCATTTGCTGTACCAATTCATCCAAAAAGAAGCTGAGTTTTCCTTTTGTTTCAGACCTGGCAATATTTCTGAACGAGAAAAAAAATCAAACAAGATTGGCCTAAGCAAAATAACATTTTTTCAACCTTATGGAAACACGAAGAGTCCAGGATCAACATGACTGCTCTACAGTAATCAGAATAATAGGTTCCTACCATCTCCTCACCCCAACAGCTTCTCACACCTCCCATCTCTTAACCCTCCCACCTTCTCAATCCTCCCATCTCCTCACCTCTACCACCTCCTCACTCCTCCCATCTCACCCCTCCCACCTTCTCAATCCTCCCACCTCCTCACTCCTCCCATCTCCTCACCCCTCCCACCTTCTCACCCCTCCCACCTCCTCACTCCTCCCACCTTCTCAATCCTCCCATCTCCTCACTCCTCCCATCTCCTCAACCCTCCCACCTCCTCACCCCTCCCACCATCTCATCCCTCCCACCTCCTCACCCCTCCCGTCTCCTCACCCCTCCCGTCTCCTCACCCCAACACCTTCTCACACCTCCATCTCTTAACCCTCCCACTTTCTCAATCCTCCCACCTCCTCACCCCTCCCACCTCCTCACCCCCTCACCTTCTCACTCCTGCCATGTTCTTCCCTCTCCTATCTTTTTGCTCTTGTCTTCTTATTGCCATGCCCATCTTCTTGCTCTTCAAGGCTCACACTGTGACTCTCACCTCAGGAGCTGAAATGCTTTAGTTAATTCTAGCCACCCAATATACGTTCTGGCCTTTGGAAGTAAGGAAAGAGTAAGAAATATACAAATATCCCCCCTGGCCTTTAAGGACACATCCTAAATTAAGGACACATTACCAAATCGTGGCAAGTAGTTGATATTATCTATTGACAAATCCATCATATATATGAAAAGTTAAGTTAAATGCATATGGCCCAGGAAAAAAAATATTTTGCCACTCCTCAAAATAAATTATTAGAAGTTTAGTAGTAGTCGTCAGGAATGAGGACTATGTTGCAGTATTGATTGTGATGGTCAGAAATATCAGGAATCTGGGTGTTCGGAGCTGGGAGAGGGTATGTACAAATGCGATGTGGGTGACTATTATACTATCCTCTACAAGAGTTAGTATCAAAAGACTAAGGGTACAGACTACATCATGGGTAAAAAATATATCAGTTATAGTAGTTACCAACCTAAAAATAAATTTTCCCCAAAGGAGGTAACTCTGCAATAGAACACAAGACTATTTCATGTTCAAGTAACATTCTTGAGTGGTACCAAGCCCAGGGCTAGGAGAAAGAAAGAGGCAGGATAAGCTGTCTTGCAGACATTTTAGTAATTCAGACAGATGGAAGCTCTGCCATCTTTGATATGCGGTTTCCAAGTCAATATTTTTTTCTACATCAGGTCTATGGAAAGAGCAAAACATGGGATTATTATAAATACAGGATGTGGGCAGGAAAGGTCCAGACACAAGAGAAAAACAGATGTAACTTAAAGATGTGCCATAGCCTGGTTTATCACCACTAAATGTCGGTTGCAATTTTTCCCTTGCTATATATAATCACTTTTATCCAAGGGAGATGACCAGAGTCCCATGCAGTCCCTGTATTCAGGCAAAGACCAAGAATCTTTAGGTGATGATCATTCCTCTCTAGAGTTCTAAATATGGTTCCTTGGGCTCAGTGACCTAAAAGGATACTTATCTTCCCAACGCACCCCTATCCAGTATAAAAAGATCAACCAGTGACAAGAAATGCTCCACTCTGCAAAAGAGAAACCCTGACTGGGGAGTTGAATGGCATTTTTACCAGGAAGGCATATGAAGAACCCCTATCTGAAGATGCGGGGATGCCTTGACAGGTTCTCTCAACTTTGCCTTCTGAGTTGAACTTTCTTGTTCGCCAGTGTTTTCTGGGAGTCCCTCCTTTGGCATTTCTCCCGATGATTTTCTCTGCCTTGGGGATTGAGGAGCGCACCTTCCTTGGTTGCTGCCTGGCTTTTGTAGACAGTTCTCTGTGCAGTTTTGGATTGGGTTTATTCATGAGGCTAGCAAAACTGTTACAGGGGTTTTTTGTTTGTTTGTTTGTTTGTTTAAATCAGCCTCATGGTTTCTTTGGCAACAACATTTCCTCCCAGTCTTTTCCCTCTTCTAATCTGTTTGCTTCCTATGAGTTCTGTTGCCAGTAAACACAAAACAGAGTGTGTCCTTTTCTTGACATATTTTCAGGTCTGCTTTGTTAATTTATTGCTTGCCGTCCTGCTTCTCTCTCCATTTAGCAGAAAGGGTCTTGCTGAAGTCTGAGTACAAAGGCTTAAGCAGGAAGGCTATCTCCTTGAATGACTTTGCTACAAACCTCTTTAAGTGAGAAGTTTCAGTGAGCACCCCCATTTTTTGTTGTTTCCTTTTTTATATGAGTTTGGATCCAAACAATCTTTTATTTTCCAGAACATAAAGGTCCCAATCTTATGGACTATTTTATTTTCTTTCTACTTCCAAACCACGCATAATTTTTCCTGAATGGATCCCTTCCTCGTAATATCATAGTATTAATATATACAACTCAGCATATACTGCTAACACACTGACTTCTAGTCCCTTCCCATGGAACTGAATTACTCACGGACATGCTCTGCCTTCTTTATTCTTGTTGTGTTCTAAATGTTCTGTACTTGTTTTAGATACACATCATTTCTCAGACGAATGTTTTTCAAACATTGTTTCCCAACCTATGGCTTTGCTTATTATTTTTTGACAATATATTTTGAAGAGCGAATGTTTTTAATTTAAATTTATCACCTTTGGTTATGGGTATCAGACTACCTCGTCTGCGCTATCCAATAACATCACACAAATAAATATGTACCAATGTAGGTAGGAATAGCCTTGCTTTTTTTGTGTGAGAGATTTACATCTGCAAAGTAAATTTCAAGATATTGGTACAAAACATAAAGGCAATTCTGCTTTAGTTTTCATTCTGTTTTATTTTAATATATGCTGCCAATTGCCCTCCTTAATAATACAGAAGTTTGTATTCCCACCAGGATTGTTTTAAAGTATATATTTTCTTTTTTACCTAACTAACAGACTATGTTGTCAAGTTTTTGTAAATTTTGCTGACCTGAAAGGAGATATGTGGCATTTCAGTGTAACTTTACATTTGCATATCTCTTCATCTGAGTAGTATTGAGCATGAGGACTTTCTTGTGAATCTTCTTATGTTCATAAACTATTCGTGTATGAATTTTCTATTGAAAATATATGTTCTTATTTGTATCTTACTCTTCTGAGATGTAGAAATAATATCTTGGAGATACTTTTTCTTTTGTTTTCGTGTGATCGACAGAGTGAAGCTTTAGCACAGAGGAGAGAATTGTCAGAACACGTTCCTGCATTCTTCTTAGAAGTTGCTTCCTGAGATGGGCTTCCTTTGGCTCCCTGTAGAGGGCTTCCTCCACCGCCCTTCCTGTCTCCCTCAGAAACCCCGCCCTGTGCATGTGGCTGCCTCCAGCTGGGTGCCGCAGTTTCCGGTACCTGAGGCAGCACTCTTCTCCCTGCACTTCCCACCACAACAAAACGTCCCTGCAGCTTCTTCTGTGGATTCTGCTCCCCTCACTTTCTTTGACAACACTGGATAACAATTCGGAGTTTGCATGTTTTCTCAAGTTTCTCCAAAATTTCAGATTGTTGTCGTTCAGTTTATTTCTCTCAATGTTTCTAGAAGAAGACAAGAAACAGGCTGGG
>NW_012114488.1:11856246-11864485 GCF_000951035.1 Colobus angolensis palliatus
CTTGCAGTGAGCTGAGATCCGGCCACTGCACTCCAGCCTGGGCGACAGAGCGAGACTCCGTCCCCCCAAAAAAAAAAAAGACAAGAAACAATTCAGAGCTTAACCAGCACCATCTTCCTATCAGCTGTAGAATAATATATACACATATTCTATACACATGCATATAAACACACACTCATATATAAACACACATATATAAACACATACACACATACATACATGTATACACAGATATATATACACAAACATATGTATACACACGTGTGTATATCCTCATTCGCTTGTAAATTATTTATAAATGCACATGCCATGTTATATTGCTTTCAAGAGGTGTGAAAACCAGCGTTCGGAGATAGACAGACAGAGAAACATTTTTTAAGTGCAATGATACATTTTGGTGGGAGAAATAAAAATTTATGCTGAGAGAGTTAGGAGATGGAAGAGAAAGTTCTTAATAAAACTGTTCTTTAGAGTTTCCCAGGATAATAAAGCTACACATTTGTTTCCCCCTTACAACTGAGATGTTTATGAGGAAGTAAAACACAAAGTTAATTCTATATTTGGTATACAACACTTGTAGGCTTGGAAGTTTGTCTTTTGCTTTAATGAGGACACAATAGACTCCAAGGTTTAATGTAACCTGCGATGGACCCTGGAATTAAGACTGTGAAGCCCATATGTGTTAAGGACACCTCTGTCTTTTTCATGGATTCTCTCTCTGGTTATTTTTCTTCTCCTCATAGAAGTAGGCGGTATCTGATGAGCTTAACTCATGCAGCACTTGTGCTAAGCTTTTGATAGGGGATGTCTATGCACAAGCAGAGGAAGTGGCTTTAAATTAAGAATCATAGGTTACTTACCTATGGACACCACCTGGAAAGCAAGCATGTGAGTGAGATTCTATTCATGTGGGTTTATGTGGTGGGTTAAGTTTGTGCAAAGTCTCTTCTAGTTTCTAGTTTCTCAGAGAAATAAAAACTCTTGTCAACTGAGAGTGAGGAAAAGGAGGAAAGTACAAAGTTAAAAACGAGATGTATTTTCTCTATGCACCTATGTCTCTAAAAATCTGCCAAGAGTGTTAGCAATTGAAAGGGTAAGCCATCCACCCTTTACACTAGGTAAGGTAGATAGAGCATCAGCCTCTAAGCTGTGATCTACAAGCAGACATCCATTTCCTGAGTATCCGTGAGCTGACAGCTCCGCAGGTTGGGTGTGGTTGTGTAACTGTGACCTGCTTGACTCTGGGACCTCTATTTGGTTGCTGTCCTTTGGAAGTTGTCTGATGACATATTCCCTAGATCTCCCATGTCTAGGACGTTTATGGAGATTGGGAAAGTGATTGTGCTGAGGATGCTGAGACTTTTCCCAAACTCCCCAATCCAGTGAATACAAAACATTTCCAACTTCCCTTTGGTTTTTCATCAGCTTTCTTTTCTCACTGTATTAGTCCATTTTCACGCTGCTGATAAAGACACACCCAAGAATGGGTAATTTATAAAGAAAAAGAAGTTTAATGGACTCACAGTTCCATGTGGCTGGGGAGGCCTCACAATCATGGTAAAGGGTGAAAGGCATGCCTTCCATGGCAGCAGGCAAGAGAGAATGAGAACCAAGCAAAAGCAGAAACCCTTTATAAAAGCATCATAACTCGTGAAACTTACCCACCACCACAAGAACAGTATGAGGGAAATTGCCCCCATGATTCAATTATCTCCCACCAGGTCCCTCCCACAACACGTGAAAATTATGGGAGCTACAATTAGATTTGGGTGGGGACACAGCCAAACCATGTCACTTACCTACAAAAGATGTGATGTTTCAGGTTTTTCAGGTATTGGATGTGCCTTTTATTTTTGGATTTTGATTTGTTTTTCAGATTTCTCTCTTCTGGACAGGAGACATTAGGTTAGAAAACATTGAGGGTTGGTGGTCTAGAGCTGGATTGACCTTTGGTTCTGACATTCGTCTCTTCTAAGGCCATGTGCAAATCATTCTGCTGCCATGGTTCATCACTTGTAAATGACAACATATGTCTACTCTGCAAGATTGTGAGGATTGGATAGATTGTACATAAAGTGTAAAAGTCTAGCATAAAAGTGGTGCTAAATCAACCGTAGTAGATACAAGTTAACATTTCTTGAGTGCTCACTATGTGCCAGATGCTGTGGTAAATAATCTGGATGTGCAGCCATGCATCACTTAATGATGGAGATAGATTCTGAGAAATGCACCATGGAACATCATGGAGTGCACTTATGCAAACTTGGATGGGACAGCCCACCACACACTTAGGCTCTATGGTATAGGCTGCTGCTCCAGGCGATAAACCTGTACAGCACATTACTGTGTTGAGTACTGCAGGCATCTGTAACACAATGGTAAATACTTGTGTATCTAAACTTAGAAAAGGGTCAATAAAAATATGGTATAAAGGTTTTTGAAAATAGTACACGTGTCTAGGAGACTTGCCATGAATGAAGCTTGCAGGACTGGAAGTTCCTCTGGGTGAGTCAATGAGTGAGTGGTGAGTGAATGTGACATCCTGGGACATGACTATCCACTGCTGTAGACTTCATCAACACTGTACACCTAGGTTACATTAAATTCATATGTTTTTGTTCATCAATAATAAATTAACCTTAGCTCACTGTAACTCTTTTGCTTTATAACTTTACATTTTTAGCCTTTTTGCCTCTTGTAGTAACACTTAGCTTAAAATACAAACACACTGTACAACTTTACAAAAACATTTTCTTCATTTATATCCCTATTCTATAAGCTTTTTGTCTATTTTTAATTTTTTAAACTATTTTATTAAAAAAACTGAGATATAAACACACACATTAGCATAGGCCTACACAGGGTCAGGATGATCCATATCACTGTCTTCCACCTCCACATCTTGCCCCACCGGAAGGTCTTCAGGGACAGTAACACGCATGCACCTGCCATCACCTATGATTGCAAAGCTTTTTTTCTGGATACTTTCTGAAAGACCTGCCTGAAGCTGACAGTTAACTTGTTTTTTAATAAGTAGACTCTAAATAACAATTAGAAGTGTATATACTAAATACATAAGCCAGTAACGAAGTTGTTTATTATCATTATCAAGTATTAACATACCACTTGCATAATAGTTTTATAGGACTTGGCAAGGCAGTAGACTTGTTTACACCAACATCACCACAAACACGTGAGTAATGCATTGTGCTATGATGTTAAGATGACTACAGTGTCACTAGACAATACAAAATTTTAGCTCCATTTTAATCTTATGGGACCACTATAGGATATGCGGTTCATCATGGACTGAAATATTGTTACACAGGGCATGATTGTATTGACTCATTTATTCCCGGAAATAAATGACACACATACTCTTATAATTGTCATTTTACAGGAGAAGAAATTGAGACTCAGAGAGGAAATATTGCCTCCCTTATAGCCAGTGGTAGTAAAATTAGTTTTCAAACTCAGTCTGACATCAGGGTCCTTGAACACTACACATACGCACAGGTGCTACTATCTCTTTGGCTTCTATCAACAATGCTTATGCCTGCTTTGGTTTCGAAGTACTGTAGTCTGAAAGTTACCAAGAAAATAATGCCATCAACTTATGTTTATGTTCAAAGAAAAAAGTAATTTTCGTGAATGCCAGTGTGATTTTACAATATAAGAAATTCAGTGAGAAGCAGTATAATCATAATTTGAAAACTGCAGATTTCACTTTCTTTTCTTTTTTGCTCTTTCTCAGCAAAATCAAGCAAGCTTTATTTTAAATTGTGAAACTGTTACATTTTTAAATTTCAAACTTGGAAAATGAAGGTCTCAAACAAGAAAATTATCTGTGTGTACAGAGATGAAAGGAATCAGGGTGAGTTAAATAAAGTCATGGAAAGTTTTAAATGCAATCCTTAATGTTTGTGGTGATAATTCTTAGTCTCTCTGTTGTAAATACATGTACAAAAAATTCCAACTACAGGAGGACCAAAGCAAGTACAGTAACTTTGGTAAAAAATGATCAGGTGCTATGAAACTTTCACGGGCTTACATAGCGTTTCCGGAGAGTTCTTGAATTTTTAAAGCTGTTTACAAAGTGGAGCTAAAAGGTCTAAAACCTGTGTACTCTTAGTATTCCGCTGAGGCTGTGGGTGCATTAAATAATGAGTTAGAAGTTTGCAGGAACCACTTTGTGGCAATTGAGAAGCATAAAGCATATTTAATTAAATTAAGTAATCTCTATTTAGATGAAAATAAATCATTTTAGTGCTTACTGTTTTTAACGACTCAGGCTCTCATTCAAGAAGAGAACAGGAAACTGATAAACTACTTAGAACTCCATTTATGGGGCTTTTATAACAAAGCACTAATGGGACTTTTCTTGCCAGGGAAATGTCATATTTTATTAATAAACGATTCTGAAACACTCACAATAATTAACAGTGTCTAACACAAAATGTGCCAGAAAAGAGGAAAGAAAACCACAAAGATATAAGCATTTTTGAAAGTACAAAAAGTTTTTAGAACATTTAAAGACTATGCTTATTTAATCCATTTTAAGTAAATGTCTATTAAGAACATGAATAAGAATATTTACTGAAGTCTCTCATTTTTTTTATAAGAACACAATTAATGGTTCAAGATTTTTCCTTGACAAGACTATTTGTAGACCTCAGAGATTATAGGCCTTTTCATATTTGGGAATGTTAACTTATATTATATTGAATATATTCATAGGCAATACCTAACTTAATTTTTCTCTAAAATTGTTATTATATTTTATAATTCATCTTTTAAAAATTTGAAATTTTAAACTGGCTGTGTTTCTTCAGCACTGTTTGTACATACTTGAAAATTCTTGAAATTTAAAGAATTGAATGAACTGATTATCTTCATTAATAATACAATTTTTTTGAATATCATAATTTATCCACTAATGAAATTGATACACTACTAAGTTTGGTGGAAACTTAACATCCACATCATGGTTGGTTGTACTTTCACTTCTTAGTTTAGAGATAATAATTCATTCTTCAGATCTTAAACAATTCTGTAGTCCTCTAATAAATGTATAGGTTTAGGTGCTGCACCTATATCTGGCTTATACAATTCTCTTCTTAATTTGCAATGTTTTGAAGATAGGGATAAAGACAAATACATCTTTGATCATTTTGGGCATATGATGAAGGCTTGTAAGAGATTTTCTTTTTTTTCTTTTCTTTTTTTTTTTTTTTTTGAGACGGAGTTTTACTCTGTAGCCCAGGCTGGAGTGCAGTGGCCAGATCTCAGCTCACTGCAACCTCCGCCTCCTGGGTTTACGCCATTCTCCTGCCTCAGCCTCCCGAGTAGCTGGGACTACAGGTGCCGCCACCTCGCCCGGCTAGTTTTTTGTATTTTTTAGTAGAGACGGGGTTTCACCGTGTTAGCCAGAATGGTCTCGATCTCCCGACCTCATGATCCGCCCGCCTCGGCTTCCCAAAATGCTGGGGTTACAGGCTTGAGCCACCGCGCCCGGCCAGAGATTTTCAATACGTATATGTTAAAATAGTAAAATGTTTAGATCATGTGGTCCAAAGAGAGTCCTAGAAGCCACTAGATCTTCCAAAATCCATTGTTTCCTCACCTCCCTTCACTCCAAAGAAAGTGAGCCCCTGGCATTTTGGTTAATCCAATAGTCCACTTGATGACGATGAAAACTAAATTGTTTTGAACACCTGATACATTTTATCTTTTCCACCTTAGCCATCCTCTTGAGTATAGAGTACATTATGATTTAACTTACATGTCCTGTTGACATATGATGTTCAGCATTTATTCAAATGTTTATTGGCCATTTGGATCCACTCTTTTGCCCGTTATTGTCTGTCTTTTCTCTCATGATTGGAAGAGTTCATTATACATTTTGGATATTAGTTTTTTTGTGAAATACACCTACTGCAATCCACATTGGTTTTCTCAGCCCCTTTAATTTCCATATAATTTTAGAATCAGCTCATCAATTTTTATTTTAAAAAACCCTATGAAAATTTTAACTGAGGCTCACACATAAACTATAGATTAAGCTGAGAAGAAGAAATAAGTTCACAATATTGAATTTTATAGTATCTATAAACGTAGAACATCTTTCCATTTATTCTATTTTAGTCTCAATAATATTTCACAATATTTTCACATTGTGCACAAAGATCTTGAAAATATTTCATTAGTTTTTTCTAAATGTAATATATTTTAACATTTTAATAAATCATTTCATAATAAGGTTTTATTGACTCTTGATGCTTTACAGAAGTATAATTGAGATCTATATATTGATGATTTTATTAGTCCATTCTCATACTGCTATAAAGAAGTGCTTGAGACTAGGTATTTTATGAGAAAAAGGTTTAAATGATTAACAGTTCCTTATGGCTAGGGAGGCCTCAGGAAACTTTACAATCATGGCAGAAGGAGAAGCAAACACATCCTTCTTCACATGGCAATAGTAGAAGAGAAGTGTTGCGCAAAGGAGGAAAAGCTTCTTATAAAAGAGTCAGATCTCAAGAGAACTCACTCAGTATCACAAGCACAGCATGAGGGTAACAGCTCCCATGATTCTACTACCTCCCACTGGGTTCCTCCCACAACACATGGGGATTATGGGAACTACAATTCAAGATGAGACTTGGGTTGGGACACTGTCAAACCATATCATTATGCCCCAGCTTCTCCCAAATCTCATGTTCTCACATTTCAATACACAATCATGCCCTTCTAACAGTCCCCCAAAATCTTAACTCATTCCAGCATTAACTCAAAAGTTCAAGGCCACTGTCTCATCTGATACAAGGAAGTCCCTTCTGCCTATTAGCCTATAAAATGAAAATCAAGTCAGTTATTTCCTTGATATAGTGGGAGTATAACCACTGGGTAAATACAGCCATTCCAAATGGAAGAAATTGGCCCAAATGAAGGGGCTACAGGCCCCCATGCAAGTCCAAAATCCAATAGAGCAGTTGTGAAACCTTAAAGTTCCAGAATGATCTCCTTTGACTCCATGTCTCACATCCAGGGAATGCTGATGCAAGAGGTAGGCTCCCATGGTTTTGGGCGGCTCTGCCTCTGTGGCTTTGCAGGGTTCAGACCCCCTCCTAGCTGTTTTCATGGGCTGGCATTGAGTACCTGCAGCTTTTCCAGGAGCACAGTGCAAGCTATCAGTGGATCTACCATCCAGTGTCTGGAGAACAAAAGAAAAAGATCCTTCCAGCATCCTCACACCAACCATTAAGGCTTGGGAAAGGCTATGGTGGAAACTCCACCAATAATGTCTTCTGTCTTAAACGAGGAGAAAAATCAATGCAAGAACCAGCACTTACCTCCTTTAGGTGAAGTCTTGCTTCCAGCCTGTAATTTCTGCAAAGGAACTGGATAAAACTCAACCACTAATTCTCCCTTGAAGAGACAAATAAATTGATTCAAGAACCAGCACTTACCTCCCTTAGGTGAAGTCTTGCTTCCAGCCTGTATTTTCTGCAAAAGAAATGGATAAAAAGGGGAGGTCTCTGATTGGCCCTCAGTACGCAGGGCGGAGAGAGACCTTTCCTGCCCAGGGTGGAGCCGCCCCGCTGAGATTAACATTGGGTGATTCCCAACCACTGACCTCAGACTCACCTTGACATCACCTGGGCCCCATCCTCAGGGATTCAGCTGTAATTGGGCTGCAGTGGGCTTTGGGGAATCACGGGTTGCTAAATCTCCCCAGGTGAAGTTAATGTCCAATCACGGTTTGCTAAATCTCCCCAGGTGAAGTTAATGTCCAATTCCCTTCCTAGACCACCGGGATCAGGTGTGATAGGTGACGGAACAGGAAATACACATTTTGGATTTTGCAGGGTACCTGGCTCCCAGCTCTAAAAACTCTCGTAGAGAAAAAAAATTAAACAAAAATAAATAAATAAAAATTTGTAAAAAAAAGAGGATTAAAAACTCTTGTGACTTCCTAAGTTACAAATAAAATAAGTCTACTTTGTGGCCAGCTGTGGTGGCGCCTGCCTATAAATCCCAGGAGGCCGAGAGGCCTAAGCCAGCGGATCCCTAGGGGCCAGGAGTTTGAGACCAGCCTAGGCAACATAGCAAGATGCATTCTCTACAAAAATATTTAATAATTAGCCATGCATAGGCTGGGCGTGGTAGCTCATGCCTGTATTCCCAGCACTTTGGGAGGCCGACTCATGCCTGTATTCCCAGCACTTTGGGAGGCCGA
>NW_012114488.1:11865701-11866121 GCF_000951035.1 Colobus angolensis palliatus
TTTTTAGTAGAGCCAGGGTTTCACCATATTGGCCAGGCTGGTCTCGAACTCCTGATGTCAGGTGATCCACCCACCTTGGCCTCCCGAAGTGCTGGGATTACAGGCGTGAGCCACCGCACCTGGCCTAAAATTGTTTTTAAGTAAAATAGTGTATGTTGTGGAAAGCATTCAGCACAGCATTTTGGTAAACTGTTAATTTAATGGAAGCAAATGGTCCCACAAATGAAGACGTCTGTATCAGCTGCAGCATGCCAGCTATAGAGACAGGCACTATGGAGGCAGGGCACGGTGGCTCACGCCTGTAATCCCTGCACTTCGGAAGGCCGAAGCGGGTGGATCATCTGAGGTCAGGAGTTCGAGACCAACCTGGGCAACATGACAAAATACCCCCACCTCGCTACTAAAAATAAAAAATTAGCC
>NW_012114488.1:11870687-11871690 GCF_000951035.1 Colobus angolensis palliatus
AAGGAAAAAAAAAAAACCCTCTTTTAGTAAAAAAACAAAAATGAAAAAGTGTGAATCAGCCTGCACTCTGGCCCACGTCCTGGCTGCTGAGTGTCATGTGGCACTAGACAAGGCACGTTTGCCTCCTCATTGTTCCTGTAGATAGGATTTCTGACAGGAGGGTCATAAAACGAATTTGCATCTGCATGATTCCTCTAGATAAAACTCTGAGACATTAGAATTACAAGGCTTTTGTTTAAGGATGGTTTCAGATGTTTTTCAGACCCTGAATTCCAGCCAAACAGCTGACACTAACCAGTGTGAAGACCCCACTGAGGAACCGGGTCAGCATGAGAACACTGCGTCTTCATGTCCCGGTCTCCACCAACAGTCACCATGGCCACACTCTGGCTCACACCAAAACACTTAAAAACCCTAGCCGCGGCCGGGCGCGGACGCTCACACCTGTAACTCCAGCACTTTGGGAGACCATGGCAGGTGAATCACCTGAGGTCAAGAGTTCAAGACCAGCCTGGCCAACATAGTGAAACCCCGTCTCTACTGAAAATACGAAAATTAGTCGGGTGTGGTGGCAGGTGCCTGTAGTCCCAGCTACTCAGGAGGCTGAGGCACGAGAATCGCTTGAACCCAGGAGGTGTAGGTTGCAGTGAGCTGACATCGTACCACTGCACTCCAGTCCTAGTGACAGAGTGGGACTCCATCTCAAAAAAAAGAAGAAGAAGAAAAAAAAAACCCAGCCCTGGCCAGGCACGGTGGCTCACATCTGTAACCCCAGGACTTTGGGAGGCCAAGGCAGGTGAATCACCTGAGGTCAAGAGTTCAAGACCAGCCTGGCCAACATAGTGAAACCCCGTCTCTACTGAAAACACAAAAAAATTAGGCAGGCATGGTAGCGGGTGCCTGTAACTCTAGCTACTCAGGAGGCTGAGGCAAGAGAATTTACTTGAACGTGGGAGGCGGAGGTTGCAGTGAGCAAAGATCCCGCCACTGCACTCCAGCCTGG
>NW_012114488.1:11876339-11901739 GCF_000951035.1 Colobus angolensis palliatus
AAAAAAAAAAAGCATTCTAAGTCACAGGACGAGATGGGAAGTCAGCACAAGATACAGGTCATAAGGATCTTGCTGATAAGACAGGTTGCAATGTAGCAGGACAAGCTGCAGACGAAACTCCTCAGACACCGAGTTAAAGAAGGAAGGGGTATATTCAGCCGGGGACATGGGCAAGACGTCTGTCTCAAGAGCCGAGCTCCCTGAGTGAGCAATTCCTGTCCTTTTTAGGGGCTCACAACTCTAAGGGGGTGCATGTGAGGGGGTCCTGATCGATTGAGCAAGCAGGGGGTACGTGACTGGGGCCTGCATGCACTGGTAATCAGATCGGAACAAAAAAGGACAGGGATTTTCACAGTGCCTTTCTATACAATGTCTGTAATCTATGGATAACAGAACTGGTTAGGTCAGGGGTCGATCTTTAAATACCAGGCCCAGGGTGCGGCGCCGGGCTGTCTGCCTGTGGATTTCATTTCTGCCTTTTAGTTTTTACTTCTTCTTTCTTTGGAAGCGGAAATTGGGCATAAGACAATGTGAGGGGTGGTCTCCTCTCTTAGCAATAAAGAAGCCAGCCAAACTCCACCAAAACCAAGATGGTGAGGAGAGTGACCTCTGGTTGGCCAGACGCGGTGGCTCACGCCTGTAATCCCAGCACTTTGGGAGGCCGAGACGGGCGGATCACGAGGTCAGGAGATCGAGACCATCCTGGCTAACACGGTGAAACCCCGTCTCTACTAAAAACACAAAAAATTAGCCGGGCATGGTGGCGGGCACCTGTAGTCCCAGCTACTCGGGAGGCTGAGGCAGGAGAATGGCGTGAACCCGGGACGCGGAGCTTGCAGTGAGCTGAGATCGCGCCACTGCACTCCAGCCTGGGCGACAGAGCGAGACTCCATCTCAAAAAAAGAAAGAGTGACCTCTGGTTGTCCTCACTGCTACACTCACCACCAGCCCCAGGACAGTTTACAAATGCCATGGCAAAGTCAGGAAGTTACCTAATCTAAAAAGGGGAAGCATGAATAATCCACCCTTTATTGGACAAAACCAACAGCAGTTAAATTAATATTGCAGCTGCCAGCATAGGTAATAGCAATTGGGAAAAACAATGAACTGAACAAAAAGCTTAAAAGACAAAGATGGAGAGTGAGATGAGATGTTCACAGGGGGCTTTGAAAAGCTCTAAAATATTCCTAAGAACCTAGAAGGCCATAATCACTTGTTCAGCATTGCATGTGGACAAGGCTATGTACATTCCTAGAAAAGACCTAAGGAAGCCCTAAGTTTTCACCTGTAGTTGACCTTGAGGCCTTGTGCAAAAAGACAGTGAAAACTCAGGTAGAATTGTAAACTGTATGTATGCCTGACAATTGAAGGTGTGCCTCAATGTATACACAGAGCCCACAGCAAAAGCTGATTCTAGACAGTTCTCTGTCTAATCAGCTGATAATTAAGTCAACTTCAGTGGCTACAAATAAAAAAAAAAGTATTACATAATTAGTCAAAACCAATAGCAATAAGAAAAAGAAAAACGATAACCAACAACAAAAACAAATCCTGAGAATAAAGTGATATGAGTATCAAAGTTGCTATATATTATGTAGAAAGTCCAGTTTCAACAAAAAACTATGAGATATCAAAGAAACAAAAATATAAGGTTCATACAAAAGAAAAAAGCAGAAACTGTCCCTAAGAAGGCTTAAGCTTTGGACTTATTATACAAAAATTTTAAAGCATATATTTTCAAATACTAAGGGAAATATTTCCTAAATAACTAATAAAATTGTGTCTTACCAAAAATAGAATATCAAAAGAGACATATAAATTATTTTTAAAATGTGGTTGCTCTGTAGTCGAAATGTACAATAACTGAAATAAAAAATTAACTGTAGGAACACAAAAGTCAGTTTGAGCTGGCAAAGAAAAAAATTATGTTGTTTTAAATTAAAATCTTAATTATAGTAAACAAGCTAATACTAAAACAATCTAAAACACAGTAAAATAAATGATGAGGAAGTAAAATGTTTCAATGGAAAATATTTAACATAAAAGAATGGAAATGAAACAAGGTATAAGACATGTTGAAGGCAAGCAGCAGAATGGAACATGTATAGACAATCTTGGTTAATTATATTAAATGTAAATGCATTAAACCCTTGAATGAATAGGCAGAGATTGACAAAATGGATTAAAAATAAAACCACTCATGTTATGCTATCTACAAGAGACATGCTTTAGCTTCAGTGACACAGATATGTTGAAAGGAAAAGATATACCTTGCAAATAGAGCTGGAGTGGTTTAAAATCAGACAAAATAGACTTTAAGACAAAAATTATTGCTAGAAGCAAAGAAGAATATTTTGTGAAGATAATGGGCCAAATCTTCAATAACATAAAAATTTAAAACATATATGCGTTTAAAAACAAAGGCCTAAAATGCATGAAGAAGAAACTGACAGAAATGAAAGGAAGATAAGCTATTCATCAATAGGTGTTAGGGAATGCAATACCCTACTTTCAATAATAAATATAAAAATCAAATAGAAGATCAATGTAGAAACAGAAGGCATGAATGATACTAGAAACGATTAGACTTATTAGATATTGATAGAATATTTCACCTCAAAATAAAAGACTATACATTCTCTTTAAATTGAACATCTAATGTTGAACATTCTACAGCATAGACCATAAATTAAGCCATAAAACAAGGCTCAACCAATTAAAAAGGACTGAAATCATTAAAATTTGCTCTTTGGCCACAGTGGAATAAAATTGGAAATAAAAAAAATTTGCAAATTCACAGTATGTAAAAGTTAACATAATGCTAAGTCACAAATGGATCAAAGAAGAAATCACAAAAGAAATTAAAAAATATTTTATGTTAATAAAGACAAAAACACAAGATACACTTATAGGATGCAAAGTAATGCTTAGGTAGAAATACATAGCTGTAAATATCTATATTAAAAAAGCATAAAGATCTTAAATGAATAACCTAATTTTGTATCTGAATAAACTAGAAAAAGGGAAGAAACTAAACTAAACCCAAGGCAAGCAAAAAGAAGGAAATAGTAAATAATTGGGTGGAAATAAATGAAATCAAAAACAATAGAGAAAAATCAACAATACCAAAAGTTAGTATTTTGAAAAGATCAACAAAATTGACAAACTTTTATCTAGAAAACCCAGAAACAAAAGAGACTCAAATTAGTAAAATCAAAAGTGAAACAGTTGCAATTACCACCAGCCTTACAAAAATATAAAAAGATGTAAGTTATTATTCTGAACAATTGCTTGCTAATAAATTAGATAACTTCAAATAATCAGACAAATTTCTAGAAAGACACAAACTACTAAAATTGACTAAAAGATAGAAAACCCCAGCAGACTTATAAAAATAAAACAGATTTAATGACTAATTAAAATCTCCTCCACATACACCCACATAAAGTCCAGGCCCAGTTGGCTTTGCAGTTGAATTCTACCAAATGATTAAAGAAGAACTAACACTAATCTTTCAAATGATTCTTAAAAATATAAGGTAAAATAATCCAGTTTATTTTATGTGGTCATTATTGTTATCTCAAAGCCAGACAAATACCACAAAAAATATACAGAATGCCTTATGAATCACAAACTGTCTTCAACAAAATACCATAAAATTGAACCCAGCTGCATACTGATTTGCATTTCTCTGATGACACATGATGCAGAATACATTTTCATATGCTTATTTGCCATCTATATACTTTGTTTGTTGAGGTATCTCTTCAGGTCTTTGCCCCATTTTTAAATTGGGTTTTTCATTTTCTTAAAGTTGGGTTTTAAGTATTCTTAGTATATATTTTGGATAACAGTGCTTAGAAGATACGTTTTTTAAAAATAGTTTTTGCCAGTTTGTGGCTGGTCTTCTTACTGTCTTAGAAAGAAGACAATTTTAATTTTAATGAAGTCCACTTTATCAATTTTTCATGCCTTTGGTGCTGTTTTTAAAAGTCATTAACAAATTTTAGGTCATCCAGATTTCCTACTGTCTTATCTTCTACGAAATTTAGTTTTAGTTAATTTTTGTGAACTGTTATGTCTGTGTCTACATTCACTTTTTGCATGTGGATGTTCATTTATTCTCATACCATTTGTTGAAAAGACTCTGTTCTTCTGTGTATTACCTTTTCTACTTTATCAAAGATAAGTTGATTATATTCACATGGGTATATTCCTAGACTATTCTGTTCCAGAGATCTATTTGTTTATTCTTTCACAAATATTACATTGATTTGATTAGTATAGGTTGACCATAGTAAGTCTTGAAGTCAGGTAATGTCAGTCCTCTGACTTCATTCTTTTTCAATACTGTGTTGGTTAGTCAGGACTGTTTGCATCTTCATGTAAACTTTAGAATCAGTTTGTTAGTATCCACAAAATAACTTACTGGAATTTTGACTGGGATCATGTTAAATCTACAGATTATGTTAGAATAACTGACATCTTAACAATATTGAGACTTCTTATTTATGAACATGGAATTTCTCTATATTTAGTTATTTGATTTATTTCATCTGGGTTTTACTTTTTCTCACATAAATCTTGTACATATTTTGGTAGATTTACACCTAAGTGCTTCATTGTTGAGGGGTTGCTAATGTAAATGTATTATGTTTCTAATTTCAAATTCCACTTATTCATTGTTAGTATATAGGAAAGTAATTGACTTTTGCGTATTTACCTTGGATACTGCAACCTTGCCACAATTGCTTATTAGTTACAGGTATTTGTTTGCTTTTGCAGATCCTTTTACATTTTTATAATAGACCACCATGTTATCTGTGAACAAATGGCTTTATTTTTCTTCTTTTTTAATAGTTATTTTATTTTATTTTATTAAGCTCCAGGTTACATGTGCAGGATATGCAGATTTCCCTAACGCTCTCCACCGCCCCTGCCCTGGCCCTCTCCTGATAGGCCCCAGTAAGTGTTGTTCCCCTCCCTGTGTCCAAGTGTTTCCATTGCTCAGCTCCCACTTATTATATTTATAAGTGATAACATGTGGTCTTTGGTTTTCTATTCCTGAGTTAGTTTGCAGAGGATAACGGCTTCCAGCTTCCTCCATGTCCCTGCAAAGGACACGATCTCGTTCCTTTTTATGGCTGCATAGTATTCCACGGTGCATATGTACCACGTTTTCTTTATCTAGTCTCTTAGTGATGGGGATTGGAGTCGATTCCATGTCTTCACTATTGTGAATAGTGCTGCTATGAACATACGCATGCATGCATCTTTACAATGGAATGATTTTTTCCTTTGAGTATATACCCAGTAATAGGATTGCTGGGTCAAATAGTATTTATGATTCTAAATCTTTGAGGATTTGCCACATTGTCTTCCACAATGGTTGAGCTAATTTACATTCCCACCAACAGTGTAAAAGTGTTTTTATTTCTCTGCAACCTCCCCAGCATCTGTTGTTTCTTGACTTTTTAATAATCACCATTCTGACTGGCATAAGATGGTATCTCATTTTGGTTTTGACTTGCATTTCTCTAATGATCAGTGATGTTGAGCTATTTTTCATGTTTGTTTCTTTCTATTCTGTATACCTTTTACTTCCTTTCCCCCTCTTACTCCATTAGCTAAGATTTCCAGTGTGATGTTGAAAAGCAGTGGCAAGAGGAGACCCCACCTTCCCTTGTTTCTGATCTTAGGAAACTTCAGGTTCCTCACCATTAAGTATCATGTTATTTGCAGGACTTTTTGTAGTCTTTATCAAGTTGGGGTAAGTCCCCTTTATTCCTAGTTTACTGAAGAGTATTTTTTTTAAATCATGAATGGCTGTTGGTTTTATAAAATGCATTTTTCTACATCTATTGGTATAATTTTTCTTCTTTATCCTGTTGATGTGATGAATTGTATTAAATGATCGTCTAGTGTTTAATCAGTCTTGTACACTTGGAATAAACCTCACTTGGTTGTAATGCATATGTGTATGTATATATATATATTTGGATATGATTTGCTAATATTATGCTGAGAATGTTTGCATTTATGTTCATGATAGATATTCATTTGTAGTTTTCTTTTCCTGTAATGTCTTTGTCTGGTTTTTATATTAAGGTAATTCTAGTTTCATAGAATGAGTTAGGAAGTATTTACTCTGCTTCCATTTTCTGAAAGAGAATGTAGAAAATTGGTATCATTTCTTGTTTAAATGTTTGGTGGAATTCACCAGTGAATTCATGTTGGCCTAGTGACTTCTGTTTGGGAAGGCTATAAATTATTGATTCAATTTATGTAATAGATATAGGCTTATTCGGATTGTTTATTTGTTCTTGTGAGAGTTTTGTGGATTGCATTTTTTAAGGAATTTGTCTGTTTCATCTAGGTTATTGAATCTGTGGGAACAGATTTGTTCATAGTATTTTAAAAATTATTATCCTTTTAATGTCCATGGGCTATGAAGTGATATTTAATCTTTGACTTCTAATACAATTGTTTGTATTCTCTCTTTTTTTTCATAAGTACCCTGGCTAGAGCCTTATCAGTTACAATGATCTTAAATAATAAACCAAATTCTTGGTTTCCTTGATTTTCTCTATTGATTTCTTATTTTCAGTTTCACTGATTTATGTCCTGATTTTTATTATTTCTTTTCTTTGCTGACTTTCTATTTAATTCACTCTTCTTTTTCTAATTTTTGAAGCTGGATGATTAGGTGATTAATTTTAGATCTTCTTTCAAATTTACGCATTCAATAATATAAATTTCCTTCTAAGAAGTGCTTTCTCTATACATCATATTTTTACTAGTTGTGTTTTCAGTTTCATTTAGTTCAAAATATTTTACAATTTCTCTTGCAAATTCTTCTTTGACCCACACATTATTTAACTGTGTGTTGTTTAATTTTCTAAGTACTTTGGGATTTTCTGGTTATTTTTCTGCTATTGTTTTCTATTTTCATTCCATTGTGGTATCAGAGCAGGCATTGTAAAATTGCAATTATTTTAAATTTATTAAGGTATGCTTTGTATCCTAATAAGAGGTCTATAATGGTGAATGTTCCATGTGAGCTTGAGAGGAATAAATATTCTCCTCTTGTTGGAAAAGGTAGTGGTTAGATGTCCCTCGTACCCAGTTGATTGATGGTGATCTCGAGTTCAACAATGTACTGGATGAATTTTTACCTGCTGGCTCTGTCCATTTCTGATAGACGGGTGCTGAAGTTCCCAACAATAAAAGTGGATTAATCTATTTCTTATTGCAGGTCTATCAGTTTTTGCCTCATCTATTTTGATGCTCTGTTGTGAGGCCCATATACATTAAGGACTATTATATCATCTTAGAAAATTCACCTCTTTATCACTAAGTAATGCCCCTCATTATTACTGATAACCTCCCTTGTTATGAAGTCAGCCCTGTCTAAAATTAATATAGCTACTTCTACTTTCTTTTAATTAGCATCAACGTGGTATATTTTTCTCCATCCACTTATGTTTAATCTATATGTGTCTGTATTTAAAGTGAGTTTCTTGTAGAGAACATATAGTTGGGTCTTGTGTTTTGATCTACTCTGATCATCTCTGTATTTTAACTGGCATGTTTATACCATCGATATTCAAATTGATGCTGATAAATATACCATATTTCTTACTGTTTACCATTTGTTGCTTTGTTCTTTGTTCCCAGATTAATCTTTTACACTTTTTTGCTGCCTTTTGTGGTTTTAATTGAGAATTTTACATGATTCCATTCTCTCCTCTCTTAGCATATCAGTTGTATTTTATTTCTGCTTTTTAAATGGTTATTTTATTGCTTGTAATAAGGTTTTAAATCAATCCAAATCCACTTTTAAAAAACACTATACCACTTCACAGGCAGTGTGAGCACCTTATAATAACAAAATAATCCTACTTTTTCTTCTATTTCTCTTGTATCAATGCTGTCATTAATTTCACTTATATATAAATATATGCATATATATATATATATACACACACACACACATACAGACACATAAATTTACATAATTAAATGTATTGTGGCTAGTACTATTTTGAACAAAGTCTTACGTGTTTGATCAATTAAGAATAAGAAAATAAGCGTTTTCATTTTACCTTCACTTATTCCTGTTCTGATGCCCTCCCTTTCTTTGAGTAGATAAAAGTTTATGACCTATAATATTATTTACTTCTGTCTGAAGGACTTCTTTTGACATTCCTTGAAGGGCACGCCTGCTGGCAATATATTCCCTAAATTTTGTTTAAACTGAGAAAACCTATTTCTTCTTCATTTTTGAAGAATAATTTCACACTGCACAGAAAACCAGGTTGGGGTACTTTTCTTTCAACATTTAAAATATTTCATTCTTTTCTCCTCTTGCTTGCATGGTTTCTGAAGATAATCAGGGGTAATTCTTACCTTTGCTCTTCTGTAGTGAAGATGTGTATTTCTTCTGGCTTCTTTTAGGATTTTTTTCTCATCTTTAATTTTTTGTAGTTTAAAAATGATATTCCTCATTGCTGTTTTTCTGGTATTTTTCCTGCTTCTATTTTCTGAGCTTCCTGAATCTGTGGTTTGGTGTCTGACATTAATTTGAGGAAATACTCAGTTTTTCAACAACTCAGATTGTTGTTTCAAAATTTGTTTTGTCCATCCTTTCTCTTTTTCTTTTTCTTCTTCTGCTATTTTCATTACACATACATTACTTATACCTTATGTAGTTTCCCCATAGTTCTTAGATACTCTGTTCTGTCTTTGTCTGTTTCTCAGTATCTTTCTCTTTGCTTTTCAGTTATGGAGGTTTCTATTTAGATATATTTGATATGGGTTTGGCTGTGTCCTCACCCGAATGTCACCTTGAATTGTAACTCTCACAATTCCCATGTGTCATTGGAGGGACCCAGTAGGAGGTAATTGAATCATGGGGGCAAGTCTTTCCTGTGTTGTTCTCATGATAGTGAATATGTCTCATGAGATCTGATGGTGTTAAAAAGAGGAGTTCCCCGCACGAGCTCTCTCTGTTTGCCTGCTGCCATCCATGTAAGATGTGATTTGCTCTTCCTTGCCTTCTGCCATGATTGCGAGGCTTCCCCAGCCACATGGAACTGTGAGTCCAATTAAACCTCTTTCTTTTGTAAATTGCTGAGTTTTAGGTATGTCTTTATCAATAGCATGAAAAAGGACTGATACAATTCTTAAGCTCATAATTATATTTTCTTCAGCCATGTCCAGTCTTCTAATAAGCCCACCAAAGGCATTCTTTTTTTTTTCTTTTTTTCTGAGACGGAGTCTCGCTCTGTCATCCAGGCTGGAGTGCAGTGGCCGGATCTCAGCTCACTGCAAGCTCCGCATCCCGGGTTTACGCCATTCTCCTGCCTCCGCCTCCCGAGTAGCTGGGACTACAGGCGCCCGCCACCTTGCCCAGCTAGTTTTTTTTGTATTTTTAGTAGAGACGGGGTTTCACCATGTTCGCCAGGATGGTGTCCATCTCCTGACCTCGTGATCCGCCCCTCTCAGCCTCCCAAAGTGCTGGGGTTACAGGCTTGAGCCACCGCGCCCGGCCTAAAGGCATTCTTTATGTCTGTTACAGCGTTTTGATTTCTAGCATTTCTTTTTGGTCCTTCTTTGAATTTCCATCCTCTGCTTACATTACCAACTTATTCTTACATGCTGTTTACTTTATCCATTAGAACCCTTAGCATAGTAATCATGGACATTTTAGATCCTCAGTCTGATGATTCCAACACCTCTGCCATATCTGAGTCTGGTTTTGATGCTAACTGTGTGTCTTTGAGCTATTTTTTGCCTGTTAGTGTCTTGTAATTTTTTCTTGATAGGTGAACATGATGTACTGGGTAAAAGGAACTGCTGTAAACAGGCCTTCAATAATATTGTAGTAAGGTAGCAGTGGTAATCTTTCTATAGTACTATAATCAGGACTCAGTCTTTCAGAGAGCTTGTATCACTGAACTGTGAAGTTTACAAGTGCATCTCTTCCCACCCTTAGGTGGAACAGGATGGTTGGCATGGCCTGGAGTTGGCTGGCACATTTCTCCCAGGTCTGTTAGGCTCTGACAAACCCCAGCAGGTTAGACTTTCAATAAATACTTTCTCCTGAGGGTAGGCCTTTGTGAGATGAACCAAATACTCTGGTGTATTTTTAAAATGATTTATTTTCCCCTCTCCCTATCAGATAACTTGAGGGTTTTCTTCCCCCCCCCAATATTCATTGTGAGAATTGAAAAAGCTCCACAAGGTCAAACTCAACAAAACTGTCAGTGTCTCCCGGGGACTTGGTCTCCCTGAAATTCTAATTCCTTCAATTTGTCCACCAAGGACCTCCAGGAGTTATTTCTAGCCCAGCATTGGTTCCTGAGGAGGTATATTAGTCTGTTTTCACATTGCTGTAGGGAACTACCTGATAGCTTATGAAGAAAAGACGTATAGTTGACTCATAGTTTCTCAGGCTGTACAGGAAACATGACTGGGGAGGCTTCAGGAAACTTACAATCATGGTGGAAGGTGAAGGGGAAGCAGGCATGTCTTCACATGGCGGAGCAGGAGGGAGAGAATGGGGCAGTGTTACACACTTTTAAACAACCACATCTCATGAGAACTCACTCACTACCACAGGAACAAGGCGGAAGTTCACCCCCCTGATTCAACCACCTCCACCAGGCCCCTTCTCCAATACTGGGAATTACAATTTGACATTAGATTTGGGTGGGGACACAGAGCCAAACCGTGTCAGGAGGTTTCTGCTCACGGGTATCTGCTCTGGTCAGTTGTCATTCTCTGTGTTTGCCTGTCAGTCTCTCCAAATGTGGGGGCAGCAGGTGGCCCTGTGACCTCACTGCTCTTAAAGACCTAAGAATAATTGCCAATTTTTTAGTTTCTTCAGCTTCTTACTTATTGTTGAGATAGAATGGTTACTTCCCAGCTATTTACATGTCAGACCCAAAACTGAAACTCTCTCTCTCACTTTTAATGGATAATCTTGATAGATACATAATTCTAGGTGGGTGATTTTTATCTTTCAAAACGTTAAGCATTTTTCTCTACTCTCTTTTTTCTTGTTTGATAAAAGGGAGTCTAATTCTTTATATGTAGAATGTCTCATTCCTCTGACGTCTTTCAATATTTTGTCTTTGTCTTTGATTTCCCACAGTTTATATCTGTGTGTGTGTGTGTACACAAATTACATATACACACACACGTGTATGGTTTTCTATATAATTTGTATCTATCCTCCTTGTTGTTCTCTGAGCTTTCTCAACGTGTGGTTTGATGTCTTTCTCTAATTTTAAAAAATTTTCCATAATTATTACTTCAAATTTTACTCAGATTTTTGAATTGTTTTAAACTTATTCGAATTCTTGTCTGTCTGTTTCTTCACCTTATGGTGTTACCATTATGAATGTTTTGCACTTTTGTAATTGTCTCACAGTTCCGGAATACTCTGTTTTATCTCTCTCTTTTTTTTTTTTTTTTTTTTTTTGAGACGGGAGTCTCGCTCTGTCGCCCAGGCTGGGGTGCAGTGGCGCGATCTCGGCTCACTGCAAGCTCCGCCTCCCGGGTTTACGCCATTCTCCTGCCTCAGCCTCCCGAGTAGCTGGGACTACAGGCGCCCGCCACCTCGCCCGGCTAGTTTTTTGTATTTTTTAGTAGAGACGGGGTTTCACCGTGTTAGCCAGGATGGTCTCGATCTCCTGACCTCGTGATCCGCCTGTCTCGGCCTCCCAAAGTGCTGGGATTACAGGCTTGAGCCACCGCGCCCGGCCTGTTTTATCTCTTAATTAGCATTTGTCTTTCACTTTTGGAAACTTCTATTGACTTACCTTCAAACTCCCTGGGTCTTTCCTTGGTCATGTCCAGTCTATGGCTGAGCCTCTCCAAGGCATTCTTCATTTCTATTACAGTGTTTTTTTTTTAATTTCTACCATTTCTGTTTGAGTCTTTATCACAGTTTTTATCTTTCTGCTTACATTTCCTATCTGTTGTTTTTCATGTTATTCACTTTTCCATTAGAGCCCTTAGCATATTAATCACAGTTGTCTAAAACTCCTGGTCTGATCATTCCAAAACTCTGCCATGTTTGTCTGGTGGTGGTGCTTATTCTGTCTCTTCCAGTTATTGTTCTTTAATCTTTAAATATGCACTTGTAGTTGTTTGTTGATAGTCAGACATGGTGGTTGCATTAAACAACTCAAGTAAATCAGGCTTTAGCGTGAGGTTTTGTGTTTAAATGGCTGTTAGTTAGATAGTGTTTGCTGTTTTCTGTAGCTATCTGTGTCATAGGAAAAAATTTCCTCTTCTGTCCTTGTTTCTGTCTCGTGTCATGCTTGGGTTCCCTACAGACTTCTTAAATAAGGTCTGAAACACGCACTTCTTTCTGCTGTATTCTCCCTGGTATCAGCTCCAGTAATAGTTTCTGCTTCTGGGCTTCTGCTTTGATAATCTGTGATTCTCCATCTGTCTATCCCCTCTCTAATTTGGGGAGCAGTGGTTTGTCCTGTGACCTCAATTCTCCCATGGAGCCATAAGAGTTGGTGATTTTCAGTTTATTCAGCTTTTTTGTAGCTGTGAAAACAAGATTGATGACTTTGAAGCTTCTTACATGCCAGATCAGATTAGGACCAGTTCTGAACATTCAGCAGAGAGTATTCAAGGAGTTCAACCCCCAACTTGAATCATATCTAAAATTCTTACAGTTAAACCTCACTTTCTAAGTAGTGATCGGATCACCTTTTCTTTCAATGTTCCAGTTTTTACTGAGAAGAAATATAGTCATTTAATAACTCCCACTATAAAGCAACTTCTCAGAATGTATCCAAATGATCTTTTCTTGATTTTTCATAACACACTCAAATATTCTTTTGTCACATTATACTCACTGTAAAATCAGATTTTCAATAAACTTAGGAAAAACAGAAGATATAAAAACATTATTATCAAGCAAGTTAAAAAGGGGTCACATAGCATGTTAAGTCCCACTTTCTGACCTATGTGACTCCAGTTATCACTATGCATGACCTTTTCTTGGATTAAAAGACAGAGCCACTTGTGAAGTGAGAGGGGTGAGTAATGGGGGCCTGGATTTGAGCCCTGTGCCATGGTTTTACATTGCTGTGTTTGCTGGATGCTTAAATCTTAGCCATGTATTAAATCAAGATAAAATTCATGAACTCTTGCTCAACTTTAATATTACCATTTCTCCAATAAAATTAATTTCAAGCATTATTAATAATTACAAAGCTTTTTTTTTACAGTGAGTTTTAAATGCTACCACCTCTGATGGGGCTGATTTCTGATTAGAGTATTTTAAACCTTGACCAGTGGTTCTATGCAGTAGATTAAATTTGCACACACACATCACAGTGATACACGGACAGGAGACAGGGAAATACTGGGTAGAATAGGGCTGTTCCCTGGCAAAGGCCCCACCCTCAAGCCTGAAGACCCCCGCCCTAAATGAGGAGAGGGATTTCTATTTTCATGCTCAAAAAGTTGCCTTTTGATTCACCACACCCCCTATCCTGCCCCCATGTAAAACTGAGACCTTAGCAGGGACACACACAAGCAGCTAAACATTGGGACCAGCAGACCAGTTATGTGGAACAAGGCAGAGAAAGAGAGAAGAGGAAGGACATCTGGATGCGGAGGGGAGTTCAGCCAGAGGTGGTCAGGAAGGAGTCCAGCTGCTGAGTGGCCTGGCCCCATTCCAGGGGAAGACCACCTTCCTACTCCATCCCCCACTTCCGGCTCCCCTTCCATCTCGCTGAGAGCCACCCCCATCACTCAGCATTCTATCCCCCACTTTCAGCTCCCCATCCATCTCGCTGAGAGCCACCCCCATCACTCAGCACTCCATCCCCCACTTCCGGGTCCCCATCCAAATCGCTGAGAGCCACACCCACAACTCTGCAATCCATCCTCCACTTCCGGCTCCCCATCCATCTCTCTGAGAGCCACCCCCACCACTCAGTAAAACCTTGCACTCATCTTTCAAGCCCACATGTGATCTGATTCTTCCCATACATTAGGCAAGGACTTGGGATGCAGAAGGCTGTGACACTGGCCCCTGCCTTTGGGATAAGGCAGAGGGTTCATTGAGCTGATTAGCTCATGAACCATTTGCAGATGGCAAGTCTAAACGAGCTTGATAACGCACACCCTCTTAGGCTTCCAGAGTCGCAGACACCCTCCCCCAGATGCTGTCCTGGCGGCAGAGCCCAAAAGTGCTCTTGCCGGCCTCTGCTCCCCCTAGGAGTTTGAGCTGTGGTGTGACCAAGCTGGGGACACCCCTGTCGCATATTCTGCAAGGAGAATCAGGGAACTCTCCTGTTTCAACAGTTTGCTGTGAGGTATTTGATAACTAGTTTCTCCACACATATTACAAAGGCAGGAGAATGTGGAAGGGGTAAGGATGATAGATGAGGAGCAGGGAAAGAAAGCTCTAAAGACAAACCTGATGGTGCTGCCAGGGACAGGCTGGAGGTGACGAGATGCCATCCCTCACTGTCAATGCGGCCAGTTATTCAACGTGTTCATCCTTCCTGCTGGCATAAGGTCCCACACTGGCCCTAGGAATCTTGTTGTCATTTGATGAGGTGTCTTCACGAAGCAAGGACATGCCATCACTTGTCTCATTCACCCTCTGGCTGTCCCTGGTGCCCATACAAGTTGTCTGACCTGATTTATTCACCTATCGAGGCAGAACAAAGACAAAAAAGGGCAATGCTGACAGTGGTTCTTATTGCAGAGTATTGGATGCTCTAGGAAGAGGAAAGACTATGATTTGGAGCTGGGTGAGATAACAGGTATTTGGAAAAAGGCTTCACTTATTTTCTTCCCCAAGTGGTATTTTCAGATAAGGAAAGATTCAAACACTAGCCTTGATAATTATATAGCAAATGATAAAATGAGGAAATAGCTTCGGAATAAATATGGAACGTAGAAACAAATCAATATTAAAGAAGATTACTTATTTGGGTCTTCATGTGTTACTCAGTTATAAGCTCCTCTTTCCCTACTCAAACTGTGGACTCAAGTATCACAATAAAGTTTTTTTTCATAGCAAAAACTGTTTAATTTTCAAATTATATTCAGATACAGCTAATACAAATCACATACCTAGTGGATGAATTGGGTTATATTATTACACATAATGTTTGTTATGATTGAATATTAAAGTAGATGTCAAACATACAAATCAAATTACCTGGTAAAATTGTATTACACCCTCACTTACAACATTGTAATATATTTATTTGTTTGAAATTATATTTTTTACTTGTGACTTGCATTGCTCTGAGGAAAAATTTATTAAAACAATTTTCCTAGAAATTATTAAAATTGTATAGAAAATTATCTACCTTGAGTTCCAAAAAGTCACATTACTTCTAAATATAATATATTTACTATTCAAAATCAAAACAAATCAAAATTCGGCTTAAATATTTCAAAATCTTTTGAAAATTTTACCTACACTTGTAATGATGGGAAAACTTTTTTTCTATTTTAACATAAAACACCAATGTAACTTTCACTTAGTACAATAAGGCTTTTGAATACACTCACACACACATGCAAGGAAGGAAGAGAGAGAAAGAGACAGACAACATTTTAAGAAATATTTTTGCATAAAATTAAATAAATGGCAATAGAACTTTCTTTGGTATGGGATATTGTAGGTAGAGGCAAGTGATCACTCTTGCTACGGTAACTAGAACAACTAACACAGTTTAAAAATTATTTTAAAATGTATGTGGAATCTAAAGAAGCCAAAAGGACTAGAACTATAATTCTAGGTAGAAAAATGTTCTCTTAAGTGACTGAAATCATCGGAAACCTAATGTCTTCCAGAGAATTTGTTGAATTAGGCATGCCACCCACAGAAGTCCACTGGAAACAGCAACCGAGTTTTAAAGGCTACCTGGGCTGAGATTATAGGAACTTCAAATGCATGTCCTTTTTTAAAAACATGTGATATCTGATGGGCGCTAAGGCATAGGAACTCAGAGGAATGCACTGGAAAGACAGACTGATTCACCTGCAGGTTCACTGTGCTGTAGGAAACAGTCTCAAGAGAGAAATTCAACCTCAACACATTTGAAACAAAAAGTGGCTGAAACTAACTAAAGCTAAAGTCCAAACTGGACATGCCAAAATTCATGATGGTATTGAGTTGATCACTCTCTTATCCTATATGCCTAATAAATAAATTGGAAAACCCACATCTGCAGATAAATAACATTGACTTTCTTCTCTATAGTTTACTTAAAAACAGGGTCCTCCCACCAAAATAAATGATAAGTATGTGAGGGGACGCACAGGCTGATTTGCTCAACCAAGCCATTTTACAGTGTATGCATATTTCAAAACATCAGGCAGTACATGATAAATATATACAATTTGTGTCCATTAAAAACATCTAAGAAATGCCAGATACTGAAGTCTTCCTGTTCCATTGTCTGCCTTTTGGGAGAAGTTGCAGAATATTGAGTCCAACTTATTTTGTTTACAGCGAGGAAAACAGGGACCCCCAGACCGACTGATTTCTACAGTGGCCTCAGTCCACCAGTGGCACAGATGGAGAGCCTGACATTGGAACTGTGTCAGTCTCTTCTGGGGAAAGAGGGGTCATTCAAATGTTGACTTGAAAATCCAGTCTGCAACTGGTGAAACTGAGTCAAACTTGCCTCCAGGCATGCTTTTTGCCACACCCAGCTAGTTGATTCTTCTGACCTACCTGAGCTTCAATATGCTGGTAAAAACTGACCATTTGTGCTTCATGTATTATCCCTCCCGCTGTTTGTCATTTGTTTTCATGGATCTTCAGCGACTGTTAGTTGATTTTTTAAAATTAGACTGTTAAGTCCTGAAGGTCACTGACTCTGACAAAATAAGCGCTCCATATATGTTTGTGGAATAATATTCTTGTTGTTTTGAAAAGACTGATTCAAATGCAGCACACTTTTTAATTTAGTACTTTGAAAAAGAGCTAATTTTTTAAAACTTCCTCTGAATGCTATAAGAAATGTATTAGGACCTGATTATTTGTTGTAAGTCCAGCTTGGAGGAACCTAAAATCTATTTCTTACTTATAATTCTACATTGGTCGTCAAGTCCAGTGCATTACCCAAAGCATCCTTGCCAACTTAATATGGTATTCTTCCCATAAGGACAGAAAACATAAAAGCTCAAAATCAAAGACTGCAAACCTATCATATTTCTCTATCAGCTGATGAGTGGTTAAACACAATGGAATATATCTAGGCAATGTGAAATATTATTTGACTGTAAAAAAGAATTAAGTACTAATTCATGCTACAGTGTGGAAGAACATTGAAAATTTATGCTAAGTAAAACGCCAGACACAAAGGCCACGTGGTCTGTTTTTCCATTTGAGTTAAATGTCCAGAACTGGCCAAGGTATAGAGACAGGAAGAACACGGATTAGCTGTTGCTTTTGACTGGGGACTGGGGGAATGATGGGACTGAGCTGGTCATAGCTAAAGAGTATAGGATTTCTTTCTGGAGTGATAAAATTGTTCTCAGATTTGTTGTTTTGATGGTTGCACAACTTCATGAATGTACTAAAAAAATGCTGCATTGTATAATTTGTGGTTGAATTATATTGTAAGCAAATTGCACCTCAATAAAGCTGTTAAAAACACATAAAGGAAAAAAGCAAGGTCCAACAAAATAATGACAGGACATTAAAAGAGGTAGGAAAACGTAACATATAATCAAGCAAAAAAAAATCAATAATAACAGCCACCCCCACAGCTGACTCAGGCAGTGACTTTTTAGATAAATAATATAAATTTGTTAAAATATATAGAAGAAATGTAAAATAGAGTAAAAATGGAAAATTTAATGGAAAATTGGAATCTGTAAAAAAAGAATAAAAAATGCTCTATAACAAAATAATGAAATAGAATTAAGAGCTCATTGAATGATTTTAACAACAGCCTAGACACAATATTGAACAAAATTAGTAAACCGAAAGACATGTCAATGGAAAATATACTTATGGTGTCAATAAAACAAATAAGAAAACTGTAATAAATGGGTAGATTATGGTCAGATGGTCTCATATACATATATATAAATATATATTTGGCGACTTTGAACTTCCAGTTGGAGGGTGGAACAAAAGCAAATAACTGAATATGCAACAATTGAGAATTTTCAAATAATGATGAACTATATCAATGCAGATACTCAATATTTTTAGCTAAACGCAAGCAGAGTAAATATGAACAAAATACACTTAGGTACACCATAATCCAACTGCTGAACAACAAAGATTGAATTCAGGAAGAAATAAACACTGGAAAATACACATTTGTGAGTAAATATTAAAATATAATTACTGTTTAAACCAAAACCAATAACTATATCTATTGAAATTTGCAACAGGTGTGGAGAAAATAAAACACATGGCAACATTAACACAAAGATGCATAGGAGGTAAAAGATCTAAACTCCTGTAAGATTCTTTCATGATTCTGGACATAGAAAAAGCATTATTTTATTAAATAATCTAGTACAGGGTAGATTTTAATATGTAGACTTACAATTAAAATAATGAAGTGAAAAAATTATGAAATATCACTAATAGAAAAGATTATGATTAAAAATACTTGATTATCCCAAAAGAAGATTAGGAAGGAGGAATAAAGAAAAAAAGAACAGATAAGACAAATATAAAACAGATAGTGAGGTGAAAAAGGAAACAACAATAATATGAAATGAAAATGCAGAAGCCGGGCCCGGTGGCTCACGCCTGTAAACCCAGCACTTTGGGAGGTTGAGGTGGGCAGATCACCTGAGGTTGGGAGTTTGAAACCAGCCTGGCCAACCTGGTGAAACCCTGTCTCTACTGAAAATACAAAAAACTAGCCAGGCGTGGTGGCACGTTCCTATAATTCCAGCTACTAGGGAGGCTGAGGCAGGAGAATTGCTTGAACCCGGGAGGCAGAGGCTGCAGTGAGCCAAGATTGTATCATTGCACTCCAGCCTGGGTAACAAGAGCAAAACTCCATCAAAAAAAAAAAAAAAAAAAAAAGAAAATGCACTTCACATTGGAAAACAATGCATTGTTCTCCTAAATGGTAAACTCACTTAGAAATCTATGAAGTTGCTGGTTGAAACTGGAGGGGTGATAAACTTTGAAAAACAGGTTTGATGAACTCCAACATTTAAAAATTATGCAAAGAAGAAGCCAGTAAAGGAGGATGTGAACCAGGAATCCCAAAGCTTGAGAAGAAAACTAGGATAAAGCTGTCTCACCCATGTCAAGGAAGGAAGGTTTTGTGAAAGCGGAAGTTATGAAGTACCGAATGTTGCTGAGACATGGCAAAGATGAGGACAGAATGGGGTCTAGTGGAATTGGAATCATGGTCTGTTCTTTTGTGTCCTTATAAAGAGCATTCTTTGTGAAATCTGGGAGAAAAAATATGTAAATTGAAGAGCAAAGTATTGTTGAGAAAGTGAGAGGCAAGTGCATTTGTAACACTTTCCAGAAGTCTGACTGTACAGAAAAATGGATAAGTGATGCAGTATCAAGAGGACTTGAGAAATGATGGGTGATTTTGTTTTTTCAGTGAGAGATAATGGACCATGTGCTTTTAAGTGATTTTTATGGAAGCATAATATACACACAGAAAAAATGCACAAATAACGTATACAGGTAGATATTACCTAACTCTTGTGAAACCTCCGTTCCTTTTCAAGACATGCACCAGTACAAGAAACTTAGAAAAACATCCCCAGTTTCCTCCTGGTCTTTACCTCTTTCAAAAGAGAGAAATTTGCAGATTTCTATCACCATTACTTTGCTTTGCATATTATTGAACTTGATATAAGTGAAATCATACAGCACATGCTCATATATGTAAGACTTCCTTCACTCAGTGTTCTATTTATAACTCTTTCTTTTTTTATTGTACTTTAAGTCCCAGGGTACATGTGTACAATGTGCAGGTTTGTTACATATGTACACAAGTGCCATGTTGGTTTGCTGCACCTATTAACTCATCATTTACATTAGGCATATCTCCTAATGCTATCCCTTCCCCCTCCCCCTACCCCCACGACAGTCCCCAGTGTGTGATGTTCCCCTTCCTGTGTCCAAGTGATCTCATTGTTCAGTTCCCACCTATGAGTGAGAACATGCAGTGTTTGGTTTTCTGTTCTTATGTTAGTTTGCTGAGAATGATGGTTTCCAGCTGTATCCATGTCCCTACAAAGGACATGAACTCATCCTTTTTTATGGCTGCTTAGTATTCCATGGTATATATATATGCCACATTTTCTTCATCCAAAATGAATGGATTAATAAATTGTGATATATTCACACAATAGAATACTGTGCAATAATTAGAATAACTGATCTAGAACTACTCATAACAGTATATGTAAATATCACAAACATAATCTTGAATGAAAGAAACCAGACAAAAACAGGGGAAACTAATCAATGCTGTCAGATGTCAGGACTGTGATTACTCTTGGAGGTGGACACGGGGCGGCCTTCGGGGATACTGGTGATATTTTGTTTCTTGATCTGGGTATTATTTACCTGGCTGTGTTCAGTTAGTGAAAATTCAAAGAGCTGCACAGTTATGTATACTTTTTTGGTATTCATACAATAGGTCAATAAATTATTTATAAAATGTTAAAAAAGAAGTCCCCTCCTCTTCCAATGACTTTGAACTCCAATTTTTATTTCTTTGTTTCTGTGAGGATGGCAAAAGCTCTGCTTAAGGTTTTAACCTCTTAGGGATGGCTTCCTCCTTGGTTTCTCAATCTTTCACTCCTGAGCATCTAAGGATTTGGCCGTGGCTTCAAGGGCAAAAACCTTGGGGAACACAAGTTATGCGGATGAAGTTGGAGGGTTCCTCTTTCAATAAAATGATGAGTATCCCAACAGGAAGAACTAAGGAAAAGATGCACATGCAAGCGGCTGTTTCTGTAGTTGTGTTGGTTAAAAAGTAGATGGTTGTTATACTGAGTACTTATTCTCAATAAAGGAAAGAAAGTCATCAGTTGACATCAAGCCAGAGAAGTTGATAGAAAGATAAAGTGAGGATGCAAGAGAATTTAAACAGAAAGGATGATACTGAGAACTAGCAATCTTAAAAATGAGAAAACGCGTATTGTAGAAAAAGGCTGGTGAATTGCCAGGCAAGTTACATAATTGTTCTGTAAGGGAATTTTCTCACCTGTTTTATTTATTCAGCCCATTTTGCAGGGTTGTTGCAGACTCTTAAGAAGTAATGACTGCAAAATGCCTGTAAAAGCTACAAAGTGTTATAAAATGAACAAAGTGCAAATAAAAAGTAATGATCAGTAAAAGAGGAACATGGGGTTGGGAGGTGTCATGAAAAGCAGAGTAATGAGTAACATCCAAGTTCTTACAGTTGACCCTCGGGAGAAATAGGGAGACCTGATTCAAGACATCTGGTTTTAGAAAGGCGTTCCTATCTTCAGCACGGAGGAAGCGGGAGGTATGGAAGCTAAGTGGCATCAAGTCCAAGAACCTTGCTAGTGTACCAGGAAAAGGGTTTGAGCCTAAAACTCTTGTGTGAAATTTTAGAAGACTGTCCATTTTCTGTTTTTATTTTTCAATAATTAGAACATCTGAGCAATTCTGCATTTCTGAAGCAGACAAGATGGAAAAACAGGAGTTAAGATTCATTACTGTTATTATTGTTATTGTATTTTTTAATAAATGCAGACTCTTAACCTGCTATCCCCAAAGAGTTTCTGCAATCACTAGGCATTCAGCCAAACAGTCATGTATTATTCATAAGGATGGTTTGTTTACTTTAAAAGATATTCAAGGGCTGCTACAATTGCATATTGCCTCCAACTCTCAGATAGCATCTGTGAGCCGTCAATGTTTCCTGGAAAATTCTTTCCATCTTGAAGACTTAAGACACTCGGTCTGCACCCTCACTAGGCTTCTGTGATTCCTGTGTCTTGGCCATGTGTGTTCACACTGCAATGTGTCATAGTCAACATTTTTAACAACCAGTACAATCACATTGATTGCTGAGTACCAATCTTGCAAGGAGCTCTCTTTATACAACTCTACTATTGTATGAATCACTTTTGTACGCTTGTCTCTCTAAGTAGTTTTTGTGTTTCTTGAGGACAGGATCTGTAGCTAAGAGCCTTGGAAGGATTCAAGATTTTCTGAAAGTTGCCAGTAATATCCCAGGTACTCAGGCAATAGGATTGGTTAGTGTTTTCCACAGTGAATGAGGTTGAGAACTATTTGTTAACTGAATGACTTATTCCTTGGTCTGGTAATAAATGATGAAGCCTTAATTTGGGCAACATATATTGAGCGCCTACAATCTGCAGTGCTCAGTGCTTTGTGTTCCTATTAAACTTCTATTAAGTCAATGGAGTAGAAAGCATGGTTCATCCCCATCAGTAAAGTTTAATTCATTGAAGAGACAATAACTGCATTTTAATGATAATAACTCACCTTGTAGAGAATGTAATACTTTACAAAGAACTTTAACCACATGGGAGCCACGTACAGCTCGTATAGAATAAGTAAAGCAAGTTCTATAATCCCATTTCACGAGCATTGAGAAACTGAGTTTCAGAGTTACATATACTAGTGAATGGCAGAGCAGAGGCTTCAACTGCATTTGAATGATGCTCCTGAATTTGTGCAGCCAGGTAGCCCTGTCAGTGAGTGTGGGAAGCAGCACATGCTAAGACCCAGTGGTGGGATCAAACCTGGTGTGGCTGAGGAACTGCACTCCCCATGTGGCTGAAAGCAATGGAACCTTGTAAAATAAGTTTGGCCCTGGACTCAGAAGAAGGTGCAAGCTCACGGGAAACAAAGTTGGAGAAGATATGCTAATCACACAGAAATATGTGAGACCAAGCTTTCAGTGAATACTCAGCTTGACATATCTGATGGACCACCCAGGGCTCTACCTAACCGAAGCTGAGGTCTGGGTTTTATGTAGATAAAAAATTGGCTAAGAAAACAGTGGGTAAGTGGAATTGAGCAGACAATGGGAGTCACTGCTAGATTTCATCAAGGAATTGACACTGTCAAAAAGGTTTTAATCTATTCATTGAAAAACATTTCATTGGAACTTTGGGCAAAAGAGTGGTTGTGTTTATTGTGTGTTACATAGATCATGATACATTATTTTTATACAATTGTAAAATAATCTTTTAAATCACCACTTTAATAGGGTTGTAATTTTACTCAAAACTAGAATAAAAAATGAAACCCATATATATAAATAAATATATATATATATATATTTAACTTAGAAAGATGCAGCTGGGTTTCAAAATTGGCCTCATGCATTTTCCTTCCATAATTTGGCAAAACTACAGCAACCTCCTCTCAAACATTGGCCTCCTTCCTTGTTTTAGCACAATGGGAGCTTTCACATTTCTTCCAAAAGGCTTATTCACAATTATGCAACTCTTTATGAGAGCTTCCTACAGAAAACCACACAGAGAGATGCAGGCACCCTGGTTGTCTGGGTTCCTGCCGAGAGGTAGCAATTTGATGAAAGCAAGGAAGCCAGACCCCATCGTGAGTAAGATTTTAATGCGTGATCCTAGCATACTAAAAGAATAACGGCCCTACTCATAGCATTCACCTAAACGAAAATGCAGTCAAACACTCAAAATGCACTTAATTTTAAAAGTATTCCTCATTCACACACAGCAACCAGATTATGCACTACATCTTTGTGTGTGTGTGAACCTAAGTTCATGGGTCAAAGAGAAATATGCTTTCTGTGTTTAAACTGAAAAAAAAAATTCCCTGCAAATTGCAATGAAATATCGTATTTCCACTCTAAGAGACTGAAAATTATTCAAAAATATGTATTTAAAAAAGACTAGCAATGAAGCATGAACTATTTAGTTTCCTGAGACAGCAGTGCTAACTCTCTTTTATTGTTTTTGTAACATCCTGTGAGAAGTTGCGTTCAGATAAACAGTTCAACCACTTCAGATTTGCTGACTGTTTACTTTAATATTTTTCAATAATTATGTAATTAGCTCATCAACTCTTTCACACTCAGTATTTCCCTCCTAGCTACTTGGTTTGTTTACTTTAGGGACTGTCTGAAGTTCTGTGCACAGAATTAATAAGTGGAATAATTTATCTCTTTGCCTTTTGCAAAGAGTCATTCTAATTCAGAACACCTTTACCCTCATAAAGTCCGTGACGCTTTGAGGCTGCCATGGTTCTTAGTAGTTACTGATCCAGGAATCGATTTAAAATACAGTTCACTCTTTATTCTGTTTCATTGTTATTTCTTAACCAATAGGTTTTGTATTTGAAGTGATTTCTAAAGAAACTTTCCTTTGAGGACATTCATTACTAATCAAAGGGTCGTAATATGTAAAATATGAAACTGGTACACATATGGGACTGAAAAAAAAGAGACATAGTGACATGCTTCTTGAGGAGATGAAAACAGAAGTAAATAATTTCTAAAGTTTTGAATGAGAATTGCTGGCATTTTTTATTCTTGTGTTTTTAGATGTGCTAAGATGCAACACAGCTAGGCAGGAAGCCCATTCAGAGAGCTGGCCTGAGCCATGCAAGCGGTGAGAGGGGCACTTGAAGGGAATGAAGACAGGGCTCTGTCCCCTCTGAATGGAATGGGGGTCTCGACAGAAAGAAGCAATTGCCAAATGATAAAAAAGCAGGAGGCTCTAAATAGATGTGCCCAGGACTGAGGTCATAGGCAACAAGATAATAGTCAGATCCAGTTATAAAAGCTACAAAAGAAATCAGTGGAAAAAATGCACATAGATTAATGAAGATTTTCCCAAGATCTGGGAAGTCACACTAAAGAAGTACAAAGTGGTAGAGTAGAAATTCAATTGAAATAGATTACTTAAAGGAAGAACTCTGAAATAATTCCAGCTCTTCTAAAAATAGACTGCCCTAGCAAAGAATAAGTTTTCTATATGACTTAAGGTGTTCAAACACAATTTACCATAATATCTTGAGTTCATTTCAGGACTTACTCAGATGTTAGCTATATGATTATACAAAATTACCTAAAAGTTCTATTTTAATACTTAATCCATGTTCTAAACTTTTTTCTCTTACTAATTTATTTTGTAGCCATTCTCATGGATAGGAAGAATCAATATTATGAAAAGGCCATACTGCCCAAAGTAATTTATAGATTCAATGCCATCCTCATTAAGCTATCAATGACTTTCTTCACAGAATTGGAAAAAACTGCTTTAAAGTTCATATGGAACCAAAAACGACTGCTCATTGCCAAGACAAAGGGCAGAAACACATGGAAGAACATACCATGCTCATGGATAGGAAGAATCAATATCGTGAAAAGGCCATACTGCCCAAGGTTATTTATAGATTC
>NW_012114488.1:11902820-11903328 GCF_000951035.1 Colobus angolensis palliatus
TATACCTAATGTAAATGACGAATTAATGGGTGCAGCACACCAACATGGCACATGTACACATATGTAACAAACCTGTACGTTGTGCACATGTACCCAAGAACTTAAAGTATAATAAACAATAAATAAATAAATAAACAAACACTATCTTTGCTAGTATTATAAGAAAGGCATAAAAGTGATCTCTAATTTTGCTGCAGTACCATGCTTCCTGGCTTGCAGTGTAACCTTTTTTTGTGATGTTATTCTGATTCAACAAAAAAAGTAAAGAGACCACTTCTTAAAAGTGCGTTTAGACTAATAATTGCTAAAAATGCACGTATGACAACCTTTTCACATTTAACTTCTGAACTCATGCATATAATATTAACACATTTTTTAGTAGCTATAGTGTGTATATCCTAGTATGCAGATAAAAGTAGAGAGAAGTGGGCCTAAAATCAACATGAGAGCTAAATAAATTACAAATAATAAATAAATATTATCATATTTATAATAAAATATCACAATA
>NW_012114488.1:11903518-11944783 GCF_000951035.1 Colobus angolensis palliatus
GTTCAGTATGTATGTCATTATTATTTTTACAACTGTTTAATTATGACTTCCCAGCATAAAATCATAAGCTTTTTAAAGTAAATAAAAGAGAACAATATAGTCACAGATTGTTATATTTTCATTCAGTTGTATATATTGCTTTATTTTCTTTGAGACACTCCCTGTGACCTATGTTGTACTCTGAAGTATGTGTTTAATTTCCAAGTGTTTGGAGATTTTTCATGTTGTCTATCTAGTGTGGATTTCTAGTTTGATTCCATTACAGTTAGAAAACATACTCTGTGAGACTTAACTTATTTTAAATGTGTTGAGATTTGCTTCATAAACCAGAACATGATCTATCTTTTGACTGTTCCATGGATAATCAAAAAATATGTGTTTCTTACTGTTGTTGGTGGAGTGGTCTGCAGAGATCAATTGGACCCTGTCGACTGATGTGCATTCACAGACTACTGAAAAGCTCCTCTTTTATTATGTTTCACGGCTTTATATATTAGATGTATCATTTGTTTAGCTTTTATTTTTTAAAAAAGTGCAAGATATGTTGCATTGTCTTTATAAGGCTGATAGTCTTAATTACAGTGTAGATTCCCACACAGCCTTCTCTCAGAACACTGTTTCAAAGAATTTTAATAGTTGCTTAAAGGATTTCATTGTTATGAACAAAGGACCCCATTATAAAGTGTAAAATTAGGCCATGATAACAGCTTTACTTCCTCCAGTAACTTCTTAGAAATATCAATGTACTAATGTAATACTAATATGAAGAGACCCCACCAATGCCTGCATGTCTTCTTTCGTGGTGGGTACTGTAAGGGTAGCAACTTACCTCCCGCTTTAGCAGACATAGTCTCATATGTCCAGCCTCATGGACACCTAGAATCGGCTCTTCAACACTTTAAGATGGGAAAAGATGGGAGAGGATATAGAAGGGGAAACAGATAATGCTGATATCTAAGCTAGATGAAGCATGCCATGAACGTCTGTCTTCCACTGTTTCTCAACAACAGAAGCTGAAGGCATTAAATGTGCATGGACGCTGCCTCATGCTGGATCTCCTCCAGAATCAACACTGCCATCCCAGTTCTTGCTCTTATCGCCTGTGACTTCAGATGGTTTTCTCCTGCCTTGCGATCTGGGGTCTCTTCCTGCCTTTGTCAATGCTCAGAAGGACAAGAGCAAGTTACATGTGCCTGCCCCTTCCTTCCCTCTCTTTACTTCGGGTCTGAGAAGTGGGAAATGAAGAAAAGAACAAGAACGTCTCTGAGGTCTCTCAACTTGGGCCATTATTGGTGACGCTTCTGCTCCGCAGACCTGTACTTGCAAAAGGTGTCTACATGTTGAATGTACCTGATGCACTTCACAATGTATGAATCAGCAACTTGCCACAAAATACCACATAACAAATCATTTCCAAAGCTTAATGACATAAATAGAAGCACATCTCATGTTCATGAATATATAAGAGGAGTGAGTGCCATTTGGCTGATGTGGGAAGTACCTGGCTGGTTGCCCTACTCCAGGTTGTGGGTTCCTACCCGTGGCTTCAGCTGCAGTTCAGGAATTGCATCCTTGTGTTTGCTCTTGGTCCCAGGCTGAATTGCATACACCTGTTGGGGTATGTATTCCCATAGGACATCTTTATAGCATCAGAGCAAAACCTTACAGCACAGTGTACTTAGAGCCTCTGCTCACCTCGCACCCACTAATATCCCATTGGACTAACCAAGAGCCATCGCCAAGCTGTCCATGTCACAGGGCTAGAAAGCATCATCTGCTTTCAGTCACAGGTTGGGGGAGAAGGTACTGAGAACCTGCTGAATAATAATCCAAACTATCACGTAAGCCCAGAGCTGCCCCCTTATCCATAGTAACGACTTGTAAGAATACCGACTTCTTGAGTATATAAGATATATACTTACAATCTTTTTCCTCCAATACAAATAATTTATTTAAGGGGACCAGAGAAACAAATATATTACAACTAAATAGAGGGAGAAAGGGAATCATATAGAGTCTTCTAACAATGAATCTTGATTTATTTAAAATAGAGACAACAAGTTGAAGATAAATGATAGTCGAAGTAAGAATAATAGTTGGTAGAAAATTAAGGCACAGATAATGCTCTTCCAAGAGAAGTAAACAGTAGAGAGTGATTAATCTGCCTTTCCTTTGTCTTGTGTTAAGTTGACTAGATTAGTTGAATAAGAGTAAAGCCCAGTGCTAAAGCAAAAAACAAAACAAAACAAAACAAAAAGCCTCTGGTGGCAAACTCATGTGTGCCTGTCTTCTGTTCCTCTGGAATGTAATTTGAATTCTTGAATTCTTTTTTTAAGTGCCTTTAATTAGTTTCTTAAGCTGAAATTTGTTCGTGTGTGTTCATTATTTGATTGAATTTGCTGCCTGAGGAAAACCAGATTATAAAAATAACACCTAGGTTGTAACATGCTTACATTATGGAAAGCAGCTCATTTTTTCCACAGAAAGTAATATACGGATTGATCAGGGGGAATGACTAAGTTCATGAATCCACAAGTCACTCCCATGCATAATTTCTAGATATAATGGGAAGGGCATTTTTAGACGAATAAATATGAACAAGGGTATACAAAGTACCACTAGCGGACCCCAAATTATAAGCCATTTCCGAAAGGTAAGATGCAGTCTAAACATGCATCAAAAGAGATCTGCAACGGAGTTGGGACTGCTCAAATCAAAGCTAATAAATGTATATGGCAATGTGTATTATTTTAGTTTCTTCATAATGTATACATAAAAACCTTATTTTTGGAGACAGGGTCTCACTCCCATCATCCAAGCTGCAGTGCACTGGTGCAATCCTGACTCCCTTCAGCCTTGACTTCCCGGGCTCAAACAAGCCTTTCATCTCAGCCTCCCAAGTAGCTGGGACTACAGGTGCACACCACCACATCAACTAGTTTTTTGTATTTTTAGTAGAGACGGGGTTTCACCATGGTGCCCAGGCTGGTCTCAAACTCCTGAGCTCAAGCGAGGGCCTCCCAAAGTGCTGGGATTACAGGAATGAGTCATCACGCTTGACCTATAAAAACATTTCTAAGAGATTATGTTAAAAAACACAATTGACATTTTAGAATAATAAGTATAGAAGGAACTCAGTTACTTTTAATCACACAAAATTATGTATTTATTTGAATATAAAATCGCAGTTGGATGCATGGAAAAGCTCTGAAAGGAAAATACCCTGAGTGAACTCAGACATGAGAAGTCAAAACTCAAGTAATAATTTTACACTATCTATATTATATTAATTCTTAAAAGTGAGATTGGCTTTATAAATATGTCATTAAGAAAACATATGATTGAAAAAGGAAATCAATTCAAATCATTAGAACAATACTTAGAAATATAGAAAAAGAAGAAGAAAGCCATCCTCTATCCCGCTGCTGTAGAAGAATACTATAAGTATTTTGGGAAAGGTTCTTCATTATGTGCAGATTTTATATGATTTAATTTGTTTTAAAGCAGATACTGTTTTTCACTTTTGTTTTTGTTTTTACCATTTCCTCAGCCTATCATGTGTATGATTATATCTGTACCTCTTATTTATTCAACAGTTTTTGTTTTTCATGCCCTTTTCTATAATCTCTGTTTAACGTCAATTTTGCCAATTAAATATATGTTTTAAGACCTAACTATGATCACACTTACTCCAGTCTTTCTTACAAACCATCCAATAATACATGGGTTTTTCAGCAGTTAATTTGTGTGCCAATTATCTTGTCATCCAATTATATTCTCTGGTGATGCTTTAGATATATGGAGTGTGTGTGTGTGTGTTTGTTTGTTGTGTGTGTGTGTGTGTGTGTGTGTGTTCTTTTCAAACAGAAAACTCTGAAAACTGGTACTGTTCTTTGGCCTTTGTTTAAAGTTACAGCACCTGGAAGGGACAGAATGGATCATTCTTGATGAAAGCACAGAAGAAAACAAGGGGAAAAAAGAAGAGAGGACGAAAGAGAGGGATGGAGGAAAGGAGAGAATGAGAAAAGGAGGAAGAGAGCCCTTGGCCGGGCGCGGTGGCTCAAGCCTGTAATCCCAGCACTTTGGGAGGCCGAGACGGGCGGATCACGAGGTCAGCAGATCGAGACCATCCTGGCTAACACGGTGAAACCCCGTCTCTACTAAAAAAAATACAAAAAACTAGCCGGGTGAGGTGGCGGGCGCCTGTGGTCCCAGCTACTCAGGAGGCTGAGGCAGGAGAAGGGCGTAAACCCGGGAGGCGGAGCTTGCAGTGAGCTGAGGTCCAGCCACTGCACTCCAGCCTGGGCGACAGCGCGAGACTCCATCTCAAAAAAAAAAAAAAAAAAAAAGAGAGCCCTTGTGTGTGTGCGTGTGTTTAAGACAATCAGTAGATCACCTTGGCTGTTCATGAAGGTCTGAGGGCAGCAGTGTCAACATGTATCTGGGGAATATTTTCCAGGTCACTTGTCTGAACCAGAGAATAATGGCGTGGTAACCTTGCAAGTTTGAAGAAAAGTTCAGAGGTTGTTCTCATATTCAATCTCATTCTTATTTCCATCTTCTCCACCTTCTACTGAGAATCACTATTTTAATGAGCTAGCCACACAAAGAAAGATTGATATACAGTGGCTGAAAGGGTGTATTAGGGAGAGAGGATTGGATTATTCCCTTTGCCCTCTGCAAGAAAAAAAAAAAAAAAAGAAACAAACAAAAAATCCTCAGAAGTGTGTTAATTGCTCACAGGAACACCATCAACCAACTTCACCCTCTAAGATCATGCCAAGTGTCTTATTTCTGTCCAAAATTAAATTGCCTCAAAAATCAATGATAAAAAGATATCTAGGTAATCTCCAAGTACTTGGAAACTATACAACACAACTCAGGTCAAGTAAAAAAGCTAAAAGGCAAATTAAAAAAAAAATTAAATACAAATTAAATCACAATCTATCAAAAATATTAGGAATGAAATAAGGGATATCATATCAAATATACAGACATTAAAAGGATGACATGGGGGAAATTATGAACAACCTGCTTCAATTAAATTGGAGAAATACATGAAACAATACTTTGAGGAACATAAATTTCTAAAATCTACTGAAAATTTTTATATAGAAAGAAATCATTAGAACACTCCATAACTATTTTAAAAATTGAAATTGTAGCTAAAAACCTTCCCACAAGGCACACTCAAGACTTAGATGGTTTACCTTGTGAATTCTTCTAAATATTTAAGAAGAAGTAACAAAAGTTGTAAACAAAATTTTCAAGAAAACACAGAAGAAAGAAACAGGTCTTAACTCATATTTTAGGCCACCACTATAGCAACAGCAAAATAAATGACATTATAATTTTAAAAGAACTACAGATGACACAGCTTCTAATAAAAATTAGAAAATTATTCTAAATGTAATGTGGCAATATCTGTCATGACCACCTGGATTTTTTTCCCAGAAACTCGGTGCTGGTTTAACTCTTAAAAAAATGTAATTGATCTTATCAGGAAACAAAACAGAGCAGAACTTAAGATTATTTCAATAAATATAGGCATAACATTTGACAAAATTCAAAATCAATTCATAATGAAATTTCTGAGAACATAAGGGAGAGAAGGGAATTTCCCCATCTTAGAAGAAACAGCTTTTTACTCAAGAGCAATGAAAACATGTATCCACTCAAAGAACTTTTCAAAGCAACTATACTCATAAAAGCCAAAACCTGGAAGGAGCCTAAACTTTCAGCTGGTAATAGAGAAACAAATTTTGGGTTGTCTCTACAGTGAAATACTATTCAACAATAAAACAGAATGTAGTATTGAATCATTCCAAACATTGTACAACAATGAGTACAGCACCTGTACAGCCATCTTGCTTTTTAATCCCTCATAAAGTTTACAAACTAGATGGGCAAAAAGGTAAAAATGAATAATTATCCAAGCTATTCTATTATCACAGTCACAATAAGTGCTTCACAGAAAATATATAATATTGGCCGGGCGCGGTGGCTCAAGCCTGTAATCCTGGCACTTTGGGAGGCCGAGACGGGCGGATCACGAGGTCGGGAGATCGAGATCATCCTGGCTAACATGGTGAAACCCCATCTCTACTAAAAAAAATACAAAAAACTAGCCGGGCGAGGTGGCGGGCGCCTGTAGTCCCACCTACTCCGGAGGCTGAGGCAGGAGAAGGGCGTAAACCCGGGAGGCGGAGCTTGCAGTGAGCCGAGATCCGGCCACTGCACTCCAGTCTGGGGGCAGAGCGAGACTCCGTCTCAAAAAAAAAAAAAAGAAAAGAAAAGAAAATGTATAATATTTACATTGTGAAATATAATGAGACCACCGTGGTCTCCACTATGACTTTGCTGAGATGTTTAGCCCACGTCCTGGAGGATAAATGTGAGTTAATCACAAGGAAGTGGAAGAAAGGTTGTGGTGAGAGGTCTTTAGGATAATTTCACGTGCAAAGGTCAGGACATAGAGAAGGGGTTGATGAATATAAGGAACTGAAAAGGAGTCAAAGTAACAAGAGCAGATTTGAGAACACTAGACTGGAACAAAACACTTAGGGCATTTTATTTATTTATTTTTATTCAAAAAATTGGAAGCCATTATTTCGTTGTAAGCACAAGGGAAGCACTTTTACGTGTATGTTTTTTGAAAAATCTTTGGACACTTTGTGAATGGGGGTGCAAAGTGAACTCCTCAAGAGATTATTGTGGCAGGTAAGTTCATGTTGGAGTGGCAGCATTGGGGATGAGCAAAAGGGTGGATTGTAAAACAAGTCTTAGCCTATTTTCTTCACAGACGTGGTATTAATAAAATACCACAATTAGATTCATCAAGGACTTGCTTTTTTTCTTACATTTTATAATAACAACATTTCAAATGTACAGGAAAATTGAAATAATTTTACAGTGAGCATCCATATATCTGTTGCCTAGATTCTATCATCTATATTTTACTTTTCCACATATCTATTCATCTTTTCATCCATCTCTCCATCTGCAAACTATTGTTCTGTTTTGAAGCATTTCAACGTAGATGCAGAAATCAGCACACTTTGCCCTAAATACTGCAACATACATACCATTACCTGGAGTTTAATACTCAGAAAAAAAAAATTTAGGAATAAAATTTGCAAGCAATGAAATCTACAAATCTTAAGGTACCATTTGATAGGTTTCGACAAATGCATAGATCTGTGTAGCCCAAATCTTTATCGGGATAGAGTACATTATCCTTACACACTCAGTCCTCACCCTCAGCCCTACAGGCTTCCGCTGTCATTGTAGGATTACAATTATCTGGATGAATGGTAAGAACTTTTACATAGTCTTGTTTTGCCATTTGCGTATTATCTGTAGTAAAGTGTTGTTAAAAAAAAAAAACTACATTGGGTACTTTGTTTCTTAATATTGATTTGCAGAAGGTGTTACTATATCTTGGCTACCAGTCCAATTTTAGCTATTTATGTTATGAAGATTTTCTCTCAGTCTTGCCTATTTATTTTCTTAATTATGCTGCTTGATGGACAGCAATTTTTCATTGTTTTATTATCCAATTTAATAATCTTTTCTTTCATGGTTATTGTGTTCTCTATCTCGTCTGAGAAACCTTTGAATATTCTCAAGCAAAAATGATATTCTGCAATATTTTATTGTAAAATGTTTATTTTCAATGTTTTAGTGTTTATGCTTAGACCTATGGTCTGCTTCTAATCAACTTTTGTGTATGGTGAAAGGTAAAAAGGTAAAACTTGAGATTTTTTTATTTTATTTTATTTTTTTTAAAGATGGAGTCTCGCTCTGCCACCAAGCTGGAGTGCCGTGGCACCATCTCAGCTCACTGCAACCTCCGCCTTCTGGGTTCAAGCAATTCTCCTGCCTCAGCCTCCCAAGTAGCTAGGACTACAGGTGCACACTGCCATGCCCAGCCAATTTTTCTATTTTTATTTTTTGTATTTTAGTAGAGACACAGTTTCACCATGTAGCCCAGGCTGGTCTTGAACTCCTGAGCTCACGCAATCAGGCCTTGGCCTCCCAAAGTGCTAGGATTACAGGCATGATCCACTGCGATCGGCTTTTTTTTTTTTTTTTTTTGACATAGGTATCTTGTTGTTCCAGTATCATTTCCTAAAACACTCTCCTTTCCACTGTAGAGTTCTTTGGTACCTTTGTCAAACATTGAAGGAATGTGTAAATATGGGTCTATTTCTGGATTCTATTCTATTCTACTGGCCAGCGTTAGATTGTCTTTATTATTTTAGTTTTAAAGTAAATCTTAAAGTCTTCAGTGTAACTCTTTCTAATTTATTCTTTATTGAGATTGCTTTGGATATCCTATGTCCTTTGCATTCCAATACAATTTTAAAATCAGCTTGTTAATTATAAAAACAGAAGGCTGGTGGGATTACAAATGGGTTTATACTGAACATAGAGATCAATTTGAAGTAAAATGGTTTCTTAAAATCACTGAGTTTGCTGACTCATGAACATGGTTGACTGCTCATTTACTTGGATCTTCTTTAATTCTTTTCAGTAATATTTTACAGTTCTCAGGTACTGAAGGTCTTTTGCTAAATTTATTCAACAGTATTTAATGTCTGTGATGTTATTGTAACAAACTTCATCTTCCAATTATTTGTTAACATACAAAATTGAAATGACTTTTGTGTTTTAATTTTCTATAACCAAGCTAAATTTAATTATTACTTTTGGTTTCTGTTTTATTTATTGTTCAAGATAGTTTATGTAAAATATGTATATATAAAATTATATACATATACATATTTCTTCTTTCTTTCTGAACCTTTTTTTTTTTTTTTGAGACGGAGTCTTGCTCTGTCGCCCGGGCTGGAGTGCAGTGGCCGGATCTCAGCTCACTGCAAGCTCCGCCTCCCGGGTTTACGCCATTCTCCTGCCTCAGCCTCCCGAGTAGCTGGGACTACAGGTGCCCGCCACCTCGCCCGGCTAGTTTTTTTGTATTTTTTTAGTAGAGACGGGGTTTCACCGTGTTAGCCAGGATGGTCTCGATCTCCTGACCTCGTGATCCGCCCGTCTCGGCCTCCCAAAGTGCTGGGATTACAGGCTTGAGCCACCGCGCCCGGCCACTAATTTTTATCTTATTAAAATTTCAATACCATATTAGACAAAAGTGAAAAGAGTGAACTTCCTTTAATTTCTTCCCATCTGAAAAAGAAAACATTCAATAGTTCATCATTAACCATTAGTTAACTGCAGGACTTTATAAATTTCCTTTACCAGGCAGAGGGTGTTCTCTTCTGTGACTAGTTGCTGAGACTTTTTAAATAATAGACGAGAGTAGAAGTTTGTCAAATATTTTTTTCCTCTTTAATAGTCAAAAGCATGGTTTTTTTTCTTCTTTATTGTACTACTTGATGAATAATATAAAATGACCCCCAAATATTAAACAAACACTCCATTTCTGGGATAAACTCCACTTCGTCAAAACATATGCCTTTTATATAGGGTTAGATATAATTGGAAAATATTCTATTAATCATTCTTGCAATTATTTTTATGAGAAATATTAGTCTGCAATTTCCTCCTGCAATATCATTATTAGGTTTTGGAGTTAAGGTTATGTTGGCATCACAAAATGTGTTAGAAAGTGTTTTCATCTCTATTTTCTGAGAGAGTTTGTGTAAGATAGGTTTTATTTTGTGTATTATCATTCATATTATCTAAGTTGTAAAAGATGTTGGCATAATATTATAATTACCCCCTTTTATCTTTTTGGTATCTGTAGTAAAACCTAACTTTTACTCTTGATACTTGTGTTTTAGGTATCTCTTTTTTAATGTAATACATCTAGCTTGGAAGTTGTCAATTTGTTGATCTTTCCAAAGAACCAACTTTCGGCTTTGATAATTTTCTCTCATTTTTCAGGTTTTTCTGTGTTTGGCTTCTGTCCTTAACTTCATTAATTTTTTCTTTCTACTTACATTATTTTATTCTACTTATATTAATTTCACTGTGCTTTTCTTTTTCTAACTCTTAAGTTGCAAACTAGTGTCATTAAATGTAAATATTTATTGTTGTCAAATATGTATACTTAATGTTATACTTTTCTCTTGAGGCTCTCACTTAGCTACCTCCTACAATAGATTGTAGTTTCCTTTCAATTTTATTCAACATATTTTCTAAACTTCTTCATGATTTCTTCTTTGATCTATCTATTATTTAGAAGTAGGTTATGTAATTTCCAAGTATTTTTGGAAATTAATAAATAAAAATAAAATGTTGAAATAAACACAAATTCTGATTCTTATTTATTTCTTCATTTAATTACATTGATAAAACATGCTCTATATAAATTAAATCTATTACACTTATGCACGAGGGTATAATTGATCTCAGTGAACATATCATGTGCACTTGAATGTGTATTTAGCAGGAGTTGTGTATGATCTTCTATAAGTAACAATTAGGTCAATGTGGTTGATAGTATTGTTAAAATTACTTATGCCTTTACTGTTTATATAGTTTTCTATCATCAGTTTCTGAGTGAGGGAAGTACTTTTCGCTGGAGAGTATTTATAGCCTATGATTATGCAATCATATTTATTTACATCATGTTCTACACTTTTTGTTTCCTAAAATATATATGTGTATATCTGTATGTATGTGTGTGTATGTATATACACACACAAATATGTATTTATGAAGAAATCAATATAAGATATATAAAATAATATATAACAAATATACACATATATAGTTAGGACACATAATTTAGGTAATATTTATGACAGAATTGTTAAGGAAAACCAATTTATTTTTAGGAAAATGGCAAACATACCTCCATTTTCTTTACATTCTTTTTTCTTTCTTGGTTATATAAATGTTTGGAAAATCCAGCCGATTAGTGATGAAACCAGGGCTCTCAACTCACCAGGTGGCAGTCTCCAAAATTTCACACCATTTATTAAGAAATACTCAACCTCCTAAAATCAACATAGCAAAACAAAATCCAAGTAACGATAACAAAATACATTCTTTATTAATTTTCCTCTCAAACTGAAAAATTTACATAGTTTTTCATAAATAAGTACTCCATATTGAAGATCTTTATTGTGGCTCAAACCTAAGTGACAAGATGTGTATTACTCAGGGTGTTTCCCTCGTGTTTGAACAATCGATGTCACCACAGTCTGAATACGTTTTATGTGAGTTGATAGTTGTTTAATTAACAGTGTTATTCTTTGCTAGTAATATATGAAAAAATATAGTACATTTAATGTTCTGTTTATGACCACATTAAATTTCATCTACTTAAAGATATTAATTTATATACTGATTAAGTCATTTTAAAAAGTCACAATTTAGGAGAATATTCCAGTGGCTTTGTTCTTCCTCTTTTACTTTGAACAGTACAGGTGTAAGGTTAGTTGAAAATTCTGCATGCAATCCTGCTTTTGTTTTGAACTTACGGCATCCTTGTTATATATTAGGTGTGTTTATTCTATGTCTCTCTGTGAATGATGTCGCTCAGCAGCGCTTGGCCTCTGGGTAAGAAACTATTGAGTTGGCCTTGGCTATAAATTGGTACCACTGGGATGGACAACTACTTAAATTATTATATTATTTTTCACAAGATGCTGTACTCTGAAATCCTTCCCATTCATCAACCGAATAGCTCAGCAGGTATCTCCCGCAGCCTTTATTGTCTGGGTCAGTTAGCTCTGGAGGTTAGAGTGGTGATTATGAGGGCCAGGCTTGTGGTTTTAATCCCTGTATGGGCCAGTTAGTTTCTCAGTTAGGAAAAACCCTTGTGCACAGCGATCACTTGCACCTCTAACCTTTCTGTCTTGTAGTTGCACACCAGGGGTTATGGAAGTGACCTGTCATGGGAATGTAGACGACATAGTGCAATTCATCATTATTGCTAGAGAAATAAATCAAGGCACATATTCCCTTGACTAGATATTTCTTTCATCCTTAAGTAGGGGAGCATATACATGGATCTGAAGCTACATATGCTTGTGCTTAAATGAATTTTTTTTATTAAACCAAATATAAATGGAATAGCTTCCTTGAATTTTAAATATGAAAAGATAAAGCAGCTCAATGCCTGAACTTTGGAATCCTTTGAAAGCCCACAATGCACCATATCCAAAGGCCCCAGAGGTGTATTTTACTAAGCTCAGAAATTCCTTCAGAGTAATTCGAAACTATCATGTCTTCCAGTCTTCCACAATCATCATATTAGGCCTTTTCCCCCAGGTGCATTTATTGTTCCTCCTCGTTTGGACTGATGGTCCAGTTCTCACCTGTCCAGGTTGCTGAGCCTTTAAATAGCCTGAATTAAGTCCTCTATCTTTCCCACAGTTGCACTTTGCTGTAAGAATCCACATTCTCTCACCAACACTATCTTTTGACTCCGTTATGAAAGGAAAGAAACTGGGCTCTTCACTCATCATCTTCCTCCATCTATTCAGTCAAAAATGTTTTCTGGTTATCTGCTTTCTTCAAAGTGCTCTATGGGAGGGAGGAAAAAATAATGAACTGCTGTAAAAAAAACTTATGATTAGGATATGGAAAATAGGAAGTGGGCATACTTAATTTTAACTCAGGAAAGACTATGGGCCCTGAAACCATGTGTCTGAGAAAAGTATAAGCAGGGCTGAAAGAATACTTAAAATCCTGAGCTGTCTTCAGTGTTGAGCTTCATTGTCCTGAACTGTGTTCTCCCCATAGAGCAGAATGGGATTTGAAGGCTAATGATATGGTTTGGCTGTGTGTCCCCACCCAAATCTCACCTTGAATTACAATCAATAGTAATCCCCATTTGTCAAGGGAGGGACCTGGTGGGAGGTGATGGGATGATGGGGGTGGTTTCCCTTATGCTGTCCTCACGATACTGAGGGAGTTCTCATGAAATCTGATGGTTTTAAAGTGTGGCACTTCCCCTTTGCTTGCGCTCTCTCTCTCACCTGCCAGCGTGTAAGACAGGCCTTGCTTCCTTTCCCACTTCTGCCATGATTGTAAGTTTCCTGGGGCCTCCCCAGCCATGAGGAACTGTGAGTCAATTAAACCTCTCTCGTTTATAAATTACCCGATTTCAAGTACTATCTTATTTATTTATTTTTGAGACAGAGTCTCACTCTGTCGCCCAGGATGGAGTGCAGTGGCATGATGTTGGTTCACTGCAACCTCCGCCTCCCACGTTCAAGCAATTCTCGTGCCTCAACCTCCTGAGTAACTGGGATTACAGGCATGTGCCACCAAGCCTGGCTAAGTTTTGTGTTTTTAGTAGAGACAGGATTTCACCAGGTTGGCCAGGCTAGTCTCAAACCCCTGACCTCCAGTGATACACCCACCTCGGCCTTCCTAAGTGCTGGGATTACAGGCGTGAGCCACTACGCCCAGCCTCAGGTAGTATCTTTATAGAAGTGTGAGAATGTACTGATACAGCTAGCACAATTATTTTTAAATTGTTCCTTATCACTTTAAGTTATGTGATTTAAGTTACTTAACACCAATCTTATGTTTTATCATACACCTGCTTTAAAATTTAAAAAAAATCTATTTCAGTTATCAAAGCCTGATTTTCTTATCATTATCTCCTGCTATTCCTCTTTTTTACATAGCAAAAGAAACTCAAACAACAACCAGCTCAACCCATTTACTTGCAATACACATCCTAAATAACCTCATAGCTCACATGTAACATGTGTAGATGGATGGAATCAAAACATTAATATTTGTTAATTTTTGTCATCAGAATTGTCTTTATCTTTTGCTGTGGTTTATCAATAGCTCTCTCTGTACATCAAAAATCCAGTTTTTTTCTTTTATGTCTGTATAAAAAAGAAAGATGGAATTGATTTTTCCTTTAGCCTTACAATCTTTCCTGCTCCAATGATATATTTTAATTGCTGAAAAAATGTATTTCCAACTATATTTCTGGTGTAGTAGGTTAAAAGGTTGAAAGAACAAATGTTTTGACACACTTTTTCCTCAGGACATTTTCAGCACTGAAATTCAGGTCATGGAGAAATAAGTTAAAGTGCTGTTTTAGGAAGAGTGTCAAGGGGCAGATGCAATATTCTTTCCATATGCTTCCCACTTGGTGTACACAGCACTGCAGTGTGCATAGAAGAGGTCCCCAAGATTACTGCACCTGTGGGAGGACATTAGGAGGAGGAGCTTCATCTCAGTCCATGGGAAACCATGTCTCTATGTCCCTATATGCCTCTTCCGAATGCCACCCAGACTTGCGTGGTTCCTTTGAGAGAGACAAATATTAATACATCTCTTTTGTCCCATATTCTTTTCATGCCCCATGTCTTTCTGACCTCTGCTGAAAGCCATGTGCGCCTTGCCTCTCTCACAGCCATCATACTTTGTGGTATAATTGTTAACGTCACATAAAAAATCAACCTTGAAAAAGATGACTCAAGTTGGATGTTTTTCTATGAAAAAGAAGTGTCTGTTAATGCACTCAGAGAAAGAAATAAACATTGTATCTTATCCTGTGGGGTGCAATAAAGTTTTTATTGCCATGAGCTGGGAATAATCACATTACTTATCTGTGTCACAAATATGAGTGAGCTAGGAAGATTTTCTCTGCCAAATTGCTATAAAGCTTTTCTCGGTACTGTCCCAGCCCATTCCAAATTTTATTTATGACAGATGTTATCTCCAGTTTACTTTGGACTTTATTTTTCCATTTTTAAGTTTGTGAGCAATAGAACTTATATGCTTACCCTTGATAATGTGCTAAAGAGTACATAATTAATTTGGAAGCCTGGGCATTTGGTCATTTCATGGGATAAGAGTTGCATAGCATGATGGAGACATAAGATAGATAATGAATAGATAGAGGCACAGAGATTCACTGAGTTTTGACTGGTCTTTGTCTGACGCTTAAGAAATCCCTGAATCTGCTTTGAAAGCCAGCTATTTCCAGTTTTACAGACATCCATTGGCATCCTTTGGGGAAGGTGTCTCTGTTGAGATGAAAGGGTATTGGTTCAAGAATAGGTTTGTGACAGAATGATTCTGAATCCTCAGAAAGATATATAGGTGATAAAGAAAGTTTAGAAAACTAAATATTAATAGAAGACAATGCTCTAATTCTATTATCATAGAATATATATAATAAAATTACAACTATTAAAATAGTAGAATGCCATAGATTTTGTTTCTGAAAATAATGGAATATCAGGAATTAGATTTAAACTCCTGTCTTGAACAAGTAGAATACCAAACAAAATATATTAAACACTGGTTTCCAGATATTGGAAACAAGTCACACAAGATAGTGATCCTTGACATAAGAGAATGAGGGAAGTGAGCTCTATGGTTGACTCAGCTTACAGCCTGAAGAGAATTCTAGACTGCAGTACAAGGAACCCATACAGCGCCTGGTTGCCTCTCTAAGTTGAGAAGGAAGAATTTATAATTTAGGGAGGCCAGGCAGCTAGAAATCACAATGCAAAATATTAGCAAAAAGGTAGATATAATGAGACCTTTGGAGTTTTAAGGATGGGTCGCAGAAAGAGTTCAGCCGAATACTGAACAGTACTCACAACTGGGCAAAGATAACAGGCGTGTATAACTATCCTAAGAGCTGACTCTGGGCTAAGAATATTAATGTGTGCCCCTAGGCAGTGTGAAAAGACTCATTAACACATGGAATGGCACATTGAGTAGAGTCCTCAGAAGGGTATGACCTCAGTACTCTGGCCATGTTAGCTCTAGATTAGGGGCTGCTCTTTTCCCAGCTAAGAATGTTTAAAAACAAGCCTGGAAATAATTGACTGATTCAAAGCAACTTAACTGAATCTCAGAAAACAGTTGAAATACAGTTAAAGATATATAGGGGAAAATATCACCTGACAAGACAAAATTTCCAATGTTAGGCATCTAATAAAAAATTACTAGGCATGAAATGAAGCAAGGAAAATGACCCATAGTGAGAAGACTAATCAATCAATAGAAACAGACTGTAGGAAGTGGAATTATTAGACAAGGATATTAAAGAAGCTATTTTGAGTATGTTCAATAGATTGAAAAAGTAGAGGAATATGTGAACATTTTGAGGATGGATATGAAATGCAAAAACACTCAAATGAAAATTATGTAGATGAAACATACAATGTCTAATATAAAAATGTATTGAGTGAGAGTAACATCATATAACATTGCAAAAAAGGGGGGACAAATTAACTTAAAGACTAGCAGTCAACACTATCCAAAAGGAAATCCAGTAGGACTAAAAATTGAAGAAAAAATGAGCAGAGAATCAGTAGGCTGGAGAACATTAAGAGGCTAACAATATTTATAACTGGAATCCTTAATAAATATTTGAATAAATATGGCCACTGTTTTTCAAATTTAGTAAAAAGCATAAATACATAGACCTAAAAATTTTTATGAACCAAAAAAAGAAGAAGCATTAATAATAGAACAAGGCTGATCACAATCAAATTGTTTAAAATTAGTGGGAAAAAATCTTTAGGAAAAGCAGTCCCAAAAGCTACCTTATAAAGGTATCTTATAAAGGCCAAAGGAAAAACAATATGGGAGACCTCTCATTAAAAAATGTCATCTGTAAGTCCATGGAGTTGCACATTTACAATAATGTCAAATATATATATTATACACACACACATACACACACACATATATATATATCAGAATTCTATATTCAGCAATTTCTTTTTTTTTTTTTTTTTTTTTTTTTGAGACGGAGTCTCGCTCTGTCACCCAGGCTGGAGTGCAGTGGTGCGATCTCGGCTCACTGCAGGCTCCGCCTCCCGGGCCCACGCCATTCTCCCGCGTCAGCCTCCGGAGTAGCTGGGACTACAGGCGCCCGCCACCACGCCCGGCTAATTTTTTGTATTTTTAGTACAGACGGGGTTTCACCGTGTTAGCCAGGATGGTCTCGATCTCCTGACCTCGTGATCTGCCTGCCTCAGCCTCCCAAAGTGCTGGGATTACAGGCGTGAGCCACTGCGCCCAGCCATTCAGCAATATTTTTAAAAATGAAGGTAAAATAAACATTTTTTTGGATCTACAAAAGCTGAACAAATTCATCTCTAGGCATCCAGCAACTAAAGAGGTATTAAAGTCCTTCAGTCAGAGGGAAAGGATTCCAGGCAGAGATACTGATCACACAAAGGAATGGAATGAAGAATGCTGGAAAAGGCCTAGCATTCACTCATTCATATTGACCTGAGCACCAGAAGAATTTTATTAATGGTATTTCATCTCTTCTCATCAGGCAAAGTAAACAGTTGGGTAATAAGAAAGTTATATTTCCTTATTTTTTAAAGCATTATTTAAAACATAACTGAAACACCTCAAAGGAGTAACTGAAACTTCTACTTCAAGATACCAGAAAGAATATAAGAAAATAAATCCAAAACAAGTAGAAGGAAGGAAATAAGATGGAAGCAGAAATCAATGAAATTAAAAACATAAAAACAATTTAAAAATCAATAAAACCAAAGCTACACTTCTGAAAGGATCAAAACAATGGATAAATTTCTCACAAGGCTGACAAAGAAATCAAGAGATCAGACAAATTGCTAACATTAGGAATTGTGTAGAGGGGATATCACTAGAGACTACAGAGGTATTAAAAGAATTATAGTACTACAAAGAACTATGTGTACATAAATTTGACCAGTTGGATAAAATGGACTAATTTCTTGACAACTACAAATTGACAAACTATTCACCAAGAAGAATCATCTTCATACCCAGGTGATTTAATTCTACTAGGTAATGAAAGAGTAACAAAAATCCTACGCAAATTCATCCAGAAGTAGATGATAAATGAACACTTCTCAAATCATTTTATGACACCAGTTTTACTTTGATGCTAAAAATAGAAAAAGATACTATAAAAAAGACAACTCCCGAATAATATCCCACATAAACACAGACATACAACTCTTCAGCAAAATGTTAACAAATCAAATCCTGTTATGTATGTATAAATCTATATTTCCATCCATCTGTTGAAATAATAATGTATTACTAATAAATCAGATTTCTTCCAAAATTCTGAACTTGTTGAACATTTAAATATCAATTAATGTAGTTCATTATATTAACAGTCTAGAGAAAGGGGAAAACACGCATGGTAGTATTAACAAACACAGGAAATGCATTTTATCAACTAGCCATTTTCTTAAAACTTTTCAGTGGCTTCTGATGGCTCCTAGACTAAAGAATAAATTCTATCTTTAGTCAAGTACTAAAGATACCCTGTACTATGACTCAGTTCTGAGATGGGCCCCTACAATTTCTGTGGTTCTACTCTCCTATATGCTTCCATGAGCCATGCATGCTTTCTCAGGGTTCATGGATTATGATAAGATCTTGTATGCCTCGGGTTATCCTCAATCAAAATTGTCTCTGCTTTGAAAGATTTTTACCACCTTTTTGTTTCTCCGCATCACTGGGTTTTGGCCTGTGTATAATTTAACCAGAGATACTTTCATGGAAAGGCCAATTCACATAAATTATTTTGCTTTCACAACCTTTTATACCAATTTCTGTTTATGATTATGTTCATATGATAATTTAAATTTTATCTACACATGTTCATGCTTACTGTTCTCTTCCATCTAATTCATGTTAAGCATTCATAAATAGTTAATAAATGAGTAAATTATCTGCTTTCTTTTTATACCTTTATAAAGACATGAGCAGCAGAAACATTTTATTAATGGTATTTCATCTCTTGTCATCAGGCAAAGTAAATGCTTGGGAGAAAATGAGAACATGCTAAAAGTATCATTCAATCCATTTTATTTTATATTTAAATAGTTTTATTATTTTAACTTCAATGCTATAATAAAATGTTTATTAGCATTTGTTGTTTATTCGTTAAATGAACATTTATTGAGTTCCTCATGTGGCCAGACACAAGTGATGGAAAACTGAACCAGACAAACCAAAGCCCCCAAATCTGTGATGTATACAAGGATGTGGGTCTCTATCATTGTTGTTTCTTTCATTTTTAAGAAACACAATATAATGAATTACAAGAAAAAGCAGTTCTTAATCTTCCTCCTTCAAACGACTAATATGAAAGAGTACTATTCATATACAGTTGAAATATTTAAACCATTAAGAAGGAAATACATGAAAAGTAAAAGCATCTATCCTCATTCCAGCCTTCAATTTATCTTACTGGAGGTGACTGGAACTGGCCCAACTGGCCCATGGAAGTGATGTTAATGGTTTATTTGAGTAAACATAGAAATAGATGCTCCCAGTCTTAAAATGTGAAAAAGTTACATGTGTCTTATCTGAGTTTCTTTCCCAGGGAGCCAACCATCAGGCCTCCCAGAGAGTTTCAGAAACCTGAAACGCATCAGATCACCGCATCTGAACAGTGAGACGCCAGACCCCTCACCCTCATGACTGCCTAAGCAACCACCTGTTGCCTGCCTACCAAGTCCTCTTCCTTAGCTCTCCCTAATTCCTGTTTTCCCACATATGGTAACATTTTTTCCCTGCTATATAAAGCCTTAATTTGATAACAGTTGGTCAGGGAAACAGATTTGAGATTGAGCTCCCATCTTTTTGGCTGCAGCACCTGATTAAAGACTTCTTACTTGGTAATACCTGTTGTCTCAGTGATTGGCTTTCTGTGTGGTGAGCAACAGGACCTAGACTGAAACCCTGGGGTTCTGGTAATATAACCACCATTTTCATTTTTTTATGACTCTTACTGAAAAAAATAAAAAATACATGTGTATTTTCTCATTTATTTAGAAAAAATTGATGCTAGTTATTCATCTGTTTTTAACAAATTATACTTCATAATTTCTTGTGTCAGCACATGCATATGTACCTCACTTTTGTGGCAATGTAATATTATGAGAATATCATAATTAATACAACTTGTCCCCTACTTAGTAGCTATAATTTTCTATTTTTTCTATAACAAAAAAAATTTGATAAATATGTAATATGTTATAATTAATGTTATCAGTAAGGAATGTCATAGAATATTTAATTCATTCAAAAGAAAAAAATGAGACACTATAATAATAAATGTTATTCTGATACATGACCGTTCTGTAAAGGGGAGTCCAGTATTTCAGTAGCCATTAGTTCCCTATCTAATGAAGGACAAGAAGGTCAGTCCTGAGACAGGGAGTGACTAGTTCCTGAATCACACTTGGAAAATACCAAGTTGTTAACTATTTTTCTTGTCTTTGGAGCAGGGATAGAGTTTTTCCATAAAAATGCCCATTTTTAAAAGTCACTATTCCAAAATATACATATGTATAGTAAAAAATTACTGCTATATGTTTTGTTAAGCTTGTGTAACAGTAATGGCGATTTCTTTTGACTGACAATTTGGAGAAAAACTTGGAAATTTCTACTGTTACATCTTTGAGAGTATCTACGCTTTTTATGGAGGTAGTTTATACAATATATAGCAGCAGTTTTGCTCAAGGTAACATCTTCTGCATCCAAAGTGCTGTGAGAAACAAAGACAGTCCATGAAATTCATCACATATTAGCACATTGACAAGGAAATGAGAGCATTCATCTGAAGCAACCCACCAGATGCTGCCATGATATCTTATCAATATGGTTCACTTAATTCTCTCGAAGCCTTTATGACAATATGGTTGTTTTGTCTTGTAATTGTCAAAGATACTCTTGTATTGGCAGGCCCAGCAGGTATCATTTCTGAGCTTCTTTTCATTTTTTTCTTCAAAACTCACATGATCTCACAGATTCAGTGAAAGACTGATAAGACTGATCAATAAATCACACATTCATGGGTGAGCTAACCCATGTTGTTGTTTAAAAATTATGCTAGAGAGACAATGTATATAAAAGAAACAGATAGTTGGTCAGTGTCTAATGCATTGCTGCTTATACTGCTTAGTTTCTCCTTTTTCAGAGGTTAGTATTATGAAGTCATATATTTTCATTTTTCCTTTTTCTTAGTAACTGGAAGATGGTGTGACTATATGTGTTGTGTTTGTTCCTGAAACCTGAAGTATTTCTGACTGACCATCTCTCTAAATGTTGAAGGTAATGTTCTCAGAAGCAGAACACTTCAAAGCTCAAACAGATCAATTTGTGGACATAACTGAACCAACCACAAGACTTAAGTTATAAAAGAGACGTATCCAACGAACTGAAATATCAGTAATACAGCAGCTCAATTGGATTTTGACCTAGAGCAATATTGACTCCCAATGTGTCAGAAAGTTTCTTTCTCTAAAATAAGATTCATTTTCTCAGTAGATTTTTTGAACTTTAAATTTGAAATAGTTTAGATGCAAAAATTAGTGTTCCCACATACTTTTCATCCAGCTTCCCCCAGAGACAACATCTTACTAAACCATAGTACATTATCAGAACCGGAAATTTGACACTGGGCACACCCTACTTCCAATCCTAAACCTTGGCAATTATGGAATTGTCTTCATTATTGTAATTTTGACATTTGAATAATTTTTTTATATATTAAATGATAAAGTTTATAAACTGTTTTTAACAGTTTAAGTGAGATAAAACTCAGATCATAAAATTCATCCATCTAAAATAAACAAGTCAATAGATTTTGATATATTCACAGAGTTGTGCAGCCATCACCACAATCTAATTTTTAAATATTTCTTCACCCCAAAAGGAAACTCCATACCTATTACCAGTCACTCTCAGTGCCCTGACCTCAAAGCCCACACAGCACTAGACAATCAAGAATCTCCTTTCTGGCCTGGCATGGTGGTTCATGCCTGTAATCCCAACACTTTGGGAAGCTGAGGCAGAAGGATTGTTTGAGCCCAGTAGTTTGAAACTAGCCTGGACAGCACAGCAAGACCCTGTCTTTATTTTAAAAAGACAAAAAAAAAAAAAAATGTACTTTCTTTCTGTCCCTCTCTATAGAATTTCTACTCTAGATATTTCAAATGAATAAAATCATACATGTGGTCTTCTACGACTGACTTCTTTATAGAATACTGTTAAGGATATTTTAAATTTTAGCATGTATCAGAATTCCATTACTTTTTATCGCTGAGTACTATTCCATTTTATGAATATATCACTTTTATTTATGTATTTATTATTCGATAAAAATTAGGTTGTTACTATGACTTTACTATCATGAACAATACTACTATAAACAATTGCATTCAGGTTTTTGGTGTGGACAAATGCTACCCAATTACTGAGTCATACGGTAACTCTATATTATCATGTGGGCAGATCACATCTTGCTTAGGCCCGCGATCCAGCTTTTTGTGTGAAGACGTTTCCATTCCTTGATTATAAATATCTAAGAATGTAATTTCTGGGTTCTATCATGTGGATTTCTATAGTGTGTATTTAACTGCCAACCAAATCTGTTCTCCAAAATGGCTATAACCATTTTATAGTCTCAGAAGCAAAGTGTTGAGATCCATTTTCTCCACACTCCTACCAGAATTCAGTATTAACAGCATATAATTTTTTTTAAAAAAATTTAGCCATTCTTACAAGAGTGTACTAGCATCTCATTGTGATTTTAATTTATGTTTCCCTAATGGACAATGATGCTAACGTGGTTTCATGGGCATATTTGCTATTGTATATCCTCTTGGATGGGTGAAATGTCTCTTACGTCTTTTGCTCATGTTCCAGCTAAATTGTTTGTTTTTCTTACTGTTACATTTAGAAAGTACCTTCTACATTTTCGAAACAAAAACTTTGTCAGATGTGTGATTTGTTGATATTTCCCCCCGTGGCTTACCTTTTTATGCCCTTAACAAAGTCTTTCCTAGAGCAAAACACTTTAATTTTGGTTAAGTCCGATGTTTCATTTCTGTTTCTAATGGATTGTGTTCTCGGTTTCATGTCTAAGAACTCTGCCTAATATTAGGTCACTAGGTCACAATGACTTTCTCCATTTTTTTTTTGTTTTTTGTTTTTTGTTTTTTTTTTTTTTTGAGGCGGAGTCTCGCTCTGTCGCCCGGACTGGAGTGCAGTGGTCGGATCTCAGCTCACTGCAAGCTCCGCCTCCTGGGTTTACGCCATTCTCCTGCCTCAGCCTCCCGAGTAGCTGGGACTACAGGCACCCGCCACCTCGCCCGGCTAGTTTTTTTGTATTTTTTTCGTAGAGACGGGGTTTCACCGTGTTAGCCAGGATGGTCTCGATCTCCTTACCTCGTGATCCGCCCGTCTCGGCCTCCCAAAGTGCTGGGATTACAGGCTTGAGCCACCGCGCCCGGCCTCTCCATTGTTTTTGAAAATTACAATTATACATTTTATATTTGAATCTGTAAGTTAATTTTTAAATAAACTCTGAGGCTCAACGAGTTTTTAAATTTGCTTGTTTAGATTTTCCCTGTGGATGTCCATTTGTTCCGACACGATTTGTTTAAAAGATGAGACTTTCTTCACTGAATTGCTTCTGCAAATTGTTGAAAATTCAGTTGGGTGTGTTGGTGTTGGCATGTTTCTAAGTTCTTGACAATGTTGGATTTTACCTGAGCCCTGTGGCCCTGGGAAAATAAAGGTGAAGGATCGCTCTATCCCATGTTGTGGGATTTGACTCACCCTAAGGAACCGCGCTTCCTATGTGGCTACAATGGAATCAAGGATGCCACTTGGTTGACCTAGAAGACGGCTAGACACAGAGTCCCCAAATTCCCATTCGTTATCAGTGATGAGCTGAATGGCATGTCCCCACTGATCAATGGAAACAAAATGCTTCTTAACAAAATTTAGTTAAGATTCTCTTGAACTTTGGCCCACCCAGCCTTAGCCAGCACCCCATTCTTCCTTCAGGACCCCCTCTGGAAAATAGACTGACTTCAGGGTAAAACATACTCTCATCTACTGTCTGAGCACATCACCCTTTCTTTCCACTTCCCCGTACCCAGTGCCTTCTCACCTGCTTAATCTGCTCTATAATCCTTGAGATGCTTACTGACCTTATTTAGATAAGTGTTCTCTGCATTACAATAGCCTATCCACAAATAATTATTTTTAGTAATCTCTTTCCTTACTGAGCCTGAATATGTTTTTCATTTGACACTGTATATTCTGTTCTGTTGATCCGTGTCCACACACCCAACAGTATCACATTGCCTTGTCTATGGTAGCTGTAATATAATTCCATTTGGTAGTGGGCTGTCTTCAACTTTATTGCTATTTTTCAAGATTATTTTAACTCTTCTAGCTCCTTTGCTTTTCTATATAAATTTTAGAATCAGCTTGTGTATATTTACAAAAATTCCTGCCATAATTTTGATACTAATTGGATTAAATCTGTTGACTGATATGGAAGAATTTTTTGAAATTTAATTTAAGTTTATGTTCCAGGATAGATGTGCAGGACGTGTTGGTTTGTTACATAGGTAAACGTGTGCCATGGTGGTTTGCTGCACCTATCAACTAGATATTAAGCCCTGCATGCATTAGCTATTTATGGAGATAATTGACAGCTTTACTTTGTTGAGTTTCCTAGTCCTTAAACATCATGTTTTATTTATTTGTTTTTTTAAGTTTTTATCAGCATTTTTAGTTTTTGACATATAGCCTCTGTACATGTTGGTTAAATGTATAACTACTTTTTGGAGTCATTCTAGATGTCACTGTTTCAAATGTTGTTTCTCAATGGATTATCGATATAGATACACAACCGATCTTTGTACTTTGACTTTATATTAATTCAAAGAGTTTTTCTTTTTTAACTTAGTATTTTTTTTACAGATGATCACTTGCAAGTAAGCTGAGTTTTATTCTCCTTTTCAATCTGCATGCTTTTTATTTATTTTAGTGCCTTATTACACTGGTTAACATTTCAGTACTGTGATCACTAGCAGTGGTGAGAATGGGCATGCTTGCTTGCTCCTGATTTTAGATGTAAAGCATTCAATCTTTCACTAATAAGCGTGACGTTAGCTGTATGTTTTGTTTTTTTTTTTAACAGATGTTATAATGTTGATGAATTTTTCTTTATTCCTAGACTAGGGAACGTAAAATGTAACCATAATGAGATGTCATTTTGCAAACAATAGAATGACTATAATTTTGTTTTTAAAAACCCTGAAAATAATAAATTGTAGCAAATATGTGAAGCAACTAGAAGCCTCATACTTTGCTGATGAGAATGCATAATGATGCAGCATTTGGAAGTTTGTTTAACTTTAAAAAGTTAAATATACACTTACCATATGAGCTAGCAACTCTACTCTGGAATATTTTACTCAAAAGAAATGAAAACAAAAAGATTTGTACACGAATATCACAGCACTATTCTTTATGATAAACAAAATGTAGAAATAATGTAATTAGCCATTAACTGGTATATCAGTAAACATAACGTGTTATATCTCACCAGTAAAAAGGAACAAAGTATGGATATGCCAAAAACACGGATGAAGCTCAGAGACATTATACCCGATGGAAGAGAAGGAACAAAAAGATTACATACTATATTCTCTCTATATAAAACAATAGGAACATAAACCATAGACAAACAAAGCAGATTTTTGGTTGCCTGAGGCTGGGGGTGGCAGTGAAGATACATTGTGAATAGTCAGGTAGGAACCTTTTGAGGTGATGGGAGTGTTCTAAAGCTGAACTGGGGTGAAAGTTGCATAACTGTATACATTTGCTAAAAGTCATTGAACCGTACATTGCAACTGATGAATGTGTAGTATGGTATGCTGATGATACTTCACTAAAGCCTGTCTAGAAATAAAGATGTAGACCAAACAGTCCGGGATCCCTCCTATCTCTCATGTTCAAAATGCTAACAATAACAACAATAATACTAATACCTCATGAGGAGAAAATACAGTCAGCAAATGTTTTCCCACATTTTTGAGACTTCCAGTGCATCCCTACAGACTGAATGTTGGTGCGTCTCTAGAAACAGAAGGCAGGTAAGATTTGTGACCAGGTTCCAGCTGTACATGGAGAACAGGCAAACAGAAAATGTCCGATGTCCAGTGGCCGGGAAACAAAGGAGCTGAGCAGCATGGTGGCCTGAAGTGAGCAGGGCCGGGACTTAGTCCTGACAAAGTGGGAGTGTTGAGGAGATATGGTAAGGGAAGCAGAGGATGCAGGGAGAGTGTTGTTGTTTTTCAACGTAGAAAGGGGACCCGAGTCAAGAAATGCGAGTGGCCTGTAGAAGCTGAAATAAGCAAGGAAATGCATTCTCTCCTAGAGCCTCTAGAAGGAATTCAGCCGTGCCAACACCTTTTTAGCTTGTGAGACTCATGTTGAATTTCTGATACCTAAAACTGTAGGATAATGAATGTGTGTTGTTTTAAGCCACGAAATTTGTGCAGTCGATTTTAGCAGCAGCAAGAAATGAATGCCCCATCTATCTGATCTACCTCCACCAAAGGTTTTACATCTAAAATATGCTTGATAGTGAGGAATTATTTATTTTGAACCACTTATTCATACAACTATTTCATTAGAAGTTCAGACTTGATTCTGATTGACAAAATTACTTTTTCATACAAAGACAATATTTAATTATCTAAGTAGTTAAAATGTTTTGTAGTCAACAACGACCAGTATAAGTGCATACATTTTCTTTCTATCTTAATATACAACCCAAATATTCACCAAGTTTGTATTTGTTTGTTTTGTTTTATTTTGTTTTTTCTTTTTTTGAGATGGGGTCTCACTCTGTTGTCCAGGCTGGAGTGCAGTGACATGATCTCAGCACACTGCAACCTCTGCCTCCCGGGTTCAAGCCATTCTCCTGCCTGAGCCTCCCAAGTAGCTGGGATTACAGGCACCCACCACCATACCCAGCTAATTTTTGTATTTTTAGTAGAGACAGGGTTTCACCTTGTTGGCCAGGTTGGTCTCAAAGTCCTGACCTCAGGTGATCCACGCACCTCAGCCTCCTAAAGTGCTAGGATTACAGGTATGAGCCACCACACCCGGTCTCTTTTTTTTTTTTTTTTCTCCCAAAGCTGATCATCAAAAATAAAATCTTGAGAAGTTCCCAACAACACAGCTGTGGGGAGTGAAACGGGAGTGACACTTCCTGCTTCCGGCAGCATAGGTGACCCTCAGGATTTGGAGGGTTGGCTGAGTCATCACGTCTCACCCTCTCTGTTTACAGATAACATCAGTGAAACTGTGGCCAATGGAAGATGCAATATATGCAACAGGGAGCTCTTCTTGTCCTCTGTGCTCTGTGGTGTTTTCTGACACCAGTATGGAGAAATCATTGTTCACTTATGTGGGTTGCCATACACTTTATACATCCCATTTTTATAGAAAATTATTCAATGTGTAGTAGTTTTTTAATTACAATACTTTTAGCCTAAAAGATGGATTAAGCATATGGATATCACTTAATTAATTTTTGTATTGTTTTATTATACTTTAAGTTCTGGGGTACAAGTGCAGAATGTGCAGGTTTGTTACATAGGTATATACGTGCCATGGTGGTTGGCCGCACCCATCAACCTGTCATGTACATTAAGTATTTCTCCTAATGCTATCCCGCCCTCATCCCCTGATTCCCTGACAGGCCCCAGTGTTTGATGTTCCCCTCTCTGTGTCCATGTGTTCTCATTGATCAGCTCCTACTTATGAGTGAGAACATGCAGTCTTTGGTTTTCTGTTCTTGTGTTAGTTTGCTGAGAATGATGGTTTCCAGTGTCATCCATGTCTCTGCAAAGGATATATTTTTAACACTAACCACAATACCTTATACGTAATAGGCACTCAATGAAACATCAAACTGTGTGTGACAAGGCAGTCTCTTTTTGAGCTCTAGTTTTATCTGAAAAGAATCTGAAGTTATGACAATGGAAAACCAGCGAAAAGACATTACACTTGCTAATGGTGTAGCTTTTGTCAAATTATTTAGTCCATCTTTGGCTCAATGTTTACATCCGCAAACTAAAGATAATAACAGTACCTGTATTGTGTGATCATGTTAAATACGATATAGGACATTACACATAAAACACTTAGAATAGTGCCTAACACACTGTTTATCATCAAAAAAGTTAGCTAAAGTTATAATCATTCTCTAATTATTTATAGTTAAAAATGTTGATATTACTTATTTTCTTAAATGAAAATACTAAAGAACTAAGTAAACTATGTAACCTATAACTTTTTATATTAGATACTTAGTTGAAGACAAAAGAAATAAAATATTAATAATTTAACCTGAAGAGGAATGTATTAAAACAATATGGCGTGATTTATAGAGAGTGTAGGAAATCACAGCAAACAAGATTTGGAAACTACATAAAGAGAAACAATACTCAAGATTAAGCCACCTGTAATCCCAGTACTTTGGGAGGCTGAGGCGGGCAGATCACCTGAGGTCAGGAGTTCAAGACCAGCCTGGCCAACAGGACGAAATCCCATCTCTACTGAAAATACAGAAAATTAGCCGGGCATGGTGTGCACGCCTGTAGTCCCAGCTACTCGGGAGGTTGAGGCACGAAAATTGCTTGAACCCGGGAGGCAGAGGTTGCAGTGAGCCAAGATCACACCCACTGCACTCTGGTTTTGGAGACAGAGTGAGACTCAATCTCAAAAAATAAATAAATAAATATATAATAAATAAATAAATATTAAGCCAGCATAGATACTGCAACAGAAGACAGAAAAACTGTGTTCCCCAAAACTCATACTGCCAATAGTGGACAGCACAGTAGGTCCATTCCTATTATTACCTCTAGAACCTGGAGGTAACCACTATTTGTCATCATCACTCATAGTAAATATGGGTTCCTTCCTCATTGGTTCAGGTCACAAGCAAATGATGAGGTCAGCATGTCCACCCTGGTTAGTTGGAGAATCCTGGATCACATGGCCTCCCTTACATGCAAGAGAGCCTGAGAAAGTGAAACTTGAGCATTCTCAGTTTCTATAGGGGAAGGTGAAGCTTGCTTCCTAAGATGCCATTCCTTAATCACAAAGGCAATTCTAAAGCCGAGCAGCCAAAGAAATTGTAAAAAAACCTTGTCTGTCTCAGATGGATGAAAATGCAGAATTCATATTATATCAAATCAAGGATAAAGTAAGTTCCAAAAATATACTAGCTTGGGTTTAATCATAGATCAGACTTAATGCTTTTTGTTGTTGTTGTTGTTGTTGTTGTTGTTGTTGTTGTTGTTTTGAGACAGAGTCTTGCTCTGTCACCAGGCTGGAGTGCAGAGGCACCATCTCGGCTCACTGTAACTTCCGACTCCCTGGTGGAGGTGATTCTCCTGCCTCAGCCTCTCAAGTAGCTGGGACTACAGGTGCACACCACCACACCCAGTTAATTTTTGTATTTTTAGTAGAGATGGGTTTTCACCATGTTGACCAGGAAGGTCTCGATCTCCTGACCTCATGATCCACCAGCCTTGGCTTCCCAAAGTGCTGGGATTACAGGCGTGGCCCACCGCACCCGGCCTTAATGCTTTCTTTAAAAGATCTTTTTATCATTAAACTAGTCCTTATTCTCCTAAGAACCAAAGTGGCTTTTCCCCTCTCTCTGTGTTATAAATATTTACAATCCTAATGTTTTCTGCTCTTGGATTGAAATTGTGATGTGGTGACGGAAGTGATGTCTGAGACTAACATTTAGTGATTTCTAGGCTGTGTATGGCAGGTGAGGGGCATTTTTCAACTCTGGCATGCTCTGAAATTCTCAGAGGAAACTCTTAAGATCAATTCTATATGTGGAGTGTGGTTATTGTATTCTCTCCCTTTGCTCTATATTCAAATTGTCTCTAGATTTCACTAAAAATACAAGCAATCCTACCTATGTCTACTAAAAAAAAAAAAATGTGTGGAGTTTCTACAAAATACACTCAGCAATTGAATAAAGCCTTTACTTCTACAACTTTTTGAAGCAATCCTTTAAACTTTATCACTTGCCTTTTGTATTTCCCAGGGGCATCTTCTTGAATGTTGTTCCAAAGAAATAATGTTTCTGGGTTGAACATGGTAAATGTGTAACTAGAATGGATGTGAAACCCTTAACAAAAAGGATTTCTCATGAGTGTTTCACAAGTAATATAATGAATTCTCACTATAGTCTCCATAAAAAGGCAAGTTTCTTACGATAGTAAGGTATTTCAATTCACTCGGTGTTTGAACAATCAGGAGAAGTCCCATATTTAAATACGTTGATTATGTGTGCATATAAATATTCATATTTGTACAGTTTATTAGTTATACCCTATGTCACTAAGCTCAAGGGTACAGTAAAATAATTTAAGATACACCTTCCACATGTCAATGTTCAAAACATTTAAAGTCATTATAAAATATCTAGCAGCTAGCAATGTTAATATAATTTTCTTTTGCAATAGTTATGTGTATGTTAATATTTATACAAAATATAAAAATTATTCTGTTAAATATATTCTTCTAAATATGATTTATATTCCATAAATATCAAGACCATGTTAAATGTTGAATAAGAGTAGATTAAACTCATTTTGAGTGAGTTAAAACTTAAAGCAAAGATGTGAAGATTCTTACATAACATCCTGGCCAGAAACAAAAATAAATCAGGGCGATCAAAGACTGAAGCCAGTGTTTTCCCCAGGATTATATGCCAATTTCTGGTGGCTTAGAACATATTTATGAAGCTGTACATGGGAGACAGGAGGCAGATCCAAATCCCAGAGTAGGGTGAGAAATTTCACTGACAAAACCTTCCTTTAAGTAAGGACCGCTGATAGGTGGCATATTTAGTGAATAAAATAGAAGAAATCTTGACTTCACACCCAAGCTGAACATTTAGTTTATGTCAATATTAGATTGGTTAGTGCTCATGGCTCTTAGAATAAAAAAATAATAAACGAAAGGGAGTTGTGTACATGAGAGGAGGACAGAGAGAGAAAGAGAAGGCCCATTCAGAGGAAGCACACTTAACATTCAGGTTTTGACTAACAATGCTAAAGGAAAAAAAGTGTCATATCAAATCTCTAAATATAAATGGAAAGAGGCCATAATTGCTTAAAGACCGTCAGAAAAAGAATAACAGAAACACAATGACTATAAATGTTAGAACCATCAATGCAGTGTTTAAATTAAGTACATTTGGTATCTAAAGAAATAAAACTGACTAAAAATATGATAAAGAAAAAAGAGAATATAATGTGTGAAAATAAATTTAAATATGAGTCAAACACAAATTCTAGAAATGAAAATTACAATGGAAATGAAATGGCCGTACACCAGAATAAACACAGCTGAAGAGAACATTGGTGACAGATACAAAAAATGATACGGATAGTGTTAGGAAATTACTCACGCGGAAGAGAGGGAGTACATATTAAAGAAAAATAAAGAGACATGTAGGGTAGTTTGAGAAGGTCAGCACATGTTCTATCAGAACTTCAGGAAGAAATATAGAATTGCAAAGAGAACAAATTAGAAAACGTGGTTCAAACTTTACAGATTTGTTGAAAAATATCAATGTGCACATTAAAAAACCCAGTGAGCGTCCGCCAGAATGTATTAAATATTCATGTAGACATGTCTTACTGAAATTACAGAACACTGAAGACAACACAAAATAATAAAGGCTGCCAAAGAGAAAATCAGATTGCCTCAAAAGTAAGCCAAAATTAAACTAATGGTTGAGTTCTCAGCACCAACAATAGAAGGCAAAGACAGATGGCTGACACCCTCAGAGTCCTGAAAGAGCACACTGTCAGTCTCAAATTTTGTGTCCAGTTAATCCATCTTCAAAGGAAAATATAAAATTGATACATTTTCAGTCAAGCAAAATTGAAATTGTTTATTCTTCACTTGCGCTCAGCCAGAGAAACTCTTTAGGGGAAGAAGGAATATTGTCACAGAACAAGTGTATAAGAAAGTGACTAGAATATGAGGAAGGAAAATGATAAATACCTGAGTAAATCTGAACAAATAAATACTGACATAAATAATAATAATTAATATGAAGGTTAAACTATGATGTAAGTAAAATATGGACAGCAACATCATTAAGCATGTAAGTAAAACAGTGGGAGTTCTTACAGAGTTTTAAAAAAGGATGAATAAATGGATTAATTTTAGAATTTAATAAGTAAAATAGAATGGAAAGATGTCTAGATTATTAACTAAAGGAATTGACAACAGGGTGAATATCTTCTGAATAAATAGAGGGAAAAATGAAGAGGAAAAAGCTCTAATTATTCCAAAAGTTTTACAGAAAGAGAAAAGATGAAAACCAATATGTAAACAAAATATAAAAAAGATGGCTACTCCCAATAACCCAGTAATCTCCAACAGTGTGTTGCAATAGACTCTTCATTAAAAAATAGGTGAGAAAGAAACAGAGTGGTTTACAAAGATCCACTATATTCTGCTTAGAAAAGAACCACCTCAAACAAGAAAAAAAAATGTGAAGAAGGATCGGAAAACATGCACTAAGTAAATATCAATCAGAAAGGAAATCGGAAATAGAACTAGGTGTCTGCATGGAAGGCAGCGCAATGATGAGAGACTGATTACTTACAGAAGAGGATGATCCAATAAGTAAATACGTTGGGAATGACTGAAGCCAGGTTTATTGTTTTTTGAAATAGATGTTACAGATATGGAGGGGAAGAAAACTAGAATGAGCTTTTATTATTAGATTGGATTTGGAAATATATTGAAGTCTTGGTTTTAGTTATATATGTATACAATTACTGCCTCTTTCTCTCCTCTCTTTCTCCCCATCACACCACACACACACACACACACACACACGCACACGCACACACCCTAGTTTTAATTATGTCCACAGAAAGGGCCTGGGAACAGCAATACTTGAATATCTATGCGCACTCCCAGCAACCCCCTTCTGTGTTTTCAAAAATCCTTCTCAACCGAAGGTTACCAGGATGCTAGAAATGCAAATTTCAGGACTAGTGGATGGGCAAATAGAAAGCGAGCCTGAAGTATTTTGTTGTGGAAGCAAGCAAGGAAGTAGGCAAAAAATAATAGGGCATGTGTAAAGCCCCATTGAAGCCTAATTTAATAGTATTCCCAGTGGCAAACTCTGGCACAATTTGAGCATCAAAATAAATAAAAATGTAACAGTTTACAATCCATTATTATCCATACTGACAAAAGTAAACAAATGAATAAATGAATGCAAAGAACATAAACGTTTTCCCTAGAGTAGAACACCAAGCCATAAATACAATAAGGATGATACAATTAGAAAAAGTACCACTTAGCAAATATCATAGCAATAATTATTTCAGCTAGGAAACCTGAGGGATGCGAAAACTAGTGAATGAATATTTGAGGTGTATATCGGTGTCAGCCAGGATTCTGCAGAAAAATAGAACCAACAGAACCCTACTGGGTGTGTGTGTGTGTGTGTGTGTGTGTGTGTGTTGGGTCACACAATTATGAGGACCAGCAAATCTGAAATCTGCAGTTTAGGGTCATAGCTTGGAAAGTTTTTAGGCAGAATTACTTCTCAAATAAACCTCAGATTTTGCTCTCAGGGCCTCCAACTGACTGGTTGAGGTCCACCAACCTTATTGAGAATTATTTCCTCTACTCAAATGAACTGATTATAGATGTAGTTATGTCTACAATGTAGGAAAACAATAGAGAAAATAAACACAACCAAAATATTTTAACTACGAAGCAAATTGACAAGTTTTTAGCAACTGTGACCAAGAAAAAAGAAAAAACTCAAATTACTAAAATCAGGAATGAAAAACGAAAATTACTCTTGTCCTTACAGAAATGAAAAAAATCATCAGGGAATACCCTAAATACATGTATGTCAACAAATCACACAACATAGATATGCTTTTAGGATGATATAAACTACCAAAATTGAAGAAGAAATAGAAAACCTGAATATATCCATATATAGAGAGAGATTAAGAATATTTTACTGAATACTTAATCTACGTTTACATGGATGTATTCCATATAAAGATAGAAATTAAAGAAGATCTAAATATATGGAAAGGCTCCTTGTTCGTTGACCAGAAGACTTAATATTGTTAAGAAGGCAATACACTCCAAGCTGATCTACAGATTCAATGCAATCCCTTGTAAACTGAGTTGGAGCAATTTGTGGCACCAGAAAGAAAGGAAGTGCTAATTTATATGGATATATTCCATGTAAATATAGAGATTAAGTATTCAATAATAATTCCCACGAAGAAAAACCCAAGGCCACATGATTTCACGGTAAGCTAGATCACTTATTTGAAGAAGGATAACACCAGTCTAAGAGTAAAGAACACTTTAACTCATTCTTTGAGACCAGTATTACTTGACACCAAAACATCACAAGAAAAGTAAATTATAGACCATTATTATTTATAAACATAAACACAGAAATCTTCATCAAATTACTAGAAAACTGAATTCAGCAGCTTACCAAAAAGATTACACAGCATGACCAAGTGGGATTTATGGCAAATTGAAAGGAAAATTCAACATCTAAAAAATCAATCAATGTAATACACCAGATTAATGGAGTAAAAAATAAAATAATCTCAATGGACACATAAAAATTTAACAAAACCTAACATTCTTTTATGATTGAAATAGTCACTTAATGGGAAAATTCTAAGACTTTCTTTTATAACCAGAAACCAGACAAGGATGTCTGTTTTTACCAACACCTTTCAGCATTATGCTTGAGGCTTTATCCAGGGTAACCAGGCAAGACAACCAAAAGAAAATCAGGTTAAAAAGGAAGAAGCAAAATTATCTCTCCTGATGATATAATCTTATAAATAGAAAACCCTAAAGAATACACAAAGAAACCACTTAGAGCTAATAATTTCAGCAAAGATTCAAATACAAGATCCAAATACAAAGATCAGTTGTATTTCTATGATCTTTGTATCATAGAACTTTGAGAAGAACTTTGTTAGAACTTTGAGAAGTTCTAACAATGAACTTCTCAAACATGAGATTAAGGAAACAATTTCACTTACAAAGCATCGAAAAGAAGAAATACTTAAGATTATACTTAACTAAAGAACTGCAAGACTTCTACATGAAGATTATAAAACATTCTTGATAGAAAGTAAAGAAGATCCAAATATATGGAAAGGCTCCTTGTTTGTGTATCAGAAGACTTAATATTGTTCAGAAGGCAGTACACTCCAAGTTGATCTACAGATTCAACACAATCCCTTGTAAAATGACCTGAAGCAATTTGTGGTACCAGAAAATAAGGAAGTGTTAAAAAATAAATCCCAAAATAATGGGAATATGCCAAAAGACACAACAGCCAACGGAAAAGTTTCCTAAAGTCTAAGCTGAATTAATTAACAAGATTAAGTAGTATTGGATTATAACCCAAATAATAAAATAAATATTCAGTATTCATAATGTGAACAGACTAATGGTTTCCATAGGTTTTGTTTGGAGAGAAGCAGAAACAGAACTGCCTTTGGCTATAAAAGAATAGCATAAGAAATTCTTCTGATGAAACTGTTTTGTATTTTAACTGTGGTGGTTGTCATATGAGTCTATATATGCGATTAAATTGCGTAGACTATACATACGTATATATGAATGAATATAAAACTGATGGATTCTGAATGAGGTTAATAGATTGTTTCAATATGAAACCCTTGGTGTTGATACTGTACTGTATACATGCAAGATGTTACAACCATTGGAAAAATAAACTAAAGGTTTATAGTTTTTTTTATATTATATGATTTCTTACAACTTCATGTAAATTTAGTTATCTCAAAATGAAAAATTTGAAGAAGTCAATAAATAAGTTGAGCAACAGATTGAACATTGTACAAAGAGAATTAAGCTTGAAAGAAAATCAATAGAAAATACAGAAATAAAAACACATATGAAAGGGTATATTTAAAATTTAAAATAAATCATAAAATAAATATAGGATTCATTCAACAGCTTTAATATACGTGTCAAGAAATCTCAGGAGAAGAAGAATAGAGGAATGGCTTAAAATTAATGTTTAAAAAGTTAGTGATAAAGAATTTTCACAATACTATAAAATAAATCAGCCCTTTCCTATGTTAAGTAAAACTATCCCAAATACAATGAACATAAAGAAAACTATATGTAGGAAAAATCATAATGTAACTGATAAAAATAATAACAGTAAGAGAAAGAAGACACTATCATCAATGAATACATTAGGACTTAGAAGAGACTTTGATAGACATAATGGAAACCTTGAGCCAATGGAACATCTTTCAAACAGCTAAAGTAAAATTCCATATCTGGAGATTATATTCCTTAAAAATGAAAGTAATTTTAAACAAAAATAAAAACTGGAGGTATTTTTTCTTAGCAATTCTTCACTAAAAAACAAACAAACAACAACAATGTTCTTCAGTAAGAAGGAAAAGTATTTCATGTTGAAAAAAAAGCAACTCCAGGAGGAAATAAACATCAAAGAAAATAGGAACGATGTGAGTAAACACAGTAAATAATGACTGTTCGAAGACGATGATTGTAATGTCATTTGGAATTTAAATTATATTTAGAAATAAAATTCATGATAAAGATAAACACACACAAAAGTTAAAGAAAAAAATGTGATTAGGCCGGGCATGATGTCCCATGCCTGTAATCCCAACACATTGGGAAGTCAAGGCAGGAGAATCATTTGAGACCCAGAGTTTAAGACCAGCCTGGGCAACATAGCAAGACTCAGAGCAATATAGCAAGACTCTACAAAATTTTTCTAAAAAAATAAGCTGGATGTTGTGTCACACTCCTGTAGTTCCAGCTACTTTGGATGCTGAGGCAGGAGGCTACTTAACTCCAGGAGGCTGCAGTGAGCTATGATGGCGCCATTGCACTCCAGCCTGAGTGACGTGGTGAGACATTGTTCCCCTGACCTCTGCAATTCTCCGCTCCCTCCACCAAAAAAATGGGACTCAAATATTCTGTGGTTATAGTAGTGTCAAGAACTGGCAAAATAGTAAGTTAGTAATGCAATAGTTAAAATAGTAATAATACAATATGGTTCCAAGGAAATAGAAGTAAAAAATAAAATATGGAAATCAATAACAGAAAAATATCTGGGAAATTTTAGAACTGTTTCTAAACTATTTAGAAACTAGATAACACATACTATAAATAGCAAATGGGTCAAACAGAAATGATAAAGTTAGAAAATATTTTGATTGAATTAAAATAAAAATACCACATAAAATGCATGAGATGCTGCCAAAGCAGTGCTGAGAGGGAAATCTATAGTATTAAATTTTTGTGTTTAAAAAGAAGAAATATTACAAATCTTTCATTATACTTTAAAAACCAAAAAGAGAACAAAAATGCTAAACAAGCAAAAGAAAAGCAGAAATCAGTCAAATTATGACCAGAAAAATAGAGAAAATTAATAAAACCAAATGCTGTTTTTTCTAAAGGTTTACTCAAATGGATAACCTTTTGCCAGATTGATGAAGGAAAAAAAGACTAAAATTACCAACCTGAGGATTAAAGGAAGCGAGCAGCACTAAGCGAGTGAAATATTCTCCTGAAGTGGGTCCTGAATACCCTCATTTATGCATCCTGCTCATATGCATGCCAAAAAGTGCAAAACCCTCTCGTTTATATTTTTTATATCAGCTTTATTTAACCACTACTACCGCTAGCATGCTCACCACACATCCTCAAGGTCAATGAAACTATACATTTATTTCTAAGCAACATATTCTCCAGACTAATCTAGAAAGTTTAGTGAAACTTGATTCATGAAAATCTCTTTGATACTGATGTTCTAACTGACACTTGGCCTATAATAATATAAAGTTAACAGATTCATATTGTTTATTTGAGAAGAGATCATGCTAGGTTTTGGAAAGTCAATAAATGTGATATGTAATTCATTTAGTTGTAGCAACAAAGTTTAATGAAGAGCATTGAAGTACAGATGGGAAAGAGAAAAAAATTGTTAAGGTTTTCAATTTGTCTCCAGCCCAGTTTTCCCAAAGTAATAAACTAATATATGTTTTCCCAGGTTTCTTTTTGATGAGAAAAGTTTACTGTCTTTACCCAATGTTGCTATATCATGTGAACACATTCTAAAATAAAAAAGGGATATGGCTATGCATTACTTATTTTTAAAAATATGCATAACATGTAATACATTATTTTGTTTATATAAAGATAAATTTCACTGAGAAATAATTCAGTTTATGATTTTTTTTGAAAAGAATAACCACTTTAAATTACAACTTAATGAAAATGTAACAGTCAAACTTACAGTGCTCTATGTGAAAAAGAGACTTCTATCTTTTTATTTATTCTTATAAAAGACATAAAGAGGAAAATGGTAAAAGATTGACAAGAAACCCATTATTTCTACAAAGTTCAAGTTAAAAATAAACTAAAAATATAGCTCAACTTAAAAAAGCAACAACTGGGTTAGCCAGGATGGTCTCGATCTCCTGACCTCGTGATCTGCCCATCTCGGCCTCCCAAAGTGCTGGGATTACAGGCTTGAGCCACCGCGCCTGGTGAAACCCCTTCTCTACTAAAAAATACAAAAAACTAGCCGGGCGACTTCGCGGGCGCCTGTAGTCCCAGCTACTCGGGAGGCTGAGGCAGGAGAATGGCGTAAACCCGGGAGGCGGAGCTTGCAGTGAGCCGAGATCTGGCCACTGCACTCCAGCCTGGGCGACAGAGTGAGACTCCGTCTCAAAAATAAAAAAAAAAAAAAAGCAACAACTGAAGTATGAGTATAAAAGTATATGATTATTTAGGTTTTTTTTTTACTCCATACTATATTGACAGAAACTTAAAAATATTCCTTAGATATGGTTAGGCTAATGTATTCTCTGTTATTTTATAAGCATTTTATTATATATACATTCATATATGTTATGGGCACTTTAGAAGAAACTGTAAAACCACATTTTAAAGTGCTTAAAGAAAGAGAAAATAGTATGGGAATCTACATCTTTGAAAAAAGAAAGTTAAAGAAAGACAATTTCAGATAACTGAACATTGAGGAAATGTGTCCCCAAATGACCTGCATACAAGAAATACTGAAAGAAGTTCTTCAGGGAGAGGGAAAATTACACCAGATTAAAACCCAGAACTGCAAGTAAAATAAAATGAAAATAATAATGTATGATATGGCTTATGATGTTTGTAGAAGTGAAATATACATCAATAAAAGATAACTTCCTCTGGTGAAAGGAAGTTAATGATAAGTAACTATTAGAATGATCAACTATAATCAGTTAGATATGTGTATTGTAATCTTTAGGACACCTATTAAAATACAACACAAAGAGGTGAAACAATAAAGCAAATAGAGAATAATAGAAATGATATCAAACCAATTCTCAAGTTACCTTAAGAGAATGGATAATACAACCAGTAATTGCATTCAACAGAAATGGACTAAATAGCCTGAAAAAAATGCAGATTTTTTTTTAACCTGTGTGAAAATGGAGAAAAAATTAAAACAAACAAAACCATCCAAACACAAATGTATCATTTATAAGATGCATTATTCAAATACAAGACATTAGAACGTTTAAAATAAAATGGTGAAAAATCAAATGATATGAAAGTATTAAGCCTAAGAAAATTGGGGTAGCTGTAATGAATCTCAGACAATTATAACTCTAGGTAAAAAAAAAAAATTGGGCCGGGCGCGGTGGCTCAAGCCTGTAATCCCAGCACTTTGGGAGGCCGAGACGGGCGGATCACGAGGTCAGGAGATCGAGACCATCCTGGCTAACACAGTGAAACCCCGTCTCTACTAAAAAATACAAAAAACTAGCCGAGCGACGTGGCGGACGCCTGTAGTCCCAGCTACTCGGGAGGCTGAGGCAGGAGAATGGCATAAACCCGGGAGGCGGAGCTTGCAGTGAGCTGAGATCCGGCCACTGCACTCCAGCCTGGGCAGCAGAGCGAGACTCCGTCTCAAAAAAAAAAAAAAAAAAAATCCTCAGAAATGAAGGAGGCCATTTTAATATCATAAAATTGCCAGTTCATCAGGAAAGCATATAAACAATAACCATGTGTATATCTAATTATAAAGTTTCAAAATAAAGGAAAAAAAAAACTCTAAAGGAGCAATAAACTAAGTCAATAAAGGTAAATGATTGGGATAATATTGAGAGATTTCTGGTTTCTGGTCTGGAATGTAAGGAGCTTAAAAGTTGTCACTGCAACTTCACAACAAGAAAAAGTTGAAAACAAAACCCACTAAAAATTGACAACTCTTCTTAGATCTGTCAGGTGAGGATACCTGAGATCACAAAGCGAAATACTGACTGAAATATTGAAGAGGAAGACAGGTGGATGCAGAGAATCACGGGTTCCTGGAGCAGAACCCCAGGAACAAAAACTGTGTGGATCCATACTGGGGGTAGGAAAACCTAAACTGCAGTTGACAAATTGCCAAGGCTCATCGTGGACAATTTTGAGAGTTAACTCTTGCCGAGAGTAGTGGAAAAACAGGCAGATAGAGTACATATTGTATACATTCAATTTACATTTATCCTACATTTTATTTATGCTAGAACAGGAAAGACTCTTCTGTGGTGACAGTAATGAGAAAAGTGGCTATGAGAATTAGGCGAACTAATTAGAAAAGATTATGCAGGAACTTTCTAGGGTGATGACAATAATGTAAAATTTAACAGGGGTGTAAGTAACATGGGTGAATACACCTTTGGTCAACTTATTAGACGCTATACTTAGGATCTTTATATTGGAAAGTATATAAGCTGTACTTTCAATAATAAATTTTTAAAAATTAAATACACATCTAACTGTATTACTGCTTACTCTTTCTGTAAGTAAAAATTTTAATTAATTAATCAAAGGCCTCAATTCCACAATGCGTTATTACCCCCACATGCCTCTGTCTAAGTGTATTTATGTATGTATGTGGTTGTGTATACGTGGAAAGAGAGAAAGAAAATGGAAGGAAAGAGAAAGAGAAAGGGAAGGACAGAGGGAGAGAGGGACGTGGCAAGGGAGACAGAGGTGAAAGATACTGTTAATAGAAGAAAACATTTAAAATAGAAATAAAAAACAATTTAAACATATTGCTGAAATTCAGGAAAGTGACTTAAATCTCTATTCCCTCACAGGGAAAAGGCAATGTACCTATTAATGAACCCAACAGTACTATCCTTTTCAATCAATATAGCAAACCAGAAAAATACAGTCAGAGGTGAATGCAGAAACTAGAGGCAAGGAAGGTTGAATTAGAAATGCAGGGTAACCAGTACTTTGGGAGGCTGAGGCGGGTGAATCACGAGGTCAGGAGACCGAGACCATCCTGGCTAACACAGTGAAACTCCCTCTCTACTAAAAATAGCAAAATTA
>NW_012114488.1:11944841-12068439 GCF_000951035.1 Colobus angolensis palliatus
AGATTGTGCCACTGCACTCCAGCCTGGGCGACAGAGCGAGACTCCATCTCAAAAAAATAAATAAATAGAAATAAAAATAAAAATAAAAAAGAAATGCAGGGTAATTGATCAACATGGTGAAACCCTGTCTCTACTAAAAAGACAAAATTAGCCGGGCGTGCTGGTGCATGCCTGTAATCCCAGCTACTAGGGAGGCTGAAGTAGGGGAATCGCTTGAACCCTGGAGGCAGAGGTCGCAGTGAGCCGAGATCGCTCCATTGCACTTTAACCTGGGCAACAAGATCGAAACTCCATCTGAAAAAAACAAAACAAAACACCAAAAAAGAAAACACCACACACACAAGAACTAAAGGCTAACTGGTAACATTCTCCACAAAATACCTGAGAGCTTAGCACCAGTTTCCCTTCCATTTTTACGTGATCCTCGCCCTTCCTGTGACAAGAATTCCCAGCTAGAGTTTAGGGAAATAAGGCACAGAGGAAGTCAACAGATAGTTGCAGTAGCTTTTCTATTTCAAGCTGTCACAGCTGCAAAATTGTTCAATGTAACTCCGCAGGGAGTGCTACCCAGCTATGCAAATGAATTCCAAATGTGACATTTGCCAGCATGGGGGTGGTGGCTGTGAAGGCTGGGTGACTGTCACCAGTCTGTCTGATGGATTGACTCATATCACTGAGGAGCCAGCCACCATTGATTTCTGCCTTTCCGTCACTTCACAGTGACCTTCTCCCTGCAAGGAAGGAAAGGGAAAAAAAAAAAAAAAAAAGAGTGGACAACTTGAGGTCAGGTGTTCCAGACCAGCCTGTGTCTCAAAAAGAAACCCTGTCTCTACTACAAATTAAAAAAAAAAAAAAAAAAAGCGTGGACAAACAAAAAAGAGGTACAGATTCAAAGAGGAAGTTACAGTGTTCCTTCCTTCATTTATCTCTCTTACTCTCAAGTGCTTTCATTATTATCTTATTCCCCTCCACCAAGCCATTTCCTTTTACCACCACGTTCCACACTCATACAGCAGTATAACCAGATTAATAACTAGTCCTCATTCTTCCTCTGTTCTTATTATGTGATTTGGTTTGCCGTTGCTTAATTGGTATTTTTGTCATATTTTTAATGCACTAATTAAAAATGGAGATTAAGTAGAAAATGATATTCTAGTATGATATGAATTCTGAACCATGTAGGTAGAAAGATAAAAGTATTGTCAGTACTCTTTCGCCCAGAAAACCCCTGTTATGTTATTTTCACTTTTGTCAGAAAATCCCCCTTCTATTAGTAAAATAATCCTTGTTATTTCATGAAAATATTTGGTGGATGGAAGGTAACAAGAGAGAGGAGGTAGTGTCAGAAAAGGGGATAGAATTAAAGGATCAAAAATGCCCCAAAGAGGTTCATGTACCTAGAGTCTAAAGTATGTTTTGTTCTAAATGTTTTTTTTTTTTTTTCCTCTTAATCTTTTCTGTCTGTACTGGCCTAGGTCATCCTCCTATATAAAAACAGATTTTGATAAGAAAAATTGTACCCTCTATGTAATAGTTTAAGAGTTATATTTCTTGTTAAAGAGTTACAGAAGAAGGCAGTGATTCTATGGTAAGTTAGAACAGATGTGCAAATGAATTTCTGCTTTCTCCTTGGAGATTTACACTGATGCCTATGACTCCTTTGAGATTCTTGGCTGAGTTTGCTTAAAACTCCCTTTCCTCAGTGGTATTCAGTTGGTAAGTCAAATATAGTAACAGAGAAGACTTAGGGTGATTTGGTTGGAGAATTAAATTTAAAAATATTCTTATGCTTAGAAGGTTCTCTAAGTTGAAGACATCAGAGTACAGTTGAAATGAGCTTGTAGCTATAAGATACATGTTAAAGGACTCAAAGATTGGCAATGGTGATAAGAAGCCTCTTTCAGCTAGAGTTATAAAAGGGCTTCCAGGAGTCACTGGTGCCTTGTCTGCAATTGTCTCACACAAAGACCAAAGCATGAAAGGACCTACTCAAAAAAGAATTATGGGTCTGGCTTTGGGACATTATATGAATTCTGATCAGATTCATAGGTAACTCACAAAGGTTTTATAAATGTTGTATGAAAGACAACTTCACAACTAGCTTGGACTAAAAGGGACAGAGATTGTTTGTAATAAAAAGAGGGATCTGGGTCTTCAAACCTTTATTGTTAGGAAGCAGGATGAGAGTTACTCAGTGGAAAATTAAATTGTTTTTCCATCTTTATTTTTAATCAACTTTATTGAATGTGTGTGTGTATATGTAAATGCATATGTGTGTAATATGCCTGCCTATTATACTTGAACAATTCATTGAGTGTTGACAACAGTATAGACCCATAGAACCACTGCCACAATAAAGATACAGAACATTTCCATTTCCCTAAAAGTTTGTTTTTGCCAGGGAATCTTCATCAATGGTGGATTCGATAAAGAAAACGTGGTACATGTACACCACAGTATACTATGAAGCCATATAAAAGGGGGAAATCATGTCCTTTGCAACAACGTGGATGCCATTACCCAGGCAAATAAACCCAGGAACAGAAAGCCAAATACCGTATGCTCTCACTTATATTACTTAATAAGCAAACATTGAGTACACATGGACACAAAAGAGGGAACAAGAGAGACACCTGGGCCTACTTGAGGGCAGCGGGTAGGAGGAGGGTGAGAGTCGGAAACTATTGGGTCCTATGCTCACCACCTGTGTGTCAAAATCATTTGTTCATCAAACCTCAGTGACATGCAATTCACCCGTATCACAAACCTACACACATATCCTCTGAATCTAAAACAATAGCTGAACTTACTAATATATAAATAAGTGAATAAATAAATAATAAGTAAATAAATAAATGTAAACATACACAACTAAAAGTAAAGTCCAGTGTTCGAGGACCACATGTTGAAAGTCTATTCTTCTTCCCATTAAAGTACCTTAGCTTCTTTCCCCTTAAGTCTCTTTGGGTGAAAAACCTTGATCATGTCTATGCAGGGCAACGGGCACTCTTTTCATCAAAATTAATTGACCCTTTACATTTAGTTCTATTTCTGAACTCCTTAATTTTTGTTCCATTGGATTGCTTGTCTGTTCTTGTTAATATAACATTATCTTCATTACTATAGCTTAATATAAGTCTTAAAGTCAGACACTGGAAGTCCTCAAATTTTGTTGTTTTCTTAAAGATTGTTTTTTCATACATTTTGTATCGAGCCTAATAATTTCTTTACCAAAAAAGTTGCTTGTTGGGGTTTTGATTAAGATTATGTTTAATATTTATATCTATTTGGTGATAAATTACATCATAACAATTTTGAGTCTTCCCATACATAAATATATTTTGCATGTACTAAATTCCCTTAATTTCTTATACAAATGTTTTAAATTTTCATTATATACAACTAATAAAATTTTGGTCAATACATTCTAATATGTATTAATTTTTGAAGTTATGATAAATTATTTTCAATTCAATTCCATATTGTGTATTTTTAGTATACAGAAATACATTTGAGTTTTGTATATTGATCTTATAACATGATTCTGCAAAATATGTATTTATAGCTGTTTATAGCTGACTGTAGCTGTTTATGGGTTTGCTTGGATATTCTATCCATATGTACATAACAGCGGTCAATAAAGAGCTAACTTGTTTTGTAACCTGTAACTCTAGGATTTTTCTTTTCATATCACACTGATTAAGACGTCTAGTACAATGTTGTATAGAAGTGTGAACATAGACATCTTGCCCTGTATAAGATAGAAAAAAAAAATCATTCAATCTTTAATCCTTGGTATGAGATTTCATATAGGTTTTTGTAGATGACTTTTATCAGGTTAAAGATATATCCTTTTATTTTTTATCTTACTGAGCTTTTATTTTATATATTAAAAATTTTAAATTTTGTCAAATGTACTCTCTTAATCTATTCACATCATATTTTTATCCTGTATGCTTTAAACTTGGTGATTTGCCTTTATTGCTTTTTAAAACGTTGAACAAAGATTGCATTTCTGTGATAAACTTCCATATATATATATATATTCCTTACATATATATTTCTAATATATTATCCATTTCATATATCAGTAACTTAAATTTGCTAATATACAGTTAGGGGTCTTTTTCTTTTATGGTAATCAGTGATCTAGGCCTGAAGTTTCTGTGTAATGCCCTTATCTGATTTTAGAATCAGAGTAATGTTTGTCTCATAAGATTAGTTGACAAGCATTCCCCTCTGTTCTCTATTCTGGGAAAACAAAGAATGTGTAAAATTAATACATTTTTGTACTTAAGCATTTGATATAATTCACCAACATCTTAGCTTGAAGTTTATTTGGTAGGGAAATGTTTAACTACTTACATAATTTAGAATGTTTACACAACATTCTAAAAATTGACAGATTACTATTTATTGACATGTATCAGCGATTTGAAAGCTTATCTTTGTCAAAGAATGTGTATTTCATCTGAGCTGTTGAATGTCTTGTCCTAAAGATTTCCATGATATTCCTATTTTTAATATTCATACAGGCTGTGGCAATATTCTGTCTATAATTCCTAATATTGGTGTCTTGTATCCTTGCTCTTATATTCCTGATCAGTCTATACAGATATTTGTCAATTTTATTGATCTTAACAGAAATTAATGAAAACTTGTGCTTCTTTGTTTTCCTTTTTTTTTGCTTTTCATTTCTTTGACTTCTGCTGTTATATATTTATCCCATTACTGTTTCTCTTGAGTTTAATTTTCTCTTCCTTTACTTGTTCTCAGGTGGAAGGTTAATTATTGTTCCAATGCCTTTATAATTTTATATAACTGTGATCAATTTTGAATCAATTTTATAGCATAATGTGCAAAAAAATCAAGACTTCTTTTTGAATTTTTTTCTATATAAATATCTTGTTTTCCAACAGCCTCTTTTTCCCCCCCATTGCTTTCTTGGCTCCTAGTGAAAAACGCTTGACTGTATATGTATGGATAGTTTCAATTGTTCTATAGACAAGAACTGTAGTGTGTTTATGGCAAACAACTCCACCTAATGAAAAATTTGACTTCTAAGCACCCAAAGATGTGGAAGATTTAATCCTGCCTTTCCAGCTCTGTTTTTTCAGAGGCAAGAGACTCCCTATTTTTTGGCATAGAGCATGTCAGGACTCTGTCTTTTCTATCATGATTGTTATTCATTTCAGAGTTTTCAAACAGATTTTTTTTTGCTTTCTGTACCACATGAGTTGAAATCTTCACATTGTTTTAAGAGGGAGAACAGTTGTGTGTTTGATATGGGTGTCTTCAATATGGGTGTTTTCCTCTAGTGTGACTAAGTGTGTATAGGCTGTGGGAATATTGCTCTAAATTTCTGGCCCAGCCTCAAGCTTCCATAGTCCAATCCCTCAGATAATGTTCCACGGGATGAATGACGATGTCCTTGGGCTCCTGTAGATTTTAATTTGCCGCTTTACTCATAACATTATCAAATGCTATTGTTATTGTTAATGTAATATGAATGCTACCATTTTGTTTAATTATTACCCTCAAAAACTACATATATGGTTAAATATATCATTTTTGTCATAAGCATTACATAACGTAAGTGAAAAAAGACAATAAAATTGAAATATATCGATTATCTGAAGGACAACTTAGCCAAAAGCCTAAATTTTGGTAAATTTTCTATTTCATAAAAGGCCTCTGCATCTAGTAAAGAATAAAGCTGAAATCTTTTCTATCCAAAACATAGTTTTCATGAGACCCATGACCACTCAGCCAAAAACTAAATGCCACAGTGTAAATTCCTTAGAGTATATGCACTTTACCTGTGTTTTTACTTGACTTTTTTTTTTCCATCCAATTCTAGTTGGTTTAACATGTGTTTGGAAGCTCAGAGTACAACTGAAGTTATAATTTAAAAGTAGACAATGCCTATAACAAGAATTATAATAATAATAATAAGAGCTACCAGAACATGATATTAGCAAATTGCAGACTAAAATGCCTCAGTCTTCACTCCCTTACAAATTCAACTGCCCATGGAAACAAATAGCTCTGAAGGAGCTCCAGTATATAATCAAGAGTATGCTTCAACTCAGGGAAGCACAAAAACCATTGGTGGTATGGATGGTGACAAAGAATAGTATATAAAAATATTTATCTGTGTAACCCATCCCCCAAACCTGGCACAGCTCAGTGCCAAGAAGGATCCCCTCAAAAATGACTCTCCTCTGTGGGAAAAAGGAAGACCAAGAAGACCCTAGCAGCCTTCACCACTGAGGACCCCAGAAGCAACTGACACCACCATGGACACTCACAGCCTTTGCCACTAAGATTCCCAACAGTTTTTGCTAATGCTGATCTCAGGTAATGAAGATTTCCAGAGTCCGTGAAACTGTGCCCTGTAGAGAAAGAGATACCAGTATGCTTCCTTGAAACCAGAAACATGATTGCACCTTTCCCCTCCCCAGTGCAGAAGTTGCCACTGCACTCCCCAGAGATAGACCTGCACCAGTTGTCTCCATAAACTGACACTCATTGCTGTCCCCCCCATGGAGCTGCAAATACTGCATTGCCCACCTGACCTTGGAACTGGTGCTGCTGTGCATCCTCTGGTACCTGCAGTGCCACTTGCCCCTGGAACTGGCATTCTTATATGCCCCTGGGACCAGCATCCCTGTGCATCCCTGGATCTGACTTTGGACCTGGCACTACCACCAACCCAACTCAGTTGGTGACCTTGTATACACCAGTAGGTGAAGGTATTTTTCTACTGAAGCCAATACATAAACACTATAAGAAGTGATGACTCCTTTAAACATGCAGACACCAACACAGCGCCACAACACACACACAAAAATCAAGGAAATATGACACCACCAAAGGAACACAAATTTCCAGAAACTGACTCCAAAAAAATTGAAGATCTACAAATTGCCTAACAATAATTTCAAAGTAATTGTTTCAAAGAATCTCAGTGAACAATCAGAGAAAACAGTTGTAACACTCAATAAGATGAGAAAAAAATTCATAAACAAAATGAGAAGTTCAACAAAAGGGTAGAAATCATTATAAAAGAAGCAAACAAATTCTGGAGCTGAAAAATATGATAAATGAAGTGAAAAATGCACTAGAGAGGTTCAACAGAAGACCAACTGGGTAGAAGAAAGAAACAGTGAACTAGAAGACAGGACATTGGAAATCATCTAGTCAGAGGAGAAAACTTTAAAAATAATAAAAAGAGAGAGGAAAGGCTACAGGCTTCATGGGACAGCATCGATTCAACCAATGTATTGTATTCACAACATCTTAGATTTGGAAGCATTTCAAATTTTGGATTTTCAAATTAGGGATGCTCAGCCTCTACTAAAATAATGATAATAATTTAGAAAAACTGCATACTGTGATTCCTATACCTGTAAAAACTATTATTTAAAAATGAAGGAGTGATAAAGCCTTTTTCAGAAACATAAAACTGATACAATTCATCACCACTAAACATGTCTTACAAGAAATACTTAAGGGAGTTCTTCAAATCAAAATGAAAACACACTAGACAGAAATATAACAGCATATGAAATCATGAATCTCATTAGTAAAAGAAATACATAGAGAAATACAAAATGTGAGCATGCAATAGTGTTGTATAAATTACTTTTAATTCTAATATGAAAGTTAAAAGATAAACATTTGTTAATGGATAAACAACATAAAAGGAAGCAAACTCTCACAGAAAGAACACTAATTACCTGGGGAGGAAGTAAAAGTGTAGAACTTTGTATTTGATTGAAGTCAAGTTGTGATTAACTTAAAATAATGGAATATAACTACATAATATTTTATGCAATCCTTGAGGTAACCACAAAAAAATCCATGACACATACAAAATAGTTAAAAGGTAATCAAAGTAAATCTACAAAAAATCATCAAATATTGAAGAAAGTTAGCAAAGAGGAAGAGAAAAACAAAGCAACTGCAAAACACGCAGAACACTAAATACATGGATGTGAAAATTCTTAATAAAAAATGTTAGCAAACCAAAGCAAAAAAAGGCACGTTAAAAACGTTGTACACCATTGCAAAAAAGGATTTATCCTAAGGATACAAGGATGATTGAACATATGAAAGTCCATCAATGTGACATACCAGATGAACAGAATGAAAGAAAGAAAATGACATGATCATCTCAATAGTTGCGGAAAAAGCACTTGCCAAAACTCAATATTCATTCATGATAAATATATTCAACAAAGTAGGTACAAAATGACTTATTCGACACAATATTTGCAAAAATCCAGATAGAGAAAGACAAATACTGTGTAAACTCTCTTATGTGCGGAACATTAAATAGTCAAACTCACAAAAGCAGTGAGTAGAAGGGTGGTTTCCAGAAGCGTGAGGCAGGGGACAAATGGGAAGATGTTGGTCAAGGGTACAGCATTTCAGTTACACAGGATGAATAAGTTCTAGAGATCTATTGCACAGGATTGTGACTACAGTTATCAATACTGTTTTGTATACTTGCAAATTGTTAAGAGGGTCAAGCCTAAGTGTTCTCATTTCATAAAAAGAAAGAAAGTGGTAATTGTGAGTTGATGGATACCTCAAAGTATATAGTGGTGATTATTTCACAATGTGCATGTATTTAAAACATTAAGTTATACACATTTTATTGGCCAAATATAACTCAATACTGTTGGAGGAAAAAAAAAAAAAACTAAGAGCTAGCCGGGTACGGTGGCCCATGCCTGTAATCCTAGCACTTTCTGAGGCCGAGGTGAACTAAACACCTGAGGTCTGGAATTCAAGACCAGCCTGGCCAACATGGTGAAACACTGTTTCTACTAAGAATACAAAAATTGGCTGGGTGTGGTGGCGCACACCTGTAATCCCAGCTACCCGGGAGGCTGAGGCAGGAGAATTGCTTGAACCCAGGTGGCAGAAGTTGCAGTGAGTTCAGATCGTGCCACTGCACTCCACCCCGGGAGACAGAGCGAGACTATATCTCAATAATAGTAATAATAATAATAAGAATTAAGAACTATAATGTATTGTACATCTACTGCATACTAGGCTCATTGTTTATATTATTCTCATCTGATTCTCCCCTGAGGATTCTGAAGTAGAGTTTTTGAAAATGCAAAAACTGAGGCTCATAGGTAAGAAATAACCAAGAACATATAATAATAGGCATACAAGCCTGACACTAACGGAGGGTCATAATCCTGAATACAAAGCACATTGCCCTGATTATAGTCATGCAAGAATCTAGAGTCATTTGCTATGGGATAGCAGCTCCCTACTTTTCTGTTGAACTCCTGGATGTCACAGTTCAATAATTGTTCATTCATACTAATGTGCCTTAAAATATGAAATTAAAAGGTAAAATTATATTTAATAAGTCAGAGAACAACAAAATGTATTTTGGAAATATGTATTATTTTCAGAGTATTTTGTTTGTATTATATAGTAGTTAATTTAAAAAATCAATCTCATATGTGAAAAATAAAAATACAAAGTAAAAGCAAAGTCAATATGAAAATATACCCAAATTTGCAGACATTAATAAAACCAGTATTACTTTTTTGGTATTTTCTGCAAACCTTATTTTTATTTTTTTTTAATTTTTAAATTATTTTTGTTTTTTGAGATGGAATCTCGCCCTGTCACCTAGGCTGGAGTACAGTGGCACGATCTCGGCTCACTGCAACCTCCACCTCCTGGTTTCAAGTGATTCTCCTGCCTCACCCTTTCAACTAGCTGGGATTATAGGCACCTGCCACCACTCCCGGCTAATTTTTATTATCTTTAGTAGAGAAGGGGGTTTCACCATGTTGTCCAGGCTGGTCTCGAACTGCTGACCTCGTGATCCGCCCACCTCAGCCTCCCAAAGTGCTGGGATTACAGGCATGAGCCACCGGGCCCAGCTAAACTTTCTATTTGAAGATTAGAAGGAAATTGAGAAAAATAAATTTTCTTTCAGGTAAAAATAAAAAATAAAATGTATTTATAAATACCTCAATTTATCACTTGAAGTCTGCTGGTAAGACCCTTGTGCTTTTTAAAACAGATATTTTGTCACAGATAATTATAGCATGACTTATCTAGAATTCAATCATTATTGATCATTATAGTTTATAAATAAAATTAATGAGACTCTTAATTTTGTTATACAGTATCTGTCTGGATAGTCTGAGTTAAGTGGCAGTAACAAAATTCACAAAATCTCAGTGACTTAATGTAAAATTTACTGCAGTTTGGGTTCTCGGTTCCTGTTGTCTCAGCATTACAGACTGCCTTGATTGATCTTATGGTACTTCAGCCCCAACCCTCCTCCACGCGGCACAGGTAAGAGCATTCTGGGGAGTCCAGCCCTGGTCCTCAGGTGCACTCAGCAAGGCTTTCCACCTTTCCTGGGCCCGCGCCAAGTCACTGGGCTGCACCTTATCTTGGGATGGTGGAGAACCGCAACAATCTTATGGGTGGAAAGAGTTGAACAGAAAATATTGGTGAGTAATATTAAAATCTACCACCAATATATATTTGAAAAAGTAAGTAAAATGTTTTTTTTTTTTTTTAACTTTTACTTACAAGGAAAATGATTAGTGATTATTTTAACCTGTCAAAATGAACTATGCTGGGCCAGGAATAGCTCAAGTTTCCCAAGAAAGAAGGTTTTACAAAAACACTGAGAACTTCATTCTAGGGCTACTGGTATAAAAATCAAGTAATCGATTATTAAACACATTAACTGTTTACATTAATACATCGATATGGAATTATTGACTTAATTAACATGATAATATGTTAGTTAATAGCTAAAACTAAAAAAAGACTGATTTGATTTTTCATAGAGTAAAATGTATATGACTACTTTAAATCATGTTAACATGAATAGAAGTTTTTCTCATCTAAATATTATACAATGTTCAGTGGATTAGAAAATGCTTAACTTGATTATTTGAGGATCTTTAAAAATATAGCAAATGTCTAGAATTATTAACATGATGAGAAGAAATATTTGTAGTTTGGCAAAGCAACTCATTCCCAATTTTACATGCATGAAATATTGAGAAATATTGCCCTAGTTATTTAAAGACATAATAACAATAAAATAATAAAAATGGCAAGTATACACCACTTTGAGTAATAATTCATCATTCTTTTAACTTTACTAAATGAAATAATAAGCTTTAAAATGCTGTTAGAATCATAGACTAAACAGGTAAACTAAAATTTGGGGAATCTTTAATTTAAGACAAAATTTCCCGGAAATATAGAATATATTTTAACTCAGTAGTTTAAATTAGTTAACATATTATTTTCAATGAACTGAATGGACCCAACACGTTCGCATTTCCTGAACTTTTACACTACAGTGATAAAAATTGCTGAGGCAAGAGCATTGCGGGCCTCAGAAACAGCAAGTATAAAAGTGAAGAGGCGGTCAAGGGTTATAAGATTATATTCCCAACAGCAAAGGAGGCTCTCAGGAGTAGATCATAACAGTGAAGAGGAGAGGGGGCTCAATGCAGGCAAGGTCAGTCAGAGCCAGACTGACAAGGACTTTCGGGTTTAGCAGCACATTAAAAAGTACCCAGATAATATTCATAATTCTTCTTTGTTATATCTTGACCTTAAACAAAAGTCTGTCTGCCTGCATTACCTTGCAAATTATAACTACCATTCTGACACAGTTGGAAAAAGAAACTACTGAAAGTGAAGACTTGCTTCTGAGACTTTGGGGAATAAGCCAATGTTGACATGTTGACACTGCATTACCTTGTATTGAAAACACTGTGCCACATGAGGGGAAAATCATTTGAGGGATTCCATATGGTATGGAGGAGTTTGATTTTAGCAGGTATTTCTGATGCTTAAACTCAGACTGCCCTTTTCCAAGAGTGTGTGTGAACACACACAGCAAATGGACAAGTACATTTAAACTTGCATAGCACCCTGAATTCTCGGTAGACATTGAAGTACGTCTAATGAAATACTGATTTAAACTTTTTTGGAGAATAGAGGGTGCGGGAAAAAAATTAAGGACATTCTATATGTGTATTTTAATAGTCATTTTTATATTGATGAAGGGACAATTGTATACCTGTATATGTCTGTGTCTGTCTCATAATAATAATTAAATTTTACATGGTGCTTTCTTTGTGTGAGAAACCCTTGCACACTAAATAAAACTCACCATGGGCTTACATAGTGAGAAGTATTATGATTTCCATTTTAGAGATTCAGAATGATTTCCACGCTTTGCTGATATTGTTGCTGCTTAATTTCTATATATTCAATATATTAAGTTCTGCAAATACTTATAAAGATAGGATTTTTATAATTTTATTATTGTCTTTTCATTTGTTTGGTAAAATAATTTTCTAAAGATATTCTTTTTTAATCTATTTAGTTGCCCATTGGTACAATTCATAAAGAAAAAACAAAATAAGTGCCCAATTTTAATAAAAAATGAATTGCTTTCCTAACATCTTCAGAAGGTGACTATGTCATTTCACTTAAAATCATTTATCATCTGAGTGTATTTGCCACAATCCATTGCATATGTTATCATTATCGTATGTCAAATTGTCCCATTTCGTGTAGTGAGTGCATTTCCAAATCAGTCATTCATTCTTTGGATATGAAGCTAGTAATCTGTGACAATTTTTTGTTTGCTTGTTTTCCTGCATTTTTCTTTCTCAAAATCTAGATTAGTCTGTTTCTTCAAGAAGATCTGGTTGCTTTAGATTTTAGAAACGGTAATTGAAGTCCAAAATCTAAACTCTCTGGGCATAAATGATGACTATTTCTTCTTGGCTTTTCATTCCAGGTCCTTTCACTGGCTCACACCTGGAATTTTATTGTAAATATAAATACTCACGCCCACATATATTCTATTGCTGTATAGCAAATAAACCACAAAATTAAAGCAGCATACATGTATGTCAGAGCAAAGCTTAGCTGGGTCTTCTATCTAGGGCATTACAAGGCTGACACTGCTGTGTTCACAGCGTTGTACTGTCACGCAGAAACTCAACCAGAGGGCCCGGCACGGTGGCTCACGCCTGTAATCCCAGCACTTTGGGAGGCCGAGGGGGGGGGGGGGCGGATCACGTGGTCAGGAGATCAAGACCATCCTGGCTAACATGGTGAAACCCCGTTTCTACTAAAAATACAAAATAAAATAAAATAAAATAAAATAAAAATAGCAAGCCGTGGTGACGGGCGCCTGTAGTCCCAGCTGCTCAGGAGGCTGAGGCAGGAGAATGGCGTGAACCTGGGAGGCGGAGCTTGCAGTGAGCCGAGATCCTACCACTGTACTCCAGCCTGGGCAACAAGAGCAAAACTCCGTCTCACAAAAAAAAAAAAAAAAGAAAAGAAAAGAAAAAAGAAACTCAATGAGAGAAGCGCCCACTTTCCAAATCACTCAGGTTGTTGGCAGAATTCAACTCCTTGCGATTGTAGTACCAAGAGTCGTGACTTCTTGCTGGCCGTTGGCGGAAGGCTGTCTTTAGCTACTAGCATTGTCAAAGTCCTTTGCCATGTGAGCTTCCCTAATTTGGCTGCTTGTATCAAGTCCTAAAGGAGAGTTCTTAGAGTTAATCCACTAGCAAGATGGAGTCTTACATAATATTTTAATACCAAATGTGACGTACAATCTCTGCTATAGTGTATTGGTTAAAAGCATAACGCACAGTCAGGGAATAAAGATTGCATAAGAATATGAACCTCAGAAGGTGAAGGCCATTGGGGGCATCCCAGGATCGTCTGCCGCCGTATATATGTAAAAAATATATTTGTGTGTATATAAATATAAGTATATTTGTATATGTATATGCATATACATTATATTATATAAGTATATAAATATACATTCTATATTTATTATACATCAAATATACAGTATATATGGTTTATTATACATATATTTATTATACTTTAAATATACATTATATATTTATGTATGTATACACATATAAATATGCATATTAACACACACAAATAGATTTACACACTTACATATCTTATATCTTCTTTTTTTTGAGGCAGAGTCTTGCTCTGTCACCTAGGCTGGAGTGCAGTGGCACGATCTCGGCTCACTGCAACCTCTGACTCCTGGGATCAAGGGATTCTCACGCCTCAGCCTCCTGAGTAGCTGGGATTACAGGCGTGCACCACGACATCCTGCTAATTTCTGTATTTTTAGTAGAGATGGAGTTTCGCCATGTTGACCAGACTGGTCTTGAACTCCTGGACCCTAGTGATCTAGGAGCCACCACACCTAGCCTCTTATCTTCTACGTTATATGTGTATCTCCTTTTTTTATGCTAAGAATTCTACTTATCCAGGTCATAGGAAATGATAGAGCTAGATTATTGCCCATACGTGTGTCTCAGAATAATAATACAAATACTACATTACTAATTATGATTACTGAAACAGTTAACTTTTTATATTCTATCTACATTATCTCCCCATTTTTATATTTGTGCTCTATCCACATTTTCAGATTATATAGCTACTAAACACTCTAATTTCCCATTTGTTTGCCTCCATTTAATCTTAGTTCTATTAATAATTATGCAACATATTTAATGTTAACTAGTCGTCCTCATGCAAATGGCTCTTCAGTTATTTTGGCTTTCTGATGTGAATTCTTCAGTAGATTCCTTACGAAGCATTCATGGGAGTATGAATTTTTGGGGAAATCTTTTGTCTTCTAAATAATTTTTTATTATAGTCACTGCTTGTGAAATTTTACCTTTAGATAGTTGATTGCTCATTTTTATGTAAATTGTACCTTACTTAACTTGTAGAACTGGACTGTTTAGACGGCGTTTCTAACTTCTCTGTTGTTTCTGTGGAGTTTTAAAACCATTGCTGCGTGTCTCATATTTTCTCCTTCTTTTCTTTTATTCAGAAAATGGAATGGAATACATTTTAAAGCGAATCTGGAAAAGACACTGAAACATACATCAAATTCTCGTTTGACTTTCTGGAGGTATCTGAAAAAATAATATTAGGGAGTGTTCAGGGTATTTTTAGCATACCAAGTCATGTCTCCTATATTAATCTTGAAATACACCATTCAGGTGAAGATGAAATGCCGAGCTACAGTCCAGAGAGTATTGTCTGCAAGAGCTGTGTTTGCTGAATTTCCTAAGCAACTGGAGTAGAAAGAATCAGAACTACATGGGAATTGACCTGGAAATGCATTACATCCAGGAGGTGGAGATGGGAACAAGAGAGAAAGACATAATACCTCACTCGAGAGAAGTTTTCCAATTATGCAAAATGTTTCTGCGGAAAACTTATTCCTCCAGGAAGTAACATTAGGTTCTGAAATTGAAATCCTGACACAGCCAAATAAGTTTTTATCAAAATTTCTATAACTAAAAGGGAACAGAGATCCTAAGAAACTATGTACCAAACTATTAATCTATACTTCAGTATTTATATTTAAGTGTTTTTTTTTTTAAACTTAGGTTATCAGAGGTAGAAATTACAGAGAGGTGGGGTTGCAAAATATATTTTCCACAAGGATGGCAAAAGACTTGAGGAGAAAGCGGCCTCTCCTGATCTTGTCATTCTGAACCAAACCATTTTCAGGATCTACATACATTACTAATAATGTAATGAAAATAGATAAGATTGCCAGAAGCTAAATGTGGTTTAAAAGTAAATGGTAAATAGTAAAACTAAATGTATAGGAGAGCTTCCTATTATAATAACACTCAAGATGTGTGATGAGTTGAGGTGGATAATTTGGAAAACCACCTTTTAAGGCAAAATAGACTTTTTTTAAAAATAATTTTTTAAGAGGTACAGATACAGGCTTTAAAATTTTTTTAAGGTTTTTGAAGCTGTAAAAGATTTGTCATAATAAACAAGAATTACTACATAATCATAAACATTAAAAACATTTCTGCAGCATTTTTGAAGGGTAATATAGAGGATAGTTGAATTGTCTGTGACAATTTCATTCCATCCTCATCTGATTCTCCCACATCATGCTTTTCTAATTCCAGGGTTTATAATATTCTCTGCTGGTAAAAGGCTATGGGAATGCAACAATGACACAGAGCAGACCCGCAATAGATTAAAATGTTCCCTCTGTCTCATGCCTTGAGTCTTTTGAGAAAAGTTAATGAAGAGTTTCTTTCCTTTTCTTTTCTCCACAATAGTAAAGAAGTTGTGATTACTTATTTTCATTCCTTCGGCGTACTTAAATATGAAATAGAAAACTAATTTCTGGATTATTCGTGATTTAGTCACATTCTCAGTGGTATTTGACACAGTGTAACTATCACAGACATTAAAAAAAAACCCAAATGTCTCTTGCTTTGTGACTGATTGTGTGGATACAGAGATAACAAATTGAAAAACAGCAAGACAGAATGCACATTGGGCGTGGTGCACGAAGTGGAACCTATAACATTCTCATTCTTTTCTTGTATTCAATTAAACCCCCTGGCAGCTTAGCGAAGAAGGAAAATGTGTTTAACCCAAAGATACATACATTCCAAGAACAAGGACATTGTCCAAGGAAATAATTCATCTCTGTCCAACTGGAGGTGTGTTCAATTTTTCAGTAGAAAGAAATAATGATTTCTTCTAAAGGACAGAGACTGACAACATTTGAACAACAGATTAAGTACTTCCATCTGTTGAAAAAATAAACAACTGTTTTTCAATTTCACTATGGACCATGACAAAAGCAAAACATAAATATTATTTAAAGATTTGTAATCTGCTCCATAATTTTGAAAATTTTAGTTCTAAATTTTATGTGTTGGTACATTGTGAAAATAATAACTTTTTAGCATTTAAAATCGTAAGTTCATCTTGAGAGTCTTTCCCTAAAAAATGGTTATATAAAGTGTACTTTTTGTTTTCGTATTTTCAATAAACACTACAATTTCTCGCCTTATTGGAACTTGAGTTTGAACTCTTTATTATAAGTGGGAGCATATATCCAATATCCTTGAGGAAGCAGGTTATAAATGACTACCTTATCCTTAAAATATATTAAGGAATTGTTTTCAATAAAAACTTTCAAAAGTCTGATAATCATGACATTTTATTGGTTTGAACTGATCCTTCCAGATCAGAGAATACCATTTAAAGTGTGGAGATAATACTAAATGTATTGGACAACTTATTTCAGGTTTGTTGTTGCTGTTGCTACTGTTGTTTTAGGATTCCACTGGCTTTTAAAGTAATGCTAGTAAAAAAATGAAAGTCTGAGGGACATGCTTTTATATTTATTTATTTATTAATTTAATTTAATTTTATTTTTTTTGAGAAGGAGTCTCGCTCTGTCGCCCAGGCTGGAGTGCAGTGGCGCGATATCTGCTCACTGCAAGCTCCGCCTCCCGGGTTTACGCCATTCTCCTGCCTCAGCCTCCCGAGTAGCTGGGACTACAGGCGCCCGCCACCACGCCAGGCTAATTTTTTGTATTTTTAGTACAGACGGGGTTTCACCGTGTTAGCCAGGATGGTCTCCATCTCCTGACCTCGTGATCTGCCCGCCTCGGCCTCCCAAAGTTCTGGGATACAGGCCTGAGACACCGCGCCCAGCCTGTTTTTATTTTATAGCTGGGGATGTTCTTCACTCAATGGAAAAAATTTGGAGGCCACGTCTGCACTGGGTGTAGTGACTACACACAAATAGGGCAGCAAAGCACAGTTTTTGATTGCCTCATTCCCTGAGCAGGGGTCTTTCATTTTATTTTCATGCATCATTTACAAGTTGCTGCCATGATTCCACAGAGTCAGCATATCTCACCAAGTTAACATAAAGTGAATTGGAAGGGAAGAAATACATTGTGTGATATCTGGGCAAGTTTGTTTCTGTTCATTGATTGCATTTAAAACACAAGTCAATCAGAAAGAAAGATTAATACTGTGAGTAGGTTTTAGCAAGTGTGCAGATCTGCACAGTGAGGAAATGATCACTGAGTTTCAAAGGAATGACATGACAGAAGCAAGCTTTATATTCCAAACTTGGGACATTAAGATGTAGACATTACATTATTTACATAAATATGTGTGAGAAAAAGCATGTTTATAAAACAATTATATATTAATAATATAATTGTAATTTCAGGTTATTTAAATAAAACATACTTTGGATATACAGAAAAGGAATTGTTAAATCAATTGATTAACTCAACAGAATTAGAAGTTTCTAGTTTTAGAGACATGTAATCTATGAATTCAGATTTGTATTGAGCAAATGAAAGGGTGACATTGTCATTCTCTGAGAAAAAGAAGTCAGAGAGTGGCAGACACTATTATTTAGATAGAGGTAACCTGAATGAAGGAACATCCAGGGATATTCCTGCAGGACATGAAAAGATATCAGATTCAGGTTTAACATTTGTCAAGGTATTGGTGATATCTAAGCTATAGGATTGGATGGAAAGACTATAGATTAAAAAACAAAGAGTTTTAGAGCTAATTTCTGGTGTATTTCATGTGTAGAAGCTGAACAAAAGAGGATAATCCTATAATGCAAACTGTGGTAAAATATCTAGTTAAGTAAGAAAGAGTAAAGTGAACGCGGGGCTCCAGAGTCCAAAGGAAGAAATTCTCTTAAGAAACAGTGATCTGAAATGCTGTTTTTGAGTAGTTAAGGTGAGAACTGAGGATTGGATTTAATAATGAGAAAGTCAATAGACACAAAGAAAAAAGCAAATTCAATGAAGTCGTAGAGCAATGTCTTAGGGGCACAGGTATAAGAGAAAATAGATAGAGACAGTCAATATAGGTAGGACTTACTGCAGAAGGGAACAGAAATATCAGATTCTAACTTGAGGTAGTTACTTGAGTTCAAGGGAGATTGTGTTAAAAATCCATATTAAGAAGGCAGGTTTAATGCAATAGAGAAATAATAATAATAATATATATTAAAGAGGACACATAAAGCCTTTAAATGGGAATACAGAAAAAAATACAGAAGAAGAAAGGCCCATCATAAAATGTAAAACACTAACAAATAATATACAATCAAATAAATGACTACCTTATCCTTAAACTATAAAAACACTTGTGACTGGAAGACGCTGAAAAATCTATGGAATCTAAGGCAGTAATCTTGGGAATACATCACTCTGGGGAGAGAAGAAAGCCTGGAAAGAAGCACTAAGGAAACTGTGTAAAAACACAGAAAATTATCAAGTCAGGAAACACTTAAAATCTCTTTTTACCTACAAGAAAAACTACTGAATAAACCATACCTCACTATAAGAATAGAAAGTACGCTCCAAGCCAAGAAACTGTAATCATCTAACCAAAATCTTAACCACATCTGTATACAGCTGTTATGGCAGGTTCTTAGATTATAAAAAATATATAATGCAGAAAATGTCAGATGACATCTGTATTGGTCCATTTGTGCTGTCATAACAAAATATCTAGGGTAATTTACAAAGAAGAGAAATTTATTTCCCATAGTTCTGGAGGCTGGAAGTCCATGATGAAGGCACTGTAGGTTCAGTATCTTGGTGAGGGTTGGTCTCCGCTTACAAGATGGCTCCTTGTTGTGTGTCCTCTGAAGGGAAGAACACTGTGTCCTCACATAGTGGAAGGCATAGAAGGGGTTAAAAAAGAGAGTGAGACAGAGTTGAATTCCTTCTGTCAAACCCTTCTATAAGGACACCTAATCTCACTTGCCTCCTAATTACCTCCTATAGGCCACACCTTTTAATACTGTTGCATTGAGGATTAAGTTTCAACATGAATTTCGGAAGGGACAAAAACACTCAAACCATGGCAACAGCTAAAGAAATACACACATTCAGACCAGAGCAGATACACATTCTCGGAAATTGACCTATGAATTCAACTCCACGTTAATAAAAAATGCAGCAGTGGTTTTTAGAAAATCTACAAGCTGGAAAAATATCTATTTCTTTGTGAGTGTTCTTCAGCACTCTTTTTCCTATAATTTGTCCATTTCATGAATGTTATCTATTTTTTTGGCATAAAGGTATTCCTCATATTTCCAGCCATTGATTTTTCTCCATCATTTTTATTGTTTTTGATTTTATTGATTTCTACTATTTATCATTTCCTTTCTTCTGATTAGAGTATTTTACCAGAGATATTAGTCAGTGTATTCAGGCAAGAAAAAGAAACACTTACAACTGGAAGAAAACGTGTAAAGCTATCATTCATTGCAGAAGAGGACTGTCTACATCAAAATCATAAAGACTCCACTAAAAATTTATTACAAAAAAATAAGTGATGGGAGGCTCAGGTGGGAGGATCACTGGAGCCCAGGAGTTTGACAGCAGATAGCAAGACCCAGTATGGGAAGGGAAGGGAAGGGAAAGGAAGGGAAGGGGAGGTAGGGGAGGGGAGGGGAGGGGGGGAGGATAGGTGAATATAGTAAGACCACATGATATAAGCTTAATATTCAAATTTAACTTTATTTCTATATATTATCAATAAGTGGAATTTAAAGTATCAAAGGTGCTATTTAGAATGGAATGAAACCCATGACTTAGGAGTAAATCTAACAAAATATATGCAACATGTTTATGCTGAAAATAACAAATTTAATGATGAGGGAAAACAAAGACTTAATAAAATTGAGAAATATACCACGCAAAGTAATTGGAAACTCAATATTGTTAAGATATTGTCTTTGTCTGGTTTTGCTACTATAATCAAAGACCTTGGACTGGCTAATTTATGCAGAGCAGAAATTTATTTCACAGCCCTGTAGCCTGAGAAGTGCTAGATCAAGGCATAGGCAGGCCTGGTGTCTGATGAGGGACTTGCTTCTCACAGATCACATCTTCTAGGAGTCCTCACATGGCAGAAGAGTGGAGGAGCCAAGAGGGCCTAAACTAGTTCCTCTAGCCTTTTTATGCTGCACTAATCAGTTTGTGAGGGGGGTACCCTCAACATTTAATCACTTCCCAAAAGGCCTTACCTCTTAATATAATTACAGTAGGGATTACGTTTCAGCATGAATTTTGAAGGGGATGCACATTCAGACCAGAGCAGATATAAACTGTCTCAAATGTACCTGTGGATTCATCCCCGAATTAATAAAAAATGCAGCAGTGGTTTTTAGAAAATCTACAAATTAATTATAAATCAGTGGCTCTAGACTACCTAAAACAGTTTTGTAAAAGAGAAATAAAGTTGGAAATTTCACAATATTTATTTGTTTCTTACCTACTTTGCTATAATCAAGACAGTTGGGTGTTGGTTTGAAAAAAAAAGGAGCCATAAGTATTAATGCAACAAAATACATAGCTTAGAAGTAGACCCATACCTGTATGCTCAATTTCAGACAATGGTGCTAAGATAATTTATGTGGAAGGGACATAACACAATTAATTGTGTTGGAAAAAAACAGATGTTTATGGGTAAAAAAATGACTTCCACTCATACTTCACATAGTAATTAAAAATTAACCCAAATTAGATTAGGAATCTAGGTGTAAAACCTAAAATGATAAAATTATAGTATAGGAGAAAATATTATAACCTAATGGTAGGATAACAACTCTTACATAAGTCTCCAAAAGCACAAAACAGAAAAAAAAAAAAATGCGTAAGTTGAACTTCATCAAAATTAAACCCATCTGCCCTTCCAAAGACTCAGTTAAGGAAATGAAAAGCAACCTAACAACACAGAATGGGGAGAAAATATTTGTATAACGTATAACTGAAAAGGATTTATATCCAGAATATATGAATAACTTTCATATATAGATTTGAAGAAAAAAATGAAAATGGGCAAAGAATTGAACACTTTATGAATAAAAAGAAACAAATGGAAAATTATCACATGAAAAATATGTATGCAGCACTTGTCATTAGGAAAATGTAATTTAAAATGACAAATGATTCTTATTAGAAAGGTTAAAAGAAAACCCCCGAAATCTGCTAACAGTCATCACTGAAGGAGATAACTCTCAACATTTTGGGTGGGAATGCAAAATCTCACAGCCTCATTGGAAAACAGTTTGGCTTGGCCATATCTTATAAAGTTAAGCATGAACTTAACCAGTGACTCATCCCTAGGTAATCACCCAAAACAAACATAAGCATGTATCCACACAAAGACCTGTATACACATTTTAATAAAATCTTTATTCAGAATCAGCAGGTGTAGCCAACTCAAGTTTTCATGGTGAATGGGTAAATGGATAAGTAAGTTGCGGTACACTTATCCACTGGAACACCACTCAGAGATAAAATGGAAGCATCCACTGATATATACAACTTCATCAACTTCATAAATGATTGCTAAATGAAAAACTCCTGCACAAAAACGGCTACATATTCAAAGATTTCATTTATGTACAACATTTGGAAAGGCAAAATTATAGAAATAATAAAAAACAAACAGGTTAGTGGTTGCCAGGGGATGGGAATGGGAGGAGGTGTTTAACTGCAAACAAGCATGAAATAACTTTATGGGGTGATGAAAATATTCAATTTCTTTAACATATTGCTGGTTTCTTGACTGAATCGTGTTTGTCAAATCTCATAGAACTGAAAACCTTAAAAAGGTGAATTTATTTTCTGTTAAATGGACCTCAATAAACCCAATGTAAGATATGTATTATATATGTGTGTGTGTGTGTGTGTGTGTGTGTGTGTGTGTGTGTGTGTGTATATACAATTTAAAAATATAAAGGTTAGGTCAGTGTTTCCCAAATGTGCATGGACATTGCTAGGGGATTTTATTTAAAATGCAAATTCTCAAAAAGTAGATCTGTGATATGTCCTGGGATTTGGCATTTCTAGTAATTTCTCAGGGAATGTCCAAAATGCTCGCCCATGGATCACTCTTTGTGTAGCAAGGGATTAGGCTATGATATAAATCAGGTGGGACCATATTCATGGAGTTAAACAAAATAAAAAATAATTGGAATAAATTGTAGCCTATAATTTGGAACAGATCTTGAAATTTTGGAGAGTTGGCGGGGCCCATATAGTTCAAATTTTGTAACGAAATAGAGTCTGTGAGGAAGGACTTCTTGATTTCAGCCAGTTACAAGCTGATGGAATTTGAAAGGCTGATTTTGATTGACACAATCCCTTTTGATGATCAACAAGATCTGAATTTCCAAGATTTCATTCATAAAATTCTTGTGAAATTTTGTGTCCAAGTCTACTCTCATTACAAGATACAATGGGCAACATTTACTTTTTTATACCTGAACTTTTGGAGGCGATGTCATATTTTTAGTAGAATTGTATTTGGGATCGGCATAGCATGTCTCTGAGCAGATCAGTGATTGCTGTTCTGCTTTTGCTCTGTATTAGTACCCTAAGGAAAGTTTTCATATCAGTGCTTCCTTCTAAATTAGTAAGGAAGATGTTTCATACTATCAACTTATGGAGGAAAACTTTTACAGTGTCAAGCCATATTCTATTTCTTATTTTCCTTGATTTAGTTGATTTCAAAAGAAGACCTTAGCAAATTAACGTAGTAGACACCACAATATAAATGATTTGGCATAATTTATGCCATAATGCTAATTTTATCTAATTTATTAAATGATAAAAATGATACAGTCAAAGTGTTTGCACAATATTAGGAAGGTATTTTCTTTCCTGGGGGATAATTATAAATGCATCATATTCTAGATATTTTATTTTCTAGGTTCAATACTTTATGAATAAGATGTGTTTTTAAATCCTTAGCTTGACCTTATCCTGGTTAATGGCAAAGATGAAAGTGTGGAATGCCACGAAAAGAGTTCTTTTCTCTCTTGATAGCGTTAACACTTACCACACACTCCAAACCACCTTCTTTATTTCTGTTTGTTCTGCAATCTTATCACAGAATTTGTTAACTCTTTTCCAGTATCCAAATTTTTTTTTCAAATTATCTTCCCAAGATATATAAAACTGGAAACTAAAATTCAGTATCAAATGTGGAAGGAATGAATGTCAACACTTATGACAGCAAGAGGAAATATGTCTGATTTTGCCCTTCGGGACACAATTTTTTAAATGACTTTTTAACACCAAAAGTGATTTTTATCAAAGTTATCCAATGATTTATGTTAAATGCAAAAAATATTACCATCCTCAAATGTTACCCTTATAACTACTACATGCTCAATTGATTCAAATATTGAAATATCCTAATGGATATTTTATGAAATATCTTATTAGAGAAAAATTGGATTGACACTTAATTCTTGTTCAACAGTAAATGAGCAACTCTACTGCCTATTACAGGAGAAGTATAATATATTGACTTTGCTTTCTTTCCAAAGAATATTTCCTAACTGTATTTTTATTGTTTGTGATTTTTATTGGTTTTATTTATTTGAGTCACTAGCAACCCTATAAAATTTTTAAAATCTGTCTTAAATAGTCTTTGATCTCAGATAACTTTGTAACATACAATATCTCTTTGAGATGCACAACTGGGATAGAGTTTTATGATATATATCTACTTCCAGAGCTGAACCAGTCGAGATTAATTAGATCAGAGTTCCTGCTACTCCGTAGGAAGCCATGACACTCTGGGGTTAGCTCTTGTCAAATCTCATCAGTGAAACAAGGCGTTGGTCAATACTTAGATTAGATGGCTCTAAAGAAATTCAACAAGAATGATTACTGGCGACACAGTAGATGGCACTACTTCCTTTGAGACATTTCTAATGAATACCATTGGCAAAAGATCACTACTTTTAAAATATGGAGCATTAAAGCCACCAGGTAGAATCATAAAGCTACCTAATATTCTCGGGGTTTTTGTGACAATCAAATGAATGTCAGAGTTGCATTTTTTAACCACTTACAAAAAAATACAAGAAATCTTTCCCACAATACCCTCCCTCCAAAAACAAAACAAAAAGAAAACATCAAACACACACACACACTCAAAACAGAGAAGCTTCTATAAGTCCCTGATTAGTAGAACATGGAAGAAAATTAGATAATTCAGCTTCAGTGAGAGGTCTTCTAGCCTCCTCTCCCTACTCACTTTTCCCCTCATTAATCTAGTTTATTAATACCTAATCTCATGTCATACTAGAGCCCAAAGTATTAAAATAACCTCTTACTATGAATCATGGATGCACAGATTACTGTATTGGAAAAAATGTTTAAACTACTCATGGAAATCTTGGATTTCTATCACCATTTCTATCACCATGTCTCCTCTACATTTAATACCAGAAGTCCCAGAAACAGCACCTTTCTTCACTGTGCAGCTTTGTCTGTGAGAAGGTACTTCAGTTCTGTCCGACTGTGTCTACATGTGTCTCTCTATAACTGCTAACCTGCAGGGAATGGGTCTGCCTCTTAGGGCTACACAAAAGGCTAGTTCTCTTGTATGTGGCAGGCTTTCTTATTTCATTTTCTTCCAAAGTCATTTTTTAAACAAATGAAGCATTTAGATATTTTCTTACAAGACAAACTCGAGTGGCTCCATCATTCTAGCACTGATATTTAAAATGTATTCCGTTTGTTTTATCTCCGTGTTAAAATATGCTCTGTGATAACAATGTTTAATAATTATTTGGTATGCCAGGATTTCCAGGAAAATGTTTGCAAGTCCTATTTTAAACCTACTCAATAATCTGATGGTTGGTGGTCCATCTTCTAAGATAGATTTCTCTCTAGAAAAATAAAAAATAAACCCTGGGACAAAGATTTCGTTGTTTTCTAGAATAAGACATTGCATTTCTTTAATGAATATGATGTTGCTGTGATTCATCACTTTCTAATAAATTGATTTATTTATTCATTAAATGTGTGCAAGGCTATATGCTAGGTTTATAGAGTATATAAAAAAGAATCAGACATCAATCCTGGTGGCAAGGGATTGCAGTCATTGAGAAACATAAGACACATTCTGTAAGTTGTAACATGCAATTAATTCCTCAAGGTTGAGTATAATGGTGATTCAGAGGTGGGAAGACTACTTTTAAGTGAGGCTCAACTTTATTCTCTTCTTTGAAGATTTTTTTAAACAATTGTTTTAGAGATAGGTCTCACTGCGTTGCCCAGGCTGTATGGGAACTCCTGGGCTCTAGCAATCTTCCTGCCTCAACCTCCCGAGTAGTTGGGACTACAGGCACACACCACTGCATCCTACTTCTTGTGTTAAGATTTTTATACAATTTAACATTTGAACCATTTTATGGTTTTTTTAAAAGTAGTAAGTTCTCTTTGCTTTGGTAGTAAAATATGAAAGCTGGAAATGTTGTTGTAAAAGGGAAAACATCCTCTAGAGTATATTGCTGTGAATTGTTTTGGCATATGTTTTAATCGTTATGACATCCTAAACACGGAATGTTTTAATACATTAAATAGTACATTACATTCTGTATAATATGTTCACTCTATAGTTGTTGACGTGTTTGGATTGAGCCCAACAAACCTTTGAAATCGCTGATCTGTAATCCAAGCAAATTCAAACTGTATCAAGCAGATACCATGTGTTTTCTAGGCACTTAAATAGCCAGATTTATATTTCATCTCAAAAAGTTTGCAAAGTAGATGTTAGACCCAACATTACCAAGAAAGTTATCAAATTTTGGATATGTTCAATCATTGGCTCTGTCATACAGTTAATAAATCACAGATTCTGTTCTGATATGACTGTAGACAGACATGGGTTAAATAGTTTACACTTTTCAAATAGCATTTTCATTTTCCTGCTTACCAGAATGGCTTATCTTGCCAGAAGACCTGAGAAATTGTAGATGTGACCAAAGAAGGAGCTGTTTACAAGTACTTTTCAATCACAATGATTATAATGATCCGTGCCTGTATTTAGAAACCAAGACGCCTAGGAAAGGTATGTGTTATGGACATTACTCTTTTTCTAGGATTTCTAAATAGAATATAATTTTGTGGTCTTTTCTTAAAGACATAAATCTGAAACTCACATATCCATCAAAGTAAATTGGGAGGCTTGAATCAGATTTTATCCTAAAGCTGTTCCAGTAAGAAATTACTATGAAGCATTTTAATGCACAGATATTTTAAAGTTCAAATGATAGTTGTGAGAAGAACAGTGTGAAATTACTATAGCTCAGGTTTTTTCCTTTAATGTATTAGGATAATGAAGTTAGTGTCTATGTTTCAGGAAAATGGATGATGACATCCACTATTGATCTCTGGACAGGTTGAGAACAATATTATAATAATCCATACCAGTCAGCTTGACCTTTTACTGATTTGGCCTTTACGTGGAGTGGGAGGGAAAAAAAGAGAAGAAAATAAAGGTTTCTATATGAATCAAGATAACATAAGAATTGTCACATCCCTGGACTTTATTATTATTTATCATCAAAGCACAGTGATCCATCAAGCCATTAATCTCATTAAAGGCCTATAAGAAGTGAAGAAGACAGGCCATGGTGCAGCTTCACAGGATCTGCTCAGCAATAAACTTTTAATGCTTCTTAAGTTCTGTATGAGAAAATGGGCCTGAGAAGTAATAACGGGGGCTGTAAGTTATCTGTCACAGCTCAAATATCACCTCCATAAAGGTTTCTGGGCTCTTCCCACTTAAAATCAATTTATTCTTCCTACATACTGAACCTCTATTATAGGTCATGGTTGATAACTGTAGAATGTTATGGTTCTGGGAAGACCCTTAAGAATTAAGTGGTGACTCACACCACAAAGCTTGGAACAGAGAGCTTTTTAGAGAATCTGTCTCCTTCACTAGATTATAGTTCCTGGATATTAAACCAAGTCCTCCCGACTATCTTTTTAACCTACACTTCACATCTCAGAATACTAGTGAATAAGACTGCCCAGGCAATAAAAAGCTGATCAGGGGGAAAAAAAAAAACCAGAATAATGACACAGTTCTGCGATAAACATGGGGGTGCAAGTATCCCTTTAACATGCTGATTTCTCTCCTTTGGAGAAATACCCAGTAGTGAGATTGCTGTGTCAAACACTGTTTTTCTTGGAGAGAGAGCCTGACCAATGACAGGTGGTGTCAGAAGCTATCCCTGGAGCAGAACTCTAAGGATGGAAGTGTGGAGCTGGACCACTGACCACCTGATTGGCCATGAGGATGCCCCGCTGCAGGTAGATGGCATACTCAGAATGTGGCGGTCTTGCAATTGATAAGATTTTCGCCTCTGGGGGACTAGGATGGGATACAAAGGGAAGAGGATGCACTGGCTCATTCAATGTCTTACCCATTGGAGTCACGTGGGGAAACGATAACTACTGTATTATAAACGTGAAACTGGGGACCTGTTCCCACTTTCCACAGCTTGTGGAAGAAAAATGGGAGGTTGAGATCATGAACCTTTAATTAAGACCAGATATAACAAAACGATACTCTAGCACCTCCATGAGTCAGGAAATTACAAGGGTGCCAGGAACCAGAGATGGAAATCAAATACAACTCACCCTCTGTATCTCTGGGTTGTGCATCTGTGGATTCAATCAACTAGGCACTGAAGATATTTGAGAAAATATAACTGTGTATTTACTGAATATGTACAGACTTTTTTCTTGCCATTATTCCCTAAACTGTATGGTATAACAACTATTTACACAGCATTTACATTGTATAAGGTATTATAAGTAATCCAGAAATTATTTAAAGTATATGAGAAGATGTGCTTAGGTTATGTGCAAATACTACATCATTTTACAAGAGGGACTTGAGCATCTGAGGATTTTGGTGTATGCAGGAGATCTTGGAACCAATCCCCCAGGGATATCAAGGGATGAATATAAGTATATATATGTATTTCTTATTGTATCACAATATAACACTTTACAATGTAGAAAAACAAGAATAACAAGTTTTTTCCCATTCTTTTAAATTCCCACATGGCTCATAATTCTCAGGGGAATAGTAATCTTAATAGGCTGCTTTGTTGTGGGAAACATTGTCTTTCTATTAATTTGCTTTTGTTTATGAATATGATTTTTCATAAATGTGTCTTCTTATTTTTATTTGTATTTCTTATATTGTAATAGTAAAATGTTAAAATATGTCAATTTTATGGCAGATTCAGGGTCATATATTTTCTAGAATAGGAGCTCAAAAAGACAACGTATTTTATTAGTTTGGCTATTAGCGAAAAATAAATAAACAAAACCAGAAAAACCAAAGTGAAGCCAATTGATCAGGGAAAAAGTAAGAAGATCGACAGACAAGCTAAATTATCTATTTTATTCAAAAATATTACCAACAAGGAGTAAAAGAGAATGAGAGGTATGCATGGTTAATGGAAATTTTGCTTTCAGTCTTGAGAACTGTTTATTAAGCAAATACTCTTTAGGCAACTTTTGAATGAGAAATCTTGGTATTTGAATTGTAACATGACAGACACGAGGTTTTCATTTCATACAGTGTTACTTATTCCATTAAATTAACTATATTTTTCTCAGTGTTCTTAATGAGGGTTATGAGCCACAATAACACCAATGCCACAAATATGGGTGGAGTTGACTCTCTTTCAACATAGCCCAATAAATCAGTCCCTGCACTGTTTCCTACCATCATTGTAAATATTTGCTTATATATGAAGTTAACTAGCTCCAAATTAAATGTCCCTTATAGGTTCACAGTATAATTATATACACTCTGGGTGATTATCTGTTTCTCTTTCACCAACAGTATTATACTTTTCCGTGTTAGTGTCAGTGTTTGCTTATAAGAAAGGGAGAGGTGAGTCTTTGAGGTTAGGTTCCCACACTTGGTTCTTAGATCTAATAGTATCTGTTCTTCAGGAAGAGCAAGTTATCATTAGGTTCATATACATATATACATACAGTCAGAAATATTTGGGCTTAATAAATAATCCACGCTCTGGTGAGAGGTTTCAAGTGGTCTGAATTCATCCAGTTACAAGACAGGAATTAATTTCCTATGCAATGTTTTTGTTTGTGTATTCACTCACTCTGTGGTGGAGACTCCTGCTCATCTTACAATAAATCTATTAATCTGGATTATTTCCTAAGTTCCATGAGTACTAAACATTTTCCTATATCCTTTAATAGAGTTTAGTGTAAATAAATAAGCCACTCAATGAAATACACATACAAATGCATATATATATATTCAATATTATTTATATATTCAAATAGTAATGCATATACACATGACAAATAATTCATGTAGTTTGTGTATTAAAAAGTAACTGTCTTTCATAATTACAAGCAACCTATTTTAAGGTTTTTGAATCCTTTCAGAAAATATAGATACATATTAATTTCTATACTTAATTTTTACCCTCATGTTCTCCCTGTATACCATATAAAAGTTTTACAAGATAATGCATGCTACACGCAACTTTAAGTAGCTTGTTTTTTCACTGAGGAATATATGTTGGAGGTCTTCTCATATTAACAAATATTAATACATTTTAAAAAATATTTGCAGAGTGTTGTATCACAAATATACCACAGTTCAATTAAGGTATGTGTCAATGATAGCTTTATACACTGTTTGCTGTTATAGTAAACACGGTATGATACATCTTTCTCTACACATGCAAGTGTTTAAGTTGCCTACACACATAAAAGTAGAATTGCAGAGTCCAATAGTGTGTGCATTTTAAATTTCGGTAAGTATGATAAGTATATAACCTACTGGATATACTGACTGTTGAAATATCTTTGAAAGACTTCCTACACCTAACCAACATAAAACTGCCTCATGTCTAATTGCTTGATCCTTGATAATCTAGTGGTTTTAAAAGTTCTCCACTCTTATGTTTTTATTTATTTAATTCTAAAGTGAGATAGAGCATACCTTTGAAATGTTTTTAAGTGCATTTCTGTATCAGGAGATAGTCTGTTCACATCCTTTGCCTAGTTTGCTATGAAATTTGCTTTCGTTATATTAATTGGTAAGGGTTTCTTATAATGAAATTTGCTTGCTATAACTGTGGGAAATTTTTGTCCTAGTTCATTATCTTTAAAAACAACATGCTATTTTTTTCCTATACAAAATTAAATAATTTTCGTCTATACAAGTGTAATTGTCATTTCCTCTAGAGTTGATTGGTTTTGCTATTGATTAATTTCTTCTCCAAGATTGTATATGCAACACATCATTTTTTTTCTTACAGAACTTTGGCAGTTTTTATTTTTAATGATCAGAATATTGATTTATCTGGAAGTTATTTTGGAGTGATCAGGACCTGCTCTGAGATGTACAACCTGTGCGACCAAATAGAGCCCCACACTTAGAAAGACTGATGCTTGTTTTAACACTGCTATTTCTGTCTTTCCATCTTGAAATTCTTAATAATTTTTGAATAAGAAGCCTCATGATTCATTTTTCACTTGGCTTCGCAAATTCTGTAGCCACATCTGCTTATATCATTAATTTTAACAATCCACCTTATCCCACTGCTTTGAAATACTGACATCATTTTTTGATTCCTATATGCATCTAGTTTTGTTTATGAAATATCTAGTCTGTTTCATTAATCTATTTATATATTCAAAAACTGGTCCACATTTTTAAAAATACTGCCCATTTATATCTCTAGTATCTTATATAGTCTTGCCTGCTCCTCTCATCTGCCAAAAATTTCTTAGTAATTGTTTCATGCTTATTATAGTAGTAGCACTTTATTAATATCACTTATTAATATCATAGCCTCTTAAAATCAACCTGACCAATTTCAAAAAACAGATAATTTTAAATAATAGCATTTAATCTAAAAATAATTATCGAATAAATTATTTTCATTATCATTTACAATATGTAAATAATTTTGTAATATTCAGAGGCATATTTTATATTTGCTCATTTTATTTTATGCACATTGATAGACTTTGTTTTGTTTATGTCTAAGTATCTTACATTTATCTTTATTGCAAATCAAGTGTTTCCTTATATATAATTTAAGCTGTTGCGCATATATAAAACTTGTTGGTTTTTGTATATTGATTTTAATCAGCATATTTCTCTAATTTATCTTATAAGACAAGTAGATTTTCTTAGTTCTTATCATTCAGCTTTTCTATCCTATGCAAACAATGATTGTTTGGCTTTCTCCTTACATTCACTTCATTACTGTTACTTGTAACATTTCCCTGATAATAACTTTTAGAACTATGATGAATCAAATTAGCATTAGTGACTGATATGGTTAGGCTTTGTGTCCCCATCCAAATCTGATCTTGAATTATAATCCCCACGTGTTGATCCAATCTCCTGGTGGAAGGTGATTGGATCATGGGGGCAGTTTCCCCCATGTGTTTCTCATGATAGTAAATGAGTTCTCACAAGATCTGATGGTTTTATAAGGGGCTCTTTTCCCATTTGCTTTCTACAAACTCTCTCTTATCTGCTGCAATGTAAGATGTGACTGCTTCCCTTTCTGCCATGATTGTAAGTTTCCTGAGGCTTCCCCAGTCATGCAGAACTGTAAGTCAATTAAACCTCTTTTCTTTGTGAATTACCCAATCTCAGGCTGTTCTTTATAGCAGCGTGAGAAGGGGCTAATACAGTGGGTATCCTGAAATTGTTTTATGTAGAACGATATTTCTTAAGTGTTGCTCCTTTAAATATAAGGTTGAGAAATATATTAAGAAGGTCATATTTGTATTAAGAATTTTTATATTGCAAAGAATCATAGTTTTCCCCCTATCTTTGGACACACTGATAATCAAATTTTTACTCGATTTTCAAACAGACTGAATCATTCTTGCACTCCTGGGAGAAATTCAGTCTTAGTGATTTACGTCTTTAATGGTCTGCAGATTCCTTCTTTGTTATCTTTTTCAGGATTTTATGGAAGTAGTATATTTGCTACATAAAAGGTGCCTAGTGGTTAAATGTTCCTTGAAGTTTTGATAGAATTCACTTGTGAAATTAAATAGCCCTGGTTGGTTGGCTGTTCTTTGACATCTTCTAAATTTCTCATGTGGTCATTGATCATGTTAGACTTCCCACCCAATAGGCAGTTGCTTTTCTTAGGCTGTATTTTTCTAGAAAAATTTTCATCTCTCCAACGTTTTAAATATATTTCAAGAAAAATCAACATATTTAGTTTCCATATTGAATTTCCTCTGAATCTGTAATTATTTGTCCATTCTAAGTAACACCTTTATAAAATTATACTCCCCTTATATTTTTTATTATTATGGCTAATGCTGCCTCTTAATTACTTTTCTACAGAGAAGCAGAAATTGCATTTCCTTTTTTAGTAGTGATTAAAAACATCCAGTTTTTAATCAATTTATCTCTTTTCTAACATCATTTAGTATTTTTCCTTTATTTGACATACATCTTATGGTTTTTCCAATTGTTTGAAGTGAATATCTAATTATTTTTAAATCTCCATTTTAAGTATTCAGGAATTTATGATTATAAAGTCTTCTAACTTTTTACATGACTAATTTGTTTAAAATGTTTTGAACATTGGCTTTGAATTAAAATTTCATCTGATACTTGATCAATTTTCCTTTTAGTAGTCATTTTGACACTGCTTATATTTTTATTCGTGTTTTTTTGTTACAAAATTTGCATGTTTATATTGTTTGTATTTTTGGACTTTATTGTTATTTTCTTGTTTTACTTAATACATGATTAATTTTTTAGTACATCTTATGGACATTTTTAAAAGGTATACTTTTTAATTATAAAACATACAACTCTAAAGATTATATACATACATAATATATGGATTAGATTTTAGATAAGCTTCTATATATCTTATATTACGAGTTTGTATTTGTCTCATTTATTTTACTACTTTTACCTTTGTCTTGAACTGAGAAAAGTAAATTAACCTCAGAAATTCACATTATTGTGTTTTTCTCAGTTTCTGTTTTACTTCATTGTTTTATTGTGATTTCAATTATATTTGTAAACTGTAATGCTATACGATGAGCTTCAACCCTGACGTTCTATGGTAGATCATACATTATTACTGTGTCTGTCATTTATATTTTTAAAAAAGCTTTCTTTGCTTTATTTTATTATTGTATTATTATTTTATTTTACTCATTATTATAAACTTACCTGGAATTCAAGTTTTCTGACATTGATATTTCTTGCATTCATATATATGATATTCACCTGGTATGTCTGTTTCCTTTTCCTTTTAATCATGTCTGAAAACAATATTTTGGGTACTTCTTCTTACCATAAAAGTCAATTTTGTTCGTATATACTTTAAATACTTTGTTTTAGTTTTCATAGACTAGTTTTCATGATTTATACACACTTGGGTTTTATCAGTCTTTTATTATATTCCTCCTATTATTAGTACTTTGTATTTTCATCTTCTCAATGTGATTTATACTTTTTCTGCTGCATTTCTCTTATGAAATATTAGAATATCAACAGTTGGAATTTTTGTTTTTTATTAATATTTATATATTACATGTAATGTTTACTTACCTTTTTTGGTAATATGTGTTACTTCCCTACTTTAAAACTGAAAAAAGTCTTTCAACTATGTTGTCTTCCTTTCCACTATTTGATTTTGGGTAGTCATATTATCATTCAAGAGTTCTTTTCAAGGCATCATCCATCTTTTATCACATGCTGTGGCCCTCTAAGGCAAATATCCTTTGGGGAATACTGTGTGGTTGGGGGGAAGGGAGGCTGAGTAGAGCTTGTATTGGCTAAGCACTTCAGCTGCCTGTGGGGATTTTAAGCATCGTTCTCTGAACATTTTCCTATTACCTGTTTGCCCAAGGCTATGCCTCCATTCAGGTCCCAGGAAGTCTCCTGGCTCACCCTCAAGCTCTATATTTTGCTAGTTAGGGGTGATTACACGGTAACTTCAGGTGATGAGGATTGCTGGCTGCCTGATTTGATGCTGCTCAGTGTTTTGTCCTTTATTTACCATGTCACACTACGAGCAAAGATGGTGCATTGAGAATTCATGTCTCTGTGACCCTTCCTCCTACAGCGAACCAAGCATTCCCCTACAGTCCTAGACCTTTGCATCCTAAGTAATACATTGCTCACTGGACCCTATAGACTAGGCATCCATTTTTGGAAGACGTTCGCACCCAAGACACCTGCAGATAAATGAGTCTGATATATACTTCCTTTCTTAGACATCAAGGATTGTAATTGAAACTGCATTCTAATTGAATTGAAGATGAAGTTCTTTTTCATTCTTCTCATTTTCTTTCAGTTTCAAAGGAAGAGAATAATATAACGAATTTTATTATCTTTAAATTAAAATCGTCAATACGAATTTGAATTTTATCAATATTAAATACGGTGAGTGTCATAGTGAAAATAATTGATATCTTTTATTTTTATTTGAAAAAATGAAAGTTCCACAAACAAATACTACCACTTGACAGGTGACAAAGCGCATTCCAATCAGTGGCTTCATTTCGTGTGTGGCACCGACCCACCTTACTCCACACCCTGAGATTCTGATGTCTGTACACTCCATCAACAAGGCCCCTTCACCCTCTGCCTTTGTTTCTCGTCCTGCCAGTTGAAAGCATAGGCAGAAAATGAGTAGGCAGTGACATGCTGGCAAGCTAGAGGTTGGGTGTCTACTTTCTTAGCTACTGTCGGATCACCGTGGCCGTGGCAGTGTTCCTGAACAGTTTCTGATGGGCATGGGCGCCTGACACTACAGCTGTCACTGGTGTTTGTAACAGCTCTCTCCCTAATCCCTTTGAAGCTTTTGGTAGTAACAGTATCTTCCTATTGCTGGTCTCTCTGGCTTCTCCATCCTTCTGACACTCTCTCTTAACCCAGCAAGCACTTAATTTAACTTTTTATATTATCTTCCATCCCGATGTGTAACATACATGCAGTAAATTGTGTATAGTGAATATGTTTTAAGTGTATACAACGATTGGTCTTATAATTATACATTTCTTTAACTACATCCAGGTGAAGATGCGTCTAGCATCTCGTAAAGTTACCACGTGCTATTCTCGGTTTACCATCATCACTCCCCACCTTGTGTCCTGTGGGCAACCTGGCCAATACAGTGGAAAGGCTGAATAAATGACGTGAGATGACAGACATCAAAAAGAAAGGTGTCCCTTTATCAAACCATATGCAAAAATCAGTTACAGGTGAATTAAGGAAATACAGGTGGTAGCCAATAATAAGACTGTCAGAATATAATAGAATATGATATCTTCCTACATTTCTGCAAGAAGGAATCTCTTAAGCTAAACAGAAAGTATACTAACCATACAAAGAAACTGCAGACACATAGTACACTTGACCAAATACATATCAAAGGTCTCTATTCACTAAATATACAAGCTAGGATGTGAAAAGCACAGCAAAAAGTAAGACATTTTAACACATGTTATTGATAAGAAATAATATCTATAATAGAAAAGTAATTTGTACATATTAGAACTAGGCAAAGAAAAATGAGAAAATAATTGAATATCCACTTCACTCCAAAAAACCCCCAAAGCCATTAAAATCTAAGAATTTGCATCACAGCCCAACTGCTGCTTCTAACAATAATATGCAATAATATTAAAGCAAAAAGAAATGTTTTCTAAGTGGAGCCATATCTATTAGATGAAATGAAGAACTGAAGTTTTGCATATGTAACTCATATTATTTTACTATCTCAATTATTAAACTAATGCACATACACAAAAAAGGAAAACTATAATATAAGAGCAAATAGCAAAAGGATATGAAAATCTATTAATAAAATTTATAAAAATAATTTAAAAATATATCTCAGTGTTATCAAAGAAATGTAAATAGAAAATAAATTATTCAATAGTCAGAAAGATAAAACAAGAATGTACAAAATACTATAAAATAAACAAAAATAAGCCATTAAAAAATAACAAAACAAAACATTATTTTTAAAAGGCAAAACAACAGTTAGAAAAAAAAATACCCAGTCCCAAAAGGCAGTCTCACAAACTGCTAGTAAGCACTTAAATTTATTTGTACAACCCCTCTGAAAGACAATTTTGTTTATTAATCTAAATTATTAAATAGAAAGATTGATCAATGATAGATGAGATAGGTGATAGAGCAATAGTTGCAACTCTCCTAATTTATTATAGACAAATTGTTAAGGTATGGATATTCATATATTGAGTTAAAAGTAGCCACTTTTGCAGTGCTTGTTTTAAATAGTGAAGAAATGAATATATTTTACAATAGGAAACAGGAATTCTTTTAGAACCAGGCCATAAAATGTTATGCAACTATTAATAATAATGTTATAGAAGCATATGTCTTTGTATGCAAATGTTAATATATTTATGTATATTCATTGATTTAATGTATGTGCATGTATATATGTATGTTTAAAAACATAAAACAAAGTTTCCACAGAATATGTATACACCATTGTGAATTTTGTTCTCTCTTTTTGCATGTTTTGCTTGTATTTTGAGATGAACTTTCATAATAAGAAAAATGCAACAAAATATATAATGGGTTAGAAAACCAGAATACAGCAAAAAACATTAGCCAAAGTTTGTGAAAGAACCACAAATAATTATGTAAAATAATTTTAATCCTCACTTAAAAGGAAAGTATTATTAAAGACAACATTTTTGACTGGCACAATAGAAAACAATTTTGTAAAAATAATAGTATTCTTTGAAAATATGTAATCATTTGCTGGGCCAATATTGGAAAATGGGCACTACACTGCAATGGGATGCATGAATTTTATGAATTACAATTTGAAATGTAAATTAAAAGCAATCAATAAAACAAACTATTTAATACAGTAATTCCAATCTTACTTATAGATATTTAATGTAAAGAATTCACCAAAAATATCAACGTTTAGATTATATAAAAGTAACATTTCTAATATAAGGGAAATAATTAAACATGATATGTTTTATCAATATTAGCAAACTTTTCATTGGTATTATTTTATTTTTAACTTCTAGTTAATGAATTAATTGTTTTTATTAATAAATGGTAAAAAAATAACATAATGAAATTCTATTGTGGGGAAAACAGCATGTTTTGTGTCTCTTGCTGTTTGAATTATTTTCTTTATACAAGATAACTCCCTGGTGTTAATGAACCTGTAGTTATGCACATAATTTTAAGTGTAATTTAATTACTTCAGGAAACAAAAGTGGAATTCTCATTATATAAATAACAATATAAACGATCAGTTTTACAGTTTTTTGGTGGTGTAGATATTGTAGAGAAAAGCAGTGGCAGTATACCACAACATGACTGGCAATGTCAGCCTGAGCACACCCGAGAATCTTGGTATTAATCTGCAAGAAGATTTGAAAAAAAAAAGTATGGTTCTCTGCTAGAGCTATTTATTAGTTTTGTCAAATTATTTCTGTCAGTTTAAACTGGCAACTGAAATGTTGTTTTGGGTTCATGAGGTAATTGATTCCGTAGACGGCATTCTTCCTCAAGTTCATATTGAACCAATACCCAAGGTAGCAGTTAGGAGAAATTATACTAGTAAAACTGACATGGCTGTAAAATTGGGCACATTTTACGAATGCTTGCTCATTTATTTGCACCATTGTGTCAGTAATCATTACTGTATTGTGTTGCTAGATTATTTTTTTCCATAAACTTTAGACCAAATTCTTATTACGTATTTGTTATTCCTCCTGGTCCTGGGGAATGGTGTTAATTTTTTTCACAATTTAAAGTAACTAGATAGTACCCCCAAAATACAGCCCGTTAAACAACTGTTGACAGAATCAGATTTTCTTTAGCATTATTTTCATTATGTTGTGCTGTAACATTCATTTTAAAATTTAGATGGATTTTAGTGGTCTTATATTTACTGTAATACTGTTCTCAGTTGTCTGGTAATATGACATCCAATATTAGATAATGCATACATCAATATTTTATTGTCAATTGATCTATGAAAGCTATGTGACTTAAGAACCCAGTGATGTAGTTGAAGGAACACTAGATATAGAGTCAGTAAATGTGAGTTTTAGAATAAGTTGACACAGCTAATCCTCAGCAGATCTGAGGTTCAAACTTATATTCTGTCTCTAAAGCCTATGGTCTTCCTACTGCAAAATAATACCTCTCAATTTAGAAAATATTATCTATTTATATTCGTTGTTTAATTTTGTCTGCAAGCAATTAATGTAATAAAGGCTGCCTATCTCAAGTCAATAATCTATAGCTTTAATTAAACTTTTTATTTTGAGATGATTATAAATGCACATGCAATTTTAAGAAATAATACAGGGACATCCTGAATACCTTTTACTCAGCTTTCCCAAATGGTAATATCTTGCAAACCCATAACACAACATCACAACCAGGATGCTGATATAGTCAAGATACCGAACATTTCATCACTGTAAAGACCACTTATCTTGCTATTATAGCCACACACAATCCCTTTCATCCCTGCCCTGTCCTTAACCGTAGCTAATCTGCTCTGCATTTCTGTAATTTTGTCATTTAAAGCATATTATAAATGGAATAATGTAATATTTAGCTTTGAGAATGGCTTTTTTTTTTTTTTTTTTTTTTTTTTACTGAGCCATTCTTGTCTGGAAATTCATTCATTTGTGTGTGTTGATAGTTGATTTTATTATTGCTAAGTATTCCACACTATGGCTGTACCACAGTTTGTTTACCCCTTTACCTGATGAAGGACACCTGTATTATTTCCAGTTTGGGGCTTTTACAAATAAAGCTGCTATGAATATTTATGTCCAGGTGTTTGAGTGGCATAATGTTCCATTCTCTGACCCAAAAGTTCACTTTCTGAGTTGTTTGGTAGTTTCATATTAGCCTTTAAAAAAAAATTGTCAAACTGTTTTCCAGGGTGGCTGCAGAAATTTACATTTCCACCAGGAATATATGAATTATCCAGTTCCTCCTCACCTTCACCGGCATTTGGTGTTGTCACTAGTTTTTTTGTTTTGTTTTGTTTTAATTTTAGCTATTTTCACAGATAAATGGTAATATCCCATTGTGGTTTTAATTTGTTTTTCTAATGCCTAATAACATTGAAGATCCTTTTGTGTACTTATTTGCAAACCATATATTCCTTTCAGTGAAATATCTCTATTTATTTTCTCCATTAAATTGTTTGGTCTTTTATTGTTGAATTATTAGAGTTCTTTATGTATTCTAGATACTATTCCTTTGTCAGATGCATAGCTTACAAATATGTTCTTCTACTCCCTAACTTACTTTTTCATTCTTAACAGAATCTTCCACAAAACAAAAGCTTTTTAATTTTGGTAAAGTAAAATTTATCATTTTTTCCTTTTATAGATTGTTTTTGGTGAGAAGTCTAAGTATTCTTCCTAGCCCTAGATATTGAAAATTTTTTCGTATGATTTTTTTCCTCAGAAACTTTTATATTGCCTTTATATTTAACTCTATGATCTATATTGTGTTAACTTTGTATAATATGAGATTTCATTTTTTTGAATATCAAGGTTAGTTTATTTTGTGTATGGATGTCCAATTGCTGAAGCACTGTTTGTTGAGAAGGTAATTTTCTCTCCACTGAGTTGCTTTTACCACTGCCAAATCAGTGGGGCATATTGTTGCAGTTGATCTGGGGGGTCTCTGTTCTAGTTAATGGGTCTCTGTGTCTATACCTTCCCCACTACCATATAGTCTTGGTTAATGCAGCTACGTAATACATTTGGAAATTTGGTAAGCTACTTTCTCCCACTTTTTTATTTCTTTTCAAAATTGTTTTCGATTACTCTAGAAGTTTTAAAATAATCTTGTGTACCTGTACAAATTTGCTACATTTGACAAAAAATGTGTAAAACCAGTATATCAATTTTAGTAGAACTGACATTTTTTCTTTGTCGAGTCTTTCAACCCGTTAATATAGCGTGTCTCTGCATGTATTTAGATCTGCTTTGATTTCTGTCTTCAGTACTGTGCAATTTTCCACATAAACATTTCTGCATATATTTTGTTAGATTTATACCTAAGTATTAAATCTTTTGAGTAACTGTAAATAAAAACTAAAATTTTTATTTTTAATTTTAGTGTCTGTGTGTTCATTGCTAGTATACACAAATACAAATTGATGTTTTTATGTTAATATTGTATCTTGCAACTCACTTATTAGTCCCAGAATTTCTTTTAGATTCTTTGGAATTTTCTATATAGACAATCATATCATCTGCAAATAGGAGTTTTTTTTTTTTTCCTTTTAATCTGCATACTTCTTATTTCCTTCCATAGTCGTATTTCACTGGCTATCACTTCCAGCATTATGTTAAATTAAGAGTGGTGAAAGCAAACAGTCTTGATTTGTTCAAAATCTTCGGATGTAAACATTGTCTTTCACCATTAAGTGTAATCTTATCTGTTCAATTTTTGTTAGTGTTTAAGTTGAAGAAGCTCCCTTTTATTCCTATTTCCTAACATTTTTTACCATGAATGGATGTTGAATTTTGTCAAGTGCTTTTTCTGCATCAATTAATATGATCATTTATTTCTTTTTATTTACTCTATTGATACGGTGGCATACACTGAGTTTTAAATATTTATCAGCCTTAAATTCCTGCAATCCATTTCCCTTGATCATAGTGTAATTTTTTTAGATAACATGGATTTATATTTGCTAATAGTTTATTTTAAATTTTTTGTCTCTGTTTATGACTTGTTGGTTTGTCATTTTATTTTTAGGTACTATCTTTGTCTGCCTTTGCTATTAAGGTAATACTAGCTTTGTAAAACAAATATAAAATGTCCCCTCTTCTAATTTTTGGGAGACATTGTACAGAACTGTGTTAATTCTTTAAACATTCTGTAGAATTCTGTAGTAAAACCATCTGGAGCTGGAGGTTTCTTTTTGGGAAGTGCTTTAAAATCAAAACTTCAGGGCTGGGCGTGGTGGCTCACGCCTGTAATCCCAACACTTTGGGAGGCCGAGGCAGGTGGATCGCAAGGTTAGGAGTTCAAGCAGCCTGACCAACATGGTGAAACCCCATCTCTACTAAAAATACAAAAAAATTAGCTGGGCGTGGTGGTGCGTGCCTGTAATCCCAGCTACTTAGGAGGCCGAGGCAGGAGAATCACTTGAATCTGGGAGGTGAGATCATGCCATTGCACGGCAACCTGGGCAACAGAGCAAGACTCCATCTCAAAAAAAAAAAAAAAAAAAAGAATGTAAATTATCTCATCAATAATTTTAAAAAAATCAAAATTTCAATCTCCTTAATAGTTAGAGAGCTATTTAAAAATTATCAATCTTGTACTGGGTGAATTGTGCTACTTTGTATTTTTCAAGTACTTGTTCCATTTTATCTAACTTGTCGGATTTATGTGCATAGAATTATTCATGGTATTCTCTTGCCATTGTTTTGATGTCTACAGGGTCTGTAGCAATAAAATTTTTTCCATGCCCGATCACAGCCTTGCAAGTCCCGCCCTGGACTTAACTGGCCTGTGTGAGGGTGGGGGCACAGACTCTTCTGTGGTGTTCACCTGGAGTCATTGTTTGAAAGTTTTCTGCATTGCTCTGCTGTTTCTTTCTAAGTCCTTTGGCTATAAAAAGAGCAGTCTCCTTTGGAGGTTATTTTTGTCTGTGTTCATTATAGTTTCTAAATTTCAGACTTCTTCATCACCGTGATTTGGATAGATGAGGCAAAAAGAAAATCCAAGGAAATTACCATGAGTTCATGTGCATGAATTCTGAGGTCCATATGAAGTCTATGTTATCTCTATCTTTTGGAAACTTCTTACGTTTGTCATGTGCATCATATCTTAGCAATAGAAATTGGGGAAAGTATGTCTACCTCATCTTCAAATAAGCAGAAGTTCTTATTTTGAACTAATGATGGTTTAAGTGTCACTTACTTAGTCATTTATACCCTGTGCTTATATCTTCTCTAATACATTCCTCTGATTAATGGCTTTGGATTGGCTATTGTTATTGACAGTAGCCAAGAATATAACTCCTGTTACATCTTGGAGTAGCCTCTCATTAGAATATTCTTACCTATGTTAGAAGAAATTTTAATAAGGAGAGTTGATTGTTTTTCATATTTAAAAGATATAAACAATTTTTATAGCTAGTCTGATTATTCATTATTGCAAATGTTAAATTAGAAAATTTTCTAGGGTCAAATTTTAACATACAAAACTATTCAATATAAAGTTCAAGTAGCTATATTTATCAAAGTGAAGAGTTATTTTATAATCACTTTTATATATGAAAGAAATATTCTATAAGTCCTCTTCTTGTTTTATGCTTTGATGACAGAGAAGCCAGGTAATCTGGGCATAAGTAAAATCAGGTGACAAATTATTTTATTTATGACTTTTTAAATCAGTGACAAGAATGTATGTTGCTTCCCCTATTAGTACTTCATACTTATTAAGATTTGTTATTACTTCATGGTAAATGAAGTTTAATCTCCCACTACACCATCCTTTTTGTAGTACACTCTGTAATTCTGTTCAAGGGTAAGTGTGAGTGTGTACATTTGTATCTGCTTTTCACCATTTAAAAATAAATATTAAGATTTTCAGTAGCTCAGCACCAGTATATATTACAAATACTGAATTACAAGTAAAGAGCTATCATTGTTGATCTATTTTTATTCTTTTTTGTCTTTCCTAATAGTGACTAACTCTATCAGTTTGTTTTCATTTGTAAACCAAATAATACATAAAAATAAGTTCTACCTACTTAAAGAGGTACAGGGTGATATATCACACAGCAGGAAACATGAAGCTTTCTCTGAATTCTGACAATAAAATTTTGACAGTAGTTTATATAAGCTACACACAAAAATCAAAACCAGAAAATGTCACATGAAAAAATGGCACGGCACTTTATTTTATGTAGAATTAAATTCAACCTCGAACTCAAAGGCAATGCAAATTAATATGGATGCAAGTGGGAAAGGAAAAAGGTAATTATGGGTTTGCATACAACATGTGGTTATGTTATATGGGTACTCTCAAAATGATGGAGAACAGTTCAATCAAGAGGAGGAAGCTCCACGGATGACAGTGATTGCTAATGACTGAATTTTTAAAAACCCGATCTAATGGCTAGTGTTCAGTAGGCAAATAAAGGATCTGGAAAATTTTGAAATATAAAGCAATGAAGTGTTATATGACACGAAAGCCACCAAAACCATTAGAAAATATTAAAGTTTGGTTAACAAGAAACAGGGTGGTGCATATTCCTTTGCTGTTCCCTACCATGAATTCAGGATTTCACACAACTGGAAGGCTCTTTGTGTGATTTGTTTCTCTCTTCTCAGGATTCAGTCCTTTCCTATCTGAAACCCAATACAAAAAGACGGTTTTTCATATGTTTGTCCAGTTTTCTAATTGTTTACAGTGATTCACATACCAGTTACTCTGTCATGACATTCTAATTTGTGATATCTGTATTGATTCTTATATCCTGCAATGGAGTTTTGCAATTATAGTTAATATTTATCATACATTTACTTCCTTTAAACTTTTCATATTAAGTAGATGTTATCATTTTTAATTTGATTGATTAAAAAGCTGAGGCAGAAATAGTTTGGGTAATATAACTCAGATCACACAGCTAATAGGTGTTTGAACAAGGATTCAAATGTCTGGGTGTCCAACTCCAAAGCACACCTATATTACTAACGTCTATGATTTAATAACCTAAGTGGGGTGCTCACTTATGCAACTGGCTTAGAAGACAAAATTCATCTTTCAGCAAAGCTACAATTTCACGTTGGAAACTCTGAGAACTGGAAAGCATTACAGAAATGTTGAAAAAAGGTGATGATCGGGGAGATAGTGACAACTCATGAAAGAGGGTGTTGATTGGGTTCTGCGCTTTTATTTGCTATCCTGCCCTAGACATATTTACAAATAAAGAAGCATTTCTCATCTGGAGTTTTATTCAGTGCAGTCACTTTCTGGCCATCATTCATTGAATATCTACTGTGGTAGCCTCAAGATATAAAGAGAAAATAAAACATGAACCCCAATCTGCAAAAGGGTGACATCTTGCAGCAATGCTAACTGGGACCTCTTTAATTTATCACCACAATTCCCAAGTGGGCCTTTCTCACTGCTTGGCAGTCCTATAAATTTCTATAGTTAAATTACACTCCTACTCTCTGACACATCTATTGTACATCTTCTCCTCCCGCCTCGAAGGCCCAGCATCCCTGTTTCCACCTTGCTATTAGCTCATGACATCTCATCTCATTCTACTTAGGAAATAGAAGCCACCAGAAAAGAAACAGCCAATCTCCGTGAATCCTAGGCAGCTCTGCTTTCGTTCCTGTTGAAATGGATGAACTGTTCATGTGCATGTCAAATAACTCTGTTTTTTGCTCTGGATTCCATTCTTGCTTTCCCCAGGACTTTATTATTGCAATTATATCTTCTCCCTTCTGCATTATTATTCTGTCACTCTCTACTGGATCATTTTTAGCAAACAAACATGCCGTTATTAAAGAAATCAATAGACAAATGCATGAACCTCTTTGGAGCCCATAATCAGCTTCAACTCCTGCACCTGTTCCTCTTATAGCACAACTCCTTGGACGGGTAGCTTCCAATCTCCGCCTTCATTCCTCACCTGTCTTCACCTACCCTTCAGGATTTGACTTCTACTCTTTCATAAGTCTGTTCATGTCAAGGAAGCCAATAACTTGCATCCTTCCATGTACAATAGTCAATTTTGTGCCATTCCTTAATGTTTCCTTCTTTCTGGAAACACATTATTTACATAGCTTCCATCACACCACAATCCTAGTTTTTTCTCTTTTCTCTACCCCTTCTCTATCTCCTTTACTAGATCCTCCTTTCCCTGGTCTCTGAGTTCCAAAGTTGCTTATCATAGCTCTATTTTGTATGTGCATTTACTGCCTGGGTGACTGTCAAGTTTACATTTCCAGCTCAATCTCCACTGCATCCAAAATTCAACCCACTGTTCTCCCCTTTGATGTCTGACACTCATATCCAAATTAACACAGCCACAGAGAATTCTTCATTGTATCCTTTTCCACATTAATGCCTTCTCTACCTTTCCATTTCATGAATTTCACTGTTATTTGATTGTTAAGGTCCAAAACCTAGCAGTCATAACTCATATCCTATCACTCATCAAGTGTTACCAGCTCTTCCTTCAAAACGTATCCTGAACTGATTACATTTCATCATCTTAATAAGTATAACTTAACCGCAAACTACTCATGAAATTAAATCCAAATTCCTCCACGCCCTGGCCCTTGTCCAACGTCTGGCCACAGGTCCCGCCACTCTTGCCTGAGCTTCCCAATCTGCTGGCCCAGGCTTCTTTGGACATCACCCAGCCTGTGCCTGCATGGTCACACTTCCTGTGGGGAGGCTCTTCCTAAGATATTTCATGGCTTTGCTTCTCTCTTTTAGCATCGTGACCCAATGTGACTCCTTAGCTGAATGACCTCTGATTATTTTAGTGAAGCAGTTCCCATTTACATTACATTTGCTACCTCCTATCACACTGCCCTGTTTTATATTTTCTTAGCAGGTTATCACTGCATGAAATTGTTATCTGTTTTTTCAGTCCATTGCTATTGCAGATCTCTAAGGATAAGAACACTCTTTTCTTAACCAAGGCTGAGAACTCTGCTACCACCAGTCCCGATGAGAGGCCTCTGTGGCTTAAGCAACCATCCTCTTAGTGTGGAAACAGGATGGATTGCGACCTATCACCCCTGCTGATGTTGCCTCTGCCAACATTTCCACTGCCTGTCAGCCTGCGAGAGTGGGCCTCACCCATCCCGCCTCTTCATTCACAAGCTCCTGAGTCAAAAGCTACTGTGTCACATGTGTACATGCTGGTTGTAAAGAAGACATAGAAATCAAGTTTCTGAAAGTCTCAGTTTCCATAGAGAAAGACAATCTCTGCCTATCAACAAGATGTAAAATGAAAAATCCTGGCAACCTCAGAAGAGGGTTCAGATTCTTGCTTGCTGACATGTGGGAACATCCCCTAAACTTGCATCACAACTAACTCATGGACAGAGGAAGAGAAAAGTGGGCTATGGAGAGTGGCGTCATTGAAGACGGAAAGAAGAGAGATTTTTAAACATTGTAAGTTAATTTTGAATGCTGTAAACAGAATGAATAGTCTGAGAACCAAAAAATGTTCACTGAATCAAACTATGTGACCACTTGTGATGTGAGGAATAACAGCCTCAGTAAAGTGATAGATTGCAATGTATTAAGGAGGAAATACAAGAAATAACAGTGAGTTTTCTTTATACAGTTTGGTTGAAGAGAGGGAAGAAAAGGACAGACAATAGGGAAGGGGGAGTCAGGAGAAGGTTTTTGCTTAGTGACAGAAGAGAATGACTGTATTTACTGTTAGGAACAGAGTAAGAACCAATATAGAAAGATTGTAGATCTGGAAAGAAGCTATAATCATATCGAATGTTTGGAAACATTCCCAAAGATATTATAAGGGGCTTATTTTAAACACTAAGAAAGATTAGCTCATAGCTGGAAGAAACTGCATCTTCTCCTGGAACTAGAAGAGAGAGAATGAAGATGGATCGCTATAGGATCTGGGTGAAGCCTGGCTTTTTAAAGTGATATGGGAGAAAAAATTGCGTGTAATTTTTTCACTTCCTCCACCTCTGGCCTCTCTTCTGTCTGAGGTATGGGACATTACCTCCTGAGAGTTTTAGGAGAGGTAGAAGTAAGCTGACTGGGAATATATGAAAGAAGAGGAATTCAGTTTTAAGAATCACCAGAGGCTGAAGACTGTGGGTTGACAGTGGTTGCATTCTGTGATTTTTCATTGTTCAGCAATCTTGTTATAGAAGTAAAAAAGATGAATTATTACAGCTTCAGGTCTAGGATTTTGATAGACAAAGGGAACACATGACAAGGTGCCCACCAGAAATAAAAGTAGTGATAAGAATGATTTTATTGCTTCATCTTGGTATTTACACTGATTAGGAGAGTGGTGAAGCCAGAATGGAACTAGATGGACAAAGGAAGGCACTGGAAATGTTTATACTGGAGAAGAATAGTGGTTCATACCAGAAACTGAGTGAGATAACTGGAAACACCAGGAGTTGAATAAGACACCAAAACTTAAATGAATTTTAAGACTTCAGGGAAGCTATCATTCCAGGTAAAGAGATGGTAAAAAATATAGTCATGTATTTAAGTGGCTGAAGGTGAATGTTTGAGAAATTAGAAATTTTGTTTGTTTGTTTTAAATATGGAACAGTGTCTAACGAGAAGAGTTCAAAGGGTTTGAAGAAGTTAGTGAGAAGGTGAAACATAAAGAAAAAGCCAAAAGAAATATAGAAATGAAAACACTGGTATATAGAAGATTGTAAGTTTCTTGAGGTCTCCCAAGCCATACGGAACTGTGAGTCAATTAAATCTCTTTCATTTGTAAATTATCCAGTCTTGGGCAGTTCTTTATAGCAGTATAAAAAGTGACTAATACAGTAAATCGGTATCAGAGAGAGTGGGGTGCTACTATAAAGATACCCAAAAATGTAGAAGTGACTTTGGAATTGGGTAATAGGCAGAAGGTGGAACAGTTTGGAGGGCTCAGGAAAAGATAGGAAGATGTGGGAAAGTTTGGAACTTCCTAGAAACTTGTTGAATGGCTTTGACCAGGATGCTGATAGTGATATGGACAATGAAGTCTAGGCTGAGATGGTTATCAGATGGAGATGCAGAACTTTTTGGGAAATGGAATACAGGTGATTCTTGCTATGCTTTGCCAAGAGAATGGCGACACTTTGCCCCTGCTCTAGGGATCTGTGGAAATTTGATTTTGAGAGAGATGACTTAGGGTATCTGCCAAAAAAAATTTTCTAAGCAGCAAAACATTCAAGAGGTGACCTGGGAGTTACTAAAAGCATTTAGTTTTGTGCATTCACAAACAGATGTTTAGAACTGGAACCATGTTTAAAAGGGAAGCAGAGCATAAAAGTTTGGAAAATTTGCTGCCTTATGATGTAATAGAAAAGAAAAACCCATTGTCTGAGGATAAATTCAAGTTTGCTGCAGCAATTTGCATAAGAAACGAGGAGTCATATGTTAATTACCAAGACAATGGGAAAAATTTGTCCATGAGATGTCAGAGGTCTTCACAGCAACCCCTTCCAGCACAGGTCCAGAGGCCTAGGAGGAAAAAATGGTTTTGTGGGCTGGGTCCATGACCTTGCTGCATTGTGCAGTCTCAGGACTTGATGCCCTGTGTCTCAGTCATGGCTAAAAGAGGCTAATGTACAGCTTGGCCAATGGCTTCAGAGGGTGCAAGCCCTAAGCCTTGGCAGCTTCCATGTGGTGTTGAGCCTGCAGGATTACATAAGTAAAGAATTGAGGTTTGGGAACCTCTGACTACATTTCAGAAGATGTATGAAAACACGTGGATGTCCAGACAGAATTTTGCTGCAGGGGCAGAGCCCTCATGGAGAACCTCTGCTAGGACAGTGTGGGGGAAAATGTAGGGTCAGAGCCCAAACACAGTGTCCCTACTGGGGCATTGCCTAGTGGAGCTGTGAGAAGAGGGCCACAATCCTCCAGATTTAGGAAGGTAGATCCACAGGCAGTTTGCACTGTGCACCTTGAAAAGCTGCAGAGACTCAACACCAACCTGTGAAGGCAGCTAGGAGTGGAGCTATACCCTGCAATGCCACAGGGGCAGAGTAGCCCCAGGTCATGGGAGCCCACCTCTTGCATCAGTGTGACCTGGATGTGAGACATGGATTCAAAGGGTATCATTTAGGAGCCTTAATATTGAGTGCCCCACTGGATTTTGGACTTGGGTGGTGCCTGTAGCCCCTTTGTTTTGACCAATTTCTCCTATTTAGAATGGGTATATTTACCCAATGCCTGTACCCCTATTGCATTTAGGAAATAACTAACTTGCTTTTGATTTTACAGGCTTATAAGGAGGACAGATTTGCCTTGTCTCAGGAGAGATTTTGGACTTGGACTTTTGGGTTAATACTGGAATGAATTAAGCCTTTGGGGGACTTTTGGGAAGGCATGATTGGTTTTGAAATGCGAGAGACATGAGATTTGGGAAGGGCCAAGGTTGGAATTATATGGTTAGGCTTTGTTTCCCCACCCTAATCTCATCTTGAATTATAATCCCTGTAATCCCCATAATCCTCATATGTCAAGTGAGAGGCCAGGTGGAGGTAATCGAATCACAGGGGTGGTTTCTTTCATGCTGTTTCTCGTGATAGCAAGTGAGCTCTCAAGAGATCTGATGGTTTTCTAAGGAACCCTTCCCCCTGTGTTAGGCACTTCTCCTTCTTGCCACCTTGTGAAGAAGGTGTTCTGCTTCCCCTTCTGCCATGATTATAAGTCTCCTAAGGCCTCCTGAACCGCGCTGAACTGTGAGTCAAATAAACCTCTTTCCTTTATAAATTACCCAGTCTCAAGTATGTCCTTATAGCAGCCCGAGAACAGACTAATACAAACTACACATTATTCTCACATCCAGTGAAAAGTATCATTCACAGGTTACTAAGCTATGTCACATTCCCTTGAATTAAGACAAGTCTATTTCTATTATCATGTAATTTGATGTTTAAACCTAAGTTTAGGAATTCCATATAGCCCAGTTAATTTTCTGTTTGTGGGTTTTAGCTAAGATTCAGGTCATAACAACTAAAATAAATAAAATTGCTGTATTAGTCCATTTTCATACAGCTTTTTTAAAATTAAATAGACTAATACAGTGGACTAATAACATACTAGAAATAGACATATAAATACACATGCACATATATATGTATATATTCATGCAATAAAGTTAATAGACTATTACTCCACATTTTGATGTATACCCCTCAAAAGGAGTTTGTTCTTCATGTATAACCCTAGTTTGTCCCAATGATCTTTTATGCATGTTCCAAAGTACAGTGTGTCTATGTCATAATGACCACCTTGCTGGTCTTGCCCTAACGAGAAGCAGGGCTAGACCAGGAGAAGTGAGGAGGAGGCACCCCTATTCCTAGCTCTGCCATAGTCCTGTGATAACTGGTGCTCTTACTTAGCTTCTCAGGAAGACTGTTTACTCATTTGAAAAACAAAGTGTTAGAATTTGATAATCTCTCATGTCTTTTTTAGCTTTGACGCTATACCAACTACTTGGTAGTTTAAGATGAGGAAAAGGAGGCCGAGCGTGGTGGCTCATGCCTGTAATCCTAGCACTTTGGAGACTGAGGTGGGCAGGTCACTTGAAGTCAGGAGTTTAAGACCAGCCTGGCCAACATAGTGAAATCCTGTCTCTACTAAAAATACAAAAAAAAAAAAAAAAATTGCCAGGTGTGGTGGTACATGCCTGTAATTCCAGCTACTCGAGAGTCTAAGGCAGCAGAATCGCTTGAACCCAGGAAGTGGAGAGAGCAGTGAACTGAGATTGCCCCATTGCACTCCAGCCTGGGAAACAAGAGCGAAACTCCGTCTCAAAAAAAAAAAAAAAAAAGATAAGGAAAAGCAGAGATGCTGGGTTTATCTCAGAACCCCCCAATTTTGCTAGCAATACCATCATATTTTTTTCTTCCTTGAGAGAAGGAAACAGAAGACATGATGCAAGTATATTTCTAAGTGATTTATTAAAGCATTCTGTGGACTTATGAGAGCCATCAGCATGGGTGAGGTAATAATAGCATGTGGCCAGTTTCCTCTGTCCGTGTTCCCTGCTTGGGTTTTGCTCTGTGCTTGCATATAGCCCTGAGCACAAGTTGTGTTGAAATAGACAGACATGTCTCCACAGTCTGAGTGCATGCTTTCCATGCTGGAGGACTTTCATTTTAGGTTGTGAACTTAAAAAAAAAAAGGATAAAAACAGAAAAATCATACTTGATTTAATCTATGAACAGTTATATCAAAACATAATACCAAACCTGAAATATCAGCACAGGAAAGGAAAAAAAGTTAATTTGAAAAAGGACATTATTAATCTCTATCATACAATCTATGTATTTCCTGGCATTTGGCTGCATTCTGTAATTTCACTGCCTTTTACTGCTCTGACATGTTCAACCCCATCTATTCTCATTTTCTTCTGGTTATAACATTAAATTACAGATGATTTTTCCCAATCGTTACTTCTCTGGAGAGGTGAAGTCATTCACTCTCTATAGCCCTTGTATTCTGAGAATTCCAAAGTTCAGCTATTACGTCTGGAATAAGCAGCTGTTCCCTTTTGTTAGAAAAGGCAATGGGTAACGCGTTTGAGTTGTGAAGACACTTTTTCTTCTCAATTTTGTGAGTGACAGTGGAGAATTGGGAATTACATGCCTAGAGACTCTTGTATTTATCTTACACTTGACAAATACAAAATTACTTAACAGCCATTGCTCTTATAGGACCAACAGAGCAATACTGATCATTATCCTTACTAACAGTACCTGCTCAGTGACAGAAATTGTGCTGTTTTGATAACTTTTTATTTAATCTTCAACCATTCTCAAATTCATAAACTTTCTGAGATTAGTATTTATGCTCCTATTTAAGATATGAGAAAGTTGAGGGATTTTGTTGTTGTTGTTTTGTTTTGTTTTTTTGAAAGTGTCACTCTGTCTCCCAGGCTGGAGTGAGGTGGCGGAATCTCTACTCTGCCACCTCTGCCTCCTGGGTTCAAGTGATTCTCGTGCCTCAGCCTCCTGAGTAGCTGGGACTACCGGTGCATGCCACCATGTCCAGCTAATCTTTGTATTTTTAGTAGAGACAGGTTTTCACCACCTTGTCCTGGCTGGTCTTAAATTCCTGGCCTCAAGCGATCCACCCTTCCCTGACCGCCCAAAGTGCTGGGATTACAAGCGTGAGTCACTGCACCTGGCAAAATTGAAATTTAAAGAGATTTTAAAAATTGCTCAAAGCTTCATAATTACTTAATGTGGAGATGAATATTTGAATCTAGGTTGAACTAGATCAAAATATCTGGACTCTTCAACACTTGTAAACTTTTCACATCAGAACAAAGAAAACCACTAGTGAATATGAACATGCAGGATTTGTTTAAACATAGTAATGATTCTTGGGAAACCTGTATTGCAATGTTTCTCCAGTGTAATATATCAGAACTTATTATTCTTGAAAATGGGTCTTCATTTAATGAACAATTATTTGTATGGCTGCAGTTTAATTAAGTAAAGCAAACCCATAATGGGCACTTGCCATGTTTAAGGCAAGCAGCAGAGATTAAAGAACAAAGTCACGGCTGGGCGGGGTGACTCACACCTGTAATCCCAGCACTTTGGGAGGCCGAGGTGGGCGGATCACTAGGTCAGGAGATCGAGACCATCCTGGCTAACACAGTGAAACCCCGTCTCTACTGAAAATACAAAAAACTAGCTGGGCCTGGTTGCGGGCACCTGTAGTCCCAGCTACTTGGAGGCTGAGGCAGGAGAATGGGGTGAACCCGAGAGGCGGAGCTTGCAGTGAGCCGAGATCGCACCACTGCACTCCAGCCTGGGCGACAGAGCGAGACTCCCTCTCAAAAAAAAAAAAAAAAAAAAAAAAGAACAAAGTCAATAAGACAGTCTCCACCCTTACGGAATACTGTTCTGATTACTCTTTATAGGCCAACAGTGAATAGTGGTATGAAAGGGAGACAAAACATTTTGTGTGCAAAGAGAATGAGGTACTACAGCATGGCTGAAGGGAAGGGCAGTTTCATAAAAGGGGTAGCATTTGAGCTAAGCTTTGAGGGTTATACTCGAAGATCCTCTGTCTTGGTTAATTTTCTGTCTTAATTAATTTAATGTCTTCATTAATTTTCAATCTGATATTTTCAAGCCTAAGGAAATAGTGAAACATAGAAGAGGGACAATGTTATGGCAGCTGACTGGATCTACACCTTACCTAAGCCTTTACTTATTACAAACCTCTGACTGGTTGTATAACCTTTCTGCATCTTGTCTAATGTGTAAAGTGGGGAAAACAAATCTGCCCATCTTATAGTGTAGTTATAATTAAATGAGACGATGCATCCAAAGCCTTTAGCAGATGCCTTGTAGTGTGCAAAGCTTCCAAAAACGCTCGTTTCTAACAGTGTTTGTAAAAAAGCCATGTGCACGTTAGTCTGGTAATTCAATGCATAATACAAAAATGGAGACTAGGTTCAATGGTTTTAAGATATTGTGTTTCACGCCTTGACACAATCATAAATATTTGTAAGGTAAAGGAAATATGAGTTTACTTGTTTCAGCAGATTTTTTCAGGGGAGAATTCCAGGACACAGTTGTGATAAAAAACCTGATTGCTCAGGGCCACCCAGTTCTATGTTCATGAAAATGATTGGAATATGCAAAACATGAATGGACTTACATTTATTTCTCATGATAATAATTAATAAATTCTAACCAAAATCTTATTTCACATAGAATTGCATTGTTTAGAATCAGTAAAATTTGTAGATAGCTGAATTTAAAAGAGACTTGAAGATGTGATCTTAAGTATTAATAAAGAATAGATCCTTACTCTCAGAACTATAGGGGTCAATGTTTTAAAAGGAATCAAATAAAATATATGTGTTATCTGGAATGAAAAATTTTAGAAAGAAATTTTTTAAAGAGCAAAATAAAGCTAGCTTTTGATAGAATGACAAAATTAACTGGTTAAAAATAAGTGCAAAGATATATAAATGGTCAAAAAGTACAAGAAAAGATATTCAACATCATTGGCCAGAGGAAGGTAAATGACAACCACAGTAAATGCCACATCCCAGTCATTTAGATAACTATGTTCCAAAAGACTTACTAAGCAGCGCTGGCAGAAATGTGGAGAAATTAGAACACTTATACATTCTTAGGGGGAATATAAAATGGTGCAGTCTTTCTGGAAAACAGTCTGGCAGTTCTTCAAAAAGTTAAATGTAGAGTTACCCTGTGACCTAGCGATCCATTCCTAAGTGCACAACCAAGTTAGATGAAGCATGTGTCCACACAAAAACCTGTACCTTCATGTTCATAGAAGCACTATTCACAGCAGTGAAAAAGTGGAAACATCCCAAATGTCCATCAAGTGAAAAAATGGATGTATAAAATGTGACACATCCATAATGGAAACTGTTGGGCAACTAGAATGAATTAATTACTGGCACACAGTACAATTACAACGTGAATAAGCCTGGAGAACATCTTGGTGACCAAGTCATAAAATACCACATATGATACGATCCCATTTGTATGAAATGTCTGGAATAAGCAAATCCAGAGACAGAAAGTACATCAGTGGTTGCCTAGGGCTGGATACACAGGAGGGAAAAGGGGAGCAACTGTTAATAGGCATGGGGTTTCTTTTTGGGTTGATGAAGATATTCTAAAACTTGTAAAGCTGATAGTTGAACAACACTGAATATAAAAACATTGAATCACACACCTCAAATGGGTGATTTACATGGTATATGAATTATATTTTAATACTATTTTTATTCAGAAAAAATGACATCATAGATGCTATCAATTTAGACTTCAATGAAGTTTTTGATGGTATTGTGTTTTTAAAAACTTAGCTCAAAAGGCAACTATAGTACAAATAAAATTAACTACACTGGAAAAATTACCCCAACAGGTTATAATCTCCATCTTATTATGATAAACAACAATATATAGTTCAAGGGTAATACATTGCAGAGTGCTTCTGAACAGGTTGTTCAAAATTTGTCTATTACCATTTTTTAACAAGCTTGAGATTCCTGTAAATTACGAGGTTGAAATTAACAAAGAGACATATATCAAGAAAGATCATACATATGCATGTAAACTTAAAAAATAAGAACAGCAACTAAAGTTAATTAATTTTAACAAGCATGGTTTTTAATAAGTGGTTGAAACCCAGAAAATTTTACACTAAATATTTTTACCTATTTCCATAAAGTTACATTTTTTAAATCTTTACAGATAGCTTAATTGGACTTTTTATTAAAAAATTAGTGGACAATGATATGTCACCTCTTAACAAGTGCCTTAAATCAGGGGTCCCCAAACCCCAAGCCATAAGCAGATACCAGTTCATGACCTATTAGAGACCAGGCCACCACATAGCAAGTGAGCAGCGAAGCTTCATCTGTTTGTTTGTTTGTTTGTTTGTTTGTTTTTGAGACAGAGTTTTCCTCTTGTTGCCCAAGCTGTAGAGCAATGGCATGATCTTGGCTCACTGCAACCTCCGCCTCCTGGATTCAAGTGATTCTCCTGCCTCAGCCTCCCTAGTAGCTTGGATTACAGGCATGCGCCACATGCCTGACTAATTTTTGTATTTTCAGTAGAGACGGGATTTCGCCGCGTTGGTCAGGCTGGTCTCAAACTCCTAACCTCAGGTGATCCACCTGCCTTGGCTTCCCAAAGTGCTGCGATTACAGGCATGAGCCGCCATGCCTGGCCAACTTCATCTGTTTTTACAGCCATTCTATATCACTTGCAATACCACCTGATCTCTGCCTGCTGTCAGATCAGTGGCAGCATCATTAGATTCTCATAGGAGCACCAACCCTATTGTTGGGATCTAGGTTGCCCACTCCTTATGAAAATCTAATGCCTGATGCTCTGTCACTATCTCTTGTCATCCCCAGTTGGTACCATCTAGTTGCAAGAAAACAAGCTCAGGGCTCCCTTTGATCCTATATTATATAATATATGTAATAGTATTTTATTATATATTACAATGTAATAATAATAGAAATAAAGTGCACAATAAATGTAATGCACTTGAAATATCCCGAAACCATTCCCTCTCTCCCTGGCCTAACTGGGGAAAGATTGTTTTCCACAAAACCAGTCTCTGGTGCCAAAAGGGTTGGGAACCATTGCCTTAAATGAAGGCTGGGATAATGATCAGAAATATTTGTATAGTAACACGGAGAGAACAAAAGAGGATACAGGAAACACAATGAATTAAAAAGTAGAGAAACTGAGGCTGCTGATTCCTAACATCTTGACTAAATAATGACTGAGAAACGCTAGGATGACATTATAAATAAGTGGAGACATAAATGTAACCAAAAAGGAAAACAGCATTTAATTGGTAGAAAAAAAATTTCAATGGAAACAGGAAAATCATCGAGAAAGCCAGACTGGACTCTTTTGTAGGGTTTCATCTCACTGTTCAATAGCAAAGGGCCTCTATGCTGCCACTTTCTCTGAAAAGTTTTCAGATTTCTTTTTATCAAAACCTTCAGCAATCGGGAAGAAACTTTTCACAGCTCTGCTTTTGAGATGACATTTTCAACTTGGAAAGGAGCAGATGAGGGTCAAAAATGTATGTCCCGAAGTTGCAAGAAAAGAGCATGGTAGAAATCATGACCCTAACTTCCCTGACTTTGTTTTTATGACCAGGGTGACTCAGGATCAGGGGCTGGGTGAGTAACGTCAAACAACAACCCTATCATTGCTCTTTTCCAGACCTAATTGTTCCCTCTTCTAAACCCAAAAGAAACAATCAGAAACCCAGGAGTAAATGAGGGAGCCAAAATAGCTTGTAATTGCTACTCCTAAAACAATGCACTTTTTGAAACAAAAATCCCAGGAGTTAATTAAAAGCTGTGAAACGTCTTTATGTTGCTGGTATCCTTCTGTTTCAGTGATTATTACATTTTCAAAAGGGTTCTGGCACAAGGAGATGATTGCTGGGTAGGGTATGAAAAGCTGACAGCTTTCTTAGGAATAAAAAATTACAAAAGTAAAATTTACAAGTTGTTATTGTCAGCATTATACCTAAAGGGATTTTGACCAACTGTGATGGTGCCTTTCTCCCATGTATTATTATTTTTATTTTGATATTTAAAACTTTGTAGATGCTGGATATTAGACTTTTGTCAGATGCACAGTTTGCAAAAATATTCTGACATTCTCTAGGCTGTTTACTCTGTTGATAGTTTCTTTTGCTGTGCAGAAGCTCTTATGTTTAATTAGATCCCATTTGTCAATTTTTGCTTTTGTTGCAATTGCTTTTGGCATCTTTGCCATGAAATCTTTGCCCATGCCTATGTCCTGAATGGTATTCCTTAGGTTGCCTTCTAGGGTTTTTATAATTTTGGGTTTTACATTTAAGTCTTCAATCTATCTTGAGTTAATTTTCATATACAGGAGAAAATTTTTGCAAACTATGCTTCTGACAAAGGTCTAATATCCAGCATCTTTATAAAGAATTTAAACAAATTTGCAAGAAAAAAACAAACAACCCCATTAAAAACTGGGCAAAGGACATGAACAGACAATTCTCAAAAGAAGACATACATGCACCCAACAATCAAATGGAAAAAAACTCAATATCACTGATCATTAGAGAAATGCAAATCAAAATCACAGTGGGATACCACCTCAGGCCAGGCACGGTGACTCATGCCTGTAATCCCAGCACCGTGGGGGGCTGAGGCAAGCGGATCACAAGGTCAGGAGATCGAGACCATCCTGGTCAACATGGTGAAACCCCATCTCTACTAAAAATATAAAAAAATAGCCAGGCATGGTGGCAAGAACCTGTAGTCCCAGCTACTCTGGAGGCTGAAGCAGAAGAATGACGTGAACCCGGGAAGCGGAGCTTGCAGTGAGCTGAGATCACACCATTACACTCCAGCCTGGGCAACAGAGTGGGACTCTGTTTCCAAAAAAAAAAAAAAAAAGAGAAAAGAAGAAGAGATACCACCTCACATCAGTCAGCATGGCTATTATTAAAAAGTTAAAAAAGAACAGATGCTGGCAAGATTGTGGAGAAAAAGGAATGATCATACACCACTGTTGGGAGTGTAAATTAGTTCAGCCATTGTGGAAGACAATGTGGTAATTTCTCCAAGGCCTGAAAACAGAAATGCCATTCAACTCAGTAATCCCATTACTGGGTATATACTCAGAGGAATATAAATCATTCCATCATAAAGACACATGCACATGTATGTTCATTGCAGCACTATTCACAATAACAAACACATGGAATCCTATGCAACCATAAAAAAAGAATGAGGTCATGCCCTTTGCAGAGCCATGGATGGAGCTGGAAGCCATTATACTTAGAAAATTAACGCAGGAACAGAAAACCAAATACTGCATCTTCTCACTTATAAGTGAGATCTAAATGATGAGAACACAAAAATACATAGAGGGGAACAACACACACGGGAGTCTATTGTAGGGTGGAGGGTGGGAGGAAGGAGAGGATCAGAAAATTAACTAATGGGTACTAGGCTAACTACCTGGGTGATGAAATAATCTGCACAACAAATCCTCATGACACATGTTTACCTATGTAACAGCTCTGCACATGGACCCCTGAACTTAAAATAAAAGTTTAAAAAAATAATAAAAATAAAACTTTTTATAAAATAATATAAAGTTAAAAATAGAATTTACATATATACACACATATATATTGAAAAAGAGTTTCTTAGAGTTTTGGATACAGTAACATGGATTTGTAAACATATCTTGAACTCAGATAAGCTTCAAGGAGAAATTTAACACACTGAATTGAACAGTCATTGCTTAGTAGAACTTTGCTAATGTTCAACAAAAGAGGCAGGACTAATCATGTTTAAAATGTGCTCCATGGTATTCTTCTTGGGCTGCAGATGGATTATCATACAATTTGGTGAAAGGGCTTTATACAGAGGCCAAGAGATGTAATTCCATCACGCAAGCAAAGACACAAATCTTCAGGCCCGTGTTTCTTCTCTGTAACACTAGAAGCTTTCGAATTGATACTTTTCAGGCTGCCTTTGGTTCTAGCAGTCTCTGACTCCAGATTAGTAGGATAAACAAAAAAATGACAGAAGGAAGGTGACGTTTTCCCATTTGGAAAATAATAATGGCCCATTCAGAGCTACAATCAAAAACATTTAGCAACAGACCACCTGTAACTTTTAAAAATATTTCCAGTATTTCCTTTCTGAACCTTGTCTACACAGAGATTTTGGTTCTGTTACTTTGCCGTATCTTCAACTACTACCTCTCTAATACTCCAAGCTTATTGGTGCAGAAGAATAATACTGGAAATCCCAGGCCTAGAATGCAGTGTATCAGTGTTTGTATTTGCCTTGATATCATCTGGGATTTCTGCTGCATTTTTAACTTTCACTTAATTTTTAAAGAATTATCCCAAGGGCACTGATGTATGGTCACTCCTGGAGGATACAAAGATGAACGGAGCTTAGTCCCTATTTCCAGACCTCAGGACTCACAGTGAAGTGAAACAGGCAGACTCACAGGCCAGGAACAACCTTCATCACTAAGACTGTCACATAAAAACTGCACTGGACAGAGTTAAACAGGAAAGGAAGATACTTTCATCCTTGGAGGAAGGCTTGTGGGGAGGCCGGCCAATAGGCTTAGACCAGCTGCATTTGCTAATGGTGCTTATCAAAGTTAGGCTCTGATACAGTTTGGATGTGTTGTCCCCCTGCAAATCTCATGTTGAAATGTGACCCCCAGTGTGCGAGGTGGGGCCTAGTGGGAGGTGTTTGTGTCATGGGGGCGCATCCCTCATGAATGACTTAGTGCCCTCCTTGCAATAATGAGTGGGATTCTCTATTAGTTCATGCAAGAGCTGGTTGTTTAAAGGAGCCTGGCACTTCCTCCTCTCTCTTGCTCTCTCTCTTTCACTGTGTGATATGCCTGCTCCCGCTGCACCTTCTGCAATGAGTGGAAGCTTCCTGAGGTCTCACCAGCAGTAGATGATGATTCCATGCTTCTTGTACAGTCTGCAGAACCGTAAGCCGAAACAAACTTTTACTTATAAATGACCCAGCCTTGGATAGTCCCTTATAGCAACACAGAACAGACTAACACAGGCTCCTACTCTCCCACAAAGACTGGGAGAAGGAGGCAGTATCTTTCTTAATGATTACATTTCAAAGAGGTGGCTCCCAGTCCCAGTCCGGGAGCCAGAAATCCAGACAAGAGGTTGGGAGATTTACATCTCAAAGGGATAAACAAAGAATTTACAGTGACAAGTTGTCTAAACCAAATGCTCTAACAAAAGGGAGGCCAGAAGCCTAAAGTCAGGAAGAAACCTGTCTAAAGTTTAGTCAAGCTGTGGGGGACATGTAGGCATCTTGGCTGAGATAAAACACTGTCTGAGAGCACAGAGCAGGAAGTAGTTTATTTACTTAAATGAGTATAAATCAGGTCTTTAAAGAAAGACCAAGAAAATGAACAATCTGTCCCCCGTAGCAAATCTCTATTTAATCATTAAATCATAATCAAAGTTTTAGTGGGCAGTTTCTTATGAACCATAGGAAAAAGAAATTGTTGTGACTGCTGAAGCACTTGATTCATGATTGTGTGTAGTGGTGACCTGATTAAAATTAAATTTGTTTCTTTTGTTCTTTCTCTGTATCGTCTACTTAATGATATAAATGTCTGTGAACTCAGCATAAATGGTGTGAGTCCACACGACGGGTGGCTAAGGGAAAAGAAGGTAGATGATGGCAAGGAAGGAAAAACAGAACCTGAGAGAAGAAAGCCTATTTCTCATAGTTATGCCAAGGGCCCCCTGAGCTCCATGCCATGATTCCACCTTCCTAGATGTTTACATTTGTCAAGACTCAAAGAAGCATCACTCCATCAAAGGCAGTTTGGCAAATGGTTCAAGAGGCGGGGGGATGCATTCTGTTATCCAGGAAGGTGCTATTTAAAAAAGGTTGCTATTATTAAAAATAAGAGTAATCTACCCATTCAAAATGCATGTCTGTGGACCAGGTGAGGCAGGAGAATAGGGTCTGGAGGCAGGGAACAAAAGGCCAATCCACACTGACTTTCTAGAACTAAATCAAATGGAAGCACTTCAGCTGTAACAGGAAATATTCTCTCCAGTTACGCCCTATGGCATACACCCAGTAAATAACTTTGTAATGTTACTTCAACCCCTTCATTTACATAGAGAGTACACCACGTAACCAGTGGAAACCTCTAGAGGGTATTTAAACCCCAGAAAATTCTGTAACGAGGCTCTTGAGCCCCTAAAAGCTCAGGCTTGCTCCCAGCCTGTGAAAAGTACTTTCATTTTCAGTAAATCTCTGCTTTTGTTGCTCATTCTTTCCTTGCTTTGTTTGTGCATTTTGTCCAGTTCTTTGTTTAAGATACCAAGAACCTGGAATCCCTCCACTGGTAACATAAAGAAGCTGTTTATTTTGTGTTTGTGTTTGTTTCTCTTTTGTCTCTATTCTGACTTGGGGGGCAATAAATAAAATATTTAAAAGGTTTGGCTAAACCTATGTAACACTCTTAATTTCTAAATGGCAGTTAACATTATAAAGATACCACAATCATGCATATATACACATTAACATTGAGACCAATATTTAAGTAAAATAATATTAACATTTTCTGTCCATTTCCTTTAGTTTTTAAAGCACCAAACCCATGCAATACTAACTTTACCAGATTAAACAAAAGGAAGCACCTGCAATCAGAGGCTATACCTAATTCTACTGGGATGATTACATCACATGTTCAACAAGTCAAATTAATTTTTCCTCAAAAATTAGGGTTTTTAGGTTCACCCAATATGGTATTGAAGTTTTAATTGAGGATTCAAAACAAGTTTAAGAATGTTCTTCTTGTTAATATACTTTTTTAAAACTTTAGACAAATTCGATTTTACTGAGTTTAATCGAACATTGAATAAAGAACAATTTGTGAATCAGGCAGCCCCCAGACCAGAGTAAGTGCACAGTGAACCAGGGCTGCCTGCTGCATAGCAATTACAGGAAAGAAAAGGAAAGTGAGTCTCAGAAACTATGGGCTGGGTACAGATCGTCATTGGCCTACTTGAACAGGGTTTGAACAGTAGACTGCCTGTGATTGGTTACAACACGGCTGCAGTGATTGGTTAAGGCTGAGCTGGTTGTTACAAGAAGGGATTACAGTCTGTTTACTCAGCAAGCTAGGCTGCAGTTCCCCATGCATGGAGAAACCTTCAGGCCAAACTTAATTCAACTTAACAATATAAATTTTTCTGTGCCCTTATAACTCTTGGTGTACCTGTGAGGCCTTTTTTTTTATGATTTAACAAGACAAGTACAAAGATTATGTACTGGTAAATGAACTTGAAGCATATCAGCAAGAGGAAATTAAAGCAGCATAAAGAGAAAAGATAAATTCTGTTGTGAAAAAAAGCAAGAAGTGAAAATTAAGAAAGATAGAGCAAGAGAAAGAGAGAGAAGGAGAGAAAACGAGAGAGACAGAGAGGTGGAGAATGAGGAAAAAGGTAAAAGACAGAAAAATAAATATGAAAAGACCTGTGTCCTCTCTTGTACCAACCCTTACAATCCTTTACAAGATTTGCCAGGTCATGCTCAATGCATCCGGAAATGGTCCCATGTCCTTCAAGTCACGTGAAGTCCTATGCATATGTCCTCACTCAGTCACACATGTTAAGACACATCATGAACAGAGTAAGGAGGCAGGAGAGTGAGACCCACAGAACAAGAGGTGAAGGAAGTGGACACGATGTAGGAGACAGATGCAAAGTCACGGCAGTCAGGTTAAGGAATATGACAGCCAGTGAGCTAAAGGACTTTTACATCTTTATAATTTAGAGATGGAAAATGGCCAAGAAGAATGTCAAAGTTGCCCAGAGAAATATTAGAATTATTTTAGAGCATAGAAATGTCTGGTTGGATGTCCTATTGAATGTCAAGTCAATTTAGATTAAATTTCTTTTATTACTCTGTCACTAAAGTTTTAAAATCCACAAAGTACCTTGAAATGGGCAATTTACCAGGTACTTGCTGCATATATTTATGAACATCCCAGAATATTCAAGCAATGTCAGATTCCATCAAATACTGCTCCTGCTTAGCCAAGACTCCAACAGTTCTTCAATACTTCAGAGACCCAACAAGAAGGTGCAATAGAGAGACCTTATATTGATTTTTAAAATACATTTATATAAGTAATGTTCACTGGGAAAATATAAAGCATTGTTCTATTTGCCATGGAACAAAAAACAATGAGAGGCTCTTCATACTCATGTTCCAGTCAACAAGAGTGCACGATCCTGTCCCTTTCTAGTTTCAATGACAGTATAATAAGCAGAGAGTAACCTGAAAGTTGACTTGATACTCAACCAGTCAACTACCTTTATTGAGGGCTGAATATGTGATATCCAGTGGGCTAAGTATTTCACAGATATTTATTTTAATACTCCCAAGAAACTTTTGGATAAGAAATTCTTGTTATGATTTTATACATGAGCCAGCTTTGCCCCAAATTATGTTACGGCATACACACATGCTCACACTTTTCAGAAGGAAAAAGAATGGTTTGAACCCAAGTCTTCAGATCACTGGTATTCGTATCACATCAGTGTTTTCTCACAATTCCAGTGAAGTAATTCCAGGCAGAAGAAAAAGAACAAGTATTTCTAGGTGCCTTTGGGCTCCTGATTTTAGTATTTATTTGAAGTCTTGTCTTTCAACCAAACAACAATAGAATGTGTATTTTACCCTATTAGACAGCTGTTTTAACTTTTAATATATAAAGACAATGTAGATTTTTCCAACTTTATAAGTAAAATCAATAATCTGAGAAGATTCACAGCATGAATCCTGCGTTTAAGGACTCTTCAGATGATCATATACCTTGGAAAATAGGGAGGGGCATGCACCCCACTTGAGACTCTGCACTTGCTAGTAATATATTTTGGCCTTTAAATGTAGCAAATTGAGATTTTGGTGAAGAGAAACATTTTATTTTACATATGTTTTAACATGCAGTTTCCTGTGAATTAAAGTACTATATATCAAGAAAATAAAAGCCATTAATGCATATTTTCAAACCCTTTCAAGAGGAAAATACAAGAAAACCTCTTCTAAGAGGTTAATATCTCCAGTGATTTTAATAATTAATGTGAACTTATTTATAATCAGACTTCATCAGACCCTCATGCAGTCAAATTAAAGATTTTAGCCTTAAGCATCCACCCTTCATCCATTAATTAATTTACTTGGTAAACATGTCTTGAACAATAGTTGTGCTAGATACTCAAACACTTAAATACAAAGGTAGATAAGACCCCTGCTTTCAAGAAGTTTACAGTCTAATCGTTAAAATATGGTTAATTTTCTGATTGCCAGAAGGAACTATACTCACTATAATAGAATTTACATAAAGAGCCTCATACCAACAAATCCAATATACCAACTATTACTTTCCTATTACTTGATTTATATTTGGTTTTCTTTATCTAGCATATTATAAAGAAGTCAGTTTTTAAGTTGCAGCAATATGAAGATGATAATATACAATAACACAGTAGTGTTATATATTTATAGATTAATGAACAATATTAAAAATTCAGACCATTTATTCTAAGAAAGAGCTAAAAATTAATCTCTTAGGCAGTTCACCAGAATGACATTACTTCTGTTCTCCAGTGAATATAATTATTTGAACATATTTTTTAAAGGCCATGCATCTTCCAAGAACTTGGAACTCCATGAATTGGAGGAAAAAAGTATAAGAAAACCTACTTTGTTTGATTTTTGCTTTATACTGTACTTAGCATAATTAACTTACTGGAGAAAAGGAATTCAATTGATAAAAAGTAATAACTGCAATGGTGAGTCTTCTTGAGGGCCATAGGCTCTCAGTTGGTCAATTAACAAACCCTGTACCACCTTGGAGCCTCTTCTGTTGACAGTATGTGAACTTCCTTAGGATATTAGTTAATCCACTTAGGAATGTGTCATTCAGGGAGATGCACCCCAGAATGGCTTCTCGTTATTATTTTGTGCAGTTGAACAAATAAAATATCAAAATGTAGATTCTAGATCTCATTTCATATTAGGTAAATCCTGGGGTATGTCAAGATGAAAGTGCTTTAAGTGCATTTCATATTTAATGGTGACTGCGATTTCTCCAGTGAGCTGACCTGGCAGTGCATCTATGGAACAAAATTCACCTGGTATCTAGCCTCAGTCAAAGATAAGTGCATGCTATCTTCTGAGTCGTGGTTTCAACAAAATCCTATTATCTGATTATTCACCTAAGCCAAGCTAAACTACAAGATTAGCATCATATCAAAGATACGAAATGGAATTGTACCAGAGTTTAGCAATGAAAAATACCAAGCAAGAAAAAGTGGGCCACGTTTTTTCAAGAATACAGATTTCATCCCAGTTTGTCCCATATTGCTCTAATCTGAAGAGAGAGATTCTGTTATTTATATCACTTTGACAAACCACTAAAATAACCTTTGAAAATGGGATGGCATGTGCCTTTAAAAGCTGATGGAGACAGTCCCGAAAAATAGTTTACCAAGCAACAGAGTCAAATTGTTGGGGAATTGCTCTTTAATGCATTAGAGAGTCTATTCCTATGGCACTTACGCTAGCCAAAGTAATAAATATAAAATGGTAATTTTTCTCCATGAGCTGTTCTTGCTGCTCCCACATGATTTCATTCCCACCCAGGAGTAATATAACACTGCCTGCTAGCAGGCTCCTGAATTCATGGAAGAAGGCAATGTGCTTCTGCTACTTGGTTAAATGTACTCAAAAGAACTTAACAATTACAATTAATCCCTCTGTTGCCCGGCACTGCCTGTCTCTATTTCCATCCAGAGTGTGAGTGTCAGTGGGGTGTTTCAAGTGCAAGGAAATTTTCGGCCCCAATAATAGAGTGGTTGAATACCTTTTTGTAACAGGCTCCTTGTCTTCCCTTTCCTTCCCCCACTTCCCTGGAAAATGCTGACCAAAGAAGAATTTCTGTCAGTCCTACTAATTTAAATAGCAGTAAAATCACTTTTAAGGAGAAACACAAATTTCCAAAATTGAGTCATACATGGAAAACAGTTTATCAGAGATAAAAGATGAATTCACATGGATAAGACTATTAAAGAAGGTTAAAAATTTAAGACAAGTAGGATGTTATAAAACTGGAGTCACTGTACCTTGTTGCTGATGGATCGTTTTCTAGAAACTCTAAAGAGCCGTTATTTAATGCAAACAGGTAGTACTGACTGCTTTGTTTTTCTAATAGTGAAACACTGATGTAAGTCATTGACATTTTATACAATTGAAGTTATCATAGTTCCAGAATTTGAAAATCTGAATTTTCCTACCATCTTTTATTCCCTGGCAGTTTTAAATATATCCTTTATTAACCGCCTATGTGCATGTTGCTAGGTAACGTGATGAGAAAATATAGTCAGATGCTGATAATCTAAAAAAGGCAAAAATAAAAGGCTATATATATTAATATAAATATAATTAATATATAAATTAATGCAAATTTCTTTTTTGTTTGCTCCCTAGTTTCTGGAGAGGGTACTCTCAAAGAAAACGGTCTACTTCTAGTTAGGATTAATAAAGCTAGAAAGTGTCCACTTAAAAACAACAAAAATGGCTAGAAAAAAAGAAAATATTTTCTTGAGCCTCACAGAAAGGCACGATTGCAGAGCTCCCAAGGAAATCCAAGGCATGCTAGGCCTCCCCAAGGACATTTGAGGGAAGCATTTACTTACCTGCAGTAACCATGAGAGTAATCGATGCCAGCTGCCATGCAGTTGTGTATTAGCCCTTTCTCACACTGTTATAAAGAACTGCTCAAGACTGAGTAATTTATAAAGGAAAGAGGTTTAATTGACTCACAGTTCCACATGGCGGGGGAGGCCTCAGGAAATTTACAATCATGGCAGAAGGAGAGGCAAACACATGGTCCTTCTTCACATGGTAGCAGGAGAGAGAAGCGCAGAGTGAATGGGGGGAAAGCTCCTTATAAAATCCCCATATCTCATGAGAACTCACTGTCACAAGAACAACATGGGGGAACTGCCCCCATGATCCAATCACCTCCCACAAGTTACCTCCCCCAACACATGGGGATTACAATTTGGATTACAATTCAAGATGAGATTTAGGTGGGGACACAGAGCCAGACCAAATCATTCTACCATGGCCTCTCCCAAATCTCATCATTCTCACATTTCAAAACACAACTATGACTCACCAACAGTTCTACAATTTCAGCATTAACCCAAAAGTCCAAGTCCATAATTTCATCTGAGACAAGACAATATGAGCTTGTAAAATCAAAAGCAAGTTAGTTACTTCCAAGATACAATTGGGTACAGGTATTGGATAAATGCACCTTTTCCAGTGGGAGAAATTGGCCAAAACAAAGGGGTTACAGGCCCCATGTAAGTCTGAAATCTAGCAAGGCAGTCATTAAATCTTAAAGCTCTGAAATAATCTCCTCTGACTCCATGTCTTACCTCTGGGACATGCTGATGCAAGAGGTGGGCTCCCGCAGTCTTGGACAGCTCTGCCCCGTGGCTTTGCGGACTACAGCCCCACTCCCAGCTGCTTTCATGGGATGGCATTGAGTGTCAGTGGCTTTTCCATATACCTGGTGCAGGCTGTTGATGGATCTATCATTTTGGGGTCTGGAGGACAGTGGTCCTCTTCTCACAACTCTACTAGGCAGTGCTTCAGTGGGGACTCTGTGTGGGGGCTCCAACCCCACATTTCCCTTCTTCACTGCTCTAGCAGAGGCTCTCCATGAGGGCTCCACCTCTGCAGCAAACTTCTGCCTGAATATCCAGGCATTTCCATGAATCCTCTAAAACCTAGACAGTGGTTCCCAAATGTGAATTATTGACTTCTGTGCACCCGCAGGCCCAGCACCACCTGGAAGCTGCCAAAGCTTGGGGCTTGCACCATCTGAAACAACAGCCTGAGCTGTATGTTAGTCCCTTTTATCCATGGCTGGGATGCAGGGCACTAAGTCCTGAGGCAGCATAAACAGCAAGGCCCTGGGTCTGGCTCACAAAATCATTTTTTCCTCCTAGGCCTCCAGACCTGTGATGGGAGGTGCTGCCATGAAGTCCTCTGACATGCTCTGGAGAAATTTTTTCCCATTGTCTTGGTGATTAACATTCAGCTCCTTGTTACACAAATTTCTGCAGCTGGCTTGAATTTTTCCCCAGAAAATGGGTTTTTCTTTTCTATCAGATTGTCAGACTGCAAATTTCCAAACTTTATGCTGTGCTTCCCTTTTAAACATAAGTTCCAATTTCAGATCATCTCTCTCAAGTTGAAAGATCCACAGGTCTCTAGGGAAGGGGAAAAATGCCACCAGTCTCTTTGTTAAAGCACAGCAAGAGTGACCTTGGCTCCATTTACCAATAAGTTCCTCATGATCTGAGACCACCTAAACCTGGACTTCATTGTCCATATCACTATCAGCATTTTGGTCAAAACCACTCAACAAGTCTCTAGGAAGTTCCAAACTTTCCTATATCTTCTTGTCTTTTTCTGAGCCCTCCAAACTATTCCAATCTCTGACTCTTACCCAGTTCCAAAGTCACTTCCACATTTTGGGGCATGTATATTGTAGTGCCCCACTCCCAGTACCAATATACTGTATTAGTCTATTCTCATACTACTACAAAGAACTGCCTGAGACTGGATAATTTATAAAGGAAAGAGGCTTAATTAACACAGTTCTGCATGGCTTGGAAGACCTCAGGAAACTTATAATCATGGCAGAAGGAGAAGCAAACACATGGTCCTTCTTCACATGGTGACAGGAGAGAAAAAGTGCAGCATAAATGGTGAGATATGAAACCATCATATCTCATGAGAAAAACCTACTCCCATTCTCTAGAACCCAGTTCATTGAGCTTACCTAGGACTGGGTAAGGAAAAAGAAAACAGAGACTTTCCCTTCCCTCACCCCTAGTAAGCACTCAGTAACAAGACAAAGAAGCCTAACACTGGGGGAGAAACAAAAGCCTAGAGCACCATCCTCTGTGTGGCATAAATGCATCCTAAAAAACAAGGGTGAATGGTACAAGAACAAAAACTTCTTGACTAGGTAACTTCACTGATGGATTCTACCTAATATTTAAGAAAAAAAATGTCAGTTCTACAAAAACTGCTATGGGAAATAGAGCAAATGCTTCCCAGTGTATTTTATGAGGTCAGCATTATTCTTATCCCCAAAGCTTACAAAGAGTTTATAAGAAAAGAAAATTACACACCAGTATCCCTCATAAACATGAACACAAAAATCTTCCACCAAATAATAGCAAATAAAGCCTAAAGCCCAACAGTATATGAAAAAGATAATACATGATGATAAAGTAGGTTTTGTCATGTGAATGCAAGTTTTGTTTCACATTTGCCAAAATTCAATGTAATTCATCATATCAACAATCTAAAAACCAAAGAAATATATTATCACTGTAACAGTTGCAGAGAAAGCATTTGACAAAGTTCAACATCCATTCATGCTAAAAATCCTAAGCAAACTAGCAATTAATGGCAATTCTCTTAACCTGAAAAAGGGCATACATCAAAGCCTACTGCTAACATCATACTCGTAATTATAGAAGATTGTATTATTTCCTTCAGATCAGGAACAAGGTAAGACAACTCAGCTCATCACGCCTACTAAATATAATACTGGAGATCCTAACTAGTGCAATAAAGCAAAGAAGGAGGTGGAAGGGAGAGAAAGGCAGATTAGATAGGAAGAGATAAAATTGTCTTTATTTGAAGGAAGGCTATGAAAAATATCAAAAAGGGTCATCAAAAATATTACAAGAGCTTATAATTTACCATAGGAAATTTATGGGTACAAGTTCAATATACAGAATCAATAACCTTTAAATATATTAGCAATGAGCAATTAGGAATTAAAATTTAAAATCTTCACTTATTATAGTATCAAAAACCTGAAATACTTTTGTATAAATCAAATATATGGAGGATCCATGTCAAAAATTACAAAACATTATTGATATAATTCAAAGATGGCTTAACTATCAAGATATAACATGTTCATGGATTGCAAAATTTAATATTGTCAAGATGAGAATTCACCCCAATTGACCTACAGAATTTGTATCAAAATTATAGTAATTGTGTATAAATTGACTAAATGTTACTAAAATGCATATAGAAACAAATAAGAACTAAAACGATGAAATGATTCTGAATAAAAACACCAAAACTGGAGAGCTCACACTCTCTGATTTCAAGATGAACAATAAAGCTAAAATAATAAAGTTAGATACTAGAGAAGGAATATACATATATGTAAATGAAATATAATAGAGACTACAGATACAGACCAACATATATTAAGTGAATGAATTTCAGCAAAATTACTATAATAATTCAATTGAGAAATTATAGTCTTTTGACAAATGGTGCTGGAACATCCAGAAGCAAACATGCCTTCAATCCATATCTTGCATCATATGCAAAAATTAACTCAAAAGAATCATAGATCTGAATGTAAAAATCCAAAACTATAAAACTTCTAGAAGTAAAAACATAGAAATGATTATTTTAATTTGACTAAAAAACAGTTTCTTAAATATAAAACAGAATCCATAGGTAAGTAAGAAAGGGCAAATTAAAACCTCAGTGAATGCCCAAGATAATTATTAAACCATCAAAGAGAAAAATAGCAATGAAAGTAAGGATCTTCAGTAATGTTGAGATCATGAAACATGTGATATGATGTAATGTGAAGAACAAATCCTTCCTTTTGTATTATTGAAAAAAATGTATAACCTAAGTCCAATCACAACAAAAATCTGACAAACTCCAGTTGAGAGTCATTGGAAAAAAATTAGCAGATCAATACTCGAAGGGTGTCAGTGTCATGAAAGAGAATGATGGAAGAATAATCACAAACTTCTGGAGACTAAGAAGAAATACCAAGTAAATGCAATGTGGTATTTTGGGTAGAATTCTGGAACAGGAAAAGGACATTAGTGGAAAAATTGGTGCAATTCAAATAAGGCTTTACGATTAGTTAACAGCATTGTACCAATGTTAATTTTCTGGTTTTGATCATTGTACTGTGCTTACATAAGATGTTAGCATTACAGAAAACTGGATGAGAGCTATACCATTTTGGGGATGTTTCTATAAAATATTCAAATTAAAAAGCTTAAAAATCACAATAAAATAAAGCAAATGCTAAGTAGAATAAAATTGATGAAATATTGTCATGCATAAATAATGAAATTGAAAAGTTTTACTTTATTTCAAAAAAGCAAAATCCTCAATGAGATACTATTACATTAAATACCAATGAGAACAGAGAACAAAAGGAGAACTCAATATATAGTACTCACTATATAGTTACATAGAAACTATATGTAATGTCAATAGTAACTATATATTTACTGTTGTATTGTTGACAAAAATGCATAACGTAAGTCCAATCACTACAAAAATTAGACAAATTCCAATTGAGACTCATTAGAAAAAAATAGCTGATCAATAATACTCTTCAAAAGTGTCAATGTCATGAAAGAGAAAGAATGATGTAGGAATTATCACAGACTGCTGGAGACTAAGAAGAAATACCAAGTAAATGCAATGTGGGGTTAAGTTATACAATTCTGTCCATAATATAACAGTATAGTTACTATTGACATTAACATGCAGCAGTTCTTATACATCGTTGGTGAATATACAGAATATCAAGGTACCTTGGAAAAGAGTTTGACAGTTTCTTATAAAGTTAAACATAAACTTCTCATGCCACCAAACAATCCCAAACCTAAGTATTTACCCCAGAGAAATGAAAAAAATATATTCACACAAAAGCTTTTACATGAATGTTTATAGTGGCTCTATTCATAGTTACCCAAAATTGGAAGTAACACAAATGTTCTTGTACTGATAAATGGATAATCACCCAAACAACAGAACACCACCTAACAATAAAAAGAAGCACACTACTGATTCATACCACACAGCTGGGTATCCAATGTGTTACACTTTATGAACCCAGATTCAAAATGTTCCATACTGTGTAATTCTATTTATATTTTCATCTAGAAAAGGCAAAACTATAGGGACAGGTGTGTCAGAAAACAAATTAATGATTACTTCGGACTTAGGATGGGGCAGGTGTTAACTCCAAAAGGGCTCAATGAACTCTTTAGGAAATGGAAATTTCTGTATCTGATTGTGTAAGCGGTTATATGATTGTACGTTTTTGAAAACTCATAGAACTGTGCACTAAAAGGGATACATTTTACTACATATAAAATTTGCCTCAAAACCCCCAAGTTTTAAAAAAAGTAAATATCTTATGTTTTCCTAGAGATGTTGAAAGAGAAGCTCAAGGTCCAGAGAATGGGCACAGTGCTTCAGGCCTAAGGGGTAAGGACGAGCTGCCCAAGGCCTTTCAAGGGACCATGGCAGAGCGTGCATGGTTTGGGCAGCTGGCAAGAAAAGAGGAAAGCTGAGCAGCTAAATCTTGTCAAAAAATTCTACCACGTGCTTACAAAATATTTGATATTTTAGCATGCAGCAGTTCTCATAGATTTATAGTGTATTAAGTGAGATCAAGAAGACCTGCGTTAGAATTCATGACTCGACACACTAGTTCTTAGTTGTACAATCTTCAGAAACTCAGTTAGCTTTCTCAGTCTCTAATTTTCTTATAAAAAATGGCTGTAATAATAGTAACAGTTACAGACTGAATTATATCTTCCCCTAGATTTATATGGTGAAGCCCTCACCCCCAAATGTGGCTGTAATTGTAGAAAAGACCTTAAAAAGGTCATTGATATAAAATGAGATCTAAAGATGAGGCCTTATTCCAATCTGAGTGGTGTCCTTATAAGAAAAGGTAGTGACACCAGGGATATGCTCCCACGTATGAAAGACCATGTGAGGACGAGAGGGAAGGCAGCCCTCAGAAGCCAAGGGGAAAGGTCTCAGGAGAAACCAAACCTACCAGCACCTTGATCTTGGACTTCCAACTTCTAAACTCTCAAAAAAGTATTTCTGCTGTTTAAACAGCCCAGTCTGTAGTATTTTGTCATGGCAGTCCCGGAAGACTAATATAGTGTCTTTACAACGTTATTCTGAGAATTTTTGAGTTAATATCTATAAGGCCTGAAACACAGTAAGTGCTATAAAAGATTACCTAATATTAGTAGTAGGATCAGTATTATTGAGTTAGTTGTTGATACTGAAGTTTAGGAATGTAGCTTTGGATTACATCACTGAACACCCTGAATAACATACTAGAATTTATAATATATTCAGGGGCAAGTGCAGAATTTATTGAAAACCCATAAGCTGAGGGGTGACATCATCAGAGTTATACTTCAGAAAAAAAATAGTTATTCAGGAAGTTATAATGTGAAAAGTCTGGCACCTAGGGAAACCAGTTTGAGAATCTAAGTGATATACGCAAGGAAGTAGACCTGGGATGAAAAGGAAGAGCGTGTTTCAGTTAGCACCCACAAAACGTGGCATCCGAATCCCAGCCACAGAGGAAACGGACACATTATAACCACCGCAGCATTTTCAAGACTGGTTGATAGGATTTGGGATGGGAATAAAAGCCTCTAAGAAGAAGTAACGATCCCCTGGGGAAGAAGAGGCTGGAGTAATGAGGAAGAAAATGTTCTCAATTACAGATAGAGTAAACTGCAGCTTGTGCTTGTATTGATTGATTGATTGGTTAGTAAACTGAAAATAGTACCCTGCCTTCCTAAGCCAAAGAGTTATTTTGAGAATCAAATGGGATTATCCATGAAATTTCTTTTTGCAAAAGATGATACAAACACTATTAAGATGTCAAAGATTAGAATTGCTTAAAGCAGAATCGTTATTGTTTGGAAAGGCACAGAAATACTAAAGGGAGGAACCCTTTTGTGATGCTTTATGTTTCTCTTAACAGCAATGAGATAAAGAGGACAAATATGATGCACTCTGTGTACTGATGCCCAAAATAGAAGCCGCATCTCTAGCTTTATGACCTGACAACGTCAAGAGCTTTGAGGAGGAGCAAGCTGCATTTCCATACTTTAAACACAGCGTGCTGCCTGTGAAGAACTAAGAGGATGGAACTGTAGGAGTCCTCATGAAATGAGTGAGCATCCTAACTCTGCGGTGGGAAACAAAGCAGTGGCCTGTGTAGAGGAGCCTGGCAACCCAGAGCCAACCTCTGTGTCCCTCCTCACTTTGCAAATCAGTTTTCCTGTTGGATGCAGGGAGAAAGACGGCTCCTTGGCAGGGAGGGGAGTGATAACTTGGACCTGGGAACCAGGCTGCTTTTGCCAAGTAAGGAGTCCTCCATCCTCCTTCCTACTAAACAGCAGCTGCTCCATTCAGTTCCAGAAAGCCACTTCTGCAGTGAGCATTTAAGGACAGGCACAAAATGAAAATGGCAGATTTCATTCCAATTCTGGTAGAAGAGACGTTTTTTAAGCGTCCCTAGTGCCTAACTGTCTTCCATCTCATAGGGATAGGGCTCTGATTCGTTTCTATTTCTGCAGCTCCTTGGTCAGGAGCTCTTCCCTGGTGTGACTAGAATAGCTAAAGGGTGCACACACTTGGGGGCCTGGAGCAAGTAGAGGAGCCTGGGAGAGGAAGCCACAGCCTGGCCAATTCTTCCCAGCCCCTGCTGAGGATTCCAGCACCAACCCTGCATGGTCTGTTACCCTTGTCAGGGAGCATGGCTGAGAGGGATCAGTGGAACTCTGGGTGCTATTTCAGCCTAACGTATCATTTTTACCACCAGAGTACTTATAGGCACTTTTCTCAAAATGCAAAATATACTAATTATAATTGTTTCCTTCTCCCTCTAGGGGAAGTACTACCCGAGTGATGCTCAAGCTCCATGCTCCCAGAAAAATCATGGGCCCTCAATGATTTACAAACTGGATAATTAATTAGATCCTTAATGATAGAGGATCAACTGCCATTTGCTGTTAAGTTTCTTTAATATAACCTGAGGCATTTGAATTAGAGTGCACCTATTATCTAAAGCATTTGCATTTTCCAGATTGGTTTGGAAGGATTTCAGCCTCTCTGGCTGGCATGCTATTAGCGTTGTTTCTTGCTTTGGCACAGAAGAGAGAAAAAATATGAAGAAACTGCTTCCTAACTATTCATTTTTATAAACCTGTTTTAACATATTCTCTAGTACTGTGGAATTGATTTGACTGATTCATTTTGCCCTTGTTTGCATTAGAAGGGTTAAATGCTTCCAAAGAATGGTGAGGATTTAGTTATAGAACAAGCATTTAAACAATTCTACTGGACAATCAATGACAATAATTGCTGATTACTTCCCCTGGCATAAATTTCACAAGTCTCTGCTTTTTCTCCTACTCTCTGCTTTCATGACTACCCTCAACTTCCTTGGATAAGAAGGACTCAGCATGGTTTATACATATATTTATTTTACAGCCGTCCTTCAGTAACCTTTATTCTTACGAAATTTTTTCTCGCTTCAATCACCCAATTTCCACCAACGCACTGGCTCATCTTCATCCACACTTTGTCTCTCCATCCACTCTATGCCTTCTCTCGTATTTAAAGTTATTGAAAACTTCACTCTCATCTTTGCATGTGCTTGACAAGCTATTTAAATTCTGGAGTCTTAGTTTCCTCATCCCTGAATGAGAAATTATGATTGTACCTCTTACAACAATGCTAGATATTACTATCACATCCTGACAGTCATCATCAGTATTAGTAGTAGTATCATTTTCATCATCAACATCATCACTAGTCAATTTACATTTATAGCTCTAATCCTTCAAATTTATGGTCTTAAACTTTACCTGTCTCCTAGCTTGAATCATGAATTTATTTTAGTCAACCATTTGTCTTAAAGTGGGATAATAATACCTTCTCTGTATATATTAAAAGTTGTTTGAGAACTAAAAAGAGATAAGTTACTTAAGTTTGCCTGATACGTTCTTGGATATTAGTTAATATTACTTATTATTACTATTATTATTACCAAACATTTTAAAGACCTCTGTTTCCCCAGGCCACTCCATTCTTAATGGAAACCATTACAATTTTATACTCCTAAACCTTCACTTCATGGAGAGCCAAACACTCATAATCATCAACATATGTTATTATACAAAAAAGAAGAAGAAAAAGTTTGTTTTTTGGGGACAACTAGCAGTCTCTGCCTCATCACAGACTTAGGAAAGGGTAGAGCAGCCAAAAAGGACCATGGGTCCCTGTGGTCACCTCCTTTGCATGTCACTGCTGTGCAAGCCAAAAGGATACATACACTTATCCCCATAGCAGTAAAAATGCATCCCTTATTAGCATGTCTTTCTTTGTTATGCCAGATAAAAGATTAAAATACATGGAGTAATTTAGAGAGGCAGATGTGGGTAATATTTTTGGATAAGACCATCTCACATTTTTTGAAAAAATATGTTTCTTAATTTTTAACTGAAAATATTGATATAACAAAAAACCATTTAAAATAACAGATTTGTGGGAAAAAAATATGCACAGCCTAACAATATAAATAAATGCAGCTTATGAATAATTAAAATGTGCTTTTCCTTTTTGATTTTCAGAGATTAGAATTTTCTGTTGTCTAAAATAGTAATAACATTAACATCATTGACATTCAAACGATTAGAGAAAGGTTTCTATGGATTTCATTTACAATTCAAGTAAGTCTTTATCTTCACTATTTAGAGAAAAATTACTGATCAGGTGTTACCCGAAAGTTCCAAATATGATTGTTTTAAGTATTGGAAGATATCAAAGTGAATTGCCCTTGTCCACTGCTGACCAGGTATTTTTATGGCTAATATCTATCTGTGTATTGTACACTCAACAGTGCTCTTACTGTGGAGGTGTGTGTGGATATTTCCTAGATTGTATAATTAAGATATAATGAATTTTGTACTTTCATAAAGTTTCAGGGAAAGACTAGATCTCTATCTTCTATTTCACTCTTCATTTTATTAAAGTCTGTCCACTACGCCTATTTATTTATTTATTTATTTATTTATTTATTTATTTATTTATTTATTGAGACAGAGTCTTTCTCTGTCACCCAGGTTGGAATGCAGTGGCACAATCTCAGCTTACTGCAACCTCCACTTCCCAGGTTCAAGCAATTGTTGTACCTCCACCTCCCAAGTAGCTGGGATTACAGGCATCCACCACCATGCCCAGCTAATTTTTGTATTTTTAGTAGAGACATGGTTTCACCATGTTGGCCAGGCTGGTCCCAAACTCCTGGTCTCAAGCAATCCACCTGCCTCGACCTTCCAAAGTGCTGGGATTACAGGCATAAGCGCCACTTCGCCTATTTACATGGTAGCCTAAATGTCAGCTCTGCCTCTAGCAATAAAGATGGAATTCATAGATGCCCAGCTTCTGTGCCTATGGGAAGTCAATACTATCTCCACAACGGAGGTGCATTCCCAGCTGCTTGTCATTCCCTGGTCACCCCTGGCTCCACACTCCATCTTTCAGAGTGCAGTTATGGATTTTTCTCAAATCTTGTGGGCATTGATCATGTGAAACCAGCTTGACATTGTCACTTTTCTTCACACCCATGATGATACACACAAGCAAACAAAAACTCCTGTGCAAGTACTGAAAGTAGCATATTTATCTGAATATTTATAGGGGTAGAGGATCAGAAGTCTCACATCACAGTAAAACTAAAATGAAATTGCATGTAAGACATCTTTGGTCTTAAAACTGTTCTTCGCCATATATATATATATATACATATTTTTTTTTTTTTTGCCTGAACACTTTCTGGCCTCCATCACCATTCTTAGCTTTGGTCTCTTTCCTTTTCCTTCCTCTCTCTCCTCTCTTTTGTACCCACCACTAAATCCTTGGTCACTATTAAGGCAGAATGCTTTTATTCTCCCTTTAAATTCTCAACTTTTCCTTCTCTTCAGATTTGCAAATTGCATCCCCTAAAAAGTGAATTCATTAATTAGACAAAAACAATGGTTGCACCTTTACCTAAATATCCAGGTAAGTGGAAAATAACCATAAACTTTGATTAATCTCATATATAAGACAGTTGCCTCTCTCTTGTTTCAAGCTGGGTAAGAGGATGTGAAGATGGTGTGAGCCATTCTCACAGCTACAAATCTACTAAAATAATTGTGGAATGAAGAGCTATTCATGCTCTTTCATTTGTGACCTAGTTGAAAGAGAGGATGGAAAGTTCATTCCTTTAGAAAATATTGATGGATGACAGATGGTTTGTCAGGCACTCTTCCACAGAGTGGAGGTTTCTGGAGGGAAGGTGGTCAGAAAAGGAGAACATCAAGTGAAAGGAAAAGGTGTCAGTAGCTGTTGTGAGATCTGAGTTCTTGTCTTCTTGATTTAGAAGAATTTAAACAAGAGACACACAACTTAGATCCCATTTGTCAATTTTGGCTTTTGTTCCAATTGCTTTTAGCATTTTTGTCATGAAGTCTTTGCCCATGCCTATGTCCTGAATGGTATTGCCGAGGTTTTATTCTAGGCTTTTTATGGTTTGGGGTTTTACATTTAAGTCTTTAATTCATTTTAAGTTAATTTTTGTACAAGGTATAAGGAAGCAGTCCAGTTTCAGTTTTCTGCATATGGCCAACCAGTTTTCCCAGCACCATTTGCTGAACAGGAGATCCTTTCCCCATTGCTTGTTTTTGTCAGGTTTGTCAAAGATCAGCTGGTTGTAGATGTGTGGTGACATTTCTGAGGTCTCTGTTCTGCTCCATTGGTATATAAGTCTGTTAATGGTACAAGTACCATGCTACTTTGGTTACTGTAGCCTTGCAGTATAGTTTGAAGTCAGGTAGCATGATGCCTCCAGCTTTGTTATTTTTGCTTAGGATTGTCTTGGCTATATGGGGTCTTCTTTGATTCCATATGAAATTTAAAATAGCTTTTTCTAATTCTGTGAAGAATGTCAATGGCAGTTTGATGGAAATAGCATTGAATCTCTGAATTACTTTGGACAATGTGGCCATTTTGATGATATTGATTCTTCCTATCCATGAGGATGGAATGTTTTTCCATTTGTTTGTGTTCTCTCTTATTTCCTTGAGCAGTGGTTTGTAGTTCTCCTTCATGAGGCCCTTCACATCCCTTGTTAGTTGTATTCGTAGGTATTTTATTCTCTTTGTAGTCATTGTGAATGGGAGTTCATTCATGATTTGGCTCTCTGCTTGCCTATTGTTGATGTAAAGAAATGCTTGTGATTTTTGCATATTGATTTTGTATCCTGATACTTTGCCAAAGTTGCTTGTCAGTTCAAGGAGTTTTGGGGATGAGATGATGGGGTTTTCTAAATATAAAATCCTGTCATCTGCAAACAGAGATAATTTGACTTCCTCTCTTCCTATTTGAATATCCTTTATTTCTTTCTCTTGCCTAATTGCCCTGGCCAGAACTTCCAATACTATGTTAAATAGGAGTGGTGAGAGAGGGCATCTTTGTCTTGTGCTGGTTTCCAAAGGGAATGTTTCCAGGTTTTGCCCATTCAATATGATATTGGCTGTGGGTCTGTCATAAATAGCTCTTCTTATTTTGAAATATGTTCCATCAACATCTATTTTATTGAGAGTTTTTAACATGAGGAGATGTTGAATTTTATTGAAGGCCTTTTCTGCACCTATTGAGGTAATCATGTGGTTTTGGTCTTTGATTCTGTTTATGTGATGGATTGTGTTTATTGATTTGCATATGTTGAACCAGCCTTGCATTCCAGGGATGAAGCTGACTTGATCGAGGTGGATAAATTTTTTGATGTGCTGCTGGATTTGGAAAAAAAGCTCAACATCACTGATCATCAGGGAAATACAAATCAAAACCACAATGAGATAGCATCTCACGCCAGTTAGAATGGTGATTATTAAAAAGTGAGGAAGTAATAAACGCTGATGAGGCTGTGGAGAAATAGGAATGCTTTTACACTCTTGGTGGGAATGTAAATTAGTTCATCCAGTATAAAAGACAGTATGGTGATTGCTCAGATATCTAGAACCAGAAACGCCATTTGATCCAGCATCCCCAATACTGGGTATATGCCCAAAGGAATATAAATCATTATACTATAAAGACACCCACACACGTATGTTTATTGCAGCACTATTTACAATAGCAAAGACTTAGAACCAACCCAAATGCCCATCAATGATAGACTGGATTAAAAAAAAAAATGTGCTGCATTTGTACCATGGAATACCATGCAGCCATAAGAAGGAATGAGATCATGTCCTTTGCTAGGACATGGAGGAAATTGGAAGCCATCATCCCCAGCAAACTAACACAGGAACAGAAAACCAAACACTGCATGTTCTCACTGATAAGTGGAAGTTGAACATTGAGAACACATGGACACAGAAAGGGGAAGATCACACACCAGAGCCTACTGGGGGGTGGGAGGTGAGGGAAGGGAACTTAGAGGATGGGTCAGTAGGTGCAGCAAACCATCATGGCACATGTACACCTATGTAACAAACCAACATGTTCTGTACAGGTATCCTGTTTTTTGTTTATTCTTTTTTAGAAGAAATTTAAAAAAGAGAGACACCTAGCAAAGGAGATGCAATTTAATGCAAAGGAAAAATAATATTTTGAAAGTTAAGTACAGAATAGATAGGACATCCTAAGAAAGATTGGATTCAGGGCGGGCTACTCGTAAGAATGAGACAGCAGAGAATGGCACTAGGAAGACTCCCTTTGTGGGAGGCCTACATGATTATTCATAAGGGGGTGGGAAGAGATGTTACTAGTAAGCATGTTCTGGGTGGTGCTCTGGGGGCACATGCCCAGTAGCTGTCCATGCTTGTTCATACATCGCATGTCTCATTAGCATCTTCAATCTCCACCAATGGGTGTGTTTTTTGACTATTATGATGAGCAAAGGGCCGTTTGAGGACAGGTAAAATCAAAGTGCGCATACTCTCTACAGGGGAAATTCCCTGCTGAAGACAGTGTTGCTGGAATAAGCTTTACCTACAATGCAAATGCTTATTGTGATGATTGTATGGCCACCATGGCTGCTGCATCTAGAGGATATGGTCTCCTCCTTGACTACCTATCCTGCCTCCAAGTTGAGAGTGCACTTGAATAGTGAAGGGTCACATGGGAGTGGATGGAGAAGAGGCAAGGAGAACATAGCAGGGGTTGGATCAGAGACACACTGGGGGCAGATCACAGGAGCCCTGGGTACTGTTACAAAATCTCTAACTTTTAATTCTAGAGAGACTGGACGTCATTGGAGGGTTCCAAGCATAAGAGAAACACAATCTGATAAATCCACTCTGGATCATGGAGGTTTTGCTGTGTGAAAAAATAAACTGTATATGAAGAGAAAGAAGTCACGACACCACTGTGGTATCCTGTGGTATGTCAGGAGAAAGGTGACTGTGGATTGGCCCAGGATGGTAAGCATGATCTAATTTAAAGGTACAACTAAAAAGATTTGCTGATGGATTGAGCATAGGATGTGAAGAGAAAGAGGTGTCAAGGAAGACTTCACGTTTGGGACCTAGACACCATTTACTAATGTGGGTGGGAGGGTTCTTTCTGAGGAACAGGTGCGAAAGGGAAAGAAATTGTGGAATTTAATTTGGGCATGGTAAGTTAGTGTTGTCTGTTATACATCTGGGCAATAGATCACTAACTGGATATGCAGGACTGGAGCTCAGGGAAGATATTGAGAATGAAGATATAAATCTGGGGCTGTCAGTCTATAGATAGTAGTTGAAATCGTGGAATCGATGAGACCATAAAGAGTAAGAGGCTGAAAAGATGAGTTGAGCGGTCCTCAAGCCAAGGCCTGGTTTACTTTGATCACGTGGCAATCACTGCTCATTTCAGCAAGAGCTGGTTCCATGGAATGTCAGATTGGAGAAAAACTTCATTCAAGCAGCCCAGGATAGAATGAGAAAAAGGAAAGGGATGACAGTCCTTACAGCAGGAACATTTCTCTAGAGGGAAGCCCAAATGAGGTAGTGGAGTTAAGGCACGTGAAGTTAAGCTAGCAGTTGTTTATTAACTTTATAAGCTGGGCACTGCTGCAGCCAAGTTGATAGTGCAAGGGAGCAAGTAACAATGGCCAGGGTGAGGACGTTGGGTCAATAAGAAAGGAAAGGAGCCAGTGCACAGTGGAGGGTTTGCTGTGGGCTCAGGTCATCCCTAGAAACAAGAAGAAGAGACAGGCATGCTGATGGGTTGGAGACAGAGTGATGAGAGTTCATGGAAAATCTCTTCTGTCAGTCACACTTTCTCAGTAAACTAGAAAAAAAGGTTGTAAGGGAAGAGAAGAATGGGAAGACTTGGAGGACAGAAGAGAAAGGAAAATTGTGTAATAGTAAACTACAAGAGTGTGGAGTAAATAAAAATTTAGTAGACTTGGCTGGGAGAGCTAGAACTGCTAGCTCCTTAAGGAGTTTATCTTGATTCAAGGAATTCAAATGCACACAAACTGTTCAAAAGGACGGAATTTAAATTTATTATACGGCATTAGCTTAACCCTGATGCTAAAATCCACCAAATTATTTATTTTCCTGTAGAATTATTTATTTTTACAAACTAAGCATGCATGTTGAGATGACAGCAGTAAAATCCTAAATGAGTTAGAATCAAATTGAATACTGCACTACAATTAAAGAAAAGTATGTTATTACCAGGCAGGCTTTATCCTATGAATATCATGAGGCTGCAATGCTTGAAACTCTACTTACAAAAATTATCAATTCAAAAGATCAATGATTATTTCATAGATGGAAATTTTAAAAATCAACATACACTCTGGTTAAAACTCTTATTTTCTAACTCTAGAAGGACTGTTTGGATATCATTTTGTTATTGAATTCTAACTCATTTATTTTGTGATTAAAGAACTGATTCTGTATCATTAATTTCTTTGTAGTGTCTGTTCTTTCTTTCTTTCTTTTTTGCTAAAGAGTCTCGCTCTGTCACCTAGGCTGTAGTGCAGTGGCGCCATCTCAGCTCACTGCAAGCTCTGCCTCCCGGGTTCATGCCATTCTCCTGCTTCAGCCTCCCAAGTGGCTGAGACTACAGGCACCTGCCACCATGCCCGGCTAATTTTCTTTTTGTATTTTTTAGTGGAGATGGAGTTTCACCTTGGTAGCCAGGATGGTCTTGATCTCCTGACCTTGTGATCCACCCACCTCAGCCTCCCAAAGTGCTGGGATTACAGGTGTGAGCCACCACGCCTGGCCATGTCTCTTCTTTCTTTGAGGCCTACAGATTGTCAAATTTCCCATCTGTTTTAGAAAACAAGTACTTTCTAATTGTGAGGTAAAAGAGTAAGTATATCAATTACCAGCCTTGTTTATTGTCTTATTTGATTCTTTTAAAATTACTGTTATATATATATTTTTACCAGCTTGATTTATCATTTTGATATGAATATGATAAATTCTCTAAAATTATGATCTAGATTTGCCAATTTCACTTATAATTTTGGTTTCAGAATTAGTCTTTCTTGCTAGGCTCAACAGGCCTGCAATTTTTATGTCTTCCCAGTAAATTGTTCCTTTCATTAAGTGATCATTATACTTAATACTGGTTTGGGCCTGAATACTTTACTAATTTAAATATTACTCTACCAGTGTTATTTCTGTTTTTATTTGTCTGGGTTTTCTATCATTTAGTTACTTTCAAACTTTTAAACCATTAGGTTTTGCGGTGTCTGTGTGTGTGTTTTAATAACCAACTTACAACGAAGTGTATTTCTTGCTGAAAATATAATAGATTTTGTGAATTTTCAACTTCACTAGATAATGGCAAAATGTTTTCCAAAGTATTTAAATCATTTTCCATCTTTTGGAGCAGTGTATTAATATGCCTCTTGGTTTACAATCTCAACGATATTTATAATTTCCAGGGTTTTTTTTATATTATCATGTGGGTAGAACATGTTGTGCCTTTATAATTCAATTTGAATTGTTTTATTACAAATAGACTTTGCCATATTTTCTCCTATATATTCACCAATGATACACTCTCTGATGTGACATGCCTGTTAATTTTTTTTTTTTTTTTGCCTATTTCTCAAATTGGTTACTTTGTTTTTATTTGCTTATTAACTTACTAATATGTAGGAGTTTTTTACATATACAAGTTCCAAATCCTTGTTGATTTATTGGTGGCAAATATATCTTCCCTGTTTTTGGACTTTATCCACCTTTTAAAAGTATTTTTTAATAAAGGGAAGTTCTTAATTTTAAGGCAATCATGCTATTACTATTATGGTTTCTTCATTGTGCATTACACAACAAATCCCTCCCTCCCCATAAATAAATAAGATATTCATTATTATTTTTAACAGAATGTTTACTTTCCATATTTAAATTTTAATTTAATTAGAAGTATTTGTCCATGGTATTGTAGGAATTCAATGTAACTTTTTTTCCCAATACAAATAACCCATGATTTCAGCATTATTTGCCGCTTCTTTTTCCATTGATGCATGATACATAGTGTCAGCTCTGTCATATATCATGTATATGTGCATGAACAGTTGTATATATATGCTATCCAATATGGTATTTTAATACATATATATTATATATAATATTTGTATAGTATCTTCTGCATTTTTATGAGTTTGTGCTGGCAGAGTTTAGGGGCAGAATGTTAGCTAAGTAAGCTAAGTACATCATGTTGGTGGAAGTCTCAGTAAAGTGCAGGAGATAGGAACACATTTTCAAAACTTGATAATGAATATTTATTTGAAATCAACAGCCCTCCTCATACATAATGGTGGCGTTATCACTGAAACAAGATACAACACAGATTTGCCTATGGCCACTACTATTTTTGGTTTGATTACATTTCTTTATCTCTTTGAATACAATTATAATTCACTTAGTGTGTTTTAATGACAGAAGTCCTCAACCTTGACAGGCACAGGTTCTAGATTGATAGGTGCCCTACTACTTTTACTACATTTTTTCCCACACTCTTGGTTGTTTTGTAGTAGCTTTTCCAAAGAATTTAAGAAAAACTATAGTAAAAAACATATGGGGTCAGGAAAGAGACACCGTTTTACTCTTATTCTGAGTGAATAGAGTGATGATGTAAATGTGCACACCAGGAGACCAGATTTGGGATCCCAGGTCCCCAGAGCTCACAGCCTGCAGAGGCATTTCCTCATTCATGCATGTGAGCTCTGGATCCCATTTGAAAGGAACAAAAATTACTCTGGATCAAGTCACTTAGATGGGTTTGCAAACAATCCAGATTTTCTACTCACATGACCCTCTACGAAATGAGCAAATTAGCAGTTGAGAGTCCTGGGCTTTGTGTATGCCTCTGCCATTCAGAAGTGGCAGAGCCCTACAGCAAGTCACTCAGCAATTTAGATCCTATTCTTCATCCCTCCTATAGATCAATTTCCAGCTGGTATCATTCCACTTCAGCCAGAAGGACAGCCTTGAGCATTTCTTGCAGTGCACATATGCTATCAAGGAAATTGCTTAGCTTTCATTTATCTAAAGATGTATTTTTTCCACCCTCATTTTTGAAGGATATCATCACTGGACATAGAATTCTGGGATGGTTGTTGCTATTGTTCCTTGTACTCTAAAGCTCTCACTGACAGCACCATTTCCCTAGATGGAGTGTCTCCTTTATATGTTTCTAGTTTCAAATTTTCTGTCTTTGGTTTCCAGCAGTTTGAGTATAAAATACCAGGTGGTTTTGTCTCTTTCTTGCTTTGGGTTAAGTTTTTGGAAATCTAGGTAGATTTTTTCAAGTCAATTTTTGAAACTGTTTTTTATATCTTTAATAAATTATGTTCCATTCTTACCATCTTCTTCTGGAACTTGAATTGCACATATACTGGAATGTTTCATATTGTCCCACAAATCTCTGATGCTTTGTTCACTTTTCATTATTATTTTTTCTCTCTCTTTTAATTAAAACAATTTTATGGATCTGTCCAAAATCAATGATTATTTTTTTCAGTCATATCCAGTCTGGTGTTAAGCCTGTGCAGTGATTTTATTACAGTTATTAAACTTTTTGGTTCTAGGTTTGCCATTTGATTCTTTACAAAATTTTCATTTCTCTGAAGAGATTCCCCATTCACTTCTTAAGACCACATCTAACTTTAATTTTCTGAATATACGTATAATAATTGTTTTATAGTCTTTGCCTAATAAATCTAACATCTAGGTCAACCCACACATGCTTTTTATTTTTTTCTCTGATTTTATTTTATTCTCTTATTCTACATTTAAAATTTCTAATTTTTTTATTTGCTATACATTGTGAATGACATTTTAAAGACCTTGGAATTTGTTGTCTTGATATCTTCCTCTGAAGAGTATAGAATTTTTATTTTAGTAGGCAGTTAAATTACTAAGAAAACATCTTGAGCTTGTGAAGACTTCCTTTTACACTTTGTTAAGAAGAATCATCTGTGGAAACCCCAAGATATTCCCAAACCTCTTTAGATTAATTTCTCTACCTCCTCCATTTCTCCTCCCTCTGAGTCTTTAAGCTTTGCCAAGGTGAGTTGAGAGCAGACGTTGCTGTAGAATGTGGTTCTTACTCGGGAATCATGGCCTCTGTGGAATCTTAGCTGGATCCCTCGGGTGTTGACGAAGGGTTACTGGCATCTGTCCATTCTGGAGAGGCCCTGTTTAAACTGTAGAATCTTTACTGTGTGCTTAGACTGTAGCAGCCGTGCTCTTGTAGGCCTCTGGCATTTTGCCTTGCACATGTGCAACCCAGACCTCAAGGAAGAATTGGTGGGTCCCCACGCTATCTATCTCACTCTATCCAAAATCTCATCTTCTTCCTTAATGCTATGAGAGACTGAGTTTTGCCCTGACTCCCTCTCACAGCACTACGTTTGGGAAAGTATCCTCAGGCAAGACTGGGGTAATTTTGAAGCTCCCCATAAGAATTTTCCTTTTTTTCCAGGGATTTCTCTTTTGCACTGTTTCTATTCAATGACGGAAACAGGTGCATCATATACTGTATACAACTACATTGTTACTTATGGTGAGAGGGCTAGTCTCTCACTAGCCATCTTAACTATCATTTAAAATATTCCCATTTGGCCAGACGTGGTGGCTCACCCCTGTAATCCCAGCACTTTGGGAGGCTAAGGCGGGCGGGTCACCTGAGGTTGGGAGTTCGAGACCAGCCTGATCAACATGGAGAAACCCCATCTCTACTAAAAGTACAAAAAAGTAGTCAGGCATGGTGGTGCATGCCTGTAATCCCAGCTACTCAGGAGGCTGAGGCAGGAGAACCACTTGAATCCGGGAGGTGGAGGTTGCAGTGAGCCGAGATCTTGCACACTCCAGCCTGGGCAACAAGAGTGAAACTCCATCTCAAAACAAAACAAAAAAAAATTCCCATCTTAGCCATTATTTAAAATATTCTATAAGCTTGATTTATTTAAACAAGATGGGAAGCAGAAGTAAGAAGAATGACTACTATAAAGGAGTTCATTAAAATATCATTAATTTTGAACAGTAAGATTGTTTTACTCTTTTGCACATAAATCAAAGACAAGTCTACTAAAATAATAATAAACTATTTTAATTGACTGATTACAAAATCAGTACTTTTCCCATATTTGAGCAAAGAACATATAGAAATAAAATAATAATCAACACAAGCCCTCCACAGTTATAATGGGAAGTCTAAAATAACAATCATAAAATCCAAGGCAGTCTGGAAAATTTGTTTCCAAAGTAACATATTTAGAGAAAATAAGAAAAATAATTGAGAAAAGTTGAATACAGCAATCAATATTCTTACCTAAGTACATTATCCTTGGCCATACCCACCGTATCTGAGTTTCTTTCATAGCTATTTCCATACTCTTGTATATATCCACCTATGAATTTAAGTAAACGGCCAAAATATTAAATGCAAATTAACAGTGCTTTATTCTCCCAACAGTATTTACCAGAAATCTTTTATGTCATTAAGTTTTGACTTAAATCACCTCATAAATGGTGGCATGGGACTTCAATGCCTTAGATATACAATAACTTGTATAACTGACCATCATTCACAACTGTTTTGATAGTTTGCAATTTTTTAACATAAAGAGAAAAGTCAGGGATGCAAGGATGGTAGTCCATAGAATTGTTTAGGAGAAATATTCGGATTCTCTCTCATTCTAAGCACAGGGTAGAATTCCACTGCCTGGACCTACTGGTCAGGTAGATGGGTGAGTTGTTAATAGAAGTGTCATTGGTCACCTCTGGGCTACAACACTAATTGCCAGCTTACATCCCTCTAGAGTGATCTTTTTTCCTCCATGATGACCACCACATTTGAGATTAGGGTCTTGGAGCAAGGTGGTATGAAGCAGAGTCCCCAGCCTACCTGCAGTGCTCACGAAGCAGCAACTACGAATAAACTTTGTCATTTTGAAAATGCTAAAGTATTCGCTGTCTGTTCCTGCAGCATTGTGTATTCAACTGGATCTATTCCAAATGATTAAAACATCAATTTCTATATTTGTTCATTAGGCCAAATGTCTCTTGAGAATAAATACCTGGAATGGTATCCTGAATCAGAGGATATATTCATTTTATATTTTATACATGTTGCAAAATTATCTCTTTACAAGTAGACACAATAAAATATATTTTAGTTTAAGTATTAGTATTAGAAGACACCCAAAGAGAGGATTCTTAGAAAATGAATCATTCTTATAAGTGCTGATTTATACATGGAGGAATTGGTGTTTTAAGCCATTGATGTTTGGAGATGATGTGATGTGATATTCAAGGAATGCTCTGGTTAGTAGTTCCATGAAACAAACAGAGGGCCATAGGTCCTAAGGAATGGGTGGAAAATGATTCACTGAAGGTTTGTTTCATGTTGGGAAAACGTCATAAATTACATTAAACAAAGGTTACTCACTATTGATGGAGAGGTGCTGCAGAGGTATTAGCTGAAACAAAAGTGTAAACCAATGGCATCTCAACAGCAAGCAGATGACACCAAGGGCTCTTTTCAAAAGTCCTATCACACCATCACTTCCTTTTTTGTCTGCAACTGCTATTAAAGGGAATCTTCCTGGGAAGTGGTTATTGTCACACCATTACCTGAAGATCAATAAGAATTTCTTAAAAACTATGTATTTATTAATGTGTGATATCTATTTTTGCTATTTTAAATAAATACATACATTTTATGTTCAAAAATTGGGAAGAAAAATAGCAAAGCAGTATTCATTCTATTTTTATTGTTAAATTTGCAATATTTATTATTTTTTCTCACGAATAGGTAATACGTTACTATTGCAAAGTCTATTTTTCAATTAAGCCAACTGATGAACTCTCAGGAACAACACTTTGGATGCCCCCTTGAAGGGTCGGACTCCCCTTCAAAGCCTGAATGTGCCAGTGCCAGAAACAGGTTCCCCAGACTCTCCTGAAGCCAGGACATTCACCTATTACCAAATTAAGACCATTGGGACCTGCAAGGGAATAATCTGGAGGCCTCTGGAAGGTTTCTCTAATAAAAAATACATGCCTCTGGATGTATATTTGATTGTCATTGATGCCTGGAACTCAAAGAACAAGCAACAGGATCAGTCTATTAAATTAAGGTCATCATAGCAGAAACGTGCAAAGAGCCTGAGTTCTCAATATCACAACTGAGCCTTTGGAACAACTCTGAAATTGCGGACTTGGGGGCTTCTTATGGTTTGAAATAATAAGTGCCTTTATTGTTTAAACTACTCTTAGTTGGGTTTTCTGTCATTGGATACCTAAAGAATCATAACTGAGAAATTCACCAGTCTGCATCTTGTCTGTTTTATCTTTAACAATCTGGCAATTGACCTAATTTATCTGACTGTTGTTTCAATTTGTAATACCCAAATTTATTTAAATAATATTTAAACATAGTATTTACTTCAATATATACATAAATTCATTCCTTGTTCTTGTCTGTTTCTTTTTTGTAATTATATATTTTTATACTTATATCTGTAAATATATACTTAAATCTGTAAAAAGGGAATCAAGAGAAAGAAAAAAGAAAGAAAGGAAAAGAAAGGAAAGGAAAGGAAAAACTTCAATTGCCCTGTTGTCTCCAAATAGCTTGCCAATTGCCACAACATGTCATAAATATAACTCATCATTTCCATGCTTATTTGATTTTTTTCATATCGTATTACAAGATTCCTACATATGCTTGAGTGTATTTCTGTGTTTTTCAGAGTTTTCACTACTCTGATTTATGGATCTATATTTTCATTAAAGTTTCTACAGTATACAGATTTAATTATTGTGTTTTATATTACAGGATTGGGTAAGATGGCAGATGAAATATATGCATAAAGAAATAATACATATATATGATCTTATGATTATCTTTAATCAAATATATATTTAATATAAAATAAATCTTTTTATTTTATTAATCCTAGTAAGTAATGTAAAAATCAAAGGGAGAAAGGAAAAATAAATTCATAAGAAAACTGAAAACCCAAAAAGAGAATCATTAGGTATGGTGTGCTGAATGGTGCCTCCCAAAGGTATCAGATTCTCATCCTTGCAACCTAAAGATAATACCTTACATGGTTTTTGTAAATGTGCATAAATTATGGCTCTTGAGATGAGAAGATTATTCTGGAATATATGGGTATGCCCTAAACGCCTTAAATGTAATCTCAACGTACTTACATGAGGCAGGTGGAGGTAGATTTGACAGACACACAAAGAGAAGTTCATGTGAAGACACAGGTGGAGATTGGAGTGACGCATCCAATTGTTCAAGGAATGCCTGCAGCCACCAGAAGCTTGAAGAGGCAAGGAAGGACCCTTCCCTAGAGCCTCTGGAGCAGTGGTCCCCAACCTTTTTGGCACCAGGGACCTGTTTTGGTTTCATGGAAGACAATTCTTCCACGGACTGGGGGAGGGGAATGGTTTTGGAGATGACTCAAGTGCATTACATTTATTGTGCACTTTATTTCCATTATTACTACACTGTAATAGATAATGAAATAATTATACAACTCACCATTACGTAGAATCAGTGGGAGCCCTGAGTTTGTTTTCCTGCACTAGACGGTCCCATCTGGGGGTGACGGGAGACAGTGACAGATCATCAGGCATTAGATTCTCATAAGGAGAGTGCAATCTAGATCCCTCACATGCTTTGTTCACAATAGAGTTTGCATTCCTATGAGAATCGAATGCTGTGGCTGATCCGAGAGGAGGCAGAGCTCAGGTGATAATACGAGTGATGGGGAGCAGCTGTAAATACAGATGAAGCTACACTTGCTTGCCTGCAGCTCAACCTCCTGCTGTGCTGCGCAGTTCCTAACACACCATGGACTGGTAACAGCTGGGGGACCCCTGCTCTAGAGGGAGCATGGCCCAGATCTACACCTTGTTTTGGCTTCATGAACCTGATTTTAGACTCCTGGCCTCCAGAATTGTGAGGAAATAAATTTCTGTTGTTTTAAGCCACAGAGTTCTTAATGATTTCCTACTGTATCCCTAGGAAACTGCTACATCAATGAATCAGAAACTCTGAGAAATTCTGAGAAATACAGGAGCTCAAGTGTATGCATTGACAGAAAAAAGAACAGCGCTCAAAATGTCAACAGCAAACAGTTCTGGGTTGTTCTGAGTTCAGAGAACCACATCAAAATCAAGCTAAGCAAATGAGATACTCAACCTTTACCCTTTTCTCTTAACCCTTTCCCCTGGCCTGGATCAAGCAGCAGAAACAAATGGCATGAAGCCCTAGGTCCTGGATCTGAGCAGCGAGTGTGGGCATTTGGGCAGGAAGCCCGGAGACAATGGTGTGTATCCTTGGTGGCTGCCCATGCAAGGGGTCCCCACATTCAGAAACTACCCAGTGCGGCAACATCTACACACCCACTCCCAAATCCCAAAAACCGGAGCCAGGGTGGATGTGATCATCACGAACACGGCTCACCACGAAGTGAGGAGAGCCCCAGTAGGACAGATGTGTGCACAACCAGAAATCAACAAATATTTAAGGAGAAATGTATGAAGAAAAGAGAATCCCATAATTCGAATAATAGAGAAAGAATAAAGCATTAGAAAGCCATTATAGTATTAAAATACACTTTAATACTGTAAGACAAACTTTTCCTCATTTCTCTGTTTTTCATAATTTCCCATTTTACTATTTAACCTTTTCCCCATTGGCCCTGAGAATACTCCCTGGCAGTGCTTGTGGCTTCAGCGTTTACCCTGAAATAACTTTGTTGCAAAATAGCTCACTTTTATTATTATTTTTGCATCACTCTAGTGTATTGACTTTGAGGAAAAAAAAAAAGACATTATTCTATAGCATTCTGTTTTCAGCAGCAGTATTTCCATTTACAAAATATAGTAATTCTTGATTGCTGAAAATGTCAAATCCTAGAAAACATAGCATTCCTATGCATATGTTACATTGTTCTCAAACAGTTGTAACATCAAATGAAGAGTCATTTGATGAATTCGATTTTTCTGAAATAGATGATTCTGCTGATTCAGATGATTCCAATGTTAGTTCTGTTTAGAAATGACTCCAAGAATAATTTTATGTATTTTATTTTCACACTGAAAATCAATCAGACTTGCTTGAACCTCAAAGAGCATGTTTATGTAAAACTATTAGGTTGGAGCAAAAGTAATTGTGGTCTTTGCCATTAAAAGTAATGTAAAAACCATAAATACTTTTGCACCTACCTAATGCATGAGTGCTGGCAGTGAGCTGCACTCCTTTTTTCTAAACAGGATTAAATTACATTTCCAAATTATTTTGTTAAGTTACCAAAACACAACACTGAATTTTATGATCTACTGTCCTGCCCTTTGGTTTTCTTAAATTTTCTTAGTTTTTCTTTCTCCAATTACATTCAAGTTGCCATTTTCCTCTACAACGTGGATGTGGTGTTCAGCTGTCCATTTTCTATTTTCTAGAGTTATTTAGCTCTTTGCTATCCTTCCTCCTAACATGTCCCAAAGGAAATGTATGCATTTACAGTGGCATCACTCAAACTCCATGGTACCACTATACACACATTGATATAGAAGCAGATGACAAAACTGTACAAATTCACTGCCACTTATTCAGAATTATTACCTGGAAAACATGTGTAACTAAAAGGCTGCTATTAATATTATTCACATTTGATGACAAATTGCATTTACTTTACAAATGAAAACATTTCAAGATTAATTACATAATACATTGAATTTAGAGTGATTCAGCTTTCATTAAACATAGAAGATATACTTTAAAGTTAAAACATTTTTCATCTTAAAATAAACCATTCTTGGTCGGGCATGGTGGCTCACACCTGGAATCCCAGCACTTTGGCAGGCCAAGGTGGGTGGATCATGAGATTAGGAGATCGAGACCATCCTGTCCAACATGGTGAAACCCCGTCTCTACTAAAAATACAAAAATTAGCCGGGTGTGGTGGCACACACCTGTAATCCCAGCAACTCAGGAGGCTGAGGCAGGAGAATTGCTTGAACCTGGGAGTTGGACATTGCAGTGAGCCAAGATCCCACCACTGCACTCTAGTCTGGGCGACAGAGCAAGAGTCCATCTCAAAAATAACTAACTAACTAACTAATAAATAAATAAATCATTCTTTTGTAATGTAATCTATTGTTAACAATATTTATGGCCTTATATTTAAAAAATGTAAGATTATTGAACTCTAGACATTTTAACTATGGAATTTATTTGGCTTAACATATTCTAAGCCTTATTTAAGTTTTTACAAAAATATTCATCTGTCTATCTGCTTATATGACTAAAAGTTTTATAAATCGATCCCATTTCTTCTATATCTTCTGTAATGACTGCTCCCCGAGACAATAATATCATCTGGCTGAGAATTAGAAACAGGAAGAGAAAGGAGGGGGAAGGAGGAAGAAATCATCAAGGAAGGTCAAATGGCAGATGGCAGGGTCTTCAACAGTCATCACCATCTGAAAAGAGAGAAGTAGGGATGTCTTCACCCTCCAGAAAGACTCAGAATGAACTGGCCCTATTCTTTGCTGCTGGAAGGGGTGACATTGAAAACAGTAAACACTGTATTTGTCTAGGACAAATAGATCTTGGTAGAAATTTTCTTCTATTTCAACATTTATTTTAGATTCAGTGGGGTGCATGTGTAGGTTTGTTACATGGATAAATTATGTGTCACTGGGCGTTGCTATACAAATGATTTTGTCACCCAGGTAGTGAGCATAGTACCTGATAATTAGTTTCTTCACGTCATCCTCTTCCCACTCTCCACCCTCAAGTAGGTTCTGGTGACTATTGTTCCCCTCTTTATGTCCAAGTGTACTCAATGTTTAGCTCCCACTTATAAGTGAGAACATATGATATTGGCTTTTCTGTTGCTACTTAATTTGCATAAGATAATGTATTCATGCTGCTGCAAAGGACATGATTTTATTTTTGATAGTTGCATAGTATTCCATGATATATATGTACCACATTTTCTTTAAGAAGTCCACCCCTGATGGGCACCTAGGCTGATTACATGTTTTTTCTATTGCAAATAGAGCTGCAATAAACATATGAATGTATGTATCTTTATGGTAGAACAATTTATGTTCATTTGGGTGTATAACCAGTAATGGGATTGCTGGATTGAATTGTAGTTTTAAGTTCTTTGAGAAATCTCCTAAGTACTTTTCATAGTGGCTGAACTAATTTACATTTCTACTAGCAGTCTGTAATTTTTCCACAATGTTGTCAACATGTGTTATTTTCTGACTTTTTAACAATAGCATTTAAAAAATAATATAGTATTTTTTATATTCTTGGAAAAATTTATATCTGCAAACCATGATGTTGGAAATGCATTACAAAAACACAGAACAGAAGCTACGCTTAGTAAAAATGTAATATAGTGAAAATTGACAAGACAGGAAGCTAGTGACAGCAGTTGAAGCTGGTCGGGGGGAAATCATGGTGAATGAGAGTGTTAGAAAGAGAGGAACAGTAGACAGATTTGAGAGCCTTTCTAAAGGTAGAAAGTCAGGATTTGATTTGATGATGGAACAGCATGGAGAATAAGGAAGGGAGAAACTGCAGATGATCTAGTAGGCAACAATGCCAATCAAGAAACATCAGCGTTAATGGTATACAGTTCATTATTTTACTTTTATTTTTACTTCTGTTCCTTTTATTTTGGTGTAACAAAAAAGGTTGTAAAAATCTGTACCTACATGTCATCTATTTCAAATGTCTAGAGAAAAGCTGCATGATCTAATAGGTATTTCTGAAACAACTGTTTATTTCATGATGGATAAAATAAGAACTCTATCATTTATTTGATGTAAAAATAAAGTATAATTAAATTAAAGAGTTAAATATGAAAGATGAAAATATAGAAGAGTGAAAAGTCATTTTGTAGCATAAAGACATTGAAAAACTGATAAAGGAGAACTCGAAAAACTAAATGTCATAAAAATGAAAGTTCTATACATTTAAAATGAATAAAAATATAAAAGAAAATGCAAATTGTCAAAAATTATTATAACAACTTACACACGGAGTCATATACATAAATATGAATTCAATTCTAAATATATAATCATTTTACTGGGAAAAGACAGAGGCACAAACCTATAATACAAAATAAATGTTATAATGAAAAGAAATACATGAAAAATTTAACCATTAATTTGCCATTTACCAAAATATTTTTAATGATAATATCAAGCATATAAAAAAGTTATAGTTTTGGAGTGCCAGGGGCAGGTGGTGAATGGTACATATTACATTTTTTGTGGAACAATTGATAATATTTAATAAAATCTTTTGATTTATTAAAGCAATACGTCAAAATTGAAAGAATACCAAATGTATTTTGTATGAAAGAATAACAAATCTTGAAATTTATCTTGAGGAAATATTAAAATCTGTGCTAGTATTTTGCTACACTTGAGTTCATGATAGTTTTCTTTAAAACTTTTACAAAATAGACACAATAAAACATTGTAATAATGTGATATTGCTCAAATGATTTTGTTCTTATGATGAACTGAAAATAGCCATTTAAAATGCACTTGAGGGATCTCTAACAAAATCAGGGATCTATAACAAAAACCATAGGTTATAGATAGAAAAAATAATCTAATTTTCTGAAAAAGAATTAATAAGTATATATGTTATACAAAAATACAACATACCTACAGTTTTAAGATGAGATGAATATAAAACAAATGATACAATACAAAAAAGACAAAGATGTTGGTTTTTTCTACATGTAACTAAGTCATAATTCGTAACTTTCTTGTTAATATTATATTATCTACATTTTCCAAAATAATATCAGAAATTGGGGTATGCTTTATTTTAAACTTGATTGGTGATTTCTACAGGAAGCCTTGGTCTTTCCATTAGATATCTGTTCTGAGAATTAAGATAACTTCTACCAAAGTAACATTCCCTAAAATGCCAAGAAGAAGATTGTTTTCCCATTTCCTAAAATACTTGCAAATCCCCAACATAATTTCTAGGAGAGATAATCAGTAAAATATTCATCTTTCAGCTGACCTCTTAGCTACCACTGTTGGCAAGATTATAAGTATGATATCTGCTGTTTTTTTTTAATCTAAGATTTATTATGTAGTAACTCTACCTATTTGAGTAAAATATAGGGTCCCAGTGCTAACAGATCTCACTAATCAACATAATTTTTTTTTTTTTTTTTGAGTCTCACTCTGTCACCCAGGCTGGAGTGCAGTGGCGCCATCTTGGCTCACTGCAAGCTCTGCCTCCCGGGTTCACACCATTCTCCTGCCTCAGCCTCCCGAGTAGCTGGGACTGCAGGGGCCCATCACCACACCCGGCTAATTTTCTGTATATTTAGTAGAGACGGGGTTTCACTGTGTTAGCCAGGATGGTCTCTATCTCCTGACCTCATGATCTGCCTGCCTCAACCTCCCAAAGTGCTGGGATTACAGGCGTGAGCCACCCTGCCGGGCCCCCAAAAATATATTTTAATACTTATGGTGAAATTAGAAGTGTTAAAGCAATTTTCTTTCAAAAAGATACACTAATTATGTCAACCCCATTGCTACAGGAATACCATGGACATGCATATATGAATCTATGTCCCGAGGAACCTTTGTGCTGCCTTTAACAGCATGGTCTCTTTTAACTTCCTGTTCTGCATTGTGAGCTCGGATAAGTTACTAAACCAATCCTTTAATCATAACTGCTCAGTAAGAGTTAGCTGGAGCTACTCTTTATTTTATTTTAGAAATGCTAAATTAAGACTTATTATGTTCCAGGCCCTGCTTAAGGTCCTGAACCAATGTTATCTCAATTCATGTTCATAAAAACTCTATGATGTAATTATTAAGAGTCACTGTATAAATGAGGAAAATGAGAATAGAAAGATAGGAGATGTCCCAGGGAAGAATCTTTGTTCCCGAGACACAAAGTAGATGGAGATCCGCTCCACAGAGAACGGGCACTTAGGAGAGGCTCCACTAGCAAATGACCCTTTCCTTGCAAATCAAGAGTGGAGGATGTGCTTCCCCAGGGAGGAAAGGGTGTGAAGCAGAGTTGTCCATGTGGGATAGTTTTGACCCTTAGGGAAAAGCACTGTGCTTCTCTTGTCTACACTACTCTCTGTTCTGTTTCACCTTGTCATGGTCGAATGTACCACAGAACTCAACTTCTTATCAATCACATTTATCTTCATATCTCAGAGGTGCTTTATACTCAGGATGTCCAAAATTACAATGATCATCATGACCAGTAATCTCCTCTCCAAACTGGCTTCTCCTCCTCTGTCCCATATCTAGGTGAATGGCACCACTTCCTACTGCATTACCCAAGTCAGAAAGTAAGTGGGCATCATTATAACTGTTCTGTATCCTTCAGCCTCTGCATCCAATCTGTAGCCAAGTCTTATTGATTCAATCTCCTAAGTCCCTATCGAGCACATGCACTGTGGTCAACTTTGAGAAAACCAGCCTGGCCTAATTGTTATGGGTGGTGATGGACAGTGGTCTAGGCCCGGACAGATCTCCCCAGCACCCTGAAGTGAGCTGGCAGCTGGAGCTGCCTTGGATGGAATCTCCCTTTGTATTCCTACGAATGCTATAATCTCAGGCCCTGCTGAAAGGCCTGTCCAGCTAGGAGTAGAATCATTTTAATCATTTTAAACATTCTGTTTCTACCTACAGGATGTGAAATAGCCATTCTGGTGTCTAGCCAGTTGTGATTATTTTTTATGCCTTGTGGTCTCATAAGGTTTACTTTAACTTTGGTCACTGTTGATAATACTGAATATTTCTTAGAATAATATATTATTTATAACCAATTATTTCGACAGCAACACAGGCCTAGCTTCTATCTGACTTGCTTGACTTTGTTTCTTAGCGGAGGTTGGAAGGAAATGTGCTTTCTTTGTTGTTAGCGGCATCTTTGCTCAGAATATGCTGACATTATCTTTCAGATTTCTAAATAGTCTGCTATATTGTTGGTTCACTCCACTGAGTCTCAGAGGGCAGCAAATCAATTTTCCGAGCCTCCTCCTGGCTTGCCTTGTTGGAGATAAGCATCGTGCTTCTTGTGTTTCTGAATCTTATCTGACAGCTCCCACTGCCCAGTGATCCAAAGGGGAACATTCTAGGCGGAGGCTCTGAGCCAAGCCATCCTGGAGTCTCTGCAGAGGGCACAGTGGCCGGGACAGGGCAGCAGCAGTTTGGCTACGCTTGCAGCCTCCCTCCCCTTGCCATGGAGCACCCCACAGATACATAATTAGACTGATTAGCTCTGAATCCAAGTATCGTCCCTTGTCCTGAATTGACATCTGCGGGTTTTGTGATAACAACAAAACCGGCCTTTCTTAAAAGAAAACACTAGGCCAGCCTTCTTCGACAATCAAAGTATATCTACATCACTCCCAGGTACTGTTGTGGAGAGTTCTTCCAGATCAGAGAATAACCTGAAATGACCTGCTGTAAATCCTTCTGCAGACACATTTATCTTAATGCTTTCCCTCCCCTCACGACTGCAGCTGGCCTTCATTTGCATCCAAAATTTACCTTCCTTCTCTTTCTTGAGTCTGGCCCTGCTTCTCTTTAAGGACTTGGATGTTAAAAATTGAAATTGCCAGACATGCCGTATTTTAAATTTATAGCAGAGCTCCTTAAGAAAATGCTTTCTGCATGCCTAAGCACCAGGAGTGCATAGTTCTCCCATGGCGCCTTTGTTCAGACAATCTCCTTTGCTCCTGAGTTTTATGACATGATCTCTGTTTCTGTGGGAGCTGTGAAAATTCTACTATAAATGCCATCACCCAGGAGAGTGCTTTGCTTAGTTATAAATCAGTCATATGAAGAAAGAATCCCTGCTCGCTCCACGATGTGGATGTGTGATGGATGGCCCATCATCACCCCCGTGACTGGCCATGGCAGAGCTGTCTGCAGTAATGCGGGGAAGTGAGGGGTGAGGCTCAGCCTCACCTGCACGTGGCCATGGAAACCCATCCTCCCCAGGGCCGTGGGATGGTTTATAAGGTATAGAAAGGGGTGGGGTGGATAGGGACTGCGGGTAGGACAAAAGGTCACTCTGGGTAGTCAATGAAGAGTCTTGTGTCTCCTCACCAGGGCCTTTTCCACCGTGCTACTCTATACTAAGTATTCATTAACTACAACACAAAAAAGCAGAAGTTTAAATCACAGTTAAAGGATATTCGCCCTCCTGTATAGGTAGCCAGAAAATGAAATTGTTGGGCGTTTCCACTTCTCAGTGAGTATTTTCCTTTTGAAACTGCCTTATTTATTTACTACTTACATTGACCTCTCTTTCCCCTCAATGGACATTAATCTGAGCTAGTTCCAGGTACGAATCATTGGCATGTTTAGCATACCACACAGAGGCACATGGTCTGAAGAATATTTGCAAAGAAGCTTGTACATGTCGCATAGTTCTAAATGGAAGCTGCTTTTCCCAATGAGCACAGAGTACTTAAAGTAGGCTATAAAATTGTCACAGTTTATAAATCAGTGAAATTAGTACTGAAGCCTATTTAATCTATATGAAAACAGCAGCATCCGTAATTGACATGCACATATTCTATAAGGAGCAATATAAAGTTATTTGTGTGACCCACTGGTACACAGTTGTGGACCATCTTGATTCTGGCAACAATTCACTATGTAAAGACCACCCAATTTTATGTGAGTGTTTTAACCAGACAACCAATGCCTTTATTGGAATTTAAATTAGAATTAACCAGATGTGGAGCTGCAGGTACTCAAATTCATCAACTCTAATACAACAATATATAACCGAATTGCAGGTGTTAAAAAATAGGTAGGAGTTCCTTTTATCTTGTTATATTCAAAAGTTGATTTTTTTTGTGAGTTTGCTCTTAATCTGCTTCCCATTTATATTTGGTTTGATCAGAATTTATAGCAAATGAGGAGGGCTCCATACTCTTAAATATTACCTGTGTTTTAAAATCCAAGTCAGATGCTTAGACTATTGAAAGAGATGGTTATCCGAAGCAATGATACAAGATATCTTAGAGTCAAGCTGTCAGTAGGGAGGAGTCACAGATGCTGAATTGGTTGTATTTAATTGAGTAAGCCACTAAAGCATCTAACACATGCATGCTTCTCTATATGGGACTGATTTGAGCCTAGAAAAAAAAGCTGTTTCTAAGTTGTACATTGGATATCTCAATTTCTAGACTCATATTATAAAATTAGAGATAATATTTACAAATTATTTTTGTTTGTAGAAGTGGAAAATACCTAGAAATAACAATGCTTTATAAAGCATCTATTTAAAGAAGGTAGATGTTTTTTAATGAAAAATATACCACTAATAATGAAAACACACTATACAATTTAAATGTTGAGATCACCATTGTGTAAGATGACATAATAGCAAGATGTAAATCAATGTCTAATTGTTTTAGGTATAATTGTCAATGAAAATACAGGTATGGGTAATAGGAAGTAAATTTTGACCCTCCTGCTATTTTCAAGGATATCAATAATCTCCTTCTTCTATGATGAACCTTTCACTAACTGCTCATCTTGCTTCGATAAGACCTTAGATGGTGTCTTAGTATGTGATTGTTTATATATCCTTCTATAAGTAAGTCAAGTAAGTATGTGATACATTACATAATTTTAAATCAATGGATTATAAAACTTCAGAAAATAAATTTACTTCTTAACTCTGCTTGCTGTTGAAAATCCTTTCTCCTACTATTGATCGAGCACCTTCAGCAAGGAACCATCACATCTGTGCAGATTATATGATACAGAGTTCTAAAAATTAATGAGGATTTTGTGAAAATGTGTCGAGGGACTTTAGGACCAGCCTTTTTGTATTTGAGTTATATTTTTCTGCCCTAACCTATCCCCAGATTATGACAATAGAGGGAGTGGGGAAATTCACACTTTAGTTCATACTTTACTAAAGATTAGGTGGCAGAAAACATGCAATCACCTAGAATTGAAACCTACATCATCCTTGCTTGACAAAACCCTCACCCTACTTAAATGCAATTGCCCTCCAATGCCTGTGCAGGTGAAGATGATTAACCTGGGGGTAGAGTGCACAATGTTGTTAACTGACTCCCCTGTAAATTAATAAACAATGACCTAACTGGATCCTTCATCAAGGCTAGTATTTCTATTATATTTTTTAGGTCATTTCCTCTCCAATTCTCCCAGATAAATCTTATATCTTCTCCTGGAAACTCCAACGTCGTCATCCTATTCTTATTCTCAGCTATTTCCTAATTCATTGAAAGAATCTGAAAAAATAAGAAGAGCGCTTTAATGACTTCCTAACACCACACCTACTCATCTTTGCCCATTGTTCTGCCTTCTCTCTTCTTGCTATGGTTACACGGCCTATAATCCCAGACACGGTCAGATCCTCTACTGGTGCACTCAATCCCATGCCATAGCTAAGTCAAGGTCATCACTTTAGCTACCATTCTCACCTCCTGCATGATCCATTTCCCCAGGTTCACTGGATGTTTCCTGTCAGCAAACATTATTTCACTCAATTTACAAGAAACAAACATAGCCTTACTTGACTTCTATTATCTCAGTTCCTTTTTAGAGGTACTTTCTTTCTCTTTAGAAATGCTTTCTTACTCTTTAAATTTAAACTTATCAAAAGCATTGCATATAAGTGCTACCACGAATTCTACTCCTCCCATAATCCTTGTACCTATGCCACTTGGGCTTCTGCCAACCTATTCCATCAATTTGATTCACTGCACATTTGTACATCTAATGTTCAATCTTCATTTCCCTTAACTCCTTCTGCACTTGGCTTACCTGACACTAAATTCTTCTTTGCTCCTTCCACCCTGCCATTCCTTTACAGTTAACTTGCCAGATTTTCCTCCTATCCCTCCCCTAACCACTTAATTGGAGGGCCCCAGAGCTTGGTTGGTGCAATAATCTCTTCTTTACCAAAAGCTTGATAATTTTACCTAATCTCATGGCTCTAAAGACCATCCAACTTTCTGTTTCCAGTCTGGATCTCGCTACTGAACTACAGGCTTGAAGATCCACCCATCTTTTTAGCGTTTTCATTTGAAATCTGAATAGGCTTTCCCAATTCACCAGACCAAGAACTGAACCCTTGGCCCACTCTGTATTTAGAAACACATTCCTCTTGCAAGCTTCTACACATCCTGCTAGTTTGTCAAGCTAAAAAGCTTTGTAACTGTGACCAATCTCTTTTCCTTGCCATCACCAGTGTTAGCACATTGGCCTCCATGGCCGTCATATCTTAGCTGCATCGTGGGAGTCATCCCCTTTCTGGTGGCCTGACTTCCACACATGCCCCTCCACAGTTCATTCTCAGGATATCATCCAGATTATTATTTTAAAGCATAAATTTGAACATACCCATCAATTGTGCAAAACCTTTCATAGTTATCCCATCTTATTTGACTTCATTTGAATTCAAGCCCAAATCTTTACAACGACCTAAACTATCCTGCATCATCTGGCGCCCCAAGTTACCTGTCTGGCCTTGTCTCACACGCTTCTCCCCTGTGGTCCCTCTGCACAAGCCATTGATTCCTTACCATGCCTTAGAAGTTAGACACAGCGGCCAGGTGCAGTAGCTCAAACCTGTAATCCCAGCACTTTGGGAGGCTGAGATGGGCAGATCACGAGGTCAGGAGATCAAGACCATCCTGGCTAACAAGGTGAAACCCCGTCTCTACTAAAAAATACAAAAAAGTAGCCAGGCGAGGTGGTGGGTGCCTGTAGTCCCAGCTACTCCGGAGGCTGAGGCAGGAGAATGGTGTAAACCCGGGAGGCGGAGCTTGCAGTGAGCTAAGATCCAGCCACTGCACTGCAGCCTGGGGGACAGAGTGAGACTCCGTCTCAAAAAAAAAAAAAAAAAAAAAAAGAAGAAGTTAGACACAGCCCTGCCTCAGAATCCTTGTACTTTTGATTCAATCTGCCTGGAATGCACATCCCAGATGAGCTGCATGCATCTCCCTTACACTCCTTCATGTATGTGGCAGGTAGAACAATGCCCACCCCTGCACCAAAGATGTCTACATCCTAATCCCTGGGATTTGTGAATATGTTATCTTCTGGCCAAAGGGACTTTGCAGATTTGAGTCATGAAATGGGAGGTTATCTTGGATTATTCAATTAGCCCTAATCTAAGCACAAGGGTAGTTACAAAGGAAAGGATGAAGCTCTTAAGAGTCAGAGAAGGATCTGTGACAATGAAAATATAGGTCAGAGAAACATTCAAAGATTCCGGGTTGTCAGTCTTGAAGATGGAAGAAGGTGCCATAAAGCAAGAAATGCAGACAGACTCTAGAAGCTGACAGGTAAGGAAATGGAAGAACACAGCCCTGCTGAGACCTTGAGTTTTTAGTGAAACTGATTTGAGGCTTCCGATTTCTAGAACTGCAAGGTAATTAATTTGTTTTTAGGCCAAAGCATTTGTGATCATTTGTTAGGCAACAATAACAAAGGGATACAACATATTTGATGAGTCATATTTTCTGTGAGACCTTTTGTGATCAATTCTGTTAAAATTATACGTGATCCTTCCTAACTTGATTCACTTATTTTCATGTGTTAATTTTTTCTATAATAAATATTAACATCTGATATTTTGTTTGTTTTCTTTCTCTGCATTCCAAGTAGAATCTAAACTCCGTGAGAGAAGAAATGCTGACTTTTTGGTTCACTGCCATTTTGCCAACTCCTAGAATAGCACCACCCCGATGTCCATGCTCAGGACATGTTTCTATCAATGGTGAACATGGCTGGAAATGGACACTGTGGATGGCTGGCCCATCAGGTGAGAAGCATTTCAAAACCTTCATCTGTGCCACTCCTCTATTTGCTGGTTCCTTTATGGCTCTGAAATCTCCTGTCCATATCTTTACTATGACACTTGCACACTGTTTTATATTTAGTTATTTATGTTCACAGTGAGCCAGAGGAGCAGGACCATGCTTATCTTTGCATTACAGCTCCAAGCACAATGCCAACCATGCAGTAGTGTCTCCAAATCAGACCAATTGGTGCAAAATCAACACCTGTAGCATATGTACTGTATTCATCTGTTTTCAAGCTGTCAGTAAAAACATACCTGACCCTGGGTAATTTAGAAAGAAAAGAAGTTTAATTCACGTACAGTTCCACATGGCAGGGGAGACCTCAGGAAACTTATAATTATGGAGGAAAGGGAAGCAAACATGTCCTTCTTCACGTGGAAGCAGGAAAAACAAGTGCCAAGCAAAAGGGAGAAGCCCCTTATAAAACCACCATATTTTGTGAGAACTCACTCACTATCACAAGAACAGCAGCATGGGTGTAAGTGTCCCCATGATTCAGTTACCTACAACCAAGTCCCTCCCATGACATGTAGGGATTATGGGCATGACAATTTAAGATGTGATTTGGGTGGGGACACAAAGCCTTAATCATATAATTTAACCTCAACCTCTCCTAAATCTCATGTCTTCATATTTCTAAACATAATCATGCCTTCCCAACAGTCCCCCAAAGTCTTAGCTAATTCTAGTATCAAACCAAAAGTACAAGTCCAAAGTCCAATCAGAGACAAGGCAAGTCCCTTTTAACTATGAGCCTGTAAAATCAAAAGCAAGTTACTTACCTCCTAGATACAATGGAAGTACAGGCATTGGGTAAATACTCCCACTCCAAATGGGAGACAGTGGACAAAGCAAAGGGGCTACAGGCCCCACGCAAATCCAAAATCCAGTGGGGCAGTCAAATCTTAAAGCTCCAAAACGATCTCCTTTGACTCCATGTCTCACATCCAGGTCATGCTGATGCAAAAGGTGGACTCTCATGGCCTTGGGCAGCTCCATCTCTGTGGCTTTGCAGGGTACAACTCCATTCCTGAGTGCCTTCATGGGCTGGCATTGAGTCCCTGAGGTTTTTCCAGGTGCATGGTGTAAGCTGTCAGTGGATCTACCATTCTGGAGCCTGGAGGAAGGTGGCCCTCTTCTCACAGCTCCACTAGGCAGTGCACCAGTGGGGACTCTGTGTGGGGGCTCTATCCCCACATTTCCCTTCCACACTGCCCTAACAAAGGTTTTTCATGAGGGCTCCAATCCTGTAGCAAACTTCTGCCTGGACATCCAGGCGTTTCCATACATCCTCTGAAATCTAGGTGGAGACTCCCTAACCTAAATACTAGACTTATTTGCACCCACAGGCTCAACACTACATGGAAGCTGTGAAGGCTCGAAGCTTGCACCCTCTGAAGACATGGCCCGAGCTGTACCTTGGCCCTTTTTAGCCATGGCTTGAATGCAGGGGACCAAGTCCTGAGACTGCACAAAGCTGCAAGGCACTGGGCCCACCCAACAAAACCATATTTTGCCTCTCAGGCCTCCAGGCTTGTGATGGGAGGGGCTTCCATGAAAACCACTGACAGGCCCTGGAGACATTTTCCCCAAGGTCTTGATGATTAACATTTGGTTCCCCACTACTTAGACAAGTTTATGCTGTTGACTTGAATTTCTCCTCAGAAATTTTTTTTTTTTGTCTATTGCATCATCAGGCTGCAAATTTTCTGAACTTGTATGCTCTGCTTCTCTTTCAAACATAAGTTCCAATTCCAAACCATCTGTTTGTGAATACACAAAACTGAATGCTTTTAACAAGACCCAAGTCACCTCTTGAATGCTTTGCTGCTTAAAAATTTCTTCTGCCAGATAACCTAAATTATGTCTCTCAATTTCAAAGTTCCACAGATCTCTAGGGCAGAGGCAAAATGCCATCAGTTTCTTTGCTAGAACGTAGCAAGTGTCACCTTTATTACAGTTCCCAACAAGTTCCTCACCTCCATCTGGGACCATCTCAGCCCAGACTTCATTTTCCATATCATTATTAGCATTTTGGCCAAAGCCATTCAACAAGTCTCTAGGAAGTTGCAAACTTTCCCACACCTTCATGTCTTCTGAGCCCTCCAAGTCTCTAGGAAGTTCCCAACTTTGCCACATTTTCCTGTCTTCTGAGCTCTCCAAAGTGTTCCAACCTCTGCCTGATACGCAGTTCCAAAGGTGCTTCCACATTTTTGGGTATATTTAGAGCAGCACCCCACTACCCAGTACCAACTTACCTGTATTAGTCCATTCTCATACTGCTAATAAAGACATACCCAAGAGTGTGTAATTTATAAAGGAAACATGTTTAATTGACTCACAGTTCCACATGACTGGGGAGGCCTCAGGAAACTTACCATCATGGCAGAATGGGAAACAAACACATCTTTCTTCACATGGTGGCAGGAAGAAGTGCTGAGCCAAGAGAGAAAAGCCTCTTAAAAATACCACGAAATCTCATGAGAACTCACTATCACAAGAACAGCAGCATAGGGGTAATCACCGCCATGATTCAGTTACCTGCTACCAGGTCCCTCCCACAACATGTGGGGATTATGTAAACTATATTTCAAGATGAGATTTCAGTGGGGACACAGCAAAAACTTATCACATACGTAAAAGGTAGAGAAGTCGACTGCACTCTAAGATTTCCCCACCTTAGAAATTGAGTCCACGTTCTACTAATTCTACCAATTTCTAGCCATAATATATTGGACAACTCACTAAACCTTTCTGGGCCTAACTTGCATTAACTATAAAATTTAACCTATCACAGTGTTAAGTTTCAGGTAAATTAATATATGTGCTCTTTCTCTGTTAACTAGAAAGTACTGTAAACTTATAAGCTTATAATATCATAGGCCAGAATCAAATAGGAAATAATTTGATGGTTAATGGTGGATATCTCCTTTTTACAGAAACATTTATAGCCTCTTAGTCAATCACACTTGCTACCATGGCCTTCATTTTCACCTACAAATTGACAATGATCAAATCTAGATCTTCATCCCTGAGTTTTCTCTTAGATTTGGGAATAGACATTCATTCATCACTAAATGGAGTTGTGGAAGTTGGCATGGCTAAAATGTATACCATTCACATCTGTCAGTTCAACATGCTATTGGACATATATTTATTGTGTGACTCCAATGTAATATAGACTCTGCTGTGGGCATTAAAGTATTCTATCAGGTCCTTTGCACGTTGAAGGATCACTCCAATTGCAGCATGCAGGGCAGATGTAAGACCAGACCCAAGGCATGAAGATAAATTAAATTGCCCTTAGAGCAATCTAAACAAGGTATATTATCTCTCTCACTAAGGACATTGGTACTATGGTTTTAATGACATTAATAGGACTAGAGAAATTCTGAGAAAATAAAATATACCAATTTATTGCTTGGTACTGTAGATGAGGCAAGAAGTGGAATTAAAAATCACTCACAGGATCTAGCCTGAGTTTTTAGATGGTTAGTGATAGTAACTATGACAGAAAATGCAAGAGAATGAATCCGTTTAGGAGGAGGATTATTAATCTAATATATGACAAGTTATTTTGGCAGAATGACTCTAGATATCTCAGGAACATGTAGAACAATCCAGCGATGTTTGTGCTGTGGATAAATAACAGGGCTTTTTAATTTTTTCTGAGGCATTGCTGAGCTAACTTTTATTAGCAAGTTCTTAGTTTTGATGAGCAGAGCAGACATTTCCCTCTATATCAACACATTTAAACACCTAAGAGTTGGAGAATAAAACTGAAGAAGTGACCTTATCCTCTTGAGTGATTTATTAATATACACTTAGTGCCCAGTGGCAGATTTTCATCTTTCTAGTTAATGAAGAAACTTAAGCATTCAGAGTCCCAAAGGGCCTTTCTAACAACTCTGATAAGCACTAAAATAACTCTTCTCCATTAGACATTGCAAATAGAACCATCACAACACATTATAATGAAAAAGCGTGTCATATATTGATGTTCTTACTACCACTGGATTTCATTGACACACATTGTAGATACTTTTTCTGAAATCTCATACCATTTTCCTAGGCTAAATGCATTTTGGAGAAGAGATATGACAGATTTGATATGACAAGTGCTATTTTGCAATTATTGTGTGTCTCAGACACTGACATCCTCTAATTCACACTCATGACATTCTTGTGCATGTAGGATTATTAGCAATTATTTTTGCAGATGAGAAAATTGGATCAATGAGTGAACTGACAATCAAAGTAGCCCACAGTCTTAAGTTCAGATCTAGGCTTCAGCAAGTTACTTAATCTCTTTGTGCCTCAATTTACTCATTAATAAACAAGACTATCTACATAAGAATATTTTAAAAATTAAATAGCTCATGTTTTTCATTAGTACTTAGTGCTGGGTATTTAATGAGTGCTAGTCACCTTCTCTACCACCACTTACACTATGCTGTCTTCATCAACTCAAACCTGAGTGTAATACATGTAAAGAATTATTTGCATGCTTCTCAAAGCACCACGTATCCTAAAGTCTATACATAATGTTTTGGAGGGTGTACGGCAATGTTCAAGATAAAAGTAATTGGAACAAAAGCAAAAATTGACAATGATATCTAATGAACCTTAAGAGCTTCTGCACAGCAAAAGAAACTATCATCAAAGTGAACCAATGACCTACAGAATGGGAGAAAATTTTTGCAATCTATCCATCTGACAAATGTCTAATATCCAGAATCTGCAAGGAACTTAAACAAATTTACAAGAAAAAAAACAATCCCATTAAAAAGTAGGCAAAGGACATGAACAGACACTTCTCAAAAGAAGACATTTATGTGGCCAAGAAAAATAGAATAAAAAGTTCAACATTACTGATCATTAGAGAAATGCAAACCAAAACCACAATGAGATAACATCTCACACCAGTCACATGGTGATTATCAAAGTCAAGAAACAATAGATATTGGTGAGGGTGTGGAGAATTAGGAATGCTTTTACACTATTGGTGGAAATGTATATTAGTTCAACCATTGTGGAAGACAGTGTAATATTTCCTCAAAGAATTGGAACTAGAAATATCATTTGACCCAGTAATCCCATCACTGGTTATATACCCAAAGGCACATAAATCATTCTATTTTAAAGATACATGCATGCATATGTTCGTTGCAGAACTATTCACAATAGCAAAGACATGAAATCAACCCAAATGCCCATCAATGATAGACTGGATAAAGAAAATGTAGTAAATATACACCATGGAATACTATGCAGCCATAAAAAGGAATGATATCATGTCCTTCGCAGGGACATGAATGTAGCTGGAAGCCATTATCCTCAACAAATTAACACAGGAACAGAAAACCAAACAACACATGTTCTCACTTATGAGTGGGAGCCGAATGATGAGAACCCATGGACACAGGGAGGGAAACAAACCACACTGGGGCCTGTGGGTAGTGTGTGGGGGGAGGGAGAACATCATGATAAATAGCTAATGCCTGCTGGGCTTAAAACCTAGGTGTGGATTGATAGGCACAGCAAACTACCATGGCACAAGTCTACCTATGTAACAAACCTGCATGTCCTGCACATGTATCCCGGAACTTAAAATAAAATAAAATAAAATTTTAGAAAAAAAGAAAACCTTAAAGCAATCTTAATTTAGATGACTTGGTAGTCTCATATATCTGCTACTTCTAGCCCACATATTTGCTTAATGTGCCAAAGAAAGTTCTCTGATGCACTCAAACAAAAGTATATTTGCGGATGACAACTACCTATATGACATTGTCATGAGGAACTCAATTTGGGGAGGATCCAAAACATATACTCCTACTGTCTTCAAACAATAATCACTTGATTGCCACAACATGCTTGGTGGGTAAACCAGAAATGCCTAAACGAGTGTATTAATCCATTCTTGCAATGCTAGAAGGAAATACCCCCAAATGGGCGTATTAGTCTGCTTTCATGCTGCTAATAAAGATATACTGAGACTGGATAATTTATACAGAAAAAAGCGTTTAATGGACTTACAGTTCCATATAGCTGGGGAGGCCTCACAATCATGGCAGAAGGTGAGGAGAAGCAAGTCATGTCTTACATGAATGGCAGCAGGCAAAAAGAGAGCTTGTGCAGGGAAACTCCCCCTTCTAGAACCATCAGATCTCTAGAGACTTATTCACTATCATGAGAACAGCTTGGGAAAGACCAGACCTCATGATTCAGTTACCTCCCAATGGTTTCCTCCCATGGCCCGTGGGAACTGTAGGAGTTACAATTCAAGATGAGATTTGGCTGGGGACACAGCCAAACCATATCAATGGGTAATTTATGAAGAAAAGTGGTTTAACTGGCTCACAGTTCTGCAGACTTTACAGGAAACATGGTGCTGGCATCTGCTTCACTTCTAGGGAGGCCTCAGGAAACTTACAATCATGGCAGAAGGTGAAGGAGCAACAGGCATATCATATGGCAAAAGCAGAAGTAAGCAAGAGAGAGTGGGGAGGAGGTGCCAAATACTTTTAAAGGAACAGATTTCATAATAACTCACTCACTACTCTGAAGACAGCACCAAGTCATAAGGGTTCTGTCTCTATGATCCAAATATCTCCCACTGGTCTTCTCCTCCAGCCTTGGGGATTACAATTCAACACAAGATTTGGGCAGAGACAAATATTTAAACTATCTCATTCTACCCTGGGCTTATCCAGAATCACATTTCCTTCTCACATTGCAAAATATGATCATGCCTTCCCAACAGTCCCCCAAGGTCTTAATTCATTTCAGCATTAACTTTTATGTTCAAAATCTAACCTGAGAGAGGGAAAAACCATTCCACCTATGAGCCTGTAAAATAAAAAACAAGTTATTTACCCCAAAGATACAATGGAGGTACAGGCATTGAGTAAACATTCCCATTTCAAAAGGGAGAAATTGGCCAAAAGAAAGGGACTACAGGCCCCATGCAAGTTTAAAACCCAGTAGCGGAGTCATTAAATATTCAAGCTCTAGGATAATTTCCTTTGACTCCATGTCCCACATCCAGGGCACAATGCTGCAAGGTGCAGGCTCCCACACCTCTTTGGCTTTGCAGGGTGCAGCCCCATGCTTGTTCCTGTGGGTTTGAGTTGAGTGCCTGTGGCTTTTCCAAGCACAGGGTGCAAGTTCCTGGTGGATCTACCATTCTGGGGTTTGGAAGATGGTGGTCCCCTTCCCACAGCTCCACTAGCTCCACTGATAAGGACTGCACTGTCCATATCAGTATCAGCATTTTTGTCACAATCATTTAACCAGTATCTAAGAAGGACCAAGCTTTCTCTCATCTTCAGGTCTTCTTCTGAGTCCTCTAAACTCTTCCAACCTCTGCCCATTAGCCAGTTCCAAAGTCACTTTCTCATGTTCAGGTATCTTTAAAGCAACACTCCACTTCTTGGTACCAATTTTCTGTATTTGGTGTTCTTGCACTGCTATAAAGAAATACATGAGACTGGATAATTTATAAAGGAAAGAGGTATAATTAGCTCATGGTTCTGAAAGATTTATAGGAAGCATGTTGTTAGCATCTGCTTGAATTCTAGGGAGACCTCAGGAAGCTGACAATCATGTTGGATGGCAAAGGAGGGACAGGCATATCACATGGCAAAAGCAGATGCAAGCAAGAGAGAGAGAGTGGGCAGGAGGTGCAACACATTTTTAAATGATCAGATCTTGCAAGGATGCACTATCACAAAGACAGTAGCAAGCCATGAGGGATCTGTCACCATGACGTGAACACCTCCCACCATACCCCACACCCAGCATTGGGGATTACAATTCAATATGAAAATAAGGCAGGGACAAATATTCAAATTATATCAATAAGTCTTAGGGACAATTGGAATAGATGTAGAAGTCCTAGGACAGGCAGAATTTCTCTGTAATGAAAAGAAAAGGCTGAGAATAAAGACTTATTAGCCTATATTTGTTGTTTATATTGGTAACATCTCTGAAGAGATGTTACTCCAGAAGAAAGGGAAAGTAGGACAGAATAAAAAGACTCAAAAATAGATAAAACATACCCAAGAGCTATATGGACAATATGACAAGGAGAAGCTTCTAAAGATGCTATTGACACCTCCTCCCTCCCTCCTCACTATTCCTGTCCCCTGATTATTCAATCAAACAATAATCTAGCTACTTCTGTGAAGGGATATTGCAGACGTGATTTAAGTCCCAAGTCAGGTCACCTTAGAATAGAAATACTATCCAGGCGGGCCTGATCTAGTCACACAAGCCTTTTAAAAGGCAGATAAGAACTCAGAGAAACAGACTCCTGCCAGCTTCCAGGAACCAAACAGCTATGTCGTGTGCTGCTGTTGGAGCAGAGTGGCCTGCTGATGGTATGGAGTGGACAACTCAAGACTGAGAACAATCTCTGCCTGAAAACTAACAAGCAAATGGGACCGCAGTCCTACAACTGAGTACCTATAGCTGAGGAAATGAAATCTGCCAACAACTCAAATACTTCAAGAGGAGTCAGGGTCTCAGACAAGGGCACCTTGCTGTCAGCCTGTGAGGCCTAAGCAGAAGATCCAGCTAACCCATATAAAAGACTGCTTGGAGGCCTTGTGTTTGTCTCCCTTGAGACCAGGTATCTTTTGCCTAGTTTGGATTCAAACATTTAAGATAAAGCACATGCTATGAATCCCAGACAGAGCCTTAAGAGCTGTCCCTGGAAGACTGGGGCCTCTCTGACTCTTCAGGTGCCTTCTTTCTCTTGCTGTCTTGCACCATTTATCTTCATTAAACCCTTACATCAACGTATCGTGTGCGGTCCTGTAATATTTTCAATTATTACCTGGATATACGTAATCAATAGAGTTTCACGAATCATGATGGTGTGGTATAGGCTGAGGACAGACATATTGGAAAATGGGACACAAGAGTCTGGAAATAGACCCATATATATTAGGTGCTTGATTTCTGACAACAGTACCACTGTAATGACATAAGGAAAAGGATGTCATTTCCAATACATAATGCATCATTGATTCGCTATTCATATGAAAAAAGTAATACTGACCCATTTCTTACACTATATATAAAGTCCAGATGCATTATTAATTGAAGAATGATATTAAAATAGAATGTTTTATCACTGGAGAAAATCTTAAGGAAAAAAAGCAGAAATAAAGCAATAGAACGCTGTTAAAGAAAATAAAACTTGACATGGTTTGGCTTTGTGTCTTCGCCCAGTTCTTATGTTGAATTGTAGTTCTCTTAATCCTCACTAGTCATGGGAAGGACCTGATGGGAGATAATTGAATCCTGGAAACAGTTACTCCCATGTTGTTCTTGTGTTAATGAGGAGTTCTCATGAGATCTGATGGTTTTATAAGGGGCTCTTTCCCCCTTCGCTTGCACTTCTCTCCCCTGCCACCATGTGAAGAACAAGGTGCTTGTTTTCCTTTCTGCAATTATTTTAAGTTTCCTGAGGCCTCCCCAGTCATGTGGAACTCTAAGTCAATTCAACCTCTTTCCTTTATAAATTACCCAGTCTTGGATATGTCTTTACAGAAGCGTAAGAATGGACTCATACAGAAAACTGATACCAGAGAGAGTGGGCTACTGCAATAAGGACAGTGGAAAATGTGGAAGCAACTTTGGTACTGGGTAACAGGAAAAGGGTGGAACAGTTTGGAGGGCTCAGAAGAAGACAGAAAAATGGGGGAAAGTTGGAACTTCCTAGAGACTTGGAGGTCTTAGAAGACAGGAAGACGTGGGAAAGTTTGGAACTTCCAAGAGACTTGTTGAATGCCTTTAGCCAAAATGTTGATAATGATATAAACAATGAAGTCCAGGCCGAGGTGGTCTCAGATGGAGATGAGGAACTTTTTGGGAACTGGAATAAAGGTGATTCTTGCTATGCTTTAGCAAAGAGACTGGCAACATTGTGCCCCTGCCTGAGAGATTATTTTGAAACCTTAAGGTTTAATGATCGCCCTATTTGATTTTGTACTTGCATGCGGCCTATACCCCTTTCTTTTGGCCATTTCTTCCATTTGGAATGGGTATATTTATCCAGTGCCTGTACCTTCACTGTATCTAGGAAGTAACTGAGTTGCTTTTGATTTTACAGGCTCATAGGTGGAAGTGACTTGCCTTGTCTCAAATGAGACTTTGGACTGGGACTTTCGGGTTAATGCTGGAATGAGTTAAGACTTTGCGGACTATTGCAAAGGCATGACTGTGTTTTGAAATGTGGCGACATGACATTTGGCAGGGGCCAGAGGTGGAATGACGTCATTTGGCTTTGTGTCCCCAACCAAATCTCAGCTTGAATTGTAGTTCCCATAATCCCCATGTGTTGTGGGAGGGACCCAGGAGGAGGTAATTTAATCATGGGGGCAGTTACCTCTGGGCTGTTCTCATGATAGTGAGTGAGTTCTTGTGAGATTTGATGCTTTTGTAAGGGGCTTTACCCCCTTTGCTTGGCAATTCTCTCTCCTGTTGCCATGTGAAGGACAGATTTGCTCCCCATTGTGCCATGATTGTAAATTTCCTGAGGTCTCCCCAACCCACAAAACTCTGAGTCAATTAAACCTCTTTCCTTTATAAATTACCCAGTCTTGGGTATGTCCTTATAACATCATGAGAACAGAATAATACAAGCTACATGTAATTCTCACACCCAATGAAAAGTATCATTCACAGATAACTAAGTTATATCTCAGTCCCTTGAATTATAGAAAAGTCTATTTCTATAATCATATAATTTGATGATTAAACCTAAGTTTAGGACTTCTACATAGCCCAGTTAAAATTCTCTTTATGGTATTTAGCTATTGTTATGACCTGTAAGAAACGCTATAAATCTTGATTCCATCCCTTACCTTGTCCAACATCTACTCCTGTGAGTCTGTCCTGCAGGTCTTCACCTGCTTCTGTTGCTTAGAGTAGACCATCAATTAAGGACACATAGACTGACCCATTCCTGTTTTCAAAAGACCACCTTCTGCTGTGACCTGACGCTACTTCCTTTAGGAATAATTATGGTACTTGGAATGGGATGAAACTTTGTACTGCTGCAGGTCCTGGTGTGTTGATTCCCACATGAAAGCAGAATATGAGAACACAGGGGACAGAAGAAACTTCTGGCAGGGAGTTTTGTGCTAGGAAGAGGTTGTAGTCAGGTCAGTCTGCTGTAACAAAAATATCATTGACTAATTGGCTTAAACAACAAACATTTATTTCTCACATTCCTGGAGTCTGGGAAGTCCAATGTCAAGGCATCAGTAGATTTGGTATCTGTTGAGGGCTGACTTCCTGGTTCATAAATGGCACCTTCTCCCTGTGTCCTCACATGGTAGAAGAGGCAAAAGAGCTCTCTGAGGCCTCTTCTATAAAAGCACTAATTGAATTTATGAGTTTCTACCCTCATGATATCATCATTTCCCTAAGGTCCAACCTCCTAATACCATCATCTTGTGGGTGAGTGTTTCAACATATGAATTTTGGCGGACGCCAAATGCCATCCATCACAGGAGAGTAGACAGGGGTGAGGAGTGAGAAAGGACATGAAGAAAGAAATGGGCTGTCTGGTGGGGTTGGTGAGTGTGGAAAGAACAACAAGAAGGCGGGATCCATCCATTGAGTGAAGTCATGTTAAAGGGATGAGCTAGGAAGGAGAGAGAATGTTCACTCTCCATGGCGCCGCAGATCACAGTTTCCTCTTGGTATGTTTCTAGGTACCACCACCTAGACCAAGCACAGTGTTTTAATGATATCCATGAAACATGATATTTTTGTTACAAGTACACAGACTTGAAGTCAGACTGATTTGAACCCTGGCTTCATGTCTTGCCAGTAATGTGACATCAGGCAACTTCTTTGATTTCTCTGTGCCTCAGTATTCTCATGTGTAAGATGGGGACAATGTCACAATTGACCTTTTAATTATTGTAAGGAATAAACTAATACATGCAAAGCACTTAGCACAGTGCCCAGCACACACAGTAAAAACTTTAGAAGTGATAGTAAATATTTTAAAAGAACTTTAATTTAGAAATTTAGTTAATTTAGGGAGTAACTAAAGCAACACAAAGAAACTATAAAATCTGTTAATCACAGTTCATTTTTCAACCATTTCATTAAAGCACAGATGGTTGAGCCTTCATCAAAAACAAGCTTTTCCAGAAAAATAAATGACAATTTTTTATACTGAAAGCACAGAGACCACCTTAAGAAATCTTCTTAGGCGTTTAACATCCACACTTACCAACACTGCAGTTGTGCCCTGTGGTAAGAGTCAAGGCCTAGCAGCTTGGCCTTAACCCTTCAGATGGACACAACCCAGGTGCCGTTTATTCAGACTTTAGCATGGACTGTGGTTGGCACAGACGCCGTGTCAGTGTATTAGTTCATTTTCCTGATGCTGATAAAGACATACCTGAGACTGGGAAGAAAAAGAGGTTTAATTGGACTTACAGTTCCACATGGCTGGGGAGGCCTCAGAATAATGGCAGGAGGTGAAAGGTACTTCTTACATGGTGGTGGCAAGAGAAAAATGAGAAATAAGCAAAAGGGGAAACCCCTGATAAACCCATCAGATCTTGTGAGACTTACTGTCATGAGAATAGCACGAGAAAGACTGGCCCCCACGATTCAATTACCTCCTCCTGGGTCCCTCCCACAGCACATGGGAATTCTGGGAGCTACAATTCAAGTTGAGATTTGGGTGGGGACACAGTGAAATGGTAATAGCCAGTTTCCACAGAAACAAGTGCTGGAATATGGGATCACACATAGAGTATGCTTGACTATGAAAAGTTTAAATACCTCTCAAGAAATTGTAGAAAATATTCTGGAATATTGAAACGTAAAACAAATTCTCACTAAAAGTATTTCTGCAGATAATCCTGTGGCTATTTGTAACATTATTTTTGAACATTAATATTGAGTTAAAATAGATAGTTGAAGTAGCCTGGAAGATCATCTTCTAACAGATCGGCCTGTGGCTTGCAGGCAGTCTGTTCCCACCTGATTACAGTGATATTGCATTAGTGTGTGAATAGGAACCATCCAAGCTTGACTTGCTGTCAACACCAACATTTTAGTTCCCTCAGATTCCAGTTTCACAGCATTTTCTTTGGAATAATGAAAATGCTTTAAAATGTTCCTGTTAAAGTGTCTTTGTATTGTATTTGCAATATTCACTATTTTATAGAACCATTAAAACTTTAAATTTGAAAAGAAAATTAAAAGCATTAATTTTTAAAACTTGAAATCATGTAAGAAGGAAAAAAAATCAATACTGTTCAAGTCACACATTCCTGCAGTTACTCTGCCATCCGCCTCCTCCACTCTTTGTTATGTAGAGCCCCTCCTTCTCTGGCCTGTGGCTCTCTGCTTTTCTGGAGGCATAATTCCTATGCAGAATTTAGGACCTGCTTGCCGATTTCTGGTAAGTATAGAAGTGAATAATATTTAGAATTGTAAGAGAACGTATGTTTTACCTATGTGAAGAATCAGGATAGTTCTAGATTTTGGCATTTATACATGAAATGCAGGAGAGGGCAGGACACTTAAACATATTTTCAGCACACTTAGAAATAGTTAACGAGAGACATTTTCTGAAAGTGCCTTATTGGGGCAGTGTCATATTAATACCTATTACTGTGAATTTTCTCTGTATTTTCCTGTTCCCTTTTAAACCACCTAACTTGTAAATGCTAAAGGAAAAATTGTTTTTTTAGTTCAAGAGTCAGAACCTTATGATGTTTTAAAATTGAAAACATCTTCTCTTGGGGGACAAAAAATAACTTGTTCATGTCTATAAGCACAGACTGTGGGCCTGGGGGAACATAGTAGCTAGGCTTACACCTGCAAATAAATCAGCCCTTCTTCTGTTTGTCTGTGGGCTAAAGGTCTTTCTATAGATCCAAGCCATTTAGAGTCTTTTTATTTTTGGATTATTTAAAGGGGATAGTCTACATAATGCCATAAATATTGCGTATTCAGATTGCTTTATATTTGCTGCCTAAGATATAAACAGTCATGCCCCAAATTTCTACTTATTTTGAATCATTTAGGTTAAAATACAGTTCCAGGTTAAAATGGCAATATGTAGGCCTCATCTCTATTTTGTAAAAATGTCTTTCTGAAATGATGCGTGAAAGGCATGAGTTCACAAGTCAGCATCAGAGGATGTCACTCTCAGACATGGAAAAACAAACGACTACTGGGATTATCACCACCTCCTCAAACTGAGGCATCAAGATGGGTGAGAAAAAGACTTTGTGGCCACTGGGGACCCCAGGCTGGTGGGCTCGCCATCCGAATTCCCTGCGTCCCTGTAAATTGGGGAAGTCCAAGTAGGCAATTCCCTTTTCCATTGTTCTGCCTGTTCAAAACCCTTTCAGAGTTTCCAGGGGAAAGCCAGGCAAACTCTGTTTTGCAACCCTCATGCAAAAAAAATAGTTGTTACTGGAAACAAGAGTGGAAGAAATGAGTCTGTGTTGCCTTCACAAATTCAAGTATATAGGGTCTCAGTGACAACCCGTGTCTCTGATCTCCTGGGGTCAGCCCCTGATATGGGCACAGACCACATACAAAGGTCTATGGCACTGCTGGTTACTCTGCCATCCCCCACCCCAACTACTCCATGGAGAGCCTGAATGTAAGTAAGGTCAGTGGAGAAGCCAGACAGAATGTGGAAATGAACCATGAACAGCTACACAGGGAGGTGGTACTCAGCAAGTGCATCCCAGCATCTTGGGGTCTCACGGTAGCCTCTCTGCATGGGTGGGAGTTGGCAAGAGGGGCAGGTGCCAACCTCACCAATGTCCACCACACCCAGTTCTCCCTTGCTTACTGGGCACAGAGATGACCAGCTCCCTTGCAGCTGGATTGGGGCATGTTACCAATTCTTGCTAAGAATTGTAAGTAGAAGTGACGATTGTCACTTTTAGCCAAGGCAAGGACAGGTCCTGCATAGTTCCCTGGCCTCTCTTTCCTCTGCCCTTGTGAATGTTGATGCTCTGATGAGGTTGTCTCTACCACACTGAGCCCAAATGACCATGTAGAGCTGAGCTCATGCTGACCGCCTCCCACCTTCCTTCCTCCACCACAATCTGGACTGGGGGAGTGAAAAATAAAATGTTATGGGGGAAGGACCCTGAGATGAGATTGGAGCTGGTTTTTTTTTTTTTTTTTTTTAACTGTTGCATAAACATATGAGGTAAGAAGGGAGTTCTCCTGGTACTCAGATCAGGGTTCAGGGTTAGAATCATCCACAGACAAAGATGCCTAAACTCTGGGGAGCCTCAGCTATTTCCCTTCAGGCACTGGTTACTTGAAATCATCTTTAGTTAATTATTGTGAAAGAATTACTTATTTCATGAGAGAATATTATAATAGTTTTTAAAGGGTTAGAATATGGCCATAGAAAGGCTGAGTGTTGCCTAGGTATTTCTATAGACATAGTAACAATCACAGAGTTAAACTTTCAGTAATTGATGGTGAGTTTGTTTTCTCAGTTTTATTACTGAGCTGCTCCTGGGATTGAAGCAGGCGAGATTGACAGGCAGAGAGGGAGTTTCAATGCATGACAGCTTCGAGGGTCTGCTCAGGGGCACCTTGGGTAGCTTGGAAAAGCAGGATGGCAAAAATCTATAAAAACCAACAAAAATCAAGCCAAACTGGCAAAGATATACTGTGTTCAGAGCTTCCTGCTGGCTGCTGAAAGAGAACAGGGGATCTTGGAAAGGGAGGAATGTAGACCGAAAAGTCTGCAGACTTGCACCTTTACCAGTGACATATTTAAAGGTATTTAATTGTTCATCTGTTACGCAGAGGAGTGCACTGTGAGTTTCCCGCGGATGTGCTGAAAGTGTGTGTAGGAAAACATTAATGAACATGCATTTTTTGAAATATTGGAATAAATTGTAGTTGCACCTTACAGGAACCTGGTGCTTTAAAATGCACAAAACGCTCATAAGGTCACTACAGTGTTAGATGCTTGCAGCGGCCCCACAGCGGAGGCAGGGTGGGCGTTAGCGCTGTGCCCATTTTACCAAGTCATTGACACTCTAAGATGTGAAGTGACTTTTGGCAGCGACATGCCGAGCTGGAACAGAAGCTTACATTTTACAATTTATAAGTCCATCTCTTCGTTTTAATATTGCACACCAACTTCTCCTAATTAAAGATATGCTCTGATTTATGAAAGGAATTACTTCCAAGAAATGATAAAAATAATTTAAAATAAATTAATCCTATTAACTTTTATTTACTGCCATTTGTATGTAATATTTAAGATTAAAATATTCATTATTTTTCCTTGAAGTAAGTATTATGTGGTCTGGATTGTCTAGGACCAATTGAAAGGCATTTTATAGATGATAATATGACTTGGTACAAAATGCTGATTAAAGTGAAACATAAACAATTATTTATGCATCACATATCTCCATAACATATGATTGAGCACATTTTATATTAATTTATTATGGAAAGTATAGCCACTTACAATTAATCATATATTAGAAAGCGAGTTTCCTTAGTCTATGGTGTGGTACTATTTTATTTTATGTAGCATTATTCATGCAAGTGGTATAAATAGCCTTAGAGAGTTAAACAACAGCCACAGACCATAATGATAAATAATGGAAGAGAAAAAAAATTAATGAATAGAAGAAAGTGAGAAGAGATACATTATCAAATGAGCGAGGAGAAAGGATTGCAAGTATAATTTAAAGTCTTGCCGAAATGGATTGGTAGTTTCCAGGAAGAACATTTACATCATGCTCCTAGAACACTTACCAGCCAGTGCAGTCTGAACAATATTTCACCCAGTAAGAATAACAGAGATACAGCTCATACTGCAGTTGTTTCAAAGGCAGACTGGAGAAAACTCAAACTCTAGCGATGAGAAAAGATCCTCAAGCTACTTTTACGTGGAAAAATCTGAGGCCCTGAAGTTCTTTGGCTCATAGTAACAAACAGGGAGTCCCTTTTCATTATCATTGTGATTTTTATTGTAATGGTTTCTTTCTAATTTGTTGTTGAAATATTTCTCTTGAGGATGGCCTTAAGCCATGATACCACTTTCTAGGAGAGTCCTGACAGAGGAGTTTATTCTGGTGTGTGTATCTGGTGAGACAATGAGGAAGTGAAAACAAAATGCACGAAACAGAATAAATTTATTACTTACAGGTCTAGAGAGGTCAGGGGTGCTGATGGGCAGCCAACAGGAAGTCCAGAGGCAACAGAGTGCTTACCTAGCTGGTGGGAGAGGAGAGAGAGATATTCGGAGAGAGAACCTGGGAGACTGCAGCTATACCAGGAGAGAGAGCGATTCGGAGAGAGAACCTGGGAGACTATATTAAAACCCATAGGTGTTATCACTTAAGCTTTCTCAAAGGAGTTGTGGATTGGGTCATTTTAAGACAACATGCTCACACCTGGGAACTTGATCACAGGACTCTGATGTTGACCATTACGTTCCATGGCCAGCAGCTGTGGGTTGTGTTGGGTTTGGGGTCAGCAGGATGAAAAATGAGCAAGCAATATCTCAAAGCACCGTAAGGGCAAGGAAACTTAACTAGACTGACGGTGACGAGGTGTAACTGGGCTTCCAGCAACTTACGTCAGGCTTGAAAATAGATGCTCAGGCAGAAGCTATATTAAGCGAATGTATGACAATCATATTAGCCAAATCTGAGTATTGGTTTTTCTAAACCCCAAAGAGTGACTATTAGTTGTCTTAAAAAGCGTTGTTATGACATGTTGAGCCTAAGGATGAAATGCTGTGTGGAGAGAAGCTCCCAACTGTATGTGCAGCCTGTTTGTATTCCTCGATCCGCGTTGGGCAGGCTGTTACCTGGATGGAGAAGCACCTCATCAGAACAAATGCAGCAAGTGAGGACAGAAACTCTTCCACCTACAATTCATTCAATCTCCAAGAAAGGGGGCTTCTATTTACCAGAGAGAGGAATCAGAACATTCTTTGTCCCAGAATGGCAGATAAAAGTGGTACAATGGATACACTTTAGAAAGGCTGACTATAAGAAAATGAGATTTTTTTTTTCATATGTGACATTGGCAAAACTCTTATCAGTCTGTAGTCAGACTTACCACAGATGTGAGCAATTAGAAATTCACAAGTATTTCTAGAAGTTTAAGGAAAAATTCTACCAAATCAATTTCTGTTTTCCTTACATTCCACCTGGAAATTGGCTGAACAAAGATGAACTGATAGATAAGAAGATCCCGATGAAGATTAGCAAGTTTAATAACTTTTTTCTTACCTGAAATATAATTATAGGTTGGTGCAAATGCAATCTTGGTTTTTGCCAAACCACGATTGCTTTTGCACCAATCTAATATTATGAAAATGGTATGGGTTTGTTTCAGTAAAAAGAAGATATTGATAAAGTATTATAATTTGCTTCAGTAGAAAAGATGTCACAGATTTTCTTCACTTACTTAAATAACAATGTGTCTGAAAAAAATATATATATAAACACATACACTCTCCACACACACCCACATCCACACCCACAGGGATGTGGGTTGCTACATGGTAGAGTGAGCTGGAATGGCTAGGGACTACAGGTTATTGGATCATCTGATAAGATACGTAAGAAAGGAGGGGAGGGGGA
>NW_012114488.1:12068569-12109467 GCF_000951035.1 Colobus angolensis palliatus
GAAAGGGAGGGGAGGGAAGGGAAGGGATTATCACCACCTCTCAAGACTAACAAATGGAAAGAAAACAAAAGGAAGCACAAGTCTGGGGAGGGGAGGAAGTGGAACACACGTTTGTTGGAGGTGCTCCATTAGGCTCATTGGCCAATTATCATAAAGAAGTTCAACAAAAAATGAATCAGGTAATATGGAATTTTCCCCTTTATTCAGTGGATTTGGGTTTAGAATTAACTGAGGTTATAGACGTTCTGTTTATGTGACCTTTCCAGCCAAACTAAAGGCTTTTCCAGACACCTTTCTGTCTCTTGATCTTGTTCCTGGCCATCTTTTCCTTAGAGGACATAAAGATAATTATGTCACTGAGGACAAGGAGTATGGCTTCTGGAGAGCAGAGTGCTGACCTAAAATCAGAAACTTGGACGACACCAGAGGAAACAATATGGTAGAGGATCAGTCTGCAGAGCCCGTGAAGAGGCAAGTCTCAGACAACCAGAATCAGAAAGCTATGTAGGAAAGAATGACATCAGTTAAAAGCACTGAAGTGGGTTATCATTGTGCTATTCACAAGATTACTAATTCTCACCTACCAATGTACAAATTACTCAAATATTATGCCCTCTTTATTTTCAGGGGTAGATTTTGCACAATATTAAGTCTTCTGTGAGTGACATAACGTGCCGGCACATCCATTTTATTCAAACAAAGATGCAGACAGGTTGTGGCAGTTCCATGACTGGGGAACTGTTCTGCAGACATGCCTCACAGTGTTCAAAGAGCTTCTTCCCTTCCCCCCAGTGATTCATTCTCATAGGAAAGAGAAATGGTTTCAACCCCAAATTTATTGAACTTTCACTTGTATTTCCACTTGAAACAAAATTACCATGAAAAGGAAGAATAGAAATTTATTGTATTTTCACCTTAGGTATAGTTTGCATTTTTGAAAATTAAAAATATGTAGGCAAATATAAATTTGTATGAATTACAAAAATATGTATTTATCATGCCCCTATCATGTAGTACAAGGCACTGTGCTTGGTTAGAGTTACAGAGGGTAAAAATGGAAAAGATCTCTTCCTATGTATGTGGAATGTAAAAGATGGCCCATGTTTTTAAAGTCTGTTTCCTTGAAGACATTGCCTTTTCCCTCATCCTAGCAAAACTAACTATTCTAACCTTTGTTCACTTGTTAACAGTCAGTATCAACTATGCCACTGGAGAGTCTGAGCACATTGAATTGTGTCTCTTATTTAGCTTTGCATATTCAGCCTTAGTAAGTTTTTGCCATGAAGTCCATACTATCTGTGGCATAAGTGAACTATCTGTGGCATAAGTGAACAAATAATCGCCAACCCAATTGGATAGAGTTACCTCAAAACCTGGATCTGGCTTCCCAGTCCAGGTTTCCATGTAGCAGATCACAAATAGACACACAGAATTGTGTGGATATCCAAGAGCTAGATGTAATTACAAGTCTTATAAACAAAGCATTAACATGCAGAAAACCAAACTTCATGTTTTTGAAAGCTTCCTCTCACTAATAACCTGCTGCCTAATGTCTCCAAAAAAACCATCATTCAAGCATGCCAGCATGCCTCTCCATAATTTAGCATTTGTAAATTATTTACTTGATTCTGTTTTTCAACCAGTATACTAACATGTGTAATTAAACCAAGTTTACAATCACATTCTCTAAGGATACACAAAGATTACTACTGGGCTTTCAAAATGCCAGCCAACAACAATGTGAATTAATTAGCTGTCTTCCTCTACACGTGAATTTGTGGCTTGTATTTTACTTTCTTTGTGATTTTCAACTCTTCTAAGCTGATTGATCAAGAAACCCGGCCTGGCGTGGTGGCTCACACCTGTAATCCCAGGCCAAGGTGGGTGGATCATGAGGTGAGGAGTTTGAGACCAGCCTGGCCAGCATGGTGAAACCCATCTCTACTAAAAATACAAAAAATTTGCCAGGCATGGTGGTGCGTGCCCGTAGTTCCAGCTATTCTGGAGGCTGAGACAGGAGAATTGCTTGAACCTGGCAGTCAGAGGTTGCAGTGAGTTGAGATTGTGCCACTGGACTCCAGTCTGGGCAGCAGAGTGAGACTCTGTCTCAAAAAAACAAATAAATAAAAAATTAAAGAAACTCATTATTCTGAAGCTGGAAATTTGTAAGATGTGTTCCATTTCCAAGCTGGTCAGCTGGGATTTCTACTAGCAGTGTTTCTTTTATTTGATAAGCTCTCTAACTGATCAATGATAAGAAAACATTTTATACTATGACAAGTCACCAGCTTCTATATGGAGACAGGCATGGGACATCATTATAACTATGCCAATGACAAGGGAATACAAAACCCTAGCAAATGTTTGGAGAACACGGTTTTCTCTTTTCCATCTTCCCCACAAAGTATGGCTTAATGTAGGAGTTAATAAGCCATGCTGTCATTCAAAACAGGCAGGTGATGACCTCCAGGGCTGGGTACTGCTTTTCCCTTTCACCAAGAGGCCTTCAAAAAGTCACTGTGTTTCTCTAAACTTCTGTTGTATCATTGGTAAGGCAGGGATAATGGTAAAATCCCCTCACTGGGAAGAGTAGACAGAACACGGGAAGCACAAGAGAAATCTTGCCTGTTAGGAAGAGCAGAAGCTTTGGAGCCACAGAACTGGACCGAGGCTGGAATTACCATTCACCAAACTAACATTACTGCCATTGCAAACTGGAGCAAGTCGTTTAAACTATTTAAGTTTCAGTTTTCTTGTCATTGAGATGAGGATAATTAAACATGTTTCATGGGATGCTTTTGAGGCTAATTAAATATCTACAAAATAATCTGCACATACTTTCTCTTCAGTAAATGAAAGCTGTTCTTTAGCCCTATAGCTCTTTGTGCTTCTATATGCGCCCTGTATCAATCCCTCTTGCCTATTCACCGTTATATTATCTCACCTTTCCCTATACTGAGGGCTTCAAAACACCGAGAGTCAATCAAATTGAAACTATAGTTTTCAGGATCTATAGTTACCTGTAAGCAATCTGTGGACTAGATTTTTGTATAAAGAAAGAAAAATCCAAAGGAACAACAGGAGTATTTTTTACTAATCTGGTCAGTCTCCAAGGACTTTGCCTTTTAGAAACGAACTTTCTCCTGACCAGAAATCACTGATGAGCTGAAAGCCACTGTTAGGCTGACTCCCCTAGTAACAAATCACTTCTCTGACCTTTCATTTCCCCTCCTGGCAAGGGTGGATAAGCGTTGTGGAAGCTTCTCATTTCCTCTAACCACTGCATAGACTAATGCACCTATGAGTGTGTTCAAAATGTTGCTGGCTGCTTAGAGAGAAAAGAAAAAAAACAAAACACACATGTAGAAGCATTCTATTGACGACTTTATGTGTCATGACTTACATTTTAACTGGACTGATTTTCTTAAGCTATGTAAGTTGAGACTTTTGTCTCTAAAAAAAAATTATACCTCAGGTGCACAGAATTACATTAATCATAACCTTTAATTTATAGTCCATCTTCATGATCCCCCTGTATATTAGTTAAATTTTAAATTTAAATATATATTCAACATCAAAAAACTACCACTCAAAACAGCTATTAAAATGGTTTTCAAAACCAATGTTCTAACTTAGAGTTTGAAGAAATTTACAACTTTTAAAATAGTATACAGCTAAGTAAGTTCTTGACTTGGCCTATATGCTATAAAATGTTTTTAATATTTCAAAGGCAATTTAACAATTTATCATAAAAGGACATTTTCTTGCACTTTCTAAAGTGTAAGAAACTTCTGGCATCTTCAGAGACTTCATTGTAAAAGTAAACTCAATTTAAAACATTAACAACATACTTTTAATTTCTGCTTGCAGGATTGGTTACAGTTAAAAGCAATTAAAAAATTGTTTTTAAAAACAACAATATACCCCAGAACTTTGGGAGGCCGAGACAGGCGGATCACGAGGTCAGGAGATCGAGACCATCCTGACTAACACGGTGAAACCCCGTCTCTACTAAAAAATACAAAAACCCAGCTGGGCGAGGTGGCGGGCTCCTGTAGTCCCAGCTACTCGGGAGGCTGAGGCAGGAGAATGGCGTGAACCTGGGAGGCGGAGCTTGCAGTGAGCTGAGATCCCGCCACTGCACTCCAGCCTGGGCGACAGAGCGAGACTCCATCTCAAAAAAAAAAAACAAAAACAAAAAACAACAACAATATCCAACAAAAACATATAGAAATGAAGCAGAAGAGTTGTTTCACATTGTGATTTTATGCAGGGCAGACTTGTGAGGTTGTCAGGAATTCTAGGAAGACATTGTGTCTTCCTGTTTTTCTAAAAGTTATATTTCTATCAATTATAAGGTACAAGAGGCCATTTTTTTATTGTGCTTATAAAAGTATTTATTTAGATGTTATAACACATTAGTTTTTAACATGTTTGACTATTTTTGTTCTACGTAAACTTGGAAGTTTGCTTTAATTCAGAAAAAAAGTGTGAACAGCCTCAAATTCTTGACGGAAGAAGCCACATTATATAGAAGGATATCTGCCTTTAAGTTGACATAATTTTAAAAGCTTAATAGATAAATATGTGTGTATGTGTGTGTATGTGTGTGTACATATATATATATATATATATATATATATACACATAAGTTTTTTGAGATGGAGTCCCACTCTGTCACCCAGGCTGGGGTGTACTGGTGTGATCTCCACTCACTGCAACCTCCGCCTCCTGGATTCAAGTGATTCTCCTACCTCAGCCTCCTGACAGCTGGGACTACAGGTGCACACCACTATGCCTGGCTAGTTTTTGTAGTTTTAATGGAGATGAGGTTTCATCATGTTGGCTATGCTGGTGTCAAACTCCTGACCTCAAGTGATCTGCCTGCCTCTGCCTCCCAAAGTGCTGAGATTACAGGCGTGAGCCACCACACCCGGCCAATAGAGAAATATTTTGATATTAAGACTTTATAACTATCTTCAGAAGAATTAACCAAATAATCAATGTGATCCCAGCTTATCTGTTTCAACTACAATTATATTGCATTTATTAATAACCTAGTTTTTAAGTTGTGATGGTGTTGTAACATGTAAACAATTTTGTTTATAATTGTCTCACTAATTATTCATGGAGACACCAGTCTATCACTATCAGAGTTACAAGCAAACTTTTGAGCAGCTGACATAGTAAAAGTTCTAATTTGTAGCAATAGGCATTTACAAAGTTATTCAATTATATTCTACGGATTTATCAAATTCCCTGTATATAAAGAACACTAGCACAGGAATCATGTAGACGTGTTACCACTCATTCATGAGTAAATACTGACTTGAAATATAACTGAGCATGTACGTTTTGCCAAAGCGTGAGCTGGATTTTGAAGAAGCAATGGTGGTAATATCTAATCAAACGAATGACAGTGGAAAGTAGAGATAGAGGGATCAATAAATAGATGATTCATATAGATATATTGATATCGATATAGGGATATGTTCTAATTACTTTCTACAGTTGTCCCTCGTAATCTGTGGGTGATTGGTTCTAGAACATCTGTGTATATCAAAATTCAAAATCCACAAATAGCCAAGTCTCTGTTATAAAATGGTGTTATATTTGCCTATAACCTATGCACATTCTCTTGCATCCTTTAAATCATCTCTAGATTATTTATAATACCTAACACATTGTAAATGCTGTGTAAGTAATTGTTATACTGTATTGTTTAATAATAGAAAAAATAAGTCTGTACATGTTCAGTACAGCTGTGACCATTCCTTTTTTAAATAATACATTAGATGGGTGGTTGATTGAATCCACGGATGCAGAATACATAGATATGAAGGGCCAACTTTCTATATAACTCATATAATCCTTAAATAACAATATAAGGTGGCAATGCCCTTTACCTTTGTATAAAAGATGAGAAAGAAAAGTAAATTTCTTAGTCAATATATTTATTATCAATTTATATCATGATCATGAAAGGCAGCATTTTCCCCGGGGCCTAATATTGCCTCATAACATTTAATAATTACATTTAAAAATAAAGAATGAGTAGATGCTTTCAGAAAGAATGACTGAAGTGGGCAGCAAGGGAAACTGAAAATGATAACTATTACAAGAGTCAAGTGAAACTTGAAGAGAGGTTTGAAGGAGAGAAAAGGACAGAGAGAATTGCTTGAAAGTAGGAATTGAAGCCTAATAGATATGAGTGAATTTGTTTAGCAGAATCAGAGAACAGTAGTGGGAGCAGAGTGAGAACAGCAACCAGTTGACTAAAGCAGAGTACACAATGTGCTGGGTCCTGCACAAGAGGTTTCAATTTAATGTCAGTGGCTATTGTAAGCCCTCAAGGGCTCTTCTAAAGGCAGTGATGATTAATCCTGAGCAGGAGGAGATAACTCTTAATGTTCCTGTAGAATGGATCAAGCAGTGGTGAACTGGAGCCAGTGAGGCCAATTCAGGAATGCATGAGTCATGTGAGGAGGGCACCACCTATTTCACAGCCAAAGGACAGAGGGAAATGGAATTACTGCAGGAGAGTGGCCAACCCTGGAAGTGAAGAGTGGGGAAGGGATGATTAATGAAGTAGTAACAGGTTTGAAATATCCCTCCCCAAGGTGAAGAACAAGAACATTTAGAACATTAGTGATCCCCACAATCCTATCAGAAAACTTGAACAAGTATAATGGTGAGGATATAGTTAACCCTCTCTTACTTATATGATGCAAAGTGTTAGAGACTGCATAATAAATTATATTTGTGAATGAGGATGTAGATGGACATTTTTTTCAGCTGTGGATAGTCTTTTCTTGTTTAAAGATGTTTACACAACATCCTGCAACTTTAATGATGCATCATAGACCAGTCCATCAAATTAGCTGAATTGTATGAACAGAGGAATCAAAGGAGTAAATAACTGTGAAGTAGAAATTATTATGAAAAACAACTACAAATATACAAACCCATAAACCTTGATCCAAACTCTTGTCCTAGTGTTCATGGCCATGCCCATCTCACATGGAGGATAAACCTACATGTTCCCCATAGATTAAAGTCTCTGGAACTTTTGTAAGCCAGGGTATTTCTATTTCAGTGTCAATACCTTTCACCGAAGTCATGCATTAACTCACAATCATAAGCAGTACAGCAATGATTAAATACAGCATTCAATTCCCTTAAAATGCTAAAGAGGAAGTCTGGCAGAACAACATTAAACCTCATCTGGAAATTTGTTAATGTATAGAGTAACATTGACAGGCCAAGACTTTCAGAAATTAAACCTATGATAAAGCTACAAAAATTAACCTAATTTCTATGGAGAAAAAATAGTTTATTGCATAACACAGAACACATAGACACAACAAAATGTAGAAATTCACATGATGAGAAAGTATTATTTTGTATGATTGAAGAAATTCTGTTATGTAAACTAATTGGTTTGAGATAATTATTTGAAAATAATAAAGCTTGATCTCCAGTTTATTACTTAATAAAATAGAATTCCAGTTTGGTCAAAAGTTTAAATACAAAAAAATCCTAACAATTTAAGAAAAATAAATGCATAATTTTTTTTGCAATTTAAAAGTAAAAAAGTATAAGAAAAAGTAAAATGTTATAACAGAAAAATTTACATATTTCATTTTATAAATATATTTAACAAATAAAAAATGATAATTTAAATGTTTAACAGTAAACTGAGAATACAGTTCATAGCATTCATAGCTAAATTTCTTAATTCATAAAAGTAGATATGAACCATGATGAAGCAATGAATTACTCACTAAAAGAGCTAATTATATAAATAAATAATTTATAGAAACAACACATGTCAAAACTAAATAAATGCTTAATCTCACTCAAAATGAAACAAATGCTACTCAAAACGATAATAATATTTAAGACTGGAAATATGTTGGTGTAAGTATGAAAGTTTCTGGGGGCAATTTTGGTTGTATTCGTAAAATTTTAAAAATGTATATAATTTTATCGTAGTGATTTTATTCCCAAGAAACTCTTCCTCAAGAGTCACACACATAAATTTCAAGGTATGTGTAAATACAAATTTCACTTATACTGAAAGAACAAAAAGTAGGCTAACTGAACAATTTGCCAACTTGAAAATGGACTGAACGATTTATTGTACATTCTCACAATTTCTAAGAAGTTTATTTCTGAAAATTATATAAATTAAATTTTGAAGCAGGTAAAGGCAGTATAAAAACAAAAGTTTATAAATCCATTTAACCGATGCATGCAGATATAAATAATTGTCTGTTCAAATCTAACAGTGTATGAAACAAATAGATCATGAGCAAGTCATATTTATCCAGAAATGGAAGAATAATTCAGTAATAAATAATCTATCAATGCAATTTGCTGAATTTAAACAGAAAAATCTTATATCAGTAGATTTAGAAAAAGCATTTGATAATGTTCATTATTTATGATTTTAAAAAAGTCACAGCAAATTTGGAATAAAAAAGAACTCTTTTAACAAAGTAAGAATTGTATATCAAAAATCTATCACAAATATTTACTTAATGGGGACAAGCCAAGCAAGTGTATTTTCACTGCAACTGTTCGACAGAGAATAGAATTCCTAGCCAATGTTGTAAGAAATTAAAAAAAAAAATACAGCAGTGCAATTATTTTAAGGGAAAAGGCAAACATCATTATTTGCAAATGATAGCCTCATCTACAAACCACAACAAATATAACCAACAGAAAAACTACAATAAGTAATGAGAGTTGAACAAATTTATTGCATAAATGACTAACTTACCAAAATAGTGCAATTTGTCTGTAGTAAAATAATAGAAAATGAAATATTCACAATACAACCTACAATAAAATTTTTGATAATTATCAAATATACATAAAGGCATAAAAGATCTGAATACAGGATCCTAAAAGATCCAAATAAATTAATGAGATAGCATATTATAAAAATATCAATTTCCCAAATATTAACTTATGAATTCAGTGCTACCTTAATTAAAATTTTAGCTGGATCTTGAGGAGCTCAAGAATCTTCTTTTGAAATTCAGATAGGAAAATAAAGATCCAAAGACAGTTAAGAAAGTTGGAAACGGTTTAAAATAGCAATAACAACTTTCATGAAAATCCCAATTTCATGAAGGCAGGGATTTTTTTCTGTTTTGCTTACTGTTAATCTTCATTCTCTGGAATCATGCTTGGCACATAAGACACAATAAATATTTGTTGAATGCGTGAAAACTGCAAACAGCATGCTACTGGCACAAACTTACCCCATGGAAATTACAGACCAGAAAGATACATGAGCTCATGAGCTTGACATAAGCAAATGATCGTATGTATAATCCATCATATCAAAAGGGAGATACAGGGTGCAACGGATTCTCATAGAAGGAATTAACCTGCTCATTATCCTAGGATTGGACTTGTAAACAGATAATTGGAAATTGTGAGTGATTCTTTCCACAATTTAGCATAGGCAATGTTCTGGATGGACACCATCGCATTGCACTTAGAGGGCAGTTAAGGGTAACAACATGATACACTTGGCTAAAGCACAAAACAGACCATTTCCATGATATACGGCCTTTAAACATTAAATGTTTGAGCAATATTCAGAGACACCTTAGATTTCTAGGATTCAAGATTCAGTGTATAAGGAAATAATGATCTGGAGTAATGAATAAGCAGCTATTTCTTACTATCAAATAGTAGTTGGAATACTATATGTGTAACTTTCATCAAATTTTGCTACTTTTTACATGTAAAATAATTACTAAAATAGTTTCAAATACTCCAAATATTGCTATAGAACATTTAGGTGACATAATTCAGATTAATATCTCAAAACTGTTGTTCCAAACATAAAACTGCTAAGCAGTTCAGCATCTTGGAGTCGGTACAATCACTTTGTGGGGGTCTCCTTGCATCCACATATTTAGCCCAAGTTTTAAGTTTATTTTAGAATGGATTTGTGTTCTCCTTGCCCCAAGAATCAAGGCATTGTGAGCAACATTTGGCATAATTCCACCCACGGGTCCTCAGCAAGTGGAAACCTTAGGGCATTTCATTCACGATATTTCGAACGCTCCTCTGTTGACGAGGACATTATATGCTTTCTCCTATCAAGCTTATGATAGAATTTGCCCCATTTTCTCACCTGCAAAATTAATTACATAGTACTAGTTTTACCTGGAAAAGACTTCACATTTGGAGCAGAAGTCAACTGCTTCAATGAAACATACAACGTATAGTCAGGCCAGCTTGCGTTCACTAAGCAATACGTAGAGGATACTGTTATGCTCATGCCGTTTCTTCACCTCCATAGCTGGGATTTATGGCAGTTAAAGCATTATCTAAATGAGCAGATGAAAAAACAAAGTGAAAGTCTCTTACATGACTAACTGTAAAATATCATAAAACAAATAAATTAATTCAATTGCATGTTCCAAATGACATTTTCAGAGCATTGCTTTTGGTTAATGTCTTTGTGAAAGAAGAATTGCTAGGCTCCACAGAAAGGAGTGCATTTTGGAAACTGTTTCTTGATAATTGTCACTGATATGTTTCCAATTTACAAAATGCTCTGCCTAGAAATGAAGAGTGCCCTTTGCTGTTCTGTGTGTGGCAAAAAATGTTTTATTGGGGCTATATTTTCTGAAATGGTGAAAGTTTATCTGCACCATTTCTAACTGCAGGGGATTCGGAATGAGTGAAGTAGGTAGGAAATGAGCAAATATTCATGGATAATGTCAAGAATGTTCAAGTTTTCTGATCTCGTGAAATAATCTAATATTTCCAATCCGGAGAAGAAGAATCAGCAGCGTTTCATGCCAGTTACGGGGTAAGAGGAGCACACTGTCAGAGGAGACGTGTTTCCAGGGGTGTGAACCTCACAACTGAGAGATCTTATCAAAAAAAACTTCCCTCATGCTTTCAAGATGGTGTATTTAGAGAATAGTAATGGGAGGAGAAATGTTTAGGTCAACGGACTGCAGCATAAGAAGGGCTGTTACCCACTCTCTGGGATATAAACGTCTGTCATCTGAGACTATAAAAAAGGGAATCCAGGTTTAAGAAAGGTTAACTCACACGCACCGTGTTCTGAGAGGCTACTCATCCTCCTCCCCCGGACCACCAGGGATACACTGCATGGCAGTTAACCTTTCTTAAACCTGGATTCCCTTTTATATAGTCTCACATAACGGAATATCCTGTGTTTTCAGAGATCCTGACTAGAGAAGCTTGGAGAAACCTGAGGCCCAGCTCTCCCCGATTTGAGTTAGATGGCCTGGGCACAGGACCTGCTGTGTTTGTGACGTTAAGATCATGAATGGGCAGTGCTACTGTTGCTGCTTTCTTCTCTCTAAAATTTTCTAGGAAGGCCTGTCTACTTAGAGCACTAGCAGACTGTAAAAAGAAAGTGTTCCAAAACACTCACTCATTATTTCAACACATATTTATCGAGCAGTTAGTCTGTATATTTAGAGAAAAATAGACCAGATTGTCGTTTACCACTGCTCAGGATTTTGTGAATATAATGGTGAGAGAAGCAGGGGAAAGGCCTACTTTCTGAACATGTCTTTCAGTGACTAATGTCAGAAAATCAGTAACGAATACTAATGAACACAAAATGAATCCAGGTGGTGATAAGTACTACTATGAGTTTTTTTGAGTAACCTTGATGTAAGTAGGATCCTGGAGGAAGCGGATGGATCAAGACAATCTGGGTTATTCAGGGAAAGATTCTCTGAGGAGGTGATGGTGCCCTAAGACCCCCGTGGTGAAAGTGAGCAGCCAGGTGTAGATGAGGGGTGCACTCCAAGCAAAGAGATGGGGAGCAAAGGCATTGAGGCAGAGTGAGGTGGACTTGCCTGAGAGACAGGAAGCCCAGGTGACTGTGGGCAGTGAATTAAGGAAGAGTGTGGGACAAGACGCCGTGGTCTGCAGGTACCTAATCCAAGGCTAGCAGGACGAGGCAAGGGGTGTGCTTTATTTTCAAAGGATAACAGGGATGCTGGAGGGTTCCCAATAGAGGAGCAAAATGATCTGATAAAGTTATTGAAAATCCTTCTGGCTATGGTGGAAAGCGATTCTAACATGGGGAAAAAAAGAACGAGAGAGAAAGAACAGCTAACATTCAATTCTCATTGCAGCTACCGCGAGCTACCACAAATTTAACACAACACACACGCATTATCTTATAGTTCTGGAAGTTCAGAGTTCAAAATCAGTCCCACTGGGCTACAGTCAAGTTATCAGCAGGACCATGTTCCTTCTGGAGGCTCCAGGGGAGAATCCGTGCCTAGGCTTTTCAGGATGGCTGTGGTCTTTACCTGGAGTGACCCTACATCACACATCCTCCACCTTTCCCTCTGCTTCCCTCATTCCTTCTTCTCACTCCAACGTCCTACCGACCTCTCATAAGGAACTTTGTGAGGACACTGGGCCCACGTGAATTACCCAGGACACTCTCCCCATCTCAAGAGGCTAATTTAGTCACACCTGCAAAGTCCCCCTTTCCATATAAAGTAACATTCACAGGTTTTGAGGATTAGAAAGTGGAGACCCTTGAGGGTCAGTGTCATCTAGCTCTGTGGGTCCAAATCTTCATTTGCATTTTGGTATTATGACTCCTCATTTTTGCCAGATTTTGTTCTATTTGAAAGGTATTTTAAAACATTTATCATAAAGTTTAGGGAGATCTGACAAGATGGCCAAATAGAAACAGCTCTGGTCTACAGCTCCCAGTGAGACCAACGTAGAAGGCAGGTGATTTCTGCATTTCCTACTGAGGTACCTGGTTCATCTCACTGGGACTGGTTAGACAGTGAGTGCAGCCCACAGAGGGTGAGCAAAAGCAGGGTGCGGCATTGCCTCACCCAGGAAGCACAAGGGGCCAGGGACCTCCCTCCTCTAGCCAAAGGAAGCCATGAGGGACTGTGCTATCCAGCCCAGATACTATACTTTGCCCATGGATTTTGCAACCTGCAGACAGGAGATTTCCTCATGTGCCTGTACCACCTGGGTCCTGGGTTTCAAGCACAAAACTGGGTGGCTGTTTGTGCAGACACTGAGCTAGCTGCAGGAGTTTTTTTTCGTACCTCAATGGTGCCTGGAACACCAGGGATACAGAAACATTTACTGCCCCGGAAAGGGGGCTGAAGCCAGGGAACCAAGTGGTCTTCCTCAGCAGGTCCAACCCCACAGACCCCAGCAAGATAAGATCTCCTGGTTTGAAGTTCTCACTGCCAGCACAGCAGTCTGAAGTCAACCTGGGATGCTCGAGCTTGGTGGGGGAAGAGGCATCCAGCATTACTGAGGCTTGAGTAGGTGGTATTCCCCTCACAGTGTAAACGAAGCCACCAGGAAGTTTGGACATTGTGGAACCCACCACAGCATGCCAAAGCTGCTGTGGCCAGACTGCCTCTCTAGATTCTTCCTCACTGGGCAGGGCATCTCTGAAAGAAAGGCAGCAGACTAACTCCCATCTCCCTAGGGCAGAACACCTCAGGGAAGGGGCGGCTATGGGCATAGCTTCATCTGACTTAAATGTTCCTGCCTGTTGTCTCTGAAGAGAGCAGCAGATCTCCCAGCACAGCGCTTCAGCTCTGCTAAGGGGCAGACTGCCTCCTCAAGTGGATGCCAGACCCCCATGCCTCCTGACTGGGAGACACCTCCCATCAAGGATTGACAGACACCTCATACAGGAGAGCTCTGGCTGGAATCTGGTGGGTGCTTCTCTGGGATGAAGCTTCCAGAGGAAGGAGCAGGCTGTAATCTTTACTATTCTGCAGCCTCCCCTCATGATACCCAAGCAAACACAGTTTGGAGTGGACCGCTGCAAACTCCAGCAGACCTGCAGAAGAGGAAAACTAACAAACAGAAAGCAATATCATCAACATCAACAAAAAGGATGCTCCCACAAAAACTCCATCCAAAGGTCATCAGCATCAAAGATCAAAGGTAGATAAATTCAGGAAAATGAGAAAAAAGCAGCACAAAAATGCTGAAAATTCCACAAGTCAGAATGCCTCTTCTCCTCCATAGGATCCCAACTCCTCACCAGCAAGGGCACAAAACTGGATGGAGAATGAGTTGGATGAATTGACAGAAGTAGGCTTCAGAAGGTGGGTGATAACAAACTCCTCTGAGCCAAAGGAGCATGTTCTAACCCAATGCAAGGAAGCTAAGAACCTTGATGAAAACTTACAGGAACTGGTAACGAGAATAACCAGTTTAGAGAAGAAGATAAATCACCTGATGGAGTTGAAAAACACAGCACGAGAACTTAATGAAGCATACACAAGTATCAATAGCCAAATCCATCAAGCAGAAGAAAGGATATCAGAGAGTGAAGATCAACTTAATAAAATAAAGCATCAAGACAAGAAGACAAGATTAGAGAAAAAAGAATGAAAACAAATGAACAAAGCCTCCAAGAAATATGGGACCATGTGAAAAGAGCAAACCTATGATAAATTAGTGTACCTGAAAGTGACAGGGAGAATGAAACAAGTTGGAAAACATACTTCAGGATATTATCTGGGAGAACTCCTCTAACCCAGCAAGACAGGCCAACATTCAATTTCAGGAAATATAGAGAACACTACTGAGATAATCCTTGAGAATTGCAATCCCAAGACACATAATTGTCAGATTCCCAAGGTTGAAATGAAGGAAAAAATGTTAAAGGCAGCCAGAGAGAAAGGCCAGTTTACCTACAAAGTGAAGCCCATTAGACTAACAGCAGGTCTCTCTGCAGAAACCCTACAAGCCAGAAAAGAGAGTGGGGGCCAATATTCAACATTCATAAAGAAAAGAATTTTCAAACAGGAATTTCATAACCAGTCAAACTAAGCTTCATAAGTGAAGGAGAAAAAAAAAATCTTTTTCATATGAGCAAATGCTAAGGGATTTTTCACCACCAGGCTTCCCTTACAAGAGGTCCTGAAGGAAGCACTAAATACAGAAAGGAACAACCAGTACCAGCAACTGCAAAAACATAACAAATATAAAGACCAATGACACTATGAAGAAACTGCATCAACTAATGTGCAAAATAACCAGCTAGAATCATAATGACAGGATCAAATTCACACATAACAATATTAACTTTAAATGTAAATGGGCTAAATGCCCTAATTAAAAGACACAGGTTGGCAAATTGGATAAAGTGTCAAGACCCATCAGTGTGCTGTATTCAGGAGACCCATCTCACGTGCAAAGACACACATAGGCTCAAAATAAAGACATAAAGGAAGAGTTACCAAGCAAATGAAAAGAAAAAAAAAAAAAAAAGCAGGGTTGCAATCCTAGTCTCTGATAAAACAGACTGTAAACCAACAAAGATCAAAAGGGACAAAGAAGGGCATTACATGATGATAAAGGGACTGATGCAACAAGAAGAGCTAACTATCCTAAATATATATGCACCCAATACAGAAGCACCCAGAGTCATAAAGCAAGTTCTTAGAGATCTAAAGCAGACTTAGACCCCCACACAATAATAGTGGGAGACTATAACAACCCACTGTCAATATTAGACAGATCAATGAGGCAGAAAATTAATGAGGATATTCAGGATTTGAACTCAGCTCTGAACGAAGTGGACCTAATCGACATCTACAGAACCCTCCACCCCAAATCAACAGAATATACATTCTGCTCAGCACATCACACTTATTCTAAAATTGAACACATAATTGGAAGTAAAACACTCCTTAGCAAATGCAAACTAATAGAAATCATAACAACAGTCTCTCAGACCACAGAGCAAGCAAATTATAACTCAGGATTAAGAAATTCACTCAAAATCACACAACTGCATGGAAATTGAACAAACTTGCTCCTAAATGACTACTGGGTAAATAACAAAATTGAGGCAGAAATAAATAAGTTCTTTGCAACCAATGAGAACAAAGACACAACATACCAGAATCTCTGGGACACAGCTAAAGCAGTGTTTAGAGGGAAATTTATAGCACTAAGTGCCCACATCAGAAACTGGGAAAGATCTAAAATTGACACCCTAACATCACTATGAAAATAACTAGAGAAGCAAGAACAAACAAATTCAAAAGCTAGCAGAAGACAACAAATAACTAAGATCAGAGTAGAACTGGAGATAGAGACACGAAAAATCTTTCAAAATATCAATGAATCCAGGAGCATGTTTTTGAAAAGATTTACAAAATACATAGACTGCTAGCCAAACTAATAAAGAAGAAAAGAAAGAAGAATCAAATAGACACAATAAAACATGACAAAGGGGATATCACCACTGTTCCCACAGAAATGAAAACTACCATCAAAGAATACTATAAACACCTCTATGCAAATAAACTAGAAAATCTAGAAGAAATGGATAAAGTCCTGGACACATACACCCTCCCAATACCGGACAAGGAAGAAAGTCTAATCCCTGAAAGGTCCAAAAACAAAGGATTATAAATCATTCTACTATAAAGACACATGCACACATATGTTTATTGCAGCACTATTTACAGTAGCAAAGACTTGGAATCAACCCGAATGCCCATCATTGATAGACTGGATAAAAAAAATGTGGCACATATACACCATGGAATACTATGTAGCCATAAAAAAGAATGAGTTCATGTCCTTTGCAGGGACATGGATGAAGCTGGAAACCATCATTCTCAGCAAACTAACACAGGAACAGAAAACCAAACATCACATGTTCTCATTCATAAGTGAGCTGAACAGTGAAAACACATGGACACAGGGAGGAGACCATCACCCACCGTGGCCTGTCAGGTGGTGAGGGGAAGGGGAGAAATAGCATTAGGACAAATATCTAATGCATGTGGTGCTTAAAACCTAGATGACGGGTTGATGGTTGCAGCAAACCACCGTGGCACATATATACACATGTAACAAACCTGCACATTCTGCACATGTATCCCAGAACTTTAAGTATTTAAAAAAACATTTATCCATTTTTAAGGGAATCGTTTTTTTCAAGTAACAAGCTTGCCTTAGGAGCAAACATCGAAGTGTGTTTAGAGTCAGTGTTGCTTGGGTGAGGTAACATGAGAGCCAGAGCATAGTGACTGTGGCTAAATGATGCCACGTCCCAGCACTTGATATGCAGGACCTTACGCTAGTCTTACTGGCTGTGGTGTTTTTCCTGAGCACTTTGGGTAGCCCTGAATGACATGACACAGTCAGATTTGTATTTTGAGTAGACAGTCCTGTGGTCAATGTGGAGAGTGTATTGGAAAGGGACATAAGTGCACCATTCTCACCAGGTAGGACAATTTTGCAGTAGACAGGCTAGAGGTAAAGATAGGTTGGACTAAACAGATGACAGTGAACAAGGGGGAGGAATAATATTTGAAAACATTTTGGATATGGAGAATTTTTAGATGTCCCATATACATCGCAGGCTACTTGCTGGAGCTATGAGGAAGAGAATGACCTCACAGACGATAATGAGAACATAGATAAGAACCCAATTTGGGAAGATGATGAGACACACTGAGTTTACAGAATTTTACTCTGATATGACTGTGAAACAGCTGAACACAGTATACCACTAAGTAGCTCAACATAAATAAATATGGATATTTAATATTTATGTATCATTTATGTTTATATTATATTCAAGAGCTCAGAGCAAATGTATTCTTACTAGAGAATCTTTGATTTTTTTGTAGGGGCAAAGCATTCTTATTTATCATTTTAAATAATAGTTTCTAATAAGTAATATGACTCCAGCATTTTAATTTCAGTGATTTGATTCCATAAGAATTGTGTTTCCACCTTCCCAAAGTCCTATTAAATTCAAACTCTTAAAGGCAGAGAAAACAACAAAAATATCACACAAAATATTTTTGCTTACTAAAGAAAGGAAATCAATACATACGAATGTCATCTTGGCACCACATCACATCCACAGCTCTAACAACCCGAAAACAAAACTCAGAAGAGGATTGGTTGTTATTTGAATTTTTGTATCTGCCTATGTCATTTTAAGGACAGTTTCCCTTATATTGGCCTGTTATCAAATATACAGGAGAGTAAACCCTACTGGTATGTAAATATAGCAAAGAAAATAGATTTAAGTGATTACATGTTTTTAAATGACAATTTAACATCTGAGTGGAAATTGTACTTTACTAAGATACCTTATTTCAACGTCCACCTAAATCTGCCTTTCAATTGCAAATCTCTTGAAAAAATGGAAACAATATTACAACACCAGAACAAAAACAATACGATCAGCAAATTGGAAATTCCAAGTAATACCTCAAAGATGGAAGGCAAAAGAACCAGGGTAGAGGAGAAGTAGAAGTTGGGAAGCTATAGCTAAAAAAATGTCCAGGAAGACGCTTCAGCGAGGGCCAGAAAGTTGAAGTGAACCACAAATTAATAAAAGAGTCAAAGAGAAAGGGCTGCCTTTAGGGAAATTATCTGGAGCTTACTTGCTTTAAAAACTGCATTTAGTTCAGCAGGAAGTCACTTTGTGGCCCTCAACTTGTAAGGAATCTCAGATAATGGAGCAATTTTCTCCCAGGGCGGGACTCCCCACATGGCTTGCTAAACCACATTGAGTGGTTGGGTTGGAGAGGGATTATAGCGTGGGAAGGAAAGTTACAGAGTGAAGCCTAAAGTTTCCCAGACTGCATAAAAGAGAGTAGAGGAAGAAGAAAAAGAAGACAGCAAAGAGCTGTATTTTAACACTTATTAATCTATCCTGAACTGCAATAACTTCTCTTTAATGACAAATTGAGTAAAAATGAGTAAGAATATGGGAGTTTGGTATAGCACAATAAGCATGCTTGAGCTTATAGCTATACTCAGAAAGACATACACACAACTGCAAAAATTCATATGCAATAACGAGAAAACAGAGATAGATACTTTACAAAGACACTTGGAAACTATCCAACATTAATTGTGTGATAGGCATCAAAGTTTCAGTAAGTAAACAAACTTAACGGAGAATATATTTTCTAACCATAGCACAACACAGTAAATATTAGAAATTAAAAAGAAAAAAATACCCTTACATACCTTTACTAGAAAATAAAAATATTAACAATAACTGAATTATGTATTCAACTCATGAAGATAAAACATATCCAGTATAGTAAACACAAAGGTAGAATGAAAGAATTGATAAAACTTGAAGAAATTAATGTAAAACAAAATCGTAGACCTTATTAATGAATCTAAAAACTGGTTCTTTGAAAAAAAATTCATTGAAAAATTACAAAACTTTTGTAAGTGTGATAAAACCACACACATTTCATGAAAAATAAGAGCACTAGAGAGATGGAAAAAATGGAAAATTATAATGCACATCTAACAGCAGAAACTTCAAAAATGTAGAAAATTGTGTTATCAAAAATGGTTCAAGAAAAATAGAAAGCTGAAATAACACCATGAACTATTACAAATAGTTTCATATGTGCACATTTCAAAGTACATAAACTATTATAATGGCAGTATTGGCTCAAAATATTGATCAATAACACAGAAATAGTTCAGAAACACATCCATGTATATATGAATTTATGATAAAGGTAGCATTTCAAATCAGTGGGAGGAGGATGGACCCCTATAATTTAAAAACATTTTAGACACTTCCATTTATCATGCACATAATTAAATTCTTGTTGACTAAAAAGTATAAATGTTCTTAAAATGTGTGCATGTATTTAAAAATATGAGATTATTTTTGTGGCATTTATCCTGGGGTAGTTGGGTTTGAGAGCCTCAACCCCAAAAGCAGAAGTTTTCATTGATTTGGGTACATTAAATTATAAACCTGCAAGTCAGAGAAGCCATCACAAATAGAAGATAAGTGAATGACTAAGAAAAGGGTTGGAGTTTACATGACTGGAACAATGTTAGTAATTACAATGATGAAAGGTACCTAAAATTTGGTTTTATTTATTTTTTAGTATGTAATTTATTTATTTTTATTTCAATAGCTTTAAGGATAAAAGTGATTTTTAGTTACATGGATTAATTGTGTAGTGGTGACATCTGGGATTTTAATGTACTCATCATCCAAGTAGTGTATATTGTACCCAATAGGTATTTTGTTATCCCTTTCCCCTCTCCCAACCGCCCCTCTTCTGAGTCTACAGTGTCCATTATACCAGCCTGTACCTAAAATTTTAAAAGGAAAAAAAATGAACAAGGCTGTCTGAAATTTATTTTGAAAAAATAAAAATCTAGTAATCTGAAAAAGACTGATTAAATATACTTCACCTTCCAATAGTCACAAAATTTGTTTTGCATTATAATATTGTTTAATGTCAGTGAAATAAACCACATTAATATGGATGTAGAAGGATTTATTTTTTGATTAAGGAATATCTATTCTACAAAATACTATAGAAGCACCACTTAAGTTGTTTACAATTTTTCTTATTGTAAACATCTTTATACAAACATTTTAGTACATATGACCTATGCTTACCATGAATAAATCTCTGCAGAGCAGATTGGTAGGGCAATGATTATACATATATTTAAAATTCTGATTAAAATTTAGAAATTGTTTTTCAGAAATACACTTGCTAATTGAGATTCCCACAAATTGTGCATTAGATCATAGCTACATAACATTTCTTCTTATTCACATCATTTATTATACCAATAATTGAATTTTGAAAATAGAACTCATTCCTTTTCTTTTCAACTAAAACTTTTATTCATATATCATTATGATTATATAAAGTTATTTCTTTATAAGAAATGTGCAGAAGTAAAATTACTGGGTTGAATGTTAAGCATATCTATGATTCTTACTCTGCATTACCAGATTGTTTTCCAAAAGTTTTAGGGCACTGCTTTTACCCAAACATTAACAGCATTTGTTGTCAAGTTTACTGTTTTACAGATCTGCTCACTTAAAATAAATATATATTTATAAAAAAAATCTAAAAAATTTTAAATATACGAGAAAAAAATAAAAGAAATTTATCTTGCTATTTAGAGCTAACCACTCTAATGCTTGCTTGGTTGACATACTTCCAGATGTTTCTGTGATGCACTTTTATGTAAGTGTATGTGTAATTTTTCCTTAAAAGCAAGGAGTGTTCCACACAGGCTCTACTGGAACTTCTTATAAATGTGTAGTACATTGTAAATATTTTTACAAATTTTAAACACTCCTCTATTTCTACCACATAATATCTTTTTAAAAATTTTTACTTTAAGTTCTGAGATACATGCGCAGAATGTGCAGGTTTGTTGCCCAGGTATACACGTGCCATGGTGGTTTGCAGCACCTATCTGCATCTACCAACCCGTAATCTAGGTTTTAAGCCCCACATGCATTAGGTATTTGTCCTAATGCTTTCCCTCCCCTTTCCCACAACCCACCGACAGGCCCCATTGTGTGATGTTCCCCTCCCTGGGTCCATGTGTTCTCATCATTCAACTCCCATAAGTGAGAACACGTGGTGTTCAGTTTTCTGTTCCTGTGATAGTTTGCTGAGAATGATGGCTTCTGGCTTCATCAGTGTCCCTGCAAAAGACATGATCTCATACTTTTTTATGGCTGCATAGTATTCCATGGTCTATAACATAATATCTTACTGATATTTTACCTATTTAAGTGTCACATACTTTACTTAACCAATTACCTATTTTGAATCAAAATTGTGTGGCATCCACTTTCTGATAAACAAAACAAAAAAATTACAAAAGAGAATGAATAAAATTAAATTATTGCATCAAATTAATGATTTATGCAACCATTATAAGCATAAGTGCCACAATTATGCATCAGTGAATGTAATATTTGTAATAGAATATTAAATGGAAAAACTAAACCAAACTCTTTGTGCAATGTGATTTTATTGACTTTAAGGTATGTAAACCTCTATACTGACAGAAATCAAGAAAAATAAAGAAGTTTTACACTGCATAAATATGAAATTTGTATTTGTAAGGTTTCTGTTATTTTACTTTAAAGGCAACTTAGTTTCAGAGGTACTGACCATTATTTAATATTTTTATTTTCAGGTATAAATATGGAAACATTAAGTTTAAGGGATTTCCTAATAGCCCAAACCAAAGTGGAAAACTTAAGTGAGATATGTAAAAGTTATAGAAGTGTCTTTTAAAAAATAATTGTCTAACACATACAAAATATTCTGCTTAAATAAATAGCTTTAAAATGATTGTCTAAAAATACCTATTTTTATTTTTACATTTTCTATGCTACATTGCCTTGAAATGTCATTATATTTAGCATTTATAAAAAAAAATCTTAGGCAATTTTAGTATTTTGCCAGAGATTTTGTAGACTCTAGTTTAGAATTCTTCAGATGATGAATATCTGAACTCTACAGCTTCTAATTAGCCTCACAAATTTGAATACAGGCGTGACATTTACATCTAGAATTTTGGAAGCAAGAACCATTAGTGATTCAACAAGTAGAGTGCTGTTTTACCTATAATGTCAAAGGACAGTTTGAAAATGCTAGAAATTTCTAAATCAGAAATCTTATTATTCATGTGAAAGCTACTATTATATTCCTGAAACTGACAAAAAAATAGCTTTGTTTAGCATTTTATTATACATGAACATTAAGTATTTACAAATATCTCTCTGTTTTTATAGCCTCTAATATGTAGAAATTTTTCAGGCTAAAGATCTTTGTTTTTGTTCTTCAGTGGTTTTAAAATTCTTTAGAGGCAGTAAATTAAATTTATTAACAGTGATTGCATAACAATAAAGTAGTAAGATGTCTATTATTGAAAAAAATCTCCCTTGTATTACAGTCAGACTCACCACCCTCTTAGAACAACATATTTCAAGGTAGGAGACAGCTTGACTAAATGTGCCTCTTTGAGTCCATCTCCTGAAAATTGCTATAGCTTGAGACCCAGTCTGTCCATGTGAAATGTAGAGGTAGTTTCTTTGCGGTCATCTTTGGGACCAATGTGAGTCACCTCCAAAGCTCTACTCACTATGGTAAGAGTGTTAATTAATATGACTGGAATGTATCACTTGACCATAACTTAGTTTGGATGTCCCTTCTAAATCTCATGTTGAGGTGTAATCCTCAGTGTTGGAGGTGGGGCTTGGTAGGAGGTATTCAGGTCGTGGGGGTGGATCCTTCATGCCTTGGTGCTGTCCTCATAGTAGTGAGTGAGTTCTCATGAGATCTGGTTGCTTAAAGTATGTGGAACCTCCCCCACTGATATGATTTGACTCTGTGTCTCCACCCAGTCCTCATATCAAATTGTAATTCCCAGTGTTGGAGTAGAGGCCTGGTGAGAAGTGATTAAATAATGGGGGCAGACATCACCTTTGCTGTTCTCATGACAGAGTTTTTATGAGATCTGGTTGTTTGAAAGTGTGTAACAGTTCCCCATTAATGCTCTCTCTCTTTCCTCTCTCTCTCTCTCCTGCCATCACATGAAGATGTGTTTGCTTCTCCTTCACCCTTCTGCCACGATTGTAAGTTTCCTGAGGCCTCCCATCCATACTTCCTATATAGCCTGTGGAACTTTGAGTCAATTAAACCTCTTTTCTTTGCAAATTACCCAGTCTCAGGTAGTTCTTTATAGCAGTGTAGAAATGGCCTAATACACCCACTGTGTCTTGCTCCTGTTCTGCCATGTGAGACACTTGCTCCCCCTTCACCTTCTGCCATGACTGAGAGCTCCCTGAGGTTTCACCAGAAGCTGAACAGATATCAGCTCTACATTTTCTGTACAGCCCGCAGAACCATGAGCCAATTAAGCCTCTTTTCTTTACAAATTATCTAGTCTTAGGCAGTTCTCTATAACAACACAATAACAGCCTAGTACAGACCATATCATGAGCCACTTTGTCAACCACATCCTAAGCATATTTGGATGACAGCAAAAGACAATCATGAATAATCCCTTTACATTCAGCCCCTTAAAATGGTCTTAAATGGTAAGAGACATGACTTAGATCTCTTCTGAAGTCTTCACTTCAGGGATTTGTAACTATGGCATAGTTTAATATGGTGCGAACGTGCCCAGCTCATGCTTTTAGAAAACATCCCTAACAAGAATGATTGATATGATTTTGCTGTGTCCCCACCCAAATATCATCTTGAATTGCAGCACTTATAATTCCCATGTGTTGTGGAAGGGACATGGTAGAAGATAATCGAATCATGGGGGTCGTTTATCCCATATTGTTCTCATTATAGTGAACAAACCTCATGAGATCTGATGGTTTTATAAGAGGTTTCCCCTTCTGCTTGTCTGTTTTTTCTCTCTTTCCTGCCACCATGTAAGATGTGACTTTGCTCCTCCTTTGCCTTCTGCCATAATTGTGAGGTCTCCCCTGCCATGTGGAACTGTGAGTACATTAAAAATCTTTTCTTTATAAATTACCCAGTCTTGGTCGTTATTAGCAGTGACAGAACAGACTAATACAGTAAATTGGTAACAGTAGAGTAGGGTGCTGCTCTAAAAATACCCAAAAATGTGGAAGCAACTTTGGAACTGGACAAAAGGCAGAGGTTGAAACAGTTTGGAAGGCTCAGGAGAAGATAGGTAAATGTAGGAAAGTTTTAAACTTCCTAGAGACTTGGAGGGCTCAGAAGATAGGAAAATGTGGGAAAGTTTAGAACTTCCTAGAGATTTGTTGAATGACTTTGACCAAAATGCTGATAGTGAGATGGACAATAAGGTCTAGGCTAGGGTGGTCTCAGATGGAGATGAGGAACTTGTTGAGAATTGGAGTAAAGGTCACTCTTGCTATACAAAGAGACTAGCAGCATTTTGCCCCTGCTCTAGAGATCTGTGGAACTTTGAATTGAGAGAGTTGATTTAGGGTATCTGGTGAAATAAATTTCTAAGCAGCAAAGTGTTCAAGAGGAAACAGAGCATAAAAATTTGAAAAATTTGCAGCCTGACCATGCAATAGAAAAGAAAAACTCATTTTTCTGGAGAGAAATTCCAGCCTGCAGCAAAAATTTGCATATGTGATGAGAAGCACAATGTTAATCACCAAGACAATGGGGAAAATATCTCCAGGGCATGTCAGAAACTTTTTTGGCAGATCCGGAGGACTAGGAGGAAATAATAGTTTTGTGGGCTGGACCCAAGGCCCCCTTGCTATGTGCAATCTAGGGACTTGGTGCCCTGCATCCCAGCTGCTCCAGTTGTGGCTAAAAAGGGCCAAGGTGCAGCTCAGGCCATGCCTCCAAAGGATGCAAGCCCCAGGCCCCTTGGCAGCTTCCACATGGTGTTCAGCCTCTGCATACACAGAAGTCAGTAATTAACTTGAAGCTGTCAATTCCTGAAGGTGTCAAATCCCCAGCTAGATTTCAGAGGATGTGTGGAAACACCTGCATATCCAGGCAGAAGTTTGCTGCAGGGGTGGAGCCCTCATAGAGAACATCTACTAGGGCAGTGCAAAAGGGAAATTTGGAGTTGGAGCTCCCATACAGGGTCCCCACTGGGGCACTGCCTAGAGGAGCTGTGAGAAGAGGACCACCATCCTCCAGAGTCCAGAATGGTAGATCCACTGACAGGTTGCATCATGCACCTGGAAAAGCTGCAGACACTGAATTCCAGTCCATGAAAGGAGCTGAGAGGGGTGCTGTACTCTGCAAAGCCATGGGGTGGACCTCCACAAGACCATAGGAACCACCCTATTGCAACAGTGTGACCTGGATGTGAGACACAGAGTCAAAGGGGGTCATCTAGGAGCTTTAAGATTTGACTGCCCCACTGGATTCCAGACTTGCATGGGGCCTGTAGTACCTTCATTTTGGCCAATTTCTCCCATTCAGAATGGCTGTATTTACCCAATGCCTGTACCTCCATTGTATCTAGGAAGCAACTAACTTGCTTGTGATTTTGAAGGCTCAAATGCAGAAAGGACTTGGCTTGTCTAAGATGAGACTTTGGAATATGAACTTTTCAGTTAATTCTGAAATAAGTTAAGACTTTGGGGGACTGTTGGGAGGACATGATTGGTTTTGAAATGTGAGGACATGAGATTTGGGAGGGTCCAGGGACAGAATGATATTGTTTGGCTTTGTGTCCTCACCCAAGTCTCATCTTGAATTGTAGTTTCCATAATTCCCATGTGGCATGGGAGGGAACTGATGGGGAGATAACTGAATCATGCGGGTGACATTTTTCCACACTGTTCTCGTGGTAGTGAATAAGTCTCATGAGATCCAATTTTTTAAGGGGTTTCCCTTTTTACTTGGTTCTCATTCTTTCTATCTGCTGCCACATAAGACACATCTTTTGCCTTCCACTACGATTGTGAAGCCTCCCTAGCCATGTGGAACTGTGAGTCCACTAAATCTCTTTTTCTTTATAAATTACCCAGTCTTGGGTATGTCTTTATCAGCAGTGTGAAAATGGACTAATATGATGATACATATCTTAAATTGATAGTATATTAAATTTCTGGTTATATTCATGAAGAAGCATATTCAGTACTAAAATCTGTATCACACAGAAGGTAGAACCAAGGGAATGCTTGATTCAGTACCACATGGTAGCCAGAGATAAGCTGAGGGCCCAGAATCCCATGATCCAACTTCAGTAGAACTTTCAGGCTCCCCTTCCTATATATGCCCATTTAATCTTCTCTTCAGTCAGGCCATTTTCTAATGTAGAAAATAGAAGGTCAGAATATTTTTATTTGACATGAGACATTATATTATCTGAAGTTGAGTCTCTAGAATTGAAAAATGAGAATGACAATGTGTCAGAAGGCACATTATATTTTTCCTTTTCAATTGAAAATTTACATTTTTTGAACTAAAATCTCAGAGTTGAGAAAAAAAAAAACACCTCAGATGTTATCTAATTGTGAAACGTGTAGCTTACATATTCTTTAAGAAAAGCCACTCAGCACATATGTGAGCCTCCAGACTGGAGTATCAGTGTCTCTGGGGCAGTGTGGTGAATGCAGTCATACTGTAGTCAGGACCTACAGACTCATTTGGAAATAGAGGTGGGGGTGTCTGATAGGTCTTTTATTATGTTCTCAGTGTTATATGAAAAAAATCTTGATGAAGGTTAATCAAATATGGAGAAAATTTTCCTGTTTATTTTACATGAAGTAGGGAAAACCAAATGAAATGTATTGCATGGTCCCTACCTGCGATGGATTTGAAACTCCCCCAGTAGATAACTTAGACACAATTGATTTGATTGATGAGACAGAATTATATAAATAAATATCACATACCATAGTCTGTACTGTTCATTAGCTAATGGAATAGCTCTCCCTAATCCGAACACCCTTCCTGCCACTATCATTGAGGCTTAAAGTTATTCTTGCTTACCAACAACCTTCGTAAAGGGAAATCTGTTCTAGGAATTCATGAAACACTTACTTTTCTAATAAAAGGGACGGACCTTAATGAATCATTTCTTCTCTTCCTAATTTAAATGCAGAAGTAGTATTCAGCACTGCATAGCCATTTTGTAACTGTGAGTTAGTGGGGGAACAGAGAGAAAATAACAATGGGAACCCAGACTCCTGGCCTTGTTGGTGACACTAGAGAGAAGGTGACATGAACCAAATCTTTTGTTAATCCAGTGTTTAACAAATTTTCTGTCATTTGTAGCTGAATCTGCCTTCACCAATACCTATTATAGACTCTAGAAATGATCCTTTCTGTTAATAATACTAAATATTTGTTGGATATCCCACATACAAGCAACCAAATCAATGCCTGATGAATACAAGGTGTTTTTTCCTGTTATTTTTCATTGTTTCATTCATTAAGGTATGATTTATGTGAAACGTAATGTTTAAGTCCCATGTTCTGCCCAATGACATTTTATATATCTCCGCATCCATATACTCTCCACTGAATTAATGTACAGAACCTTTCCAATGCTCTGGAAAGTTTCCTCAGGCTGCTTTTCAGTCAGCAACCCCCTTGTCCGCAGAAGCAATCAAGAATCTGACTTCCGTTATCATAGTTTTGCCTGTCTATGACATTGATATAATCGAAATAATGCAATGGGCATTATTTTGTTAATGGCTTCTTTCTCTCATCATAAGGCTTTTGAAACATATCATCTTGTTTGTATCCAAAGTTGATTACGCTGTACTGCTAAGTAGCGTTCCATTATATGAATACACTACAATTTGTTTATTCTCCTATGGAGTGGCATTTGAGTTGTTTCCATTTTGGGATATGATGAATAAAGCTGGTAAGAACATTCTCGTACATGTATATTTATTTCTCTTGGACATATGTCTCTAAAAAAATAGATCATGAAGCTAAATGCAATTTTAATTTTATTGTAAAGTGCAATAATTTCCAAAAGCAGTTGAAACACTTTACACTCCCACCAGCAAGATATGAAAATTCCAGTAACTCTGCATCCTAGACTTAGTGTTATCAGCATTTTGTTATAACTTTAAGCATTCTGTTGGAGGCATGTTTGTATTTAATTGTGAGCCTCCCTGCTATGTTAACCCCAGAATTTTGGCCATGCCATTTTGACCATAATACTGACATAGCTTTACAATTTTTACTCTAAATATGTATTTTTAATTTATTTTAGAATTTCTCTTATAGAGTGTCACACACACACAAGCAAATCATACACAGGATAGAAAGAAGCTAATTTTCTCATTTTTGTTAACTCCAATCATACTCTCCCAAGGTTTTCTTTCTCTGTTCCTCTTTGAGTTCTTTTAGTGGTTTATTTCATAATTACAATAAAGAGCTTGGAGCAAATACTAGATCAAATTACTATTGATTATTTCATACTATAAAAGATAAATTAGCTAATGACTTTATTTTTTCAACCTTTGACTTACAAGTGCTATTTACATTATTGTAGTTTTACTTTTCTTTCAATATTTAAGAATTTTTCTTTTTCTAGTATTGATATGCAGGATATATTGGTAAGCCTAATCTTTCTTTGAACTTTCTTCCTCCCTTTATTATCCTATTATTTATTAGCTATAAATTTGTCTTTATGTTGTGAAAGTTAGCATTTAGCGTTAGTCTTGCAACCATAGCTAAGTTTGTTTACCTATGGCTTAACCCTTAAAGCTTAAAATCCAAAAAACATAAAATTTACATAATATTAATCATGGAAAAATATCTTAATTTCAGGACAGATAGTATGCTAGAATTATACTCACTTCTCTAAAGGTCTAATAGTATGGTCTCCTGTACTAATCACCAGAAAATAATCATCCCTGGAAAGTCAATGGCTTGAGTTCATTTCACATTTTAGGGTACATCTTGTTTCAATAAACATTTTTATTTCTTTATTTCTCCCTTTAGTTACTAATTAATATCTAAAGTTTAGCTTTTCTTGAGATAACTACCCTTTTATAATCATTTTTTAAATAACTGTGATCATATGAAAATTATTGGAATTTGTTGCAATTAGCTTTATGGTTTAACATACAGTCAGATTTGGAAAACATTCCATATTTACTTGAAAACAATTGTATTCTGCAGTTGTGGGATGCAGTGTAGTATGTATGTAAATTAAGACAAGCTTGTTAATCATGTTGTTCAAAGCATCAATATGCTTACTAATTTCTGTCCACTACTTCTACCAATTACTAATAGAAATAAATTAAAATCTTCCACTATGAATTGTGGATCGTCTTTTAGAGGTAGTCATTTTCTGGCTTTATATGCTTTGAAGTGATATTAGAGGCATATAAATTAAAAATTATTCTGTTTTCCCAGTGAATTGACTATTTCATCATTTTACAAGATCACTTTTGATCACTCAAGGTGCTTCTTGCTTTAAAGTCAACTTTGAGTGATAATATTTGTATAGTATATCTCTCATTTTTTATTGCTTAACTTTCAAACTTCTTTTGTCCTTATATTAAAGGTGTTTTTTTTTAGCTTAGCAAAGGATTTTCGTGGACATTTTTGATGAGAGTCAGCATAAGAGAGTATGAATGCCAAACTGTAGGCATTTCTGCAACACTCCAAGTTTTTCATTGGGACAATGATGTCAGATATTCGAAGTATGAAACATAAATACAGCTAACATATCCACAATACAAGAGCAGTATATGGCAAATTTCAATTATTTGCATAATCTTTTTGTAATTTTTGTCATACCTTTGCCCCAGGTATTAATAATATTTTTCTTAATATTTTATACCCATGCACATTACATCATGAATATTTCTTTCAATCAACTCACTTTTTAAACTTTTATTTTAAATTCAAGGGGTATATATATTTAAAGCAGTAAATGGTAGTAAGTGTTGTAAATCAAGTACAACACTATGTCTCACTTTGGAGTCCCTCTTCTATATAATATCAGGAAGCTCTGACAATCTCAGCCTCACTCAGCATAGGTCATGGTGGAGCATAAGTTTTAGTCACTCAAGGCAGTAAACTATCCGATCCACTTCCACCTGAATGAACTAATGCATGAAGTCTAAAACCTCTTGTAAGTGTGTCTGTATCAATTAATTCAGCCACATCTATGATTTCAGTCATGTCACCATTCCTGGCCTGCCACATGCATCCATTCCCAGTTCTTCGGAATGCCCTGCCTGGATGCCATACTGCTTGTGAGCATCTCTTTCAAGTCATTTGCTCAGGGTAGTCTGTCATAGGACTTTCAGGTACAGAGCACAAGCCTCTTCCACCTATGAGGAAGACACAGAATGACTTAGGGATTCAACACTGTCAGTTTCACTGGGGGCTCAAACACATATCCATTTTGCAAATTTCAGGATTTCATTTTCCCTCAAAGGATGCTCAATCATATCCAGGAGAAAGCTGACAAGACGGAATTCAACTGTTAGTACATTTCAACAGCTCACATATTTAAATTTTATATTTGATTTTAGCAATGTCAGCCACATGTAAGAAATAAATAGATCTTTCTGGTCTGGGATATGAGCTCTCTGATTCTCAGGCCTTCACTTCAGCTTACACTCAGAAATCTGACTTTGTCATTTCCTATTTGTAAGCACCCAAGTGCAAGCAAAAGATTCTGACCCACCCCATTTGTAGTCATCATGACTGCCATAATAGTCAAGTGCAGCAGTCACTGGAGTTCCAAAGCATTTTCTGCAGATGTTACTTCATCACGCCAACCGTAAGTGATCATTTGATTAATCATGATGCCAATGCATTCCATGGATTACTTGCATCCCATTTCCAATTGGAAAAGAAGTTAGTTCTCCACTCAAGCCTATGCCCCTACAAATTATAAAGTTTCATCTTCATGGGGCAGTCTCATGGGACAGTTCCCATTGCTTATTCTGCAGTAGTCAGGATGCAGTAAGGAGACTAAAGCCATATATTAATTTGAACATAAGAATATGAACCTATAGGACTATGAACAGGAAATTAGAATAACAGGGAATGGTCTAGTGAGGAAGATAGACATAGGCAACACAGGGATTAACCACCATGCCAAGGCGTGAGATACAGAATCACAAAGGACTATCAGGGCTGAGTCCAGGCCTCGTTGGGAGGCCACAGCTGTGATATTTGGATGCTGGAGAAGTTCTCTGGAGCCTACTCTGGTGGAACTGTCTGAGGATCCGCCTTTTGGAGTGCTGGAGGATCCATTCACAGCAGATGTCGTGCCCAGAAATTCACTGAAAAGCTAACCAAGAGGTATCTGAGAAGCTGTCAAGGAAAGATTCTGAGACAGCGTCAAGGAGAGACAGTGGCACTGCATCCGAGAGGATGGGCTAACACCAACAGGTCAGGAAGAGGTGCCTGCCTCGGGGTCCCACTGTAGAGCTGCTTGAGGGCCCTGTGTTGGGGGAAGCTGGTCACAGGACACACCTTTTGGGGGACAGGCCACTACCAGGCTGCCTGAGAGGATACACAGAGAAGCTCCCTATGGGAAGGCGCCGCGTGCTGCTGGCTTTGTAGTATTAAAGAAAATCTACACCTGCTGCAAAGCCTGCAGAAAGGAGTGTGCCAAAACACAGGAAGCGAACAGTCCTTCCTCCCCAGTGGCCCCCAGCACCCTCCAAGACAAAGCTTAGCATGTGCAAACTGGCAGAAAATACACATTTGAAAACCCAGCTCCATTTTTACAAAGCAGACAACGAACAATGAATTTGGAGCTGAGAATCAATAAATTGATAATTGTCATAATAAAGGAGAAAAAGGACCAAAATTAAAAGTTAACAAAATGTATTAGAATTTAAGGATGACATAAAGGGTAAGATCAAAAGGGTCTACTGAATAAGCAGGATAAAAATAAAAATAAAAATAAAGGGACTCTCTAAATTGACAGACACATACACACACACACACAAACACACACATACTTCTACACATATATATGCCTAACTTCACCCTAGTAAAACCTTTTGAGCATTAAGAATCCAAAAATACCATAAAAAACTGGGAAGGTAAAATTAGGAATTACCTGTGAATAAATGACACCCAGTTTAACATCAGATTTCTTGTCACTAAGAATGAATGAATATACAAAATATTTACCTGTATAACGTTGTTTAATGATTAAATCAGGTCATCAGAATAGCCATCACCTCAAACATTTATCTTTTCTTTGTGTTGCGAATTTCGCAAATCTCTTCAAGCTATTTTGAAATATACACTAAAGTATTGTTAACTTCAATTTCCCTATTATACTATTGAATACTAAAACTTATTCCTGATATCTAACTGTATTTTTGTATTCCTTAAGCAACTTCTATGGTACAAATATTTGTAATTGTATTATTTTGGGGAGTATTTACTCTGACAATTTTAGCATTTACTTAAAAAATTAAATTCCTAGCATATGTAGTGTTAATCAATAGATGTAGCTTAAGGTGTTTTCGTTTTTCTAGGTTTTTTCCTTATTTTATCTTCTAACATAATGTAATCTGTAATTTTGGTCAAAAACGTCCGCAACCATATTATATCATCTTAGAAGATCCCACCAGCAAGAAACCTAGAAAAGTGAAAATATGTCCAGCTATATCTGCTGATTAGTTACTATCTAACTCTAGATATGATTAGCTCTAAATTTAAAATTTTAAGTAAATGCTAAAGTTTCAGAGTAAACACTGAGGAAAATTAATCACATAATATAATGATAAATATGAAGCTGAGAAATGGACCATAGAAAACATAACTCCAAGAAAAATCAGATAAGGAAAGTAAACAACCAGAGAGCTTGATAAGTAGAACACACACAAATTGGAAGGAATAAGTGCAAATCCTTAAGGAACAACAATAAAAATGAACGAATTACAGTGACCTTGTAAAGACAGAATCTCAGAAAAATCTTCTTAAACAAATCACACCAGTTTCAATGACATAAATATCTAAACATAAAGTAATGTAAAAATATAGTGGACAAATGCTATCAGACTAAAGCAATAAACTATAATTCAGGGTCAAGTTTAAGAAAAAGATTTGAAAAGCTCGCCACATGGGTGGCTCACACCTGTAATCCCAGTGCTTTGGGAGGCTGAGGAGGACAGATCCCTTGAGGGCAGGAGTTCCAGACCAGCCTTGCCAACATGGCAAAACCCCATGTCTACAAAAAAAATACAAAAATTAGCCAGGTGTGGTGGCACGCCTGTAGTCCAACTACTCCAGAGGCTAAGGCACGAGAATAGCTTGAACCCAGGAGGCAATGCCAAGATTGTGCCACTGCACCCCAGCCTGGGCAACAGAGTGAGACTCACTCTCACTCCCTCTCTCTCTCTCTCACACACACACACACACAAACACACACACAGCTTTGAAAAGTGAGGGAAATTGACTTTGATGAAATAAATATTTCTTCAAGATCAACAGTCATAAGTTTTATGCACCTAAAATACAGCTTTTTACATGTGAAACAAAAACCAATAGAGTTCAAGGTCAAATGAATCCCTTAGTTGCTTTGAAATTTACGACACAGATCTCTCAGAAATTATCAGAAAAGGCACAGAAAGGCAAAATATAGAGGACGAACTTGAATTTCATGATTGCAAATTTAATTCTCTATATATTTGTAGGAACACAGAGAAAGGAACAGAAATGTCTACATTTGGCTTTTATACTCATATATCTTATCGATAACATGGGTCATCTCTGCAAAGTGGGCATTATAACATTTCACTGTGAAACTTTTAAAATTTCACCTGTTAAAAAAAAGCCTATACAAATTTTTAGATTTAAAAACAGAAAGTGAAAAGAATGAGTTAAGCCTGTGTGCATATATTCTACACACATATACACACACATACATTTATTCTTTCTCTCCCTATGTGTATATATACATAGAGAGAGAGAGAGGAAAAAAAAAAAAAAGCTTTGCAAAATCAGAGTTTGGACTACTCTATTTTTATACTGGATTCTTTTGATTTTTCAATTTGTGTAAATATTTATTTATGATGATGTTCCAATGTTGCGAAAACTGTGTGTGTGTGTGTGTGTGTGTCTATGGGTTGCCTAAGTATTATTTAAAAGCTGCCCTGGGCCGGGCCCCATGGCTCACGCCTGTAATCCCAGCACTCTAGGAGGCTGAGGTGGTCGGATCACGAGGTCACCCTGGCCAATATGGCGAAACCCCATCTCTACTAAAAACACAAAAGTTAGCTGGGCGTGGTGGTGCATGCCTGTAATCCCAGCTACTCAGGAGGCTGAGGTAGAAGGATCACTTGAACCCCGGAGGCGGAAGTTACAGTGAGCCGAGATCATGCCTCTGCCCTCCAGCCTGGGTGACAGCAGAGTGAGACTCCGTCACAAGAAAAAAAGAAAAAGAAAAAGAAAAGAAACAGCGATACAGCATTTGTTACCAAATGTGATGTAACCAAAGCAAACCTCAGCACTGGTATAAAATGAGTCCTTCTTTTTTTTTTTTTTTTTTTTTAAATTTTCCTTAGAGATGGGATCTCACTATGTTGCCCAGGCTGGTCTTGAAATCCTGGGCTCAAGTGATCCTGCCACCTCAGCATCCCAGCCTCCCAAAGTGCTAGGATTATAAGCGTGAGCCACCATGCCTGGCCAGAATGAGCCCTTTTTTTTTTTTTTTACCAAGAATCTCAAAACTTAGGTTGTAGCCATTGGTATGTCACTAACTTCATAATGAAAATGGTTAATTTTTCTTCTTTATTGTCTATTGTTAAATTAAGTTAAATGTGGCCCAAAGATGCTTTATATCTTGAGTCCACAACTAGCAAATTACAATCTAACTTAAGAGTGTATTCTTGTTACAAATAGCTGAGTTTCAGTCCTTCATAACAGCCAAACTTCATTTAATCACAGGCTGACCACAGCTGATCAGACCAAGTTCATATAAGGCAAATGCTTCCCCATATCATGTCCAAATAAGCCAAATGTCTATTTTCCACCCATCAGGCTATTTCTGTATGTCACCTCCTTTTCTCTTATGCACACTGCCTGCCCATGTTTCTGGGTGGAGCTCTCTGAACTTCTCCTGGTTCTGAGTACTATTCAATTCATGCTTTACTCTTTGCTCAAATAAAATCCACAAAATTCATTTGTCTAAAGTTTTTCTTCTTAACAGTTTGGTGTCAGAAGTGAGATATAAAGGGACCTCCAGTAACTCCAGGATCACTGAGTGACCCAGTGAAGGTGTCCACCAGGGCCCATTGTTCTCACTGCAAAATTTGATAGGCAGATAGATCTGTTTCTGCCTATTTGTTTACATATATGTATGTATAATATATATGTGATTTTTAAATCTCTTTTTCATATTGCCAAACTTAAACTGTAAAAGGGTCCTACTTAATTGGCTTGAAGAAAAAAGGTGCTTATATTAATTAAATAGTCTCTCAGAAAAAAATAGAACTAACCCAAATCTTTTTTAAATTTACATAACTTGGGTAATCTTTTGTAATTAAGAATATTGTTTGTTTGATTAAAACAGATGTGTCTTCAAAGTGGTCAGCATTAAATATAATACAGATGTACAATTTTTACCTAAGTTTAGTGGTAAAATAGTTTATGTTTTCTCTATGTTACAAAATTCAGCAAGAAAAATAAATTCAGTTGATGGCTATCTGTTTCATGCCTATCATCATGAATAATGCGACCAAAATTGTTAACAAGTGAGTTTTAAATAGGTAGAGGTCACAGAAAATTTGCATGGGAAAGATGTATTTCCTATACTAGAAGCTTCTAAAATTCTTATTATCAAGAATGGAAATTTGAGGCTGAGAGAATTCTGTACAAACAACAGTTTAATTTTCAAACCTAGCCAGAAAACCTAAGAGGATAAAGATAAAAATTTGCTGTTTCTACAGATCCTTATTAGAGAAAGACTAAAGTTATTTGGGACTACCAGGGAGGATGTTCTTGTCATATTGATAAATTGTACTAACAGAAAGCACATACTTCTATAAATTATCATTCATAGATTTGCCACCCTGCAGAATGCTGATGTAACATGCAGTTCACAATTGCTTGCTTCCTGGTGTTCCCTGGCAATTAAGGTGAGTAAGGGTTAAGAATTCTAATTAATACATGTAGCTAATGTCACTAAGAATAATAAAGGAAACAACTTTATATGCAAGTATACAAGAACCATAAGATGTGCTTTTGGTAAGAAAAAGCTATAAGGTATTAGGATGTTTTGTATAAGGGAAAAAGAGTAATTTTTGTTCTAAAGTAGAATGACTTGTTCCAAAGTGAGAAGTGAGAAGAACAATCTCAATTTGTTCCAAAGTGAGAAGAGGAAAGGTATAGGACAAAAACTGAATGGATAAGAAAGTTGCAGAACATTTGTGGAAGATAACTGTTTTGAAAGGAATTTTAGTGTGATCAAGCTGATTAAGATTAAAAAGGAATTATTTATAAGTTTTTCTAAAACTTGAGCATTACTATTTTGACATGCTGATACAAAACTAGAAAATGATCCTCTGTCAAAACCAGAATTTTTTTTGAAATATGGGTTGTCTTTTAATAGAAAACGGTAAAACGTTTTTATTTACCTGTTAGGTAATTGGCCTAGAAAATAAAGTTTCTGTGTTTTACCAAGATAACTTTCTGTGCTCTATGTTGCCATTATTAAGTTCTTGTTTCTTAAGAAGACCGAGTCCTCTCTATTGAAAAAGCTAAGGTTTTTCTACAACTCTGTAACTTTGTTAATTTGCTTCTCATGCCTTTAAATAATCACTGTGGTTACATGAATGACTGTTGTTCATAGTGGCCTGTGATCCTCTTTTGATCAAGGGCTTAAACCCTTGGCATGTTTTACAAACTCCTCAAAATCAGATTCAGTATTAAAACTTTTTTTATATCTTTAATTAACTTTGAGTTTTTCTTGATGGGCACTCAAAATTTCTCAAAAGGATATTTTTCCTTATAAAAAGACAGATATTAAACTAATTAAACTTATTTGATATATTAAATTACATGAGAAGCATTGTGAAATAATACATAATGCTAAACTCTCTTTGAGTTGTATTTGTATAGACGTTCTATTAATATGTGCTCCAGAAATTACATGAAATTCCTAGAAATATGACTGTACCATTACACTGGGTAAGAATTTTCAGAACTCTGATTGGTTTCATAAAACTGTTAACCAATGTCAAGCAGAAAAAGAATACCAAGGAAATGCTTTAGCAGATTCTCAGGCTAAGTCAGCCAATAGTGAAATTATTTAAATATGCCATATAAATAAACTCCATAGTATTCATCCCATTCAAATTACCTATGATAACCTATTTTTTCATAATGCTATGCAGCTAAATTGGAGAAACAAAATTGGTATTTAAGAAGATGCAAATCAATTTTAAGCACAGACTCATGGAAAGCCTGGATTGCTGCCTGGCCCTTGCTGAGTCCTTAAAGATTTCATTACTAAGAGCTCTGCACTCCGTGACTCATTGTGGGGTGGATAAAATGATGTAAATTATTTTTAAAAACTGGTGCAGTGAGACTGTTCTAAATTGCTGAGATGATTTATAACTGATGTTTCATGTATCAAATCCAATTCTGATAAGACAATAAAAAATCTCAGGTTTTACATTTCCAGTATCTGCTGGATCATTTGAACACATATAGTTGGATTTTATTCAATTGCCCCTGCCCTAACCTGCATGTTTTCTGGTTGCATAGAAGCCTTTCCATGCAGATAGACTAACGCTATATCAGTAGCTAAAAAGGTTATTAGAAAATGTGTTTTGTTTTTGGAGTATCCCTGGATAAATCTCCAGAAATAAAATAACCCATTTTATTGGACAGTTTTATAGAACAATTAAATAAGGTATTACAACAAACACAATGGCATCAGGCAATACTAACTAAATCAACTGAATTGCCTTGGTCAAAGGTATTACCATTGACCTTGATGGCAATGAGATCTACTCCCAGTAGGGACCATAGATTGACCTCTAATGAAATAGTTACTGGAAGACCTGGTCCTCTCGTAATGGAAACGTATGTATCTCCTGCTCTTATAAAATCTGACAAGACTCAATATTCCAAGTATTTAATGCATTATGCCAAAGTAGACTTTTCCCATGTAAAATAAGCCCTTTGTGATCCCCCAACAAATGAACACCAGACCTTTCACGATCGAGAACCTGTAGATTAGGTCTTGCAGATACAGCATTATAAAAGGACTTCCCTTGAATCCCTTTGGAAAAGAGCATACCAAGTTCATCTCTGCAGCAAAACTTCAGGGCCTCAAGTATTGGCTCAGATTGAGTTGACTGATCTTATGCCATCAATGTCAATCAACTTAACTCAAGAGGACTCCTCCAGACTCTGAAGACTCAAGGTAAAGCTGGTTAGCAAAGATTTTCCCCTAGAAGCAAATGGCATCCTGTTAGTAGATAGACGGCTTTCCTAAAATCATGATTTAAGACTTCTGTCTGTCACTATAAAACCTTTGTCCCCTTTCCTATTTTCTGTATGCTTATTTTCTGTTTATTCATGGCAGGATAATATGATCACTAATATCACAACCGATAGCTTCCACAGGGAGCTTCAATGAATGTTGGTTATGTCGTGTTAAACCTAAATTCTTACATGATCTTAGAGATTCAGTGGTTCACACTGTAGCAAATTTTACAGATATTCCAAGTATATCTGATCTTTCCATAGGATTAGGCTATAAGATTTTTGTATTCAGATTTCTTTAAATCTGACACTAGAAAAAACCTTTAGTGAAAGTTTTGCAGTTATATTTTACCATAAATTAAATAAGGAAACCAAAAGAAAGATAATTGAACAGTTTGTAGACAGGTTTATAATCTTAATCTCTTAATTGTCAGTATCCTCCAACTATGCAATGATTCAATAATAGAGCCTTAGATAAACATGACTAATGCTTTTCTACTGGTGACTCCTAATGCACAAGGCAATCCACAAGGAACCATCTGTTGTGCCCCTCCAGGACATGTTTTTATCTGTGGAGGATTTAAGAACATAATGATCATTTAACCATACATGTGGGCAACCCCAAGTCCCATAAGTGGAAAGGAAGGAGCCAATGTGTATTAGGAATTCTAACAGTGCTGCTGTTACTCCATCCACTGTTACTCCATAACCAATTGGAAACTGAACATTAGTCTAAACCTATTAATTTGCGCTGTGGAATAAAGAGCAATTTGCCAACAGGTATGAATCTTTCTAAATGGGCATTTTTTTAAATAAAATGTTCTATGTTAGTCCATTCTCATATTGCTACGAAGGAATACCTGAGACTGGGTACTTTTTCAATAAAAGAGCTTTAATTGACTCACAGTTCTGCAGGACTGAGGAGGCCTCAGGAGACTTACAAACATGACAGAAGGCAACTTTTCACAGGGTGGCAGGATACAGCATGAGTGCCAAGTGAAAGGAGCAGCCACTTATAAATCATCATATCTCATGAGAATTCACTCACTATCATGAGAATGGCATAGGGAAAACTGCCCCCATGATCCAATCGCTTTCCACCGGGTCTCTCCCATGACACGTGAGGATTATGGGCACTACAATCCAAGATGAGATTTGGGTGAGGACACAGTCAAACCATATCATGTTACTACCTTGACTTGACATAAATGTAGATGGGTTTATAATTAGAAATCTCTCAAATATCGGTTACTATAGCTGGCTGGCTCCACTGCAGAGGTTATAGTTGCCCAGCAGACTTCTTTAAAATCCCTTGCTAAAGTTGCTTTAGATAATTGTATTGCTTTGAACTATCTGTTGTCTGAACACAGGGAGTGTGTGTGATAGGAAATACCTCCTACTGCATTTGATAAATATGTTGGATAGTTAGATAGTTGTAACTAAGCTATAATAAATCAACAAAAAAGCTATTTGGCTAAAGCAGGTAGATTTCTCTTCTGGCTCATTTATATATATATTTGATTTTAACTAGTTCAGTTTGTGGAGACTCCTATTAAGAAGTGTAGGTCCGGGCAGGGCGTGGTGGCTCAAGCCTGTAATCCCAGCACTTTGGGAGGCCGAGACAGGCGGATCACGAGGTCAGGAGATCGAGACCATCCTGGCTAACACGGTGAAACCCCGTCTCTACTAAAAATACAAAAAACTAGCCGGGCGAGGTGGCGGCGCCTGTAGTCCCAGCTACTCGGTAGGCTGAGGCAGGAGAATGGCGTGAACCCAGGAGACAGAGCTTGCAGTGAGCTGAGATCCGGCCACTGCACTCCAGCCTGGGTGACACAGCGAGACTCCATCTCAAAAAAAAAAGAAGTGTAGGTCCATCTTTTAGTATCATCCTCCCAAGAGCCATCATAATAGCTTTTCTGATGAGCTTTATCCTCTCAAGAGTCTTAAATGCTTGCTTGCAGCCATTCCTTATAAGTTAAATGTTCTCACTATAGTTAGAATAGCAAAAACATGAAGAGAACATAAAGAAACATTCACCAATGGCTCACACCTATAACCTCAGCACGTTGGGAGGTGGAAGGATTGCTTGTGGCCAGGAGTTCAAGACCAGCCTGGGCAACACAGCAAAACCTATTCTCTGAAAAAAAAAAAAAA